>NW_027362768.1:202242823-202842823 GCF_046119375.1 Phyllobates terribilis | reverse complement strand
ACATGTGTTGCACATGAGCTATTAAATGTCCTTCTCTAGGGGGCACACACTTTCCCCTCTATTTAGCGTCTTATTGAGAATGGATCAATGGATTCAAATTTACTTTATGACAAGCTGGACAGAGCAGTGATGGATAAGAGGGGCTGATGTAGGCCGTAGCCCGCTGAAGTCAAGGACAAGTGACACGTTTCTGAAGGAGCTCATTGACCTCTGACCCACGAGCTTCGCAGGAATTGATCTCTGTGGCTTTTGCTGAAAGGCGAGCGCGGCAGTAATGCGTGTTTGTTGAGGAGACAGCCTTAAGAAAGGAACAGATCGATAAGAACGGATTCAGCTCTGGAAAAGGACTGAAAATAAAGGGTTAATAGACTGGAAATGACTCCGACCACCTGAGATGGAGCAGCCTTTGTTAGGAAGAGACAGCAGCAGGAATGTGTCAGATTAATGGGGGACGATGGGGTATACATCCAGTGGTCATAGCTACACATCATATTCGGCATTTATTCAGTGAGTGGAAGCTGCGTCCGCCGCGGCCCGAGATGTGGAGAAACGAGACGACTGCAATCCCACAACAGATTTCTACCATCTGGCTCCCGTAGTCTGAGGCCTCCATCCTGGAGGATCCGAGGCTCCCACACTCCCCAACTTCTTCTTTAGTAAAGTTTAGTTTTCAGCGATGAAGGCGCCGGCGTCTCCCGGAGCCTAATCTGTCTGGAGCACACACGAGATGAGTGGAGGATTTCCGAGACTCTTTCAGTGACACAAATCTACATAATCGTTTTAAAATTCTCACCATTTCTTCCGATTATTTTCTCTCTGTCACTTTAGGAAGCTGTAAGACTGATTCTTCACCCTAATCTCCCCATATTGCTTAGCACCCAAATCTCTAAGATTTTAAGACGATTATTTCATTTATAATTGATTGAGTCTATTTGCAAGATTGTGACTTCAAAGAGATTGTGCGGAAAAAGCGTCAGGTGCAGGGCGAATTAGGGCCACAGAGTTCTGAGACCTGCCCAGCAACACCAGAGCCACCGCTGCAGTCTCCTCCCGGTCATAGTCAGTCTCTCTGCTGTGGCCCCTACAATGTGCAGGGCGAATTAGGGCCACAGAGTTCTGAGAGCTGCCCAGCAACGCCAGAGCCACCGCTGCAGTCTCCTCCTGGTCATAGTCAGTCTCTCTGCTGTGGTCCCTACAATGTGCAGGGCGAATTACGGCCACAGAGTTCAGAGACCTGCCCAGCAACACCAGAGCCACCGCTGCAGTCTCCTCCCGGTCATAGTCAGTCTCTCTGCTGTGGCCCCTACAATGTGCAGGGCGAATTAGGGCCACAGAGTTCTGAGAGCTGCCCAGCAACGCCAGAGCCACCGCTGCAGTCTCCTCCTGGTCATAGTCAGTCTCTCTGCTGTGGTCCCTACAATGTGCAGGGCGAATTACGGCCACAGAGTTCAGAGACCTGCCCAGCAACGCCAGAGCCACCGCTGCAGTCTCCTCCCGGTCATAGTCAGTCTCTCTGCTGTGGCCCCTACAATGTGCAGGGCGAATTAGGGCCACAGAGTTCTGAGAGCTGCCCAGCAACACCAGAGCCACCGCTGCAGTCTCCTCCCGGTCATAGTCAGTCTCTCTGCTGTGGCCCCTATAATGTGCAGGGCGAATTAGGGCCACAGAGTTCTGAGAGCTGCCCAGCAACGCCAGAGCCACCGCTGCAGTCTCCTCCTGGTCATAGTCAGTCTCTCTGCTGTGGTCCCTACAATGTGCAGGGCGAATTACGGCCACAGAGTTCAGAGACCTGCCCAGCAACGCCAGAGCCACCGCTGCAGTCTCCTCCCGGTTATAGTCAGTCTCTTTGCTGTGGCCCCTACAATGTGCAGGGCGAATTAGGGCCACAGAGTTCTAAGACCTGCCCAGCAACGTCAGAGTCACCGCTGCAGTCTCCTCCCGGTCATAGTCAGTCTCTCTGCTGTGGTCCCTACAATGTGCAGGGCGAATTAGGGCCACAGAGTTCTGAGACCTGCCCAGCAACGCCAGAGCCACCGCTGCAGTCTCCTCCAGGTCATAGTCAGTCTCTCTGCTGTGGTCCTAGTCAGTCTCTCTGCAGTGGTCATAGTCAGTCTCTCTGCTGTGGCCCCTACAATGTGCAGGGCAAATTAGGGCCACAGAGTTCTGGGACATGCCCAGCAACGCCAAAACCACCGCGGCAGTCTCCTCCCGGTCATTGTCAGTCTCTCTGCTGTGGCCCCTACAATGTGCAGGGAAAATTAGGGCCACAGAGTTCTGAGACCTGCCCAGCAATGCCAGAGCCACCGCTGCAGTCTCCTCCCGGTCATAGTCAGTCTCTCTGCTGTGGCCCCTACAATGTGCAGGGCGAATTAGGGCCACAGAGTTCTGAGACCTGCCCAGCAACGCCAAAGCCACCGCTGCAGTCTCCTCCCGGTCATAGTCAGTCTCTCTGCTGTGGCCCCTACAATGTGCATGGCGAATTAGGGCCACATTGTTCTGAGACCTGCCCAGCAACGCCAGAGCCACCGCTGCAGTCTCCTCCCGGTCATAGTCAGTCTCTCTGCTGTGGCCCCTACAATGTGCAGGGCGAATTAGGGCCACAGAGTTCTGAGACCTGCCCAGCAATGCCAGAGCCACCGCTGCAGTCTCCTCCCGGTCATAGTCAGTCTCTCTGCTGTGGCCCCTACAATGTGTAGGGCGAATAGAGCCACAGAGTCCTGAGACCTGCCCAGCAACGCCAGAGCCACCGCTGCAGTCTCCTCCCAGTCATAGTCAGTCTCTCTGCTGTGGCCCCTACAATGTGCAGGGCGAATTAGGGCCACAGAGTTCTGAGACCAGCCCAGCAACGCCAGAGCCACCGCTGCAGTCTCCTCCCGGTCATAGTCAGTCTCTCTGCTGTGGCCCCTACAATGTGTAGGGTGAATAGAGCCACAGAGTCCTGAGACCTGCCCAGCAACGCCAGAGCCACCGCTGCAGTCTCCTCCCGGTCATAGTCAGTCTCTCTGCTGTGGCCCCTATAATGTGCAGGGCGAATTAGGGCCACAGAGTTCTGAGACCTGCCCAGCAACGCCAGAGCCACCGCTGCAGTCTCCTCCCGGTCATAGTCAGTCTCTCTGCTGTGGCCCCTACAATGTGCAGGGCGAATTAGGGCCACAGAGTTCTGAGACATGCCCAGCAACGCCAAAGCCACCGCGGCAGTCTCCTCCCGGTCATAGTCAGTCTCTCTGCTGTGGTCCCTATAATGTGCAGGGCGAATTAGGGCCACAGAGTTCTGAGACCTGCCCAGCAACGCCAGAGCCACCGCTGCAGTCTCCTCCCGGTCATAGTCAGTCTCTCTGCTGTGGCCCCTACAATGTGCAGGGCGAATTAGGGCCACAGAGTTCTGAGACATGCCCAGCAACGCCAAAGCCACCGCGGCAGTCTCCTCCCGGTCATAGTCAGTCTCTCTGCTGTGGCCCCTACAATGTGCAGGGCAAATTAGGGCCACAGAGTTCTGAGACCTGCCCAGCAACGCCAAAGCCACCGCTGCAGTCTCCTCCCGGTCATAGTCAGTCTCTCTGCTGTGGCTCCTACAATGTGCAGGGCGAATTAGGGCCACATTGTTCTGAGACCTGCCCAGCAACGCCAGAGCCACCGCTGCAGTCTCCTCCCGGTCATAGTCAGTCTCTCTGCTGTGGCTCCTACAATGTGCAGGGCGAATTAGGGCCACATTGTTCTGAGACCTGCCCAGCAATGCCAGAGCCACCGTTGCAGTCTCCTCCCGGTCATAGTCAGTCTCTCTGCTGTGGCCCCTACAATGTGTAGGGCGAATAGAGCCACAGAGTCCTGAGACCTGCCCAGCAACGCCAGAGCCACCGCTGCAGTCTCCTCCCAGTCATAGTCAGTCTCTCTGCTGTGGCCCCTACAATGTGCAGGGCGAATTAGGGCCACAGAGTTCTGAGACAAGCCCAGCAACGCCAGAGCCACCGCTGCAGTCTCCTCCCGGTCATAGTCAGTCTCTCTGCTGTGGCCCCTACAATGTGTAGGGCGAATAGAGCCACAGAGTCCTGAGACCTGCTCAGCAACGCCAGAGCCACCGCTGCAGTCTCCTCCCGGTCATAGTCAGTCTCTCTGCTGTGGCCCCTATAATGTGCAGGGCGAATTAGGACCACAGAGTTCTGAGACCTGCCCAGCAACGCCAGAGCCACCGCTGCAGTCTCTTCTCGATCATAGTCAGTCTCTCTGCTGTGGTCCCTATAATGTGCAGGGCGAATTAGGGCCACAGAGTTCTGAGACCTGCCCAGCAACGCCAGAGCCACCGCTGCAGTCTCCTCCCGGTCATAGTCAGTCTCTCTGCTGTGGTCCCTACAATGTGTAGGGTGAATAGAGCCACAGAGTCCTGAGACTTGCCCAGCAACGCCAGAGCCACCGCTGCAGTCTCCTCCCGGTCATAGTCAGTCTCTCTGCTGTGGCCCCTATAATGTGCAGGGCGAATTAGGACCACAGAGTTCTGAGACCTGCCCAGCAACGCCAGAGCCACCGCTGCAGTCTCTTCTCGATCATAGTCAGTCTCTCTGCTGTGGTCCCTATAATGTGCAGGGCGAATTAGGGCCACAGAGTCCTGAGACCTGCCCAGCAACGCCAGAGCCACCGCTGCAGTCTCCTCCTGGTCATAGTCAGTCTCTCTGCTGTGGCCCCTACAATGTGCAGGGCGAATTAGGGCCACAGAGTTCTGACACCTGCCCAGCAACGCCAGAGTCACCGCTGCAGTCTCCTCCCGGTCATAGTCAGTCTCTCTGCTGTGGCCCCTATAATGTGCAGGGCGAATTAGGGCCACACAGTCCTGAGACCTGCCCAGCAACGCCAGAGCCACCGCTGCAGTCTCCTCCTGGTCATAGTCAGTCTCTCTGCTGTGGTCCCTACAATGTGCAGGGCGAATTAGGGCCACAGAGTTCTGAGACCTGCCCAGCAACGCCAGAGCCACCGTTGCAGTCTCCTCCCGGTCATAGTCAGTCTCTCTGCTGTGGCCCCTACAATGTGCAGTGCGAATTAGGGCCACAGAGTTCTGAGACCTGCCCAGCAACGCCAGAGCCACCGCTGCAGTCTCCTCCCGGTCATAGTCAGTCTCTCTGCTGTGGTCCCTACAATGTGTAGGGCGAATAGAGCCACAGAGTCCTGAGACCTGCCCAACAACGCCAGAGCCACCGCTGCAGTCTCCTCCTGGTCATAGTCAGTCTCTCTGCTGTGGTCCCTACAATGTGCAGGGCGAATTAGGGCCACAGAGTTCTGAGACCTGCCCAGCAACACTTGAGCCACCGCTGCAGTCTCCTCCCGGTCATAGTCAGTCTCTCTGCTGTGGTCATAGTCAGTCTCTCTGCTGTGGTCATAGTCAGTCTCTCTGCTGTGGCCCCACAATGTGCAGGACGAATAGGGCCACAGAGTTCTGAGACTTGTCCAGCAACACCAGAGCCACCACTGCAGTCTCCTCCCGGTCACAGTCAGTCTCTCTGCTGTGGTCATAGTCAGTCTCTCTGCTGTGGTCATAGTCTGTCTCTCTGCTGTGGCCCCCACAATGTGCAGAGCGAATAGGGCCACAGAGTTCTGAGACCTGCCCAGCAACGCCAGAGCCACCTCTGCAGTCTCCTCCTGGTCATAGTCATTTTCTCTGCTGTGACCCCTACAATGTGCAGGGCGAACTAGGGCCACACAGTCCAGAGACCTGCCCAGCAACACCAGAGCCACCGCTGCAGTCTCCTCCTGATCATAGTCAGTCTCTCTGCTGTGGTCCCTACAATGTGCAAGGCGAATTAGGGCCACAGAGTTCTGAGACCTGCCCAGCAACGCCAGAGCCACAGCTGCAGTCTCCTCCCGGTCATAGTCAGTCTCTCTGCTGTGGTCCCTACAATGTGCAGGGCAAATTAGGGCCACAGAGTTCTGAGACCTGCCCAGTAACGCCAGAGCCACCGCTGCAGTCTCCTCCCGGTCATAGTCAGTCTCTCTGCTGTGGCCCCTACAATGTGCAGGGCGAATAAAGCCACAGAGTTCTGAGACTTGCCCAGCAATGCCAGAGCCACCGCTGCAGTTCATAGTCAGTCTCTCTGCTGTGGTCATAGTCAGTCTCTCTGCTGTGGTCATAGTCAGTCTCTCTGCTGTGGCCCCTACAATGTGCAGGGCGAATAAAGCCACAGAGTTCTGAGACCTGCCCAGCAACGCCAGAGCCACCGCTGCAGTCTCCTCCTGGTCATAGTCAGTCTCTCTGCTGTGGCCCCTACAATATGCAGGGCAATAGGGCCACAGAGTTCTGAGACCTGCCCAGCAACGCCAGAGCCACCGCTGCAGTCTCCTCTCGGTCATAGTCAATCTCTCTGCTGTGGCCCCTACAATATGCAGGGCAATAGGGCCACAGAGTTCTGAGACCTGCCCAGCAACGCCAGAGCCACCGCTGCAGTCTTCTTCCCACCATAGTGAGTCCCACTGCAGGGACTGGGAGCCAGTTGTCTTCAGAGGTCAATGTGATGAAGGTGACTTCTTCTATAGCTGTCATTACCATAACATTGTCTTCTTATTGGCAGAGAAGACAGAATTGCATGTAAGCGCCATCTTCCCCGCTGCTCCGGCTCCATCTCTCACAGACTTCTCTGGCAGCAGCTTATTAATTTAAGGTTATGGCATTAAAATTCCATCTGCTTTATCCTTCAGATAATGCTGAGAAGAGTCCCGAGTCCTCCATACACATGAGAAGTATGGCCGGTCGCACTTAAATGGGTGAGTTTGGCTGACTTTCATCTTATGTATATGGGGCTTTAGAAAGGATGATTGTCATATGGCCTCCAGACATCACACAGTCAATGATAAAATATCGGCCGGAGCATTGGCCAAAGTTTCATCTGGGACCTGTTGTATCACTGATATCGGGAAGACCACAGCCTTTTTATCATAATCACCATTCTCCATGTTTACAATAGTAATGGCAGCTGTTGTTTTTAGATAAGAAGCCCAGCCTTCTCTTCATCTACCCAGTCACACAATGACCCATGAGCTACCAATGAGCGGGCACTCATGTGTTGACCCGTGAGCTACCAATGAGCGGGCACTCATTTGTTGACCCGTGAGCTACCAATGAACGGGCACTCATGTGTTGACCCGTGAGCTACCAATGAGCGGGCACTCATGTGTAACTTTATTATGAGCCGCTCGTATATCTCTTTCTGAAATAATCCACATCACATACCACCTATCTTCATTGCAATCCTCCAACATGGCAGCAGGTTCCCTAATGACAGCACCTCAGCCACCAGGATAAGGGTTGGTCAGGAATGGTCTGAGGATCAAAGTGTTGACTGGAGAATGTTCTGTAAAAACGGATCCAATCTATGGAGGACGCATCACGCAATGCATAGGATCTGATGCTAACAAATGGTGGAACGGACTTATTTAAATTGCTGCTGACCAGACACAGCCCTTCCTGGCCACAAAGATAATATCTTCTAGGGGCCGTCACTGTGCAATCGGAACACTAAAATGTCCTCACCACCCTGCTCCTTTTATCATATGATGTTCTGGTATTTCTGCCGATATTATCAGTCGTTCTCATAAGATGGTTGGAGCCCTAGTCTTGATTCTGAAAATTCTCACTATAAACCAAGAAAGGCAAAGTAAAATCCAAGGATGAGGGTCTTTGTCATTTCAACATCCCAAAATTAATCTCACACATGGCTTGTGAGGATGGAGATCCTCGGGGATAAATGGAATTACAGGCGCATGAGGATTTCTCTTCATGTCTTAACAATAAGAACGTTAACGACTTCTACAACTAATCAAAAATTAATTAAACGTTTAGTGAAGATTTAACGCCACAAATTGGATTTGGTTCTCTACTCTTGAGCATTCATTACAACATTTATTGTTATGCAGGGCTTGGTCTTCTTCAATGTCATCTCTACCCAACAGTGGCCCTTAAGCTGAGGACAAAATAACAACTCTGATAACCCTCATTCCCCAAGTGACTACACACAGAACACCTAACAGTCATCAAGCTTCATTCACCATGGAGTCATCAGTGTCCATGATTAGTCATTAACACTCATTAATGATCATAATAAGTCATCAGTGGTCATCATTACTCATCAGTAGTCAGCAGTGGTCATTATTACTCGTCAGTAGTCAGTAGTGGTCATCATTACTCGTCAGTCAGCTGTGGTCATCATTACTCGTCAGTAGTCAGCAGTGGTTATCATTACTCATCAGTAGTCAGCGGTGGTCATCATTACTCATCAGTCGTCAGCAGTGGTCATTATTACTCGTCAGCAGTCAGCAGTGGTCATCATTACTCGTCAGTAGTCAGCAGTGGTCATCACTACTCGTCAGTAGTCAGCAGTGGTCATCATTACTCGTCAGTAGTCAGCAGTGGTCATCATTACTCGTCAGTAGTCAGCAGTGGTCATCATTACTCGTCAGTAGTCAGCAGTGGTTATCATTACTCATCAGTAGTCAGCGGTGGTCATCATTACTCATCAGTCGTCAGCAGTGGTCATCATTACTCGTCAGTAGTCATCAGTGGTCATTATTACTCGTCAGTAGTCAGCAGTGGTCATCATTACTCGTCAGTACTCAGCAGTGGTCAAAATTACTCGTCAGTACTCAGCAGTGGTCAAAATTACTCGTCAGTACTCAGCAGTGGTCATCATTACTCGACAGTAGTCAGCAGTGGTCATCATTACTCATCAGTAGTCAGCAGTGGTCATCATTACTCGTCAGTAGTCAGCAGTGGTTATCATTACTCATCAGTAGTCAGCAGTGGTCATCATTACTTGTCAGTCAGCAGTGGTCATCATTACTCGTCAGTAGTCAGCAGTGGTCATCATTACTCGTCAGTAGTCAGCAGTGGTCATCATTACTCGTCAGTCAGCAGTGGTCATCATTACTCGTCATTAGACAGCAGTGGTCATCATTACTCATCAGTCGTCAGCAGTGGTCATCATTACTCGTCAGTAGTCATCAGTGGTCATTATTACTCGTCAGCAGTGGTCATCATTACTCGTCAGTAGTCCGCAGTGGTCATTATTACTCGTCAGTAGTCAGCAGTGGTCATCATTACTCGTCAGTAGTCAGCAGTGGTTATCATTACTCATCAGTAGTCAGCAGTGGTCATCATTACTTGTCAGTCAGCAGTGGTCATCATTACTCGTCAGTAGTCAGCAGTGGTTATCATTACTCGTCAGTAGTCAGCAGTGGTCATCATTACTTGTCAGTCAGCAGTGGTCATCATTACTCGTCAGTCAGCAGTGGTAATCATTACACGTCAGTCAGCAGTGGTCATCATTACTTGTCAGTAGTCAGCAGTGGTCATCATTACTTGTCAGTAGTCAGCAGTGATCATTATTACTCGTCAGTAGTCAGCAGTGGTCATCACTACTCGGCAGTAGTCAGCACTGGTCATCATTACTCGTCAGTAGTCAGCAGTGGTCATCATTACTCGTCAGTCAGCAGTGGTCATCATTACTCGTCAGTCAGCAGTGGTCATCATTACTCGTCAGTAGTCAGCAGTGGTCATCATTACTCGTCAGTCAGCAGTGGTCTTCATTACTCGTCAGTCAGCAGTGGTCTTCATTACTCGTCAGTAGTCAGCAGTGGTCATCATTACTCATCAGTAGTCAGCAGTGGTTATCATTACTCGTCAGTCAGCAGTGGTCATCATTACTCGTCAGTTAGCAGTGGTCATTATTTCTCGTCAGTAGTCAGCAGTGGTCATCACTGCTGGCTACTGACGAGTAATGATGACCACTGCTGACTACTGACGAGTAATAATGACCACTGCAGACTACAGACGAGTAATGATGACCACTGCTGACTACTGACGAGAAATAATGACCACTGCTAACTGACGAGTAATGATGACCACTGCTGACTGACGAGTAATGATAACCACTTCTGACTGAAGAGTAATGATAACCACTGCTGACTACTGACGAGTCATGATTACCACTGCTGACTACTGACGAGCAATGATGACCACTGCTGACTGATGAGTAATGATGACCACTGCTGACTACTGACGAGTAATAATGGCTACTGCTGACTGATGAGTAATGATGACCACTGCTGACTTACGAGTAATGATGACCACTTCTGACTGAAGAGTAATGATAACCACTGCTGGCTACTGACGAGTAATGATGACCACTGCTGACTACTGACGAGTAATAATGACCACTGCAGACTACAGACGAGTAATGGTCATCATTACTCGTCAGTAGTCAGCAGTGGTTATCATTACTCTTCAGTCAGAAGTGGTCATCATTACACGTCAGTCAGCAGTGGTCATCATTACTCGTCAGTAGTCAGCAGTGGTCATCATTACTCATCAGCAGTGGTCATCATTACTCGTCAGTAGTCAGCAGTGGTCATCATTACTCGTCAGCAGTGGTCATCATTACTCGTCAGTAGTCTGCAGTGGTCATCATTACTCGTCAGTAGTCAGCAGTGGTCATCATTACTCATCAGCAGTGGTCATCATTACTCGTCAGTAGTCTGCAGTGGTCATCATTACTCGTCAGTAGTCAGCAGTGGTCATCATTACTCGGCAGTAGTCAACAGTGGTCATCATTACTCGCCAGTAGTCAGCAGTGGTCATCATTACTCGTCAGTAGTCAGCAGTGGTCATCATTACTCGTCAGTAGTCAGCAGTGGTCATCATTACTCATCAGTCAGCAGTGGTCATCATTACTCGTCAGTCAGCAGTGGTCATCATTACTCGTCAGTCAGCAGTGGTCATCAATACTCGTCAGTCAGCAGTGGTCATCAATACTCGTCAGTAGTCAGCAGTGGTCATCATTACTCGTCAGTCAGTAGTGGTCATCATTACTCGTCAGTAGTGGTCATCATTATCCGTCAGTCAGCCGTGTTCATCATTACTCGTCAGTAGTCAGCAGTGGTCATCATTACTTGTTAGTAGTCAGCAGTGGTCATTATTACTCGTCAGTAGTCAGCAGTGGTCATCATTACTCGTTAGTAGTCAGAAGTGGTTATCATTAGTCGTCAGTCAGCAGTGGTCATCATTACTCGTCAGTAGTCAGCAGTGGTCATCATTACTCGTCAGTAGTCAGCAGTGGTCATCATTACTCATCAGTAGTCAGCAGTGGTCATCATTACTCATCAGTCAGCAGTAATCATCATTACTCGTCAGTCAGCAGTGGTCATTATTACTCGTCAGTAGTCAGCAGTGGTCATCATTACTCGTCAGTAGTCAGCAGTGGTCATCATCACTCGCCAGTAGTCAGCAGTGGTCATCATTACTCATCAGTAGTCAGCAGTGGTCATCATTACTCGTCAATAGTCAGCAGTGGTCATTATTTCTCATCAGTAGTCAGCAGTGGTCATCATTACTCATCAGTAGTCAGCAGTGGTCATCATTACTCGTCAGTCAGCAGTGGTCATCATTACTCGTCAGTAGTCAGCAGTGGTTATCATTACGCATCAGTAGTCAGCAGTGGTCATCATTACTCGTCAGTCAGCAGTGGTCATCATTACTCGTCAGTCAGCAGTGGTCATTATTATTCGTCAGTAGTCAGCAGTGGTCATCATTACTCGTCAGTAGTCAGCAGTGGTCATCATTAATCGTCATTAGACAGCGGTGGTCATCATTACTCGTCAATAGTCAGCAGTGGTCATCATTACTCATCAGTAGTCAGCAGTGGTCATCATTACTCGTCAATAGTCAGCAGTGGTCATCATTACTCATCAGTCAGCAGTGGTCATTATTTCTCATCAGTAGTCAGCAGTGGTCATCATTACTCGTCAGTAGTCAGCAGTGGTCATCATTACTCGTCAGTAGTCAGCAGTGGTCATCATTACTCGTCAGTAGTCAGCAGTGGTTATCATTACTCATCAGTAGTCAGCAGTGGTCATCATTACTCGTCAGTCAGCAGTGGTCATCATTACTCGTCAGTCAGCAGTGGTCATTATTACTCGTCAGTAGTCAGCAGTGGTCATCATTACTCGTCAGTAGTCAGCAGTGGTCATCATTACTCGTCAGTCAGTAGTGGTCATCATTACTCGTCAGTAGTCAGCAGTGGTCATCATTATCCGTCAGTCAGCAGTGTTCATCATTACTCGTCAGTAGTCAGCAGTGGTCATCATTACTTGTTAGTAGTCAGCAGTGGTCATTATTATTCGTCAGTAGTAAGCAGTGGTCATCATTACTCGTTAGTAGTCAGAAGTGGTTATCATTAGTCGTCAGTCAGCAGTGGTCATCATTACTCGTCAGTAGTCAGCAGTGGTCATCATTACTCGTCAGTCAGCAGTGGTCATAAATACTCGTCAGTAGTCAGCAGTGGTCATCATTACTCGTCAGTCAGTAGTGGTCATCATTACTCGTCAGTAGTGGTCATCATTATCCGTCAGTCAGCCGTGTTCATCATTACTCGTCAGTAGTCAGCAGTGGTCATCATTACTTGTTAGTAGTCAGCAGTGGTCATTATTACTCGTCAGTAGTCAGCAGTGGTCATCATTACTCGTTAGTAGTCAGAAGTGGTTATCATTAGTCGTCAGTCAGCAGTGGTCATCATTACTCGTCAGTAGTCAGCAGTGGTCATCATTACTCGTCAGTAGTCAGCAGTGGTCATCATTAATCGTCATTAGACAGCGGTGGTCATCATTACTCGTCAATAGTCAGCAGTGGTCATCATTACTCATCAGTAGTCAGCAGTGGTCATCATTACTCATCAGTCAGCAGTAATCATCATTACTCGTCAGTCAGCAGTGGTCATTATTACTCGTCAGTAGTCAGCAGTGGTCATCATTACTCGTCAGTAGTCAGCAGTGGTCATCATCACTCGCCAGTAGTCAGCAGTGGTCATCATTACTCATCAGTAGTCAGCAGTGGTCATCATTACTCATCAGTAGTCAGCAGTGGTCATCATTACTCGTCAATAGTCAGCAGTGGTCATCATTACTCATCAGTAGTCAGCAGTGGTCATCATTAATCGTCATTAGACAGCGGTGGTCATCATTACTCGTCAATAGTCAGCAGTGGTCATCATTACTCATCAGTAGTCAGCAGTGGTCATCATTACTCGTCAATAGTCAGCAGTGGTCATCATTACTCATCAGTCAGCAGTGGTCATTATTTCTCATCAGTAGTCAGCAGTGGTCATCATTACTCATCAGTAGTCAGCAGTGGTCATCATTACTCGTCAGTCAGCAGTGGTCATCATTACTCGTCAGTAGTCAGCAGTGGTTATCATTACGCATCAGTAGTCAGCAGTGGTCATCATTACTCGTCAGTCAGCAGTGGTCATCATTACTCGTCAGTCAGCAGTGGTCATTATTATTCGTCAGTAGTCAGCAGTGGTCATCATTACTCGTCAGTAGTCAGCAGTGGTCATCATTAATCGTCATTAGACAGCGGTGGTCATCATTACTCGTCAATAGTCAGCAGTGGTCATCATTACTCATCAGTAGTCAGCAGTGGTCATCATTACTCGTCAATAGTCAGCAGTGGTCATCATTACTCGTCAATAGTCAGCAGTGGTCATCATTTCTCATCAGTAGTCAGCAGTGGTCATCATTACTCGTCAGTAGTCAGCAGTGGTCATCATTACTCGTCAGTAGTCAGCAGTGGTCATCATTACTCGTCAGTAGTCAGCAGTGGTTATCATTACTCATCAGTAGTCAGCAGTGGTCATCATTACTCGTCAGTCAGCAGTGGTCATCATTACTCGTCAGTAGTCAGCAGTGGTCATCATTACTCGTCAGTCAGTAGTGGTCATCATTACTCGTCAGTAGTCAGCAGTGGTCATCATTACTCGTCAGTAGTCAGCAGTGGTCATCGTTACTTGTTAGTAGTCAGCAGTGGTCATTATTATTCGTCAGTAGTAAGCAGTGGTCATCATTACTCGTTAGTAGTCAGAAGTGGTTATCATTAGTCGTCAGTCAGCAGTGGTCATTATTACTCGTCAGTAGTCAGCAGTGGTCATCAATACTCGTCAGTAGTCAGCAGTGGTCATCATTACTCGTCAGTCAGTAGTGGTCATCATTACTCGTCAGTAGTGGTCATCATTATCCGTCAGTCAGCCGTGTTCATCATTACTAGTCAGTAGTCAGCAGTGGTCATCATTACTTGTTAGTAGTCAGCAGTGGTCATTATTACTCGTCAGTAGTCAGCAGTGGTCATCATTACTCGTTAGTAGTCAGAAGTGGTTATCATTAGTCGTCAGTCAGCAGTGGTCATCATTACTCGTCAGTAGTCAGCAGTGGTCAGCATTACTTGTCAGTAGTCAGCAGTGGTCATTATTACTCGTCAGTAGTCAGCAGTGGTCATTATTACTCGTCAGTAGTCAGCAGTGGTCATCATTACTCGTCAGTAGTCAGCAGTGGTTATCATTACTCGTCAGTCAGCAGTGGTCATCATTACTCGTCAGTCAGCAGTGGTCATTATTACTCGTCAGTAGTCAGCAGTGGTCATCATTACTCGTCAGTAGTCAGCAGTGGTCATCATCACTCGCCAGTAGTCAGCAGTGGTCATTATTACTCGTCAGTAGTCAGCAGTGGTCATCATTAATCGTCATTAGACAGCGGTGGTCATCATTACTTCTTAGTAGTCAGCAGTGGTCATCATTACTCGTCAGTAGTCAGCAGTGGTCATCATTACTCATCAGTAGTCAGCAGTGGTCATCATTACTCGTCAGTCAGCAGTGGTCATCATTACTCATCAGTAGTCAGCAGTGGTCATCATTACTCGTCAATAGTCAGCAGTGGTCATCATTACTCATCAGTCAGCAGTGGTCATTATTTCTCATCAGTAGTCAGCAGTGGTCATCATTACTCATCAGTCAGCAGTGGTCATTATTTCTCATCAGTAGTCAGCAGTGGTCATCATTACTCGTCAGTAGTCAGCAGTGGTCATCATTACTCGTCAGTAGTCAGCAGTGGTCATCATTACTTGTTAGTAGTCAGCAGTGGTCATTTTTACTCGTCAGTAGTCAGCAGTGGTCATCATTACTCGTCAGTAGTCAGCAGTGGTTATCATTACTCATCAGTAGTCAGCAGTGGTCATCATCACTCGCCAGTAGTCAGCAGTGGTCATCATTACCCATCAGTAGTCAGCAGTGGTCATCATTAATCGTCATTAGACAGCGGTGGTCATCATTACTTGTTAGTAGTCAGCAGTAGTCATCATTACTCGTCAGTAGTCAGCAGTGGTCATCATTACTCGTCAGTAGTCAGCAGTGGTCATCATTACTCGTCAGTAGTCAGCAGTGGTCATCATTACTCGTCAGTAGTCAGCAGTGGTCAGCATTACTTGTCAGTAGTCAGCAGTGGTCATTATTACTCATCAGTAGTCAGCAGTGGTCATCATTACTCGTCAATAGTCAGCAGTGGTCATCATTACTCATTAGTCAGCAGTGGTCAGCATTACTTGTCAGTAGTCAGCAGTGGTCATTATTACTCGTCAGTAGTCAGCAGTGGTCATTATTACTCGTCAGTAGTCAGCAGTGGTCATCATTACTCGTCAGTAGTCAGCAGAGGTCATCATTACTCGTCAGTAGTCAGCAGTGGTCATCATTACTTGTTAGTAGTCAGCAGTGGTCATCATTACTCGTCAATAGTCAGCAGTGGTCATCATTACTCATTAGTCAGCAGTGGTCAGCATTACTCGTCAGTAGTCAGCAGTGGTCATTATTACTCGTCAGTAGTCAGCAGTGGTCATCATTACTCGTCAGTAGTCAGCAGTGGTCATCATTACTCGTCAGTAGTCAGCAGTGGTCATTATTACTCGTCAGTAGTCAGCAGTGGTCATCATTACTCGTCAGTCAGCAGTGGTCATTATTAATCGTCAGTAGTCAGCAGTGGTCATCATTACTCGTCAGTAGTCAGCAGTGGTCATCATTACTCGTCAGTCAGTAGTGGTCATCATTACTCGTCAGTAGTCAGCAGTGGTCATCATTACTTGTTAGTAGTCAGCAGTGGTCATTATTATTCGTCAGTAGTAAGCAGTGGTCATCATTACTCGTTAGTAGTCAGAAGTGGTTATCATTAGTCGTCAGTCAGCAGTGGTCATCATTACTCGTCAGTAGTCAGCAGTGGTTATCATTACTCGTCAGTCAGCAGTGGTCATCATTACTCGTCAGTCAGCAGTGGTCATTATTACTCGTCAGTAGTCAGCAGTGGTCATCATTACTCGTCAGTAGTCAGCAGTGGTCATCATCACTCGCCAGTAGTCAGCAGTGGTCATCATTACTCGTCAGTAGTCAGCAGTGGTCATCATTAATCGTCATTAGACAGCGGTGGTCATCATTACTTCTTAGTAGTCAGCAGTGGTCATCATTACTCGTCAGAAGTCAGCAGTGGTCATCATTACTCGTCAGTAGTCAGCAGTGGTCATCATTACTCGTCAGTCAGCAGTGGTCATCATTACTCATCAGTAGTCAGCAGTGGTCATCATTACTCGTCAATAGTCAGCAGTGGTCATCATTACTCATCAGTCAGCAGTGGTCATTATTTCTCATCAATAGTCAGCAGTGGTCATCATTATTCGTCAGTAGTCAGCAGTGGTCATCATTACTCGTCAGTAGTCAGCAGTGGTCATCATTACTTGTTAGTAGTCAGCAGTGGTCATTTTTACTCGTCAGTAGTCAGCAGTGGTCATCATTACTCATTAGTCAGCAGTGGTCAGCATTACTTGTCAGTAGTCAGCAGTGGTTATCATTACTCATCAGTAGTCAGCAGTGGTCATCATCACTCGCCAGTAGTCAGCAGTGGTCATCATTACCCATCAGTAGTCAGCAGTGGTCATCATTAATCGTCATTAGACAGCGGTGGTCGTCATTACTTGTTAGTAGTCAGCAGTAGTCATCATTACTCGTCAGTAGTCAGCAGTGGTCATCATTACTCGTCAGTAGTCAGCAGTGGTCATCATTACTCGTCAGTAGTCAGCAGTGGTCATCATTACTCATTAGTCAGCAGTGGTCAGCATTACTTGTCAGTAGTCAGCAGTGGTCATTATTACTCGTCAGTAGTCAGCAGTCGTCATTATTACTCATCAGTAGTCAGCAGTGGTCATCATTACTCGTCAGTAGTCAGCAGTGGTCATCATTTCTTGTTAGTAGTCAGCAGTGGTCATCATTACTCATTAGTCAGCAGTGGTCAGCATTACTTGTCAGTAGTCAGCAGTGGTCATTATTACTCGTCAGTAGTCAGCAGTGGTCATCTTTACTCGTCAGTAGTCAGCAGTGGTCATCATTACTCGTCAGTAGTCAGCAGTGGTCATTATTACTCGTCAGTAGTCAGCAGTGGTCATCATTACTCGTCAGTACTCAGCAGTGGTCATCATTACTCGTCAGTACTCAGCAGTGGTCATCATTACTCGTCAGTAGTCAGCAGTGGTCATCATTACTCGTCAGTCAGCAGTGGTCATCATTACTCGTCAGTACTCAGCAGTGGTCATCATTACTCGTCAGTAGTCAGCAGTGGTCATCATTACTCGTCAGTACTCAGCAGTGGTCATCATTACTCGTCAGTACTCAGCAGTGGTCATCATTACTCGTCAGTAGTCAGCAGTGGTCATCATTACTCGTCAGTCAGCAGTGGTCATTATAACTCATCAGTCAGCAGTTTTCCTCATTACTTGTTAGTAGTCAGCAGTGGTCATCATTACTCGTTAGTCGTCAACAGTGGTCATCACTACTTGTTAGTAGTCAGCAGTGGTCATTATAACTCATCAGTCAGCAGTGGTCATCATTACTCGTCAGTCAGCAGTGGTCATCAATACTCGTCAGTAGTCAGCAGTGGTCATCATTACTCATCAGCGAGCAGTGGTCATCATTACTTGTTAGTAGTCAGCAGTGGTCATCATTACTCATCAGTAGTCAGCAGTGGTCACCATTACTTGTTAGTAGTCAGCAGTGGTCATCATTACTCGTCAGTAGTCAGCAGTGGTCATCATTACTCATCAGTCAGCAGTGGTCATTATTACTCATCAGTAGTTAGCAGTGGTCATCATTACTTGTTAGTAGTCAGCAGTGGTCATCATTACTCGTCAGTAGTCAGCAGTGGTCATCATTACTCATCAGTAGTCAGCAGTGGTCATCATTACTCGTCAGTAGTCAGCAGTGGTCATCATTACTCATCAGTAGTCAGCAGTGGTCATCATTACTCATCAGTCAGCAGTGGTCATCATTACTCATCAGTCAGCAGTGGTCATCATTACTCATCAGTAGTCAGCAGTGGTCATCATTACTCATCAGTCAGCAGTGGTCATTATTACTCGTCAGTAGTTAGCAGTGGTCATCATTACTCGTCAGTAGTCAGCAGTGGTCACTATTATTCATCAGTAGTCAGCAGTGGTCATCATTACTTGTTAGTAGTCAGCAGTGGTCATCATTACTCGTCAGTAGTCAGCAGTGGTCATCATTACTCATCAGCGAGCAGTGGTCATCATTACTTGTTAGTAGTCAGCAGTGGTCATCATTACTCATCAGTAGTCAGCAGTGGTCACCATTACTTGTTAGTAGTCAGCAGTGGTCATCATTACTCGTCAGTAGTCAGCAGTGGTCATCATTACTCGTCAGTAGTCAGCAGTGGTCATTATTACTCGTCAGTAGTCAGCAGTGGTCATCATTACTTGTTAGTAGTCAGCAGTGGTCATCATTACTTGTCAGTAGTCAGCAGTGGTCATCATTACTCGTTAGTAGTCAGCAATGGTCATCATTACTTGTTAGTAGTCAGCAGTGGTCATCATTACTCGTTAGTAGTCAGCAATGGTCATCATTACTTGTTAGGAGTCAGCAGTGGTCATCAAAACTCGCCAGTAGTCAGCAGTGGTCATCATTACTCGTCAGTAGTCAGCAGTGGTCATCATTACTCGTCAGTCAGAAGTGGTCATCATTACTTGTCAGTAGTTAGCAGTGGTCATCATTACTCGTCAGTCAGCAGTGGTCATCATTACTCGTCAGTAGTCAGCAGTGGTCATTATTACTCGTCAGTAGTCAGCAGTGGTCATCGTTACTAGTCAGTAGTCAGGAGTAGTCATCATTACTCGTCAGTCAGCAGTGGTCATCAAAACTCGCCAGTAGTCAGCAGTGGTCATCATTACTCGTCAGTAGTCAGCAGTGGTCATTATTACTCGTCAGTCAGAAGTGGTCATCATTACTCGTCAGTAGTCAGCAGTGGTCATCATTACTCATCAGTGAGCAGTGGTCATCATTACTTGTTAGTAGTCAGCAGTGGTCATCAATACTCATCAGTAGTCAGCAGTGGTCATCATTACTCACCAGTAGTCAGCAGTGGTCATCATTACTCGTCAGTAGTCAGCAGTGGTCATCATTACTTGTCAGTTAGCAGTGGTCATCATTACTCGTCAGTAGTCAGCAGTGGTCATCATTACTCGTCAGTAGTCAGCAGTGGTCATCATTACTCGTCAGTAGTCAGCAGTGGTCATCATTACTCGTCAGTAGTCAGCAGTGGTCATCATTACTCGTCAGTAGTCAGCAGTGGTCATCATTACTCGTCAGTCAGTAGTGGTCATCATTACTCGTCAGTAGTCAGCAGTGGTCATCATTACTTGTTAGTAGTCAGCAGTGGTCATTATTATTCGTCAGTAGTAAGCAGTGGTCATCATTACTCGTTAGTAGTCAGAAGTGGTTATCATTAGTCGTCAGTCAGCAGTGGTCATCATTACTCGTCAGTAGTCAGCAGTGGTTATCATTACTCGTCAGTCAGCAGTGGTCATCATTACTCGTCAGTCAGCAGTGGTCATTATTACTCGTCAGTAGTCAGCAGTGGTCATCATTACTCGTCAGTAGTCAGCAGTGGTCATCATCACTCGCCAGTAGTCAGCAGTGGTCATCATTACTCGTCAGTAGTCAGCAGTGGTCATCATTAATCGTCATTAGACAGCGGTGGTCATCATTACTTCTTAGTAGTCAGCAGTGGTCATCATTACTCGTCAGTAGTCAGCAGTGGTTATCATTACTCGTCAGTCAGCAGTGGTCATCATTACTCGTCAGTCAGCAGTGGTCATCATTACTCATCAGTAGTCAGCAGTGGTCATCATTACTCGTCAATAGTCAGCAGTGGTCATCATTACTCATCAGTCAGCAGTGGTCATTATTTCTCATCAATAGTCAGCAGTGGTCATCATTATTCGTCAGTAGTCAGCAGTGGTCATCATTACTCGTCAGTAGTCAGCAGTGGTCATCATTACTTGTTAGTAGTCAGCAGTGGTCATTTTTACTCGTCAGTAGTCAGCAGTGGTCATCATTACTCATTAGTCAGCAGTGGTCAGCATTACTTGTCAGTAGTCAGCAGTGGTTATCATTACTCATCAGTAGTCAGCAGTGGTCATCATCACTCGCCAGTAGTCAGCAGTGGTCATCATTACCCATCAGTAGTCAGCAGTGGTCATCATTAATAGTCATTAGACAGCGGTGGTCATCATTACTTGTTAGTAGTCAGCAGTAGTCATCATTACTCGTCAGTAGTCAGCAGTGGTCATCATTACTCGTCAGTAGTCAGCAGTGGTCATCATTACTCGTCAGTAGTCAGCAGTGGTCATCATTACTCATTAGTCAGCAGTGGTCAGCATTACTTGTCAGTAGTCAGCAGTGGTCATTATTACTCGTCAGTAGTCAGCAGTCGTCATTATTACTCATCAGTAGTCAGCAGTGGTCATCATTACTCGTCAGTAGTCAGCAGTGGTCATCATTTCTTGTTAGTAGTCAGCAGTGGTCATCATTACTCATTAGTCAGCAGTGGTCAGCATTACTTGTCAGTAGTCAGCAGTGGTCATTATTACTCGTCAGTAGTCAGCAGTGGTCATCTTTACTCGTCAGTAGTCAGCAGTGGTCATCATTACTCGTCAGTAGTCAGCAGTGGTCATCATTACTCGTCAGTACTCAGCAGTGGTCATCATTACTCGTCAGTACTCAGCAGTGGTCATCATTACTCGTCAGTACTCAGCAGTGGTCATCATTACTCATCAGTAGTCAGCAGTGGTCATCATTACTCGCCAGTAGTCAGCAGTGGTCATCATTACTCGTCAATAGTCAGCAGTGGTCATCATTACTCGTCAGTAGTCAGCAGTGGTCATCATTACTCGTCAGTAGTCAGCAGTGGTCATCATTACTCGTCATTAGACAGCGGTGGTCATCATTACTTGTTAGTAGTCAGCAGTGGTCATCATTACTCGTCAGTAGTCAGCAGTGGTCATCATTACTCGTCAGTCAGCAGTGGTCATTATAACTCATCAGTCAGCAGTTTTCCTCATTACTTGTTAGTAGTCAGCAGTGGTCATCATTACTCGTTAGTCGTCAACAGTGGTCATCACTACTTGTTAGTAGTCAGCAGTGGTCATTATAACTCATCAGTCAGCAGTGGTCATCATTACTCGTCAGTCAGCAGTGGTCATCAATACTCGTCAGTAGTCAGCAGTGGTCATCATTACTCATCAGCGAGCAGTGGTCATCATTACTTGTTAGTAGTCAGCAGTGGTCATCATTACTCATCAGTAGTCAGCAGTGGTCACCATTACTTGTTAGTAGTCAGCAGTGGTCATCATTACTCGTCAGTAGTCAGCAGTGGTCATCATTACTCATCAGTCAGCAGTGGTCATTATTACTCATCAGTAGTTAGCAGTGGTCATCATTACTTGTTAGTAGTCAGCAGTGGTCATCATTACTCGTCAGTAGTCAGCAGTGGTCATCATTACTCATCAGTCAGCAGTGGTCATCATTACTCGTCAGTAGTCAGCAGTGGTCATCATTACTCATCAGTAGTCAGCAGTGGTCATCATTACTCATCAGTCAGCAGTGGTCATCATTACTCATCAGTCAGCAGTGGTCATCATTACTCATCAGTAGTCAGCAGTGGTCATCATTACTCATCAGTCAGCAGTGGTCATTATTACTCGTCAGTAGTTAGCAGTGGTCATCATTACTCGTCAGTAGTCAGCAGTGGTCACTATTATTCATCAGTAGTCAGCAGTGGTCATCATTACTTGTTAGTAGTCAGCAGTGGTCATCATTACTCGTCAGTAGTCAGCAGTGGTCATCATTACTCATCAGCGAGCAGTGGTCATCATTACTTGTTAGTAGTCAGCAGTGGTCATCATTACTCATCAGTAGTCAGCAGTGGTCACCATTACTTGTTAGTAGTCAGCAGTGGTCATCATTACTCGTCAGTAGTCAGCAGTGGTCATCATTACTCGTCAGTAGTCAGCAGTGGTCATTATTACTCGTCAGTAGTCAGCAGTGGTCATCATTACTTGTTAGTAGTCAGCAGTGGTCATCATTACTTGTCAGTAGTCAGCAGTGGTCATCATTACTCGTTAGTAGTCAGCAATGGTCATCATTACTTGTTAGTAGTCAGCAGTGGTCATCATTACTCGTTAGTAGTCAGCAATGGTCATCATTACTTGTTAGGAGTCAGCAGTGGTCATCAAAACTCGCCAGTAGTCAGCAGTGGTCATCATTACTCGTCAGTAGTCAGCAGTGGTCATCATTACTCGTCAGTCAGAAGTGGTCATCATTACTTGTCAGTAGTTAGCAGTGGTCATCATTACTCGTCAGTCAGCAGTGGTCATCATTACTCGTCAGTAGTCAGCAGTGGTCATTATTACTCGTCAGTAGTCAGCAGTGGTCATCGTTACTAGTCAGTAGTCAGGAGTAGTCATCATTACTCGTCAGTCAGCAGTGGTCATCAAAACTCGCCAGTAGTCAGCAGTGGTCATCATTACTCGTCAGTAGTCAGCAGTGGTCATTATTACTCGTCAGTCAGAAGTGGTCATCATTACTCGTCAGTAGTCAGCAGTGGTCATCATTACTCATCAGCGAGCAGTGGTCATCATTACTTGTTAGTAGTCAGCAGTGGTCATCAATACTCATCAGTAGTCAGCAGTGGTCATCATTACTCACCAGTAGTCAGCAGTGGTCATCATTACTCGTCAGTAGTCAGCAGTGGTCATCATTACTTGTCAGTTAGCAGTGGTCATCATTACTCGTCAGTAGTCAGCAGTGGTCATCATTACTCGTCAGTAGTCAGCAGTGGTCATCATTACTCGTCAGTAGTCAGCAGTGGTTATCATTACTCGTCAGTAGTCAGCAGTGGTTATCATTACTCGTCAGTAGTCAGCAGTGGTCATCATTACTCGTCAGTAGTCAGCAGTGGTCATCATTACTCGTCAGTAGTCAGCAGTGGTCATCATTACTCGTCAGTAGTCAGCAGTGGTCATCAATACTCATCAGTAGTCAGCAGTGGTCATCATTACTCGTCAGTACTCAGCAGTGGTCATCATTACTCGTCAGTAGTCAGCAGTGGTCATCATTACTCGCCAGTAGTCAGCAGTGGTTATCATTAATCGTCATTAGACAGCGGTGGTCATCATTGCTTGTTAGTAGTCAGCAGTGGTCATCATTACTCGTCAGTAGTCAGCAGTGGTCATCATTACTCGTCAGTAGTCAGCAGTGGTTATCATTACTCGTCAGTAGTCAGCAGTGGTTATCATTACTCGTCAGTAGTCAGCAGTGGTTATCATTACTCGTCAGTAGTCAGCAGTGGTCATCATTACTCGTCAGTAGTCAGCAGTGGTCATCATTACTCGTCAGTAGTCAGCAGTGGTCATTATAACTCGTCAGTCAGCAGTGGTCATCATTACTCATCAGTAGTCAGCAGTGGTCATCAATACTCATCAGTAGTCAGCAGTGGTCATCATTACTCGCCAGTAGTCAGCAGTGGTCATCATTACTTGTTAGTAGTCAGCAGTGGTCATCATTACTCGTCAGTAGTCAGCAGTGGTCATCATTACTCGTCAGTCAGCAGTGGTCATTATAACTCATCAGTCAGCAGTTTTCCTCATTACTTGTTAGTAGTCAGCAGTGGTCATCATTACTCGTTAGTCGTCAACAGTGGTCATCACTACTTGTTAGTAGTCAGCAGTGGTCATCATTACTCGTCAGTCAGCAGTGGTCATCAATACTCGTCAGTAGTCAGCAGTGGTCATCATTACTCATCAGCGAGCAGTGGTCATCATTACTTGTAAGTAGTCAGCAGTGGTCATCATTACTCATCAGTAGTCAGCAGTGGTCACCATTACTTGTTAGTAGTCAGCAGTGGTCATCATTACTCGTCAGTAGTCAGCAGTGGTCATCATTACTCATCAGTCAGCAGTGGTCATTATTACTCGTCAGTAGTTAGCAGTGGTCATCATTACTTGTTAGGAGTCAGCAGTGGTCATCATTACTCGTCAGTAGTCAGCAGTGGTCATCATTACTCATCAGTCAGCAGTGGTCATCATTACTCGTCAGTAGTCAGCAGTGGTCATCATTACTCGTCAGTAGTCAGCAGTGGTCATCATTACTCATCAGTCAGCAGTGGTCATCATTACTCATCAGTAGTCAGCAGTGGTCATCATTACTCATCAGTCAGCAGTGGTCATTATTACTCGTCAGTAGTTAGCAGTGGTCATCATTACTCGTCAGTAGTCAGCAGTGGTCATCATTACTTGTTAGTAGTCAGCAGTGGTCATCATTACTCATCAGTCAGCAGTGGTCATCATTACTCGTCAGTAGTCAGCAGTGGTCATCATTACTCGTCAGTAGTCAGCAGTGGTCATCATTACTTGTTAGTAGTCAGCAGTGGTCATCATTACTCGTCAGTCAGCAGTGGTCATCATTACTCGTTAGTAGTCAGCAATGGTCATCATTACTTGTTAGTAGTCAGCAGTGGTCATCATTACTCGTTAGTAGTCAGCAATGGTCATCATTACTTGTTAGGAGTCAGCAGTGGTCATCAAAACTCGCCAGTAGTCAGCAGTGGTCATCATTACTCGTCAGTAGTCAGCAGTGGTCATCATTACTCGTCAGTCAGAAGTGGTCATCATTACTTGTCAGTAGTTAGCAGTGGTCATCATTACTCGTCAGTCAGCAGCGGTCATCATTACTCGTCAGTAGTCAGCAGTGGTCATTGTTACTCGTCAGTAGTCAGCAGTGGTCATCGTTACTAGTCAGTAGTCAGGAGTAGTCATCATTACTCGTCAGTCAGCAGTGGTCATCAAAACTCGCCAGTAGTCAGCAGTGGTCATCATTACTCGTCAGTAGTGGTCATCATTACTCGTCAGTCAGAAGTGGTCATCATTACTCATCAGTAGTCAGCAGTGGTCATCATTACTCGTCAGTCAGCAGTGGTCATCATTACTCGTCAGTAGTCAGCAGTGGTCATCAATACTCATCAGTAGTCAGCAGTGGTCATCATTACTCACCAGTAGTCAGCAGTGGTCATCATTACTCGTCAGTAGTCAGCAGTGGTCATCATTACTTGTCAGTTAGCAGTGGTCATCATTACTCGTCAGTAGTCAGCAGTGGTCATCATTACTCGTCAGTAGTCAGCAGTGGTCATCAATACTCATCAGTAGTCAGCAGTGGTCATCATTACTCGCCAGTAGTCAGCAGTGGTCATCATTACTCGTCAGTAGTCAGCAGTGGTCATCATTACTCGTCAGTAGTCAGCAGTGGTCATCATTACTTGTCAGTTAGCAGTGGCCATCATTACTCGTCAGTAGTCAGCAGTGGTCATCATTACTCATCAGTACTCAGCAGTGGTCATCATTACTCGCCAGTAGTCAGCAGTGGTCATCATTACTCGTCAGTAGTCAGCAGTGGTCATCATTACTCGTCAGTCAGCAGTGGTCATCATTACTCGTCAGTAGTCTGCAGTGGTCATCAATACTCATCAGTAGTCAGCAGTGGTCATCATTACTCGCCAGTAGTCAGCAGTGGTCATCATTACTCGTCAGTAGTCAGCAGTGGTCATCATTACTCGTCAGTAGTCAGCAGTGGTCATCATTACTCGTCAGTAGTCAGCAGTGGTCATCATTACTCGTCAGTAGTCAGCAGTGGTCATCAATACTCATCAGTAGTCAGCAGTGGTCATCATTACTCGCCAGTAGTCAGCAGTGGTCATCATTACTCGTCAGTAGTCAGCAGTGGTCATCATTACTCGTCAGTAGTCAGCAGTGGTCATCATTACTCGCCAGTCAGAAGTGGTCATCATTACTTGTCAGTAGTTAGCAGTGGTCATCATTACTCGTCAGTCAGCAGTGGTCATCATTACTCGTCAGTAGTCAGCAGTGGTCATTATTACTCGTCAGTAGTCAGCAGTGGTCATCGTTACTAGTCAGTAGTCAGGAGTAGTCATCATTACTCGTCAGTCAGCAGTGGTCATCAAAACTCGCCAGTAGTCAGCAGTGGTCATCATTACTCGTCAGTAGTCAGCAGTGGTCATTATTACTCGTCAGTCAGAAGTGGTCATCATTACTCGTCAGTAGTCAGCAGTGGTCATCATTACTCATCAGCGAGCAGTGGTCATCATTACTTGTTAGTAGTCAGCAGTGGTCATCAATACTCATCAGTAGTCAGCAGTGGTCATCATTACTCACCAGTAGTCAGCAGTGGTCATCATTACTCGTCAGTAGTCAGCAGTGGTCATCATTACTTGTCAGTTAGCAGTGGTCATCATTACTCGTCAGTAGTCAGCAGTGGTCATCATTACTCGTCAGTAGTCAGCAGTGGTTATCATTGCTCGTCAGTAGTCAGCAGTGGTCATCATTACTCGTCAGTAGTCAGCAGTGGTTATCATTACTCGTCAGTAGTCAGCAGTGGTCATCATTACTCGTCAGTAGTCAGCAGTGGTCATCATTACTCGTCAGTAGTCAGCAGTGGTCATCATTACTCGTCAGTAGTCAGCAGTGGTCATCAATACTCATCAGTAGTCAGCAGTGGTCATCAATACTCGTCAGTACTCAGCAGTGGTCATCATTACTCGTCAGTAGTCAGCAGTGGTCATCATTACTCGCCAGTAGTCAGCAGTGGTTATCATTAATCGTCATTAGACAGCGGTGGTCATCATTGCTTGTTAGTAGTCAGCAGTGGTCATCATTACTCGTCAGTAGTCAGCAGTGGTCATCATTACTCGTCAGTAGTCAGCAGTGGTTATCATTACTCGTCAGTAGTCAGCAGTGGTTATCATTACTCGTCAGTAGTCAGCAGTGGTTATCATTACTCGTCAGTAGTCAGCAGTGGTCATCATTACTCGTCAGTAGTCAGCAGTGGTCATCATTACTCGTCAGTAGTCAGCAGTGGTCATTATAACTCGTCAGTCAGCAGTGGTCATCATTACTCATCAGTAGTCAGCAGTGGTCATCAATACTCATCAGTAGTCAGCAGTGGTCATCATTACTCGCCAGTAGTCAGCAGTGGTCATCATTACTCGTCAGTAGTCAGCAGTGGTCATCATTACTCGTCAGTAGTCAGCAGTGGTCATCATTACTCGTCATTAGACAGCGGTGGTCATCATTACTTGTTAGTAGTCAGCAGTGGTCATCATTACTCGTCAGTAGTCAGCAGTGGTCATCATTACTCGTCAGTCAGCAGTGGTCATTATAACTCATCAGTCAGCAGTTTTCCTCATTACTTGTTAGTAGTCAGCAGTGGTCATCATTACTCGTTAGTCGTCAACAGTGGTCATCACTACTTGTTAGTAGTCAGCAGTGGTCATTATAACTCATCAGTCAGCAGTGGTCATCATTACTCGTCAGTCAGCAGTGGTCATCAATACTCGTCAGTAGTCAGCAGTGGTCATCATTACTCATCAGCGAGCAGTGGTCATCATTACTTGTTAGTAGTCAGCAGTGGTCATCATTACTCATCAGTAGTCAGCAGTGGTCACCATTACTTGTTAGTAGTCAGCAGTGGTCATCATTACTCGTCAGTAGTCAGCAGTGGTCATCATTACTCATCAGTCAGCAGTGGTCATTATTACTCGTCAGTAGTTAGCAGTGGTCATCATTACTTGTTAGTAGTCAGCAGTGGTCATCATTACTCGTCAGTAGTCAGCAGTGGTCATCATTACTCATCAGTCAGCAGTGGTCATCATTACTCGTCAGTAGTCAGCAGTGGTCATCATTACTCATCAGTAGTCAGCAGTGGTCATCATTACTCATCAGTCAGCAGTGGTCATCATTACTCGTCAGTAGTCAGCAGTGGTCATCATTACTCGTCAGTAGTCAGCAGTGGTCATCATTACTCGTCAGTAGTCAGCAGTGGTCATCATTACTTGTTAGTAGTCAGCAGTGGTCATCATTACTCGTCAGTAGTCAGCAGTGGTCATCATTACTCGTTAGTAGTCAGCAATGGTCATCATTACTTGTTAGTAGTCAGCAGTGGTCATCATTACTCGTTAGTAGTCAGCAATGGTCATCATTACTTGTTAGGAGTCAGCAGTGGTCATCAAAACTCGCCAGTAGTCAGCAGTGGTCATCATTACTCGTCAGTAGTCAGCAGTGGTCATCATTACTCGTCAGTCAGAAGTGGTCATCATTACTTGTCAGTAGTTAGCAGTGGTCATCATTACTCGTCAGTCAGCAGCGGTCATCATTACTCGTCAGTAGTCAGCAGTGGTCATTGTTACTCGTCAGTAGTCAGCAGTGGTCATCGTTACTAGTCAGTAGTCAGGAGTAGTCATCATTACTCGTCAGTCAGCAGTGGTCATCAAAACTCGCCAGTAGTCAGCAGTGGTCATCATTACTCGTCAGTAGTGGTCATCATTACTCGTCAGTCAGAAGTGGTCATCATTACTCGTCAGTAGTCAGCAGTGGTCATCATTACTCGTCAGTCAGCAGTGGTCATCATTACTCGTCAGTAGTCAGCAGTGGTCATCATTACTCGCCAGTAGTCAGCAGTGGTCATCATTACTCGTCAGTAGTCAGCAGTGGTCATCATTACTCGTCAGTAGTCAGCAGTGGTCATCATTACTTGTCAGTTAGCAGTGGTCATCATTACTCGTCAGTAGTCAGCAGTGGTCATCATTACTCATCAGTAGTCAGCAGTGGTCATCATTACTCGCCAGTAGTCAGCAGTGGTCATCATTACTCGTCAGTAGTCAGCAGTGGTCATCATTACTCGTCAGTCAGCAGTGGTCATCATTACTCGTCAGTAGTCTGCAGTGGTCATCAATACTCATCAGTAGTCAGCAGTGGTCATCATTACTCGCCAGTAGTCAGCAGTGGTCATCATTACTCGTCAGTAGTCAGCAGTGGTCATCATTACTCGTCAGTAGTCAGCAGTGGTCATCATTACTCGTCAGTAGTCAGCAGTGGTCATCATTACTCGTCAGTAGTCAGCAGTGGTCATCAATACTCATCAGTAGTCAGCAGTGGTCATCATTACTCGCCAGTAGTCAGCAGTGGTCATCATTACTCGTCAG
Organism: Phyllobates terribilis; assembly: GCF_046119375.1. NCBI lineage: Eukaryota > Metazoa > Chordata > Amphibia > Anura > Dendrobatidae > Phyllobates > Phyllobates terribilis. Next base: position 202,813,591 of record NW_027362768.1, on the reverse strand, counting down.
TAGTCAGCAGTGGTCATCATTACTCGTCAGTAGTCAGCAGTGGTCATCATTACTTGTCAGTTAGCAGTGGTCATCATTACTCGTCAGTAGTCAGCAGTGGTCATCATTACTCATCAGTAGTCAGCAGTGGTCATCATTACTCGCCAGTAGTCAGCAGTGGTCATCATTACTCGTCAGTAGTCAGCAGTGGTCATCATTACTCGTCAGTAGTCAGCAGTGGTCATCATTACTCGCCAGTCAGCAGTGGTCATTATTACTCGCCAGTATTCAGTAGTGGTCATCATTACTCGTCAGTCAGCAGTGGTCATCATTATTCATCAGTCAGCAGTGGTCATTATTACTCGTCAGAAGTCAGCAGTGGTCATAATTACTCGTCAGTCAGCAGTGGTCATCATTACTCGTCAGTAGTCAGCAGTGGTCATCATTACTCGTCAGTAGTGGTCATCATTACTCGTCAGTAGTCATCAGTGGTAATCATTACTCGTCAGTCAGCAGTGGTCATCAAAAGTTATCATTTCTCTATAGTCGGCAACAACAGTCATCAACAGATGAATGAAGTTTAAAATGTTATCAGGTCATTTTATATCGCAAATCCTATTTGATTAAGATGTTAATATATATAGCAATCAGAAACTGCAGTCAACACTAGGGGTAGGTGTCTGCAGACAGAGCTCCCCCTAGTGGTGGCTGCAGACAGAATCTTATCATGTATCTCTGTATACAGGAAGCTCCCCCTAGTGGTGACTGCAGACAGGATCTAATCATGTATCTATGCATATAGGGAGCTCCCCCTAGTGGTGTCTGCAGACAGAATCTTATCGTGTATCTCTGTATACAGGGAGCTCCCCCTAGTGGTGGCTGCAGACAGAATCGTATCATATATCTCTGTATACAGGGAGCTCCCCCTAGTGGTGGCTACAGACAGGATCTGGTCATGTATCTCTGTATACAGGGAGCTCCCCCTAGTGGTGTCTGCAGACAGGATCTTATCATGTATCTCTGTATACAGGGAGCTCCCTCTAGTGGTGACTGCAGACAGAATCTTATCATGTATCTCTGTATACAGGGACCCCCCCCTCTTGGTGGCTGCAGACAGAATCATATCACGTGTCTCTGTATACAGGGAGCTCCACCTAGTGGTAACTGCAGACAGAATCTTATGCGTCCATGTATACAGGGAGCTCCCTCTAGTGGTGACTGCAGACAGAATCTTATCATGTATCTCTGTATACAGAGAGTCCCCCCTAGTGGTGACTGCAGACAGAATCTTATCATGTATCTCTGTATACAGGGAGCTCCCTCTAGTGGTGACTGCAGACAGTACCTTATCATGTATCTCCGTATACAAGGAGCTCCTCCTAGTGGTGGCTGCAGACAGTACCTTATCATGTATCTCTGTATACAGGGAGCTCCCCCTAGTGGAGGCTGCAGACAGGATCTTATCACGTATCTCTGTATACAGGGAGCTCCCCCTAGTGGTAGCTGCAGACAGAACCTCATCATGTATCTCTGTATACAGGGAGCCCCCCCTAGTGGTGGCTGCAGACAGTATCTTATCATGTATCTCTGTATACAGGGAGCTCCCTCTAGTGGTGACTGCAGACAGGATCTTATCATGTATCTCTGTATACAGGGAGCTCCCCCTAGTGGAGGCTGCAGACAGGATCTTATCATGTATCTCTGTATACAGGGAGCTCCCCCTAGTGGTGGCTGCAGACAGAATCTTATGTATCTCTGTATACAGGGAGCGCCCCCTAGTGGTGACTGCAGACAGGATCTTATCGTGTATCTCTGTAAACAGGGAGCTCCCCCTAGTGGTGACTGCAGACAGAATCTTATCATGTATCTCTCTGTATACAGGGAGCTACCCCTGGTGGTGACTGCAGACAGAATCTTCTCATGTATCTCTGTATACAGGAAGTTCCCCCTAGTGGTGGCTGCAGACAGAATCATATCATGTATCTCTGTATACAGCGAGCTCCCCCTCGTGGTGGCTGCAGACAGAATCATATCATGTATCTCTGTATACAGTGAGCTCCCCCTAGTGGTGGCTGCAAACAGAATCTCATCATGTATCTCTGTATATAGGGAGCTCCCCCTAGTGGTGACTGCAGACAGAATCTTCTCATGTATCTCTGTATACAGGGAGTTCCCCCTAGTGGTGGCAGCAGACAGAATCTTTTCATGTATCTCTGTATACAGGGAGCTCCCCCTAGTGGTGGCTGCAGACAGAATCTTATCATATATCTCTGTATACAGGGAGCTCCAGCTAGTGGTGGCTACAGACAGGATCTTATCATGTATCTCTGTATACAGGGAGTTCCCCCTAGTGGTGGCAGCAGACAGAATCTTTTCATGTATCTCTGTATACAGGGAGCTCCCCCTAGTGGTGGCTGCAGACAGAATCTTATCATGTATCTCTGTATACAGAGAGCCCCCCCTAGTGGTGGCTGGAGACAGGATCTTATCATGTATCTCTGTATACAGGGAGCTACTCCTAGTGGTGGCTGCAGTCAGAAAGTTATCATGTATCTCTGTATATAGGGAGCTCCCCCTAGTGGTGACTGCAGACAGAATCTTATCATGTATCTCTGTATATAGGGAGCTCCCCCTCGTGGTGACTGCAGACAGAATCTTCTCATGTATCTCTGTATACAGGGAGTTCCCCCTAGTGGTGGCAGCAGACAGAATCTTTTCATGTATCTCTGTATACAGGGAGCTCCCCCTAGTGGTGGCTGCAGACAGAATCTTATCATATATCTCTGTATACAGGGAGCTCCAGCTAGTGGTGGCTACAGACAGGATCTTATCATGTATCTCTGTATACAGGGAGTTCCCCCTAGTGGTGGCAGCAGACAGAATCTTTTCATGTATCTCTGTATACAGGGAGCTCCCCCTAGTGGTGGCTGCAGACAGAATCTTATCATGTATCTCTGTATACAGAGAGCCCCCCCTAGTGGTGGCTGGAGACAGGATCTTATCATGTATCTCTGTATACAGGGAGCTACTCCTAGTGGTGGCTGCAGTCAGAAAGTTATCATGTATCTCTGTATATAGGGAGCTCCCCCTAGTGGTGACTGCAGACAGAATCTTATCATGTATCTCTGTATATAGGGAGCTCCCCCTCGTGGTGACTGCAGACAGGATCTTATCATGTATCTCTGTATACAGGGAGCTCCCCCTAGTGGTGGCTGCAGACAGAATCTTATCATGTATCTCTCTGTATACAGGGAGCTCCCCCTAGTGGTGGCTGCAGACAGGATCTTATCATGTATCTCTGTATACAGGGAGCTCCCCGTAGTGGTGGCTGCAGACAGAATCTTATTATGTATCTCTGTATACAGGGAGCTCCCCCTAGTGGTGACTGCAGACAGAATCTTATCATGTATCTCTGTATACAGGGAGCTCCCCCTAGTGGTGGCTGCAGACAGAATCTTATCATATATCTCTGTATACAGGGAGCTCCCCCTATTGGTGGCTGCAGACAGGATCTTATCATGTATCTCTGTATACAGGGATCTCCTCCTAGTGGTGACTGCAGATAATATCTTATCATGTATCTGTGTATATAGGGAGCTCCCCCTGGTGGTGACTGCAGACAGGATCTTATCATGTATCTCTGTATAAAGGGAGCTCCCCCTATTGGTGGCTGCAGACAGGATCTTATCATGTATCTCTGTATACAGGGATCTCCTCCTAGTGGTGGCTGCAGACAGAATCTTATCATGTATCTCTGTATACAGGGAGCTCCCCCTAGTGGTGGCTGCAGACAGAATCTTATCATGTATCTCTCTGTATACAGGGAGCTCCCCCTAGTGGTGGCTGCATACAGGATCTTATCATGTATCTCTGTATACAGGGAGCTCCCCCTAGTGGTGGCTGCATACAGGATCTTATCATGTATCTCTGTATACAGGGAGCTCCCCCTAGTGGTGGCTGCACTAGAAGAGTACTAGAAGGTAGCAGTGAGTGCGGCCTGCGATCCTCAGGTATGGCTGAACTCTGTGACCCGGAAAAATAAAGCTGCGCTAGTCAACAGGATGACGAGCTCAAATATATCACTTGTGCAAGTCAATGGACAACGGATATATGGTGCCCCCCTCCAGGATGGGTTGGAGAAGCTTCTCCAAATGGCTCAGAGATTTTGATTGTTAATATTCCCCAGATTATATAAGAAGAGAAGACTTCTTGATAATGTACTACTTGGTCCAGTGCAGAATGTGCATCGTATTTCCAAAAATTACTCCTGGGGCTGTGTCATAGGTGCAGGGAGATTCCATGACAAGGGCCTCCCTTGACAAACATTATCTACGATGGAGTACTGTAGCAGTTGTGGCCTTCAATTCAAGTTTTCAGAGAGCCATCAGTCAGTCATCAACAGTCAGTGTAAATTTCTATTGAATATGTATCCCCTATCTCAGTCACAATGTGGCACAACCTGTGACAAGGGCCTCCAATGACAAATATTAGTTTGGTAGGACCACTGTACATTCCAGATTTGTCCACTGCACATTGTGAATAGGGTTTGAAAAAATAAGCCCTATGGGCTGAGTCATGGTTGACGCAGGAAGCCATCATCACAAGGGCCTCTAGTCACAAATAGTAGTTAGGCTGGGGTAGGAATACTGTCCTGGTTTGTCCACTGCACAATGTGCATAGGGTTTGCAAATATTAACCCTATGGGCTGAGTCATGGTTGACGAAGAAAGGAAACATTTTTTTATGGGAAGGGGGTGATGTTAACAATGAATATGCATTTTTAGTGAATTTAGGTTGGCTTGCTGTCATCTGTAGGGATTCCAAACTGTGGAGATATCCAGTCCTTGTTTAATTTAATCAGAGTAAGTCTGTCTGCATTTTCCGTGGAGAGACGTGTGCGCCTATCAGTGATGATTGCCCCAGCGGAAGTGAAAACACGCTCAGACACCACACTAGCAGCCGGGCAGTCCAGCACCTCCAAGGCATATAAGGAGAGGTCGGGCCAAGTGTTCAGCTTAGACACCCAATAATTAAAGGGAACTGAAGCGTGAGAAAGGACGCACGTATGGTCACTTAAGTACCCCTTGACCATGTTCTGCAACTTTTCCCTCCTTGGCATTGTTACAGGCACAGACAGCCCTTGCTGTTGTGGTGGTTTATTGAAAATTGCCCAATTTGTGCACATTTCCCCCCCACCTCTGTTGGAGCTGGTGTTTGTGTCCATCCCCATTATCCCTTGGTGTTGAAAAGAGACGATACCTCCGCCACCAGCATTGTCTGAGGGTGATGTTTTCAGCAACTGATCTACAACGGCTCTCTTGAACGATTCCATTGTAAAACTCTTTGGTGACTCCAAAAAGAGAGAAGGAAATTTCTCCTTGTAACATGGATCGAGAAATGTGGCCAACCAGTATAGGTTGTTGGATAAAATGTGTATCAAGCGAGGGTCTTGCCACAGACACTTGCACATGAACTGTGCCATGTGGACCAAGCTGCAAAAACGCAAATGTTTTGTGTCCTCAACAGTATAAACAGTACCCATCCTCTCCTCACGCTGACTGGCGTCCTCCACCTCCTCCTCTCCAGCCCATCCAGGCTGGACAGACATGAAGCTTGGGTTGGGTGTCCCCTCTGTAGCATTACGAGTCCCCTCTGTAGCACAGAAAAATAAGTCCTCTCCCTCCTCATCCTCCTCATCTTCCTCTTCATTACCCAATGTTGCCTCAGAATATTGGCTGGGCTGGGTAGTATCACCCATTGGAAAATCTGGCTCCATACCAACATGCTGGGCACTCAAAGCTTCCTCTTTGAGATTCTGCAGCGATTGTTTCAAGAGACACAGCAGCGGGATAGTTATACTGATAATAGCCTGATCACAACTGATGAGGTTGGTGCAGTACTCAAAGTTCTCAAGAACCTCACAAATGTCAGCGATCCACACCCACTCGACAGTTATGTGTGGTGGCTGACTCTCAGTCTGACGGGCATGTTGAAGCTGGTATTCAGCTACTGCCCTCTGCTGTTCACTAATCCATTGCCAACATATCATAGGTTGAGTTCCACCGCCTGGGCAGGACGCAAATGAGTCAGCGACTTGGCAAATTCAAGCGCTTTTGCAGCGCTGTAAGAGCAGCAAAAGTGGTAGAGGAATGGCGGAAATGGGCGCTAATACAGCGCACCTTCTCAAGTAGATACGGCAAGTCACGTTAAGTTTTCAAAAATTTCTGAACAGCTAGGTTCAGCACGTGAGCCATGTATGGCACGTGTACCAGCTTGCCGACCTTTGAAGCCGCTACCAGGTGACGCCCAGACTGGGTTGGAGGTGCAGCAGGGAGAGCCACTGATTGGTCTGTTGTTTTAAAGCTTGCCACAGCTCTACTGCAGTGTGTGCTTTCTAACCTAAACAGATCAGCTTCAGCAGAGCGTGTTGCCGCTTTGCCGATGCGCTGCTGCACAGGTCCCAGCTTGGCAGTGATGGGGAGGATTATTCAGCAGAGGATGAGGAGCAGGAGGAGGAGAGAGAGGAAGTGGAATATGAAGAGGCGAAAACCCTGACAGAAGTTGAGCCCGCTATTCTTGGCGTGGGTAGGATGTGTGTTGTTCCCGTTTGCGCCTTTGTCCCACCCTCCGCGAGGTTCACCCAGTGTGCCGTGACAGAAATGTATCATCCCTGTCCACAACAACTTGTCCAGGTGTCTGTTGCTAGGTGGACCTTCCCGGTTACGGCGTTGGTGACCGCACAGTTCAGATTGTTTAACACGTGCTTGTGTAACGCAGGGGCGGCACACTGGGCAAAATAGTGGCGGCTGGGAACACTGTATCGTGGGACAGCCACAGCCAAGAGATCACGGAAAGACTGTGTTCCCAAAAGCCTAAACAGCAACATCTCCACAGCTAGGAATTTGGCAATCTGCGAGTTTAGTATTTGTGCCTGGGGGTGCGTGGCTGGGTATTTGCGCTTTCTTTCCAAGCTCTCAGGCACGGACAATTGGACGCTTCCCTGGGACAAGGAAGTGGATGTGGTTGATGTTTGTTATGTGTGAGCAACCGCAGCTTGTGGGCAGAAGGTATGAGCGCTTGCTTCCTGAACAGCAGATTCTGAAGGACACAGCCAGCCCAGGCGACATGGCATTGGTTTGACCCGCAGACGCAGATTTGGTACCCTGGTGTTCCGCACACCTACTGGGGTGCTTGGCTGCCATGTGGTTTCGTATACTGGTGGTGCTGAGGTTGCCTTTGCCATGGCCTCTGCTCAACTTGGTATGGCAGATGCTACAGACTACAATGTTTTCTCTGAAAGACTTTCAGAAAAAAAAATCCACACAGTAGCGGAACGCCCCCTTGCCGTGACTTGGCGCACAGCGGGGGTGCTCTTGGGAACAGTTGACCCAGTTCTCACTCTGGGCAAACCACAACCCCTTGGTGCCTGTGTTGATGCTACATATCCATCTTGCTCTGTGTTGCTGTCATGGCTATGCATGCCAACAGTCCAGGTCGGATCAGTGGACTCATCATCGACCACCTCGTCTTTCATCTCATCGTCATTCCCAGTTGACATTGTAGGCTGACCCGATGGCAACTGTGTCTCATCATCATCAGCCTCCACCTCTGGAGACAGTAAATGACGTTCCTCCAAGTGGCTTTCTTCTGGCCGTAGGTCCTCAAATACTTGAGCATTAACGCACGCCACCTCCTCTTGCCCCTCTTCCATGCTGCACGGTGACAGGCCAGAGCCAACCAAAGGATATGTACCAAACAGATCCTCGGAGTGGCCAAGCTTGGAGTCATATGTCTCCTGTGACTGATAATGGCAGGAGGAAGGAGAATCAACTTCAGGATTGGATGGGTCAGCCTTCTGTGTATTGACAGTAGACTGTGGTCGTGGAAGATTTGTTGCTGCTTGGCAAATGCGTAGAAGCCTTGTCTGCTACCAAAGACAGAATCTGCTCTCGCTCTTCTGGCTTCCATACACGTTTATGTTCCAGACCGGGAAATTTTTCCAGGAACATAGTGGATGCATCAAGCTTCTTCTGACCTGACACAGACTGAGTGCCTTCTGGCGCACCACTGAAAACACCAGGTCCATGTCCACAGGCTTTTTTGGCATTTTGGGTTTTGCTGACAGGTTTTCAGATGTTGATGGCACAAGCCAAGCTAGCTGCCACAGCCAAAATAGTGGGTAAAATGGGCTGGTGCATGCTTGGTAGAAGGCAGTAGGAAATGTTTAGACTACTGCTTTACGTAGGGCACTAAACACCTTTTTAAGTGGACTAATTGTTAGAATCTATGTTGTTTTACTATCGGCCATCTTGTTGTGGTTTGCTGGCTTCTAGTCTTTTCCTCTGGTGCTGGGTGTCTTGGTCACGTGATCTCTTCACTCTTTATTACTCAGCCCCTGTCTCCCATTCCCCACTGGACATCAGTATTGTTACGCTCATGCTCTGGCTAAGTTGCCTTGTTAAGTTCTTTGTGCTTTGAACAATTGATATCCTGGGACTTCTTGTTCCACCAGTTTTGTTCCCTTTAATCTTCGTTTCTGCAACTAACTTTTCTGTTAGGAGGTCTCCTGTTTTTGCTCCCAGTCCTTAGATCTTTTAGGGACCCCTTTCCCCTTCCTACAGGTCTTCGTTTCGTTTGAGTTCAGTGCAGGAGTTTCGGTGGGGCTATTCACAAGGAATAGGGCACCCACCCCAGCGTAGGGTTAAGCTGAGTCTCAGTGCAGGGACAGCTTTTCCCTCCTATTCCTTAGTTCTAAGTTGCAGAACATAACACTAATGTGGACAGAAGGCAGGCTGTCACCCCAAAAACAGCGGGGAAAATGGTCTGGTCCGTGCTTGTTAGCAGGCAGTAGGAAATGTTTGGACTACTGCTTTGTGTAGGGCACCAAACACCTTTTTAAGTGGACTAATGTGGACAGAAGGCAAGCTGTCACCCCAAAAACAGTGGGGAAAATGGGGTTGCTCGGCGGGAGCTCAGGTCTCCTCCCTGCGTGTTTGGCGCTCTTTAGAGCGCCAATGAACATGCAGGGATTGCCTGCCTCTCATTGTAATGCCGTAGCCATGTTGGTTGTGGCATTACAGTGATTGGCTGGCCGCACAGCGTCATCAGGTGTATATCAGACCTGGCGCCGCCATGCTCGTCACAGTCACTCCGGAATCAAACAGTGTAGGTAGAGCTGCTGCTGAGCTAGGGAGAGATTTGCTTGTTTCTAGTTAGTGTAGGTGTACCAAACTATATTAGAGACACATATCCATCTCAACAAACAGTCCTTCTGAGGACTAATCCATCTTCAGAGATATCAGGCAGGCAGTGTACATAGGCAGGCAGTCAGGGTATATAGCAGACTGCAGTGCATATAGCACAAGAGGCTCCATTCCAGTTCTGCCTTCTGCTGCTGTTATATTTCTAGAAATAGGCCCAGGTCTCAGGGGCCAGGAATAATTTTTTTGGGATCTTAATCCTCATTATTTGCTTAAAAAGCAATCCAGAGAACACCATTTTTCTGCGCCATTTTCTTGTTGGCACTGCAGAATACAGCCAGGTCCTTTCCATATTACAGTGCTAAAAATCCAGCTATTTAAAACTGTGTTTTCTCCGTCACACAGATCACATATACGTTGTCAGAAAATACTGCCATTTCTGGCCTCCATTAAAAATTTGTTTCAGTGTGTCAGTGAAGCAATTGACACCAGATTGCTGTTCAAAATACTTACCTACAGGCCAGGTATTTAAAACTGTGGTTTGTCCGTCTCACGGATCACATATAAGTTCACTCCAAATTCAGTCATTTGTAGTGAGCGTGAAAGATATTGTCCTCCATTTAAAATGGACAAGGCATGTGGCAAGGGAAGGGGAACTGGATGTGATGGTGATGATGGTGCATGCAGAGGCTGAGGCCATGGGCAAGCTGAAATTGTGCCACAACAAACACCCACATCTTCTCGCTCGACCTTCCTATCCCAATTAATAGGGGACCGCAGAACACCACTATTGAACACAGAGCAGTGTGAAAAGGTTATTGGTTGCATAGCAGATAATGCTTCCAGTCACGTAGCCACCACCACCACCTTGTCTTCCACACGGTCAAGTCTCAGTAGCTGTGAGTCTGGACCGCATATTCCTCACCCTCAACCTCCTTCCTCCCACCATGCCGAGTGCCCAGAGACAACTGATCCCACACTTGGACACTCTGAAAAGCTGTTCACTTTTCCATTTATAGATTCGGGCCTCTGGCCCGGTCCACTTGAAGAGGGGCAAGAGGAGATTGCATGTAGCGATACCCAATTTTAGCAGTCACGGTCATACGAAGGCGACGGTGGGAAAGTGTTACAAGAGGTGGACGATGATGAGACACAATTGCCAGAAAGTTAGGAGGAGGACCAGAGTGCGGCAGTGGAAGACGAGGTGGTGGATGATATAGTAACTGACCCAACCTGGCAGTAGGACATGCAGAGCAAGGACAGCAGCACACAGGGGGAGGGAGGCAGAGCACCTCAACAGGCAGGAAGAAGCGGTGTGGTGGCCGCAGAAAGAAGGCAGGCAACCGTTCCCCATACCACCAACACGAAGAAAGTTGCCAGTACAACTGTTAGGTCTTCCCTAGTCTGGTTGTTTTTTAATGACTGCCGATAACCCCAAAAAGGCTATTTGCACCACCTGCTAGGCCAACATCAGCAGGGGTGGCAAAACGACCAGCCTGACCACCACCAGCATGATCAGGCACATGGCAGCAAAGCACCCGACTTTGTGGGCCGAATCCCAGGGTCCAGGAACAGTGTCTGCGGTTGGCACCATTGCTTCTTCCGCTGTTGTGCATGCAAGCCAATCCCCTGTCCATGGTGCATTCGAAGATGCCTCCTGTTGTTGCACACTCTCAAGTAGCAACATCAGGAAGCAAGTCCTTGTCCCGGCGCAGCATTCAGTTGTCCATACCCCAGTCCTTGGAACGCGAGCGCAAATACACAGCCAATGCCCCACAGGCCACAGTACTAAATTCCCACTTTTCACGACTGCTTGCGCTCGAAATGTTGCCTTTTAGGCTTGTGGAGATGGAAGTATTCCGCAACCTGACGGCGGCGCCCATCCCTCGGTACTCGGTCCCCAGCCGCCACTATTTATCCCGGTGTGCCGTCCCCGCATTACACAAGCACGTGTCCCAAAACATTAGCCGTACCCTCAATAACGCAGTTACCGGGAAAGTCCACCTAACCACGGACACGTGGACAAGTGCTTGTGGACAGGGACGGTACATCTCGCTGACAGCAAACTGCGTTAACATAGTGGAAGCCAGGACCCAGTCGGACCTTGGGACCGAACACGTCCTCACGACGCCGAGGATTGCGGGCCCTAGGTCAATCAGGGTTGCCCCCACAGTCTACAGCTCCTGCACTTCATCCTCCTCAGCCTCCTCCTCCTCTTCAGCCTCCATCTCCAAAATGACCACATCAGTCACAAGCTGGAAGCACTGCTGCACTGCCTCGGCCAAGCGGCAACAGGCTGTGCTGAAGCTAATATGCTTAGGTGACAAACTGCACAATGCTGAAGAGTTGTGGACAGCTTTGAAAGAACAGGCAGATCTGTGACTCACACCGCTGAACCTACAGCCAGGCATAGTCATGTGTGACAATGGCAGGAACCTGGTGGTGGCTCTGAGGCGAGGCGAGCTCACACACGTACCATGCCTGGCCCATGTGCTTAACCTCGTGGTTCAGCGGTTTCTCAAATCCTACCCGGAGCTGCCGGATCTGCTTGTTAAAGTATGCCGCCTGTGTGCCCATTTTAGAAAGTCATCTACAGCTTCCGCCGCCCTTGCCGTGTTTCAGCAGCGTTTTCAGCTTCCGGCTCACAGACTGGTGTGTGTGATGTCCCCACGCATTGGAACTCTGCACTGCAGTTGTTGGGAAGGATTTGTGAGCAGAAGAGGGCAGTTGTTGAGTACCAGCATCAACAAGGCCGTCGGTATTCAGTTCAGACTCCACACTCAAGAGCCCCATAGCAGCTGCAAAGTTAGCGCTATCATGAACTCTCCTGATGTAGAAGCCAGGGCACACCAGAGGATTCTCTGGTGGGACCGTCCAACACTGCCGAGAAGCAGTCCTGGCTAAGAAAAGTGTGGGGGAAGGTTCCTGGACACTCAATGGCTGCTTTTTTAATGTGGATCGGACGTGCTTATGCATGTTATTTCTCAAACCGCATTGCAGATCAGGCCATTGCCCAACTCTGTAGTCATGAGATTAAAAGAAAGATATTTGTGTGTCAAAGCTCCACCGACAAGTGCGAGTTGATGTTGGACGGGCTGCCATTGCTGGGTAGATATGGTTTCCCAAGTCCTTTCACCAAGCTAAAGAATATGGCTGTGGTGAAATACAACTCAGCAAAAAAGCTGTGGACTGCCTCCGTACCGTCCCTGGCCACATTCACCTGTCCACGTGTTTGTGGTTAGGCGGTCCTTCACAGTAAGTGCACTGGGGAGGGCATGGGTAATGTTGTGGGACCCGTGCTTGTGGAAGGCGGAGACGATACCGGGAAAAATAGCGGCGCTGGGGACCGAGTATAGATACCCGGTCGCCGCCGGCATAAGATTGTGGACAGCTTCTGCCTCCACGAGCCTAAAAGGCCACATTTCCAGTGGAAGCAGCTGTCCAAAATTTGGCAGTATAGTATTGCAGCCTGTGGGTGGGTGGGTGGCTGGCTGCATACTTGCGCTTGCATTCAAAGGAATGGGGTAGGGGCAACTGAATGCTGCACTGGGACAAGGACATGGACGGTGATTGTTGCAAGTCTGCAACGACAGGTGCATGGCGGGAGGCATCTTCTCATGCGCCAAGGATCACTTATGATGGGCACACTTTTAGGCAGTGCCCTGGGAGTCAGCGATGCTTCCAGAGGTCTTCCCCATGCTGTTCCCATGTCTTTTCAGCACTGTATGTGTGGCACCCTGCTACCACAGGTACCACAGAACCCAAAAGGGTGCATGGATGGACTTCTCCACAAGAGGCCCTCACTACAAACAGACACCTCCACCCTTCCACTTCAGACCACCAGAGGGAGCCCTGTTAGGGATATATATATACTGGGGGGTGGAGTCAGTTAGTTACTTAGTCAGTCAGTGAGTCAGAGAGTGTGCTGACACAGAGCAGTGAAGACGCAGTACGTCTGCTGCTGTACTGAGGGCCCCGAGTGTGGCCGAGGCAAGGAGAGAGGAGTTGAGGGGGCAGAGGAGCGTCTGAAGCTCACCCCAAGACACAAGCCGGACACCGGGTCTGCGCCTACAGGGTTCTCTACACCCAGTAGGAACAACCGGCATACCAGGAGGCTTCCAGACCCCTGGTCATCCTGAAGCTACCATCAATTACAGGACTAGGAACCACAAAGGCCCCGGTGTCCAGGGATAGTGGTTGCCAGAGAAAAGTCCTACTATCAAGTAGTCAGGTGAGAGAGCAAAACAACATAGAAGCTAGGCCAAGTTCCAGGCTGGCCAGAAGCTTAGAGAGAGGAAGACACGGACCAGGAGGCCTACAACCCGCTCACTGGGGAGAGTTCTGAAGTGCACCCTTCCTATTAAGTACCCTGGACCCTACCTGCCATAACACCAGTAAAGGTACTGAAGCGAATCCCCTGTGTGCGTTTCCGTGATTCCCCCTGACCCGACCGGGCCACCTCTCACCTGCATCCCTTCCATCAACCCTGCCCTGGGGGCCCGCTCTGCCTGTGGGGAGCAGAAACATCCCAGCTGCCATCCCATCACCCCCGGAGGTCTGCAGCAGCGCCGGTATTCATTACCGGGAACCACAGGTGGCGTCACGAGACAAACTGTTAACAAAAAAACCCTTTTAAAGAGTGACCCCAGAGGACGGGCCCGGGAGCCGACTGCTGTGACATCCTACAAAGAAGGTAAAGGCCCGGGTACCGAGTCCCCCATATCCCCCTGGGTGAGTCATATGCATGTGTCTGATGATGTGTCACACAGCACATGGCCAGATAAGGTTGTAAAATGTTAAAATGACATTTCCCAGTGAATGCATTTATCTTGGTTGAAAGCAATGCAAAAGTGCAAAAACGCATAAAAAACGCTACGTGTGAACATAGCCCAAGGTGTGGAGGAGCATTTTTGTTTTTGGTTATTTATTTTGCATTATATACAAGTCATTACCCTGGAAAGGATGTTCCTTAACATATTTCCCAGGAAAATCCATTTTGGTTTTGTTTTTGTATGTTTTATTCTGAGTCCGTAAAAGTGGCGTAATACTCTGACAACGTTGTTTACAACAGTAACCTGGGAGTCAGAAATGCTTCCAGGGGTCTTCCCAATGCTGGTTCCATGTCATTTGAACACTGTTCCCGTCGATTTGGGCAATTTTTAGGCCCTCTGCAGACCGCCGGGGGGAGCCGTCTGAAAAATGCTGGAGTTTCCCATAGACTTACATTGGACTCGTTGCTCAGGTCGAGCACCTGAGTATTCCAATGTGCTCGACCCCAGCAACGAGCACCCGAGCATTTTAGTGCTCGCTCATCACTAAAGGCAGGCTGTCACTCCAAAAACAGCTGGAAAAATGGCCTGGTGCGTGCTTGGTAGCAGGCAGTAGGAAATGTTTGGACTACTTCTTTGTGTAGGGCACTAAACGCTTTTTTAAGTGGACTAATGTGCACAGAAGGCAGGCTGCCACCCGAAAAACAGCGGGAAAAATGGGCTGGTGGGTGCTTGGTAGCAGGCAGTAGAAAATGTTTGGACTACTGCTCTGCAATGGGCAATAATCGCCTTTTTAAGTGGACTAATGTGGACATAATGCAGGCTGTCAGTTACGGGTCCGCGTGGTGGAACCTCTGTGCTTTGGTGCAAGGAGGGACCAGAGGGGCGTAACTAAGTGCCTACTTGGACCGACCAAGGTCACACAGCGTCTTAGTCGACTCCGTGAACCAGGGAGGGACCGGGCAGGTGAACCAGGTGCCACTCTGGGACCGACCTTGTGTGAGAGCAGGTGACTCCCACGGGTCAGATGACAGGAGCAGACCGGTACAGCGGCTGAGCACGGCAGGAAGGTTGGCGGGTGGTCTGGGTAGATAAGCAGGCAGGTACGGCTGATAGCCAGACAGGCGCTCCGGTAAGCAGGCTGGCGGGCACGGAAGGTAACTGGCAGGTGCTCCGGGTAGGCAGGCTGGTGGGCACGGCAGGTAACTGGCAGGTGCTCCGGGTAGGCAGGTAGACAGACTGGCGAGCTGGACTGTTAGATAGACTGGCAGGCTGGACTGTTAGATAGACTGGCAGGCTGGACTGTTAGATAGACTGGCAGGCTGGACTGTTAGACAAACTGGCGGGCAGGACTGTTAGACAGACTGGCGTGCAGGACTGACAGGCAGCGGGACCTGAGGGCTGAGGAAAGTGTTAGCACTCAAAACAACAATCTTGCACAGGCACCTCCATTTTGGAGGAAGTGCCTTATATAGGAGAAATCCTCCGGCCATTGGCCGCTGCCCCTTTAAGAGGGAGGGAGCGTGTGCGCCTTAAGCACAGTGCCCGGGAAGCTGCACGCGGTGCGCGCCACAGCAGCATCAGGGGAGCAGGAGGACGCTGGACCGGGACTGCGGCGGTGAGGGGAACGGCGTCTCTGCCCGGCAGGAGGCAGAGATGCCGATGCTACACTGTCAGCCCAAAAACAGCGGGGAAAATGGCCTGGTGCGTGCTTGCTAGCAGGCAGTAGGAAATGTTTGGCTACTGCTTTGCGTAGAGCACTAAATGCCATTTTAAGTGGACTAATGTGGACAGCAGAATCCAGGCTCTGACCCCTAAAACAGAGGGAAAATAGACCGGTGCTAAAAAAAAAGGCAGCACAAAATGCTACTACTCTGTGTGCTGGAAAAATATTGCTTTGCCTCTGACAAGAGCTGTTTTAAGATGGACACTGGAAGAACACTTTATCCTCTCCCTACCTAATACACAATCTCTCCCTCCCTGTACTCTGACTTTGTTGTGAGTCTTCAGCTCTGAAAAGAGCTATTTTTTGGTGGTATTATGGAACTAGTGAGCGGCTCCTTTAAAACACAGAACTAGTATACACTGCAGGTAGCCCTGAAAAGGGCTTTTGTTTGATCAAGAGACCTAAACACTCTCCCAGCAGCTCAGCGATCTCTCCCTAGTAGCTCAGCGATCTCTCCCCAGCAGCTCAGCGATCTCTCCCCAGCAGCTCAGCGATCTCTCCCCAGCAGCTCAGCGATCTCTCCCCAGCAGCTCAGCGATCTCTCCCCAGCAGCTCAGCGATCTCTCCCCAGCAGCTCAGCGATCTCTCCCCAGCAGCTCAACGATCTCTCCCCAGCAGCTCAGCGATCTCTCCCAGCAGCTCAGCGATCTCTCCCCATGATTCTAGAACGCAGGCTCCAGACGTAATGTGCACAAAATGGCGGCAGCAGGGCTTAAATAGACCCTATCACGCTGGGCAGCCAGCCAATCACAGTAATGCCACAATCAAGATGTCTGCGGCATTACTGTGATTGGTTAAGAAGCCCAGCAAATTTAGTGGCTGCAAAGGAGGCGCCAAAACTGCAGGGCAGGATGTTAGGCGTTTGCTGGATTTGAAATGGGTTCAGAGCCATCAGAGGATTCTGTGGTCTCCCATTCTGGCCCAGCCAGGGCTGACGCTGCTCAGCATTTTCATCAGTCCCAACGCCTAGCTGGTGCACGAGATGGATGAGTTGTTTCCTGGGTCTTTATCCCTAGCAACATGAAGCGTAGGTTGCGGAGGGAAACAGGGCTGCTACAGCCTAAGTCCAGGATTCTCTGCACTGATTAAGCCCTGCCCACCGTCGCACCATTGGCGACGTCACCCGCGACCAATCAGGCGGTGCCAGGTCACCGGATCAGCTGACTCCCAAACCACCAATCATTTGGTTTCTGCAGATTACATAGGGTAAGCGAGCATAGATAGTACAGTAATAAAGTGCACAGTGCAGATACAGCACTGTATATATAATACGCTGATTCTCAGAAGGTGTAGTAATAGAAATTGTATGAACTATATTCAGTTGTATATATCCACACAACAACTTCCCAGTAATGCAGCTATATACTCTGTAGGCTTAGATAGTACATCCACCATACAATGATCAGTTCTATACGGTATACACCACATATCAATCAAGCATTATACCAGCATACAATCTTGTAAGATATCTATATTCAGATCAGCATACCCGGATCTGCAATATATAGTATTCATGGAGACATCATTTGAGTATATTTATGCTTGACCTTGGTACATCCGGGTATGCTGATCTGAATATAGATATCTTACAAGTTTGTATGCTGGTATAATGCTTGCTCTGTTGATTGATATGTGGTGTATATGTGGCACCCCAGGGATCCGGTTGCCACAGTGGCATTGCCTCCCTCACAGGGGGTAATGCCATGCCTGGAAGCAAGGAGGGGTCCCCTAGTCAGGTATACCAGCATACAACACTTTCCTGGCTCCAGACCAGCAAGGGGAGCTCCTCCCCTTGACAACTGGGATCAGGGGGCGGGGTTAGTTAGTCTTAGTGAAAGGAGTTGAAGTCAGGACGTGGAGAGAGGAGCTGGGGAGTGGAGCTGCGCAGCAGCTCACCTCAGAAGAACCAGCACAGAGGAACCAGAGTCCGAGGCTGTGGGGCACTGAAGACCCAGCAGTAGAAACCGGAGGGCAGAAGACTGCAGGTCTCCTGGCCCCATCAGACGCCCGGAGGCTCAGCAGCACCGCAGGGCCCAGCACCGCCACGTGGGAGCGACGCACCAGCAAGGCCCGAGCTGCCTGCCATACGGGTAAGCACAAAGACGTTGCACTCAGGGACGAGGGCCACTGCACAGCTACGGGCTGCAGGGCCAAAGAGATTAGTGGAAAGGGAAGGCCTACAACTTTACCTGGCAAGGAGGATTCCTTACTTGCTTCCAGGCTGCCCGGACTTCCACTTCTAGCCAGTACTCTAGTCCCGGTTTGCCTAATCACCGCCAGTAAAGATGAGAGGAAACCGCGATTAAGTTGTGGACTAATTATTACTGCGCTATTCTCTGCACTACACTGCACAGCAACGTCTATAACATCACCACTTCCTGCCCTGGAGCACAGCTCTGCCTGTGGAGAGCCAAACCAACTCTGCTGCATTGAACACCAGCTCCAGAGGACCTGCTCCGTAGCGGCGGTCCCACATAGCCACATACCACAAGTGGCGTCACGAACTTTATACATTAAATATGAAAACCTATAAATCCCCTTTTATTGACCGCCCTGGGTCACGGACCGGGTTACCGCCACTGTGACATCTCCCCTAGCAACGACCGGCCCGGCACCGAGTACCCCACGGCCCAGGGGGCGTGTCATATATATAACTGATGTACTGATTATATATATATATATATATATATATATATATATATTTATATACAGTGAAAGAAATAAGTATTTGATCCCTTGCTGTTTTTGTAAGTTTGCCCACTGACAAAGACATGAACAGTCTATAATTTTAAGGGTAGGTTAATTTTAACATTGAGAGATAGAAAATTCCCACAAAAAAAATCAAGAAAATCACATTGTATAAATTAGATAAATGTATTTGCATTTTGAAGTGAGAAATAAGTATTTGATCCCTCTGTCAAACAACACTTAATACTTGGTGGCAAAACCCTTGTTGTCAAGCACAGCAGTCAGACGTTGTTTGTAGTTGATGATGAGGGTTGCGCACATGTCAGGAGGAGTTTTGGTCCACTCCTCTTTGCAAATCATCTCTAAATCATTCAGATTTTGAGGCTGTCGCTTGGCAACTCGGAGCTTCAACTCCCTCCATACGTTTTGTATGGGATTAAGGTCTGGAAACTGGCTAGGCCACTCCATGACCTTAATGTCCTTCTTTTTGAGCCACTCCTTTGTTGCATTAGCTGTATGTTTTGGGTCATTATCTTACTGGATGACCCAGCCATGACCCATCTTCAATGCTCTTACTGAGGGAAGGAGGTTGTTAGCCAAAATTTCACGATACATTACCCCATCCATCTTCCCTTCAGTGCGGTACATTCGTCATGTCCCCTTTGCAGAAAAGCACCCCCAAAGTATAATGTTTCCCCCACCATAATTATTTCCTTCACTGTATATACATACAGTTGAAACCAGAAGTTTCCATACACCATGTTTTTCTCAATATCTGACATGAAATCAGAATAAACCTTTCCCGTTTTAGGTCAGTTAGGATTACCATCATTTTTAATATTTGCCAAATGCCAGAATAATGAGAGAGAATATTTTAAGACATTTTTATTACTTACTGCAAAGTCAAAAGTTTACATACACTAAGATTACTATGCCTGTAAACAATTCTTGACGGCCCATATGATGATGTCATGTGTTTGGAAGCTTCTGGTTTTTAGGCAACATCTGAGTTATAGAGATACACCTGTGAATGTATTTTAATGCACACTGCTTCTTTGTGTAGCATCACGGGAAAGTCTAAAGAAATCAGCCAAGATATCAGGAAGAGAATTGTGGACTTACACAAGTCTGGCTCATCCTTGGGCACAATTTCAAGATACTTGAAGGTGCCTCATTCATCTGTATAAACAATTATACGCAAGTACAAACACGATGGGAATGTCCAGCCATCATACCGCTCAGGAAGGAGACTGGTTCTGTGTCCCAGAGATGAACGTGCTTGATTACCCTGTCTCACGGCCTGGTCGTGAAAAGTGACTCAGCGTCACATTACATCTGGCCCATACGTTTTTCTTTTTCGCTTGTATGGAAACTGTTCACACGCTCTGTGACCAGATGGCGAATTTGAAGCTGATGACTCAGGATCTGGCTAAGGAATGCCAGAGTCTGGAGTCATCACAATGTCAGCTGCAGGGTCAGATAACTAATCTAATGAAAACCTCAGATAGCCCTTCACTGTCGGCAGTCGCTGTGACATCAGTACCCACTGATGTACAGTTGGTCTCTCCAGAACCTGCAATAGACCTCACTGATAAATTTTCTGGAGAGAGAGACCAGTTTAGGGTCTTCAGGGAGAGCTGTAGGTTATTCTTTACCGTGCGCCCCCGATCGTCAGGAGAGGAGTTCCAGCGGGTGGGAATAATCATGTCCCTACTGCGAGGTGACCCTCAGACCTGGGCATTTTCCTTGTCCCCACAGACCCCAGAACGGTTTTCTGTTGACGCCTTCTTTGACAGTTTAGGACTGATATATGATGAACCCGACAGGATCCCGGTTGCTGAGGCTAAGATCACGAACCTGGCACAAGGGGGTCGCACAGCTGAGGACCACTGTTCTGAGTTCTGGCAGTTGTCCACTGCAGTTCTGTGGAATGATGCCACTCTCAGGTGCCTGTTCCACAAAGGTCTTTTTGAAACCCTTAAAGACGCCCTGGTCCTCCATGATGCTCCTTGTTCTCTGGCGGAGGCCATGACCCAGGTCATACGAATGGATCCGTGAGAGACGTGATGAACGGCAGGCTGCCCGCTACATTTCCCTGGAGCAAGGCCATTTCCTGGAGGTGGAACCATTGGAAATCAGAGTTGCCAGTCTTGGTGTTGTGGAGAGAAGACGCAGACAATATCTCGGACTCTGTCTGTACTGTGGTCTCTCTGGACATTTTCTCAAGGATTGCCCTACTCGTCCTCAGGCTACCAAACCATAAAAAGAAACGTCTGAGTCTGGGTGATGGCCGAGGAGGTCACCCAGACTCCCAGGTACCTTTTTCTTCCTCCACCAGGGTACTGATAAATACTGTGTTATTCTTCGAGAACCAGGTGTTATCAACATAGGCGTTCATTGACTGTGGGTCTGCTGCTAACTTTATTGATTTAGGACTAGTTCTGAAGTTAGGGTTAGGGACAGTTAGTTTAGAAAGACCTTTGCAAGTCTTCGCCCTTGACAAAATACCATTATCCAGGAATTTGGTCAAGAAGGTTACAGTGGATTTCACGCTTCAAGTAGAAGCTCTCCACTCTGAATCCTTCTCATATTTTGAGTTGGATAATTTACCTGTTGGGTTGGTACTGGGGCTTTCATGGTTGCAGATACACAATCCTGTCATTGATTGGTGTCAGAGGTAGATTGTTAAATGGGGCCCTAATTGTTGCAAGAAATGTCTAAAAACTGTACAAATATGCTCCGCCAGTCTAAAGGGTCTACCGGCATACCTGAAGGACTTCGGAGATGTGTTCTCGGAAAAAGAGGAGGAGATACTACCTCCCCATCATTCTTAAGATTGTGCTATTGAGCTTATTCCTTGTGCCAAACTGCCTAAAGCTCGCCTTTACAATTTGTCCAGGCCTGAACGGGCTGCCATGAAAGAATATGTTAACGAAAGTTTAAGGAAGGGTCATTTCTGTCCTTCCTCCTCTCCGGCAGCTGCCGTTTTTTTCTTCGTAAAAAGGAAAGACGGGTTTCTCCGTCCTTGCCTCGATTTCCGGGAACTAAACAAAATCACGGTTAAAAATACGTACCCACTTCCACTCATCCCCGACCTACAGTACAGACCAAAAGTTTGGACACACCTTCTCATTTAAAGATTTTTCTGTATTTTCATGACTTTGAAAATTGTACATTCACACTGAAGACATCAAAACTATGAATTAACACATGTGGAATTATATACTTAACAAAAAGTGTGAAACAACTGAAAATATGTCTTATATTCTAGGTTCTTCAAAGTAGCCACCTTTTGCTTTGATGACTGCTTTGCACACTCTTGGCATTCTCTTGATGAGCTTCAAGAGGTAGTCACCGGAAATGGTCTTCACTTCACAGGTGTGCCCTGTCAGGTTTAATAAGTGGGATTTCTTGCCTTATAAATGGGGTTGGGACCATCAGTTGTGTTGTGCAGAAGTCAGGTGGATACACAGCTGATAGTCCTACTGAATAGACTGTTAGAATTTGTATTATGGCAAGAAAAAAGCAGCTAAGTAAAGAAAAACGAGTGGCCATCATTACTTTAAGAAATGAAGGTCAGTCAGTCCGAAAAATTGGGCAAACTTTGAAAGTGTCCCCAAGTGCAGTTGCAAAAACCATCAAGTTCTACAAAGAAACTGGCTCACATGAGGACCGCCCCAGGAAAGGAAGACCAAGAGTCACCTCTGCTTCTGAGGATAAGTTTATCCGAGTCACCAGCCTCAGAAATAGCAGGTTAACAGCAGCTCAGATTAGAGACCAGGTCAATGCCACACAGAGTTCTAGCAGCAGACACATCTCTACAACAACTGTTTAGAGGAGACTTTGTGCAGCAGGCCTTCAGGGTAAAATAGCTGCTAGGAAACCACTGCTAAGGACAGGCAACAAGCAGAAGAGACTTGTTTGGGCTAAAGAACACAAGGAATGGACATTAGACCAGTGGAAATCTGTGCTTTGGTCTGAGGAGTCCAAATTTGAGATCTTTGGTTCCAACCACCGTGTCTTTGTGCGACGCAGAAAAGGTGAACGGATGGACTCTACATGCCTGGTTCCCACCGTGAAACATGGAGGAGGAGGTGTGATGGTGTGGGGGTGCTTTGCTGGTGACACTGTTGGGGATTTATTCAAAATTGAAGGCATACTGAACCAGCATGGCTACCACAGCATCTTGCAGCAGCATGCTATTCCTTCCGGTTTGCGTTTAGTTGGACCATCATTTATTTTTCAACAGGACAATGACCCCAAACACACCTCCAGGCTGTGTAAGGGCTATTTGACCAAGAAGGAGAGTGATGGGGTGCTACGTCAGATGACCTGGCCTCCACAGTCACCAGACCTGAACCCAACTGAGATGGTTTGGGGTGAGCTGGACCGCAGAGTGAAGGCAAAAGGGCCAACAAGTGCTGAGCATCTCTGGGAACTCCTTCAAGATTGTTGGAAGACCATTTCCGGAGACTACCTCTTGAAGCTCATCAAGCGAATGCCAAGAGTGTGCAAAGCAGTCATCAAAGCAAAAGGTGGCTACTTTGAAGACCCTAGAATATAAGACATATTTTCAGTTGTTTCACACTTTTTTGTTAAGTATATAATTCCACATGTGTTAATTCATAGTTTTGATGCCTTCAGTGTGAATGTACAATTTTCATAGTCATAAAAATACAGAAAAATCTTTAAATGAGAAGGTGTGTCCAAACTTTTGGTCTATACTGTATATAATCAGCTTCTGGGGACCAGGGTATTCTCTAAACTTGATCTTAGAGGGGCTTACAATTTGATACACATCCGGGAGGGTGATGAGTGGAAGACTGCATTTTTAAAGTCTGAGGGTCTGTTTGAAAACCTTGTCATGCCTTTTGGGTTATCCAATGCACCTGCTCTGTTTCAAAATTTTATGAATGATATTTTCTCTGATTGCATTGGAAGATATGTTGTAATTTATCTGGATGATATTCTAATTTTCTTGCCAGATTTGGACTCTCACCAGGAACATGTCCGGATTGTGTTACAAAGGTTAAGGGAGAACTCTTTGTTTGCTAAATTGGAAAAATGTGTTTTTTCTGTTCAGGAAATTTCGTTCTTGGGGTTCATCTTGTCTGCAGAAGGGTTTAAGATGGACCCTGGGAAGGTACAGGCCATAATTGACTGGGTTCAGCCTCGTGATCTTACCGCATTTTCTGGGATTTGCCAACTATTATAGGAAATTTATCAAGCGGTTTTCTCAGATTGCTAAACTGATCTTACTGATCTTACACGTAAGGGGGCAAATCTCAAGATATGGTCGCCGAGTGCTATCAAGGCTTTCGAAAAATTAAAAGACTGTTTCATGTCTGCCCCCATTCTGATCCAACCGGATCTCCAAGAACCATTCATTGTGGAGGTGGATGCTTCGGAGGTTGGAGTAGGGGCGGTTTTGTCGGAGGGGCCCAAAACTCTGACTAACTTGCTTCCATGTGCTTTTTTGTCTAAAAAATTTTTGCCGGCGGAAAGAAATTATGATGTTGGGATCGTGAGTTACTTGCTGTAAAATTAGCCTTTGAGGAATGGAGGCATTTTTTGGAGGGGGCGGTTCATCCAGTTACTATGGTCACTGATCACAAGAATCTAGCCTATATTGGTTAACTCCTAGACAGGCCAGATGGTACTTGTTTTTCTCAAGGTTTAATTTTTCGATTACAGTCAGATCGGGGTATAAGAATGTGAAAGCTGGCGCATTGTCTCGTAGTCTCGATCCAGTTTTTCCTCCAGAACCTCCATCCTGCTTTATTCCTCAGGGTATTGTGGTTTCTATGGTAACCTCAAAATTGGAGGAGATCCGTAATGCCCAGTCATTGGCTCCTCCCGCTAATCCTGGGTCTAAATTATTTGTGCCTGTGTACCTAAGATTACGTGTGTTACAGGAATTTCATGATTCCGTCTTGAGTGGTCATCCTGGGGTTACTGCTACATGGAAAGCCAGTGCCAGACTTTTTCGGTGGCCATCCATGCTTAATGATATCAAAGATTTTGTATCTGCTTGTGAAATCTGCGCACACGCTAAAGTCTGTCATAGCCAGCCGGCCGGGGAATTGGCTCCATTGCCAATTCCAGAAAGACCATGGACTCATTTGTCCATGGATTTCATCTTGCATTTGCCTCTGTCTGATGGGAAAACTACTATCTGGGTGGTAGTGGACCGATTCAGCGAACAAGCTCATTTTGTTGCCTTGTCAGGTTTATGTAATGCAAAGACTCTCTCCAGGTTGTTTATTTCCCATATTGTAAGGTTACATAGTATCCCTTACATTGTGTCCGATAAAGGAGTGCAATTTGTCTCTAAATTCTGGAGAGCTTTTTGTCGTAAACTCGGGATTGACTTGTCATTTTCATCTGCCTAACACCCTGAGACCAACGGTCAGACTGAGAGGACAAATCAATCTTTGGAACAAATTTTAAGGTGCTTTGTGGTGGCTCAGCAGGAGGACTGGTCTTCCTTTTTACCTCTCGCTGAGTTTGCCTTTAACAGTCAAGTGAATCAGTCTAGTGGAACTTCTCCATTTTTCTGTAATTATGGGTTTCATCCCCATTTTGGTGAATTTTCTAGGATTAGTTCTGAATGTACTGGGGTGGAGGTCACCGTAGAAAGACTTGGGGATGTTTGGACTCGCCAAAAACTGAAGGCCAATAGAAGACGTTTGGTGGGTCCTGTTTTTAAGATTGGGGATAAGGTTTTGTTGTCATCCAGGAACATTAAACTTAAAGTGCCATCGGCTAAGTTGGGGCCAAAGTTTATTGGTCCTTATGAGATCCTTGGGTTGGTCAATTCAGTGGCATTCAGATTAAAGCTTCCTCCATCCCTTCGCATCCATAACGTCTTCCATAAATCCTTATTAAAGGAGTTTGTTCCCTTGGTATTGTCTCCCTCATCCCTGACTCCTCCAGTTTCAGTCAACGGTGGCTTAGAGTATGAGGTTCAGAGAGTGGTGGATTCTCGTAGGGTTCGGAATTCCCTCCAATACCTCATCCACTGAGGGGGGGGTTACGGACCAGAGGAGAGATCAAGGGTCCCTGCTCGAGATGTGAAGGCCGATCGGTTAGTCAGGGCCTTCCATCTAAAGTTTCCTGGGAAGCCTGGGGGTCCGGTGGCCTTCTGTAGAAGAGGGGTTACTGTCATGGTTCCACCCCTCACTGTGCCTGGAATGCAGTTACTGACAGCTCAGCCGTCCAATTATGTACAGGGGCGTGCTGGAGCTGTCAGTACTGTGATTGACAGCTCGACCATCCAATCTGGTACCGGGCCGTGCAATGGCTGTCAGTGTGGTGATTGACACCACGGCTGTCCAACATGAGACTGGGAGGCACTGGTTATCTTCAGGTGTTCATTATTCCAATTGAATGCCTGGCTACTTAACTGAGCTTTTTCCCGCAGATCTCTGCCAGACATACATTCAGCTAGTGTGTGGTTTGTTCTCTGTGCCTTGAGTTCTGTTTATTGATCTTCTGTTGCCTGACCTTGGACCTTGTTCTGACCATCCATCTGTTTAACCACTTCTGCTCTGATCTGCTTTCCTCCTGGTATTCTGATCTACGGAACGTTACTTGACTACGCCTTTTCCTCTTCCCTCTGTTTATGACGTACCCTCCTGGCTTTGACTTCGGACTCTTTGACTATTCCGTCTCACGGCCTGGCCGTGAAAAGTGACTCAGCGTCACACGTGCTTTGGTCCGACATGTGCATATCAACCCAAGGACAAATGCAAAAGACCTTGTTAAGATGATGGCGGAAGCTGGTAAGATTGTGTCAATATCCACAGTGAAACGAGTACTGTATCAACATGGGCTGAAAGGCCACTCTGCCAGGAAGAAGCCATTACTCCAAAAGAAACATAAAAAAGCCAGATTAATGTTTGAAAATGCACACAGGAACAAAGACCTTAATTTTTGGAGACATGTCCTGTGGTCTGATGAAACTGAAATTTAATGTTTTGGGCATAATGACCATCGTTATGTATGGAGGAAAAAGGGAGAAGCTTAGAAGCCTAAAAACACCATCCCAACTGTGAAACATGGTGGTGGCAGCAACATGTTGTGGGGTTATTTTGCTGCAGGAGGGACTGGTGCACTTCACAAAATAGATGGCATCATGAGAAAAGAAGATTATGTGGCAATACTGAAGCAACATCTCAAGATATCAGCCACAAAGTAAAAGCTTGGGAGGAAATGGGTCTTCCAAATGGACAATGCCCTGAAGCATACTGCCAAAATGGTAACAAAGTGGTTTAAGGATAACAAAGTCAATGTTTTGGAGTGGCCATCACAAAGCCCTGATCTCAATCCTATTGAAAACTTATGGACAAAGCTGAAAAGGCTGAGAGCAAGGCGACCTACAAACCTGGATCAGTTACACCAGTTCTTTCAGGAGGAATCGGCCTAAATTCCGACCATCTATTGTGAGAAGCTGTGGAAGGAGATCCCAAACGTGTGACCCAAGTCATTCAGTTTAAGGGCAATGGGACCAAATACTAATGAAATGGATGTAAACTTTTGACTTTGCAATAAGTAATAAAAATGCCTTAAAACATTCTCTCCTCTCATTATTCTGGCATTTGGCAAATATTAAACATTATGGTAATTGTCCTAAAACGGGAAAGGTTTATTCTGATTTCATGTCAGATATTGAAAAAAATGCAGATGTGTCTTTATATAGTGCATGGAAACTGCTGGTTTCCACTGTATATAGTCTGACTCTGTCGTTCACGTGTTTGGTGGGCACCGCAGAGGATGTTGGGGGTCATCAGGCTCCGTCACTTCTCATGTACTGTACATGTGGCAGGGTTTGTAGTTGATCGTTTCATCTCTGTGCCATTGTTAGAGGCATACGAGAGCCTTTCAGGTCTCTGCCACCCCTGGTGGAGTGAATGCTGAGCTGTGAGGCCGGTGGAATCTCACATTTCACACCTCCCATTACCTTTTGATTCTGCTCCAGGATGGGGATTTTCTTTTGGGTGTGGATGGATTTTGAGGACCTGTGAAAATTAAAGCTGTGTTTGTTTGACTGTGGAGGGTGACAGGACGATGAGAGAAGTGTCTGTGCCGATTTGCGCCTCTGTCTGTCCTTCTCTGCCGTTCCTCCTCTAATCTCCCTCCCAAATCTTCACACTGATGAAAGGGAATGTGGTGAAAGAAGAAATTCATCAATATAAGAGCAACCATGATGCGAAAAATCAACGCAACCCTAATACCCTGAGCAGTGGCGTACCGTCAACAGCAGCAGGCCACGTGGCTGCTATGGGGCCCATCAGCCGAGGAGGACCAGTGCCAGCACAGGCACCGCCTGCCCGTCACCGCATGTTCAACTGTATCAGCATCCTGGATGGCGATACAGTTTAAAGTAATAATTAAAGAGGGAGCATCAGCTAAAACTGTGGTTGCCATAATATTGTATGAAGGACTATGGAGAGTGCATTATACTATATGGAGGACTATGGGGAGTGTATTATACTATATGGAGGACTATGGGGAGTGTATTATACTATATGGAGGACTATGGAGAGTGTATTATATTATATGGAGGACTATGGGGAGTGCATTATACTGTATGGAGGACTATGGGGAGTGCATTATATTATATGGAGGACTATGGGGAGTGCATTATATTATATGGAGGACTATAGGGAGTGCATTATATTATATGGAGGACTATGGGGAGTGTATTATATTATATGGAGGACTATGGGAAGTGTATTATACTATATGGAGGACTATGTGGAGTGTATTATACTATATGGAGGACTATGGGGAGTGTATTATACTATATGGAGGATTATGGGGAGTGCATTATACTATATGGAGGACTATGGGGAGTGCATTATTCCATGTGGAGGACTATGGGGAGTGCATTATATTATATGGAGGACTATGGGGAGTGTATTATACTATATGGAGGACTATGGGGAGTGTATTATACTATATGGAGGATTATGGGGAGTGCATTATACTATATGGAGGACTATGTGGAGTGTATTATACTATATGGAGGACTATGGGGAGTACATTATACTGTATGGAGGACTATGAGGAGTGCATTATACCATGTGGAGGACTATGGGGAGTGCATTATACTATATGGAGGACTATGTGGAGTGTATTATACTATATGAAGGACTATGTGGAGTGCATTATACTATATGGAGGACTATGGGGAGTGCATTATACCATGTGGAGGATTATGGGGAGTGTATTATACTATATGGAGGACTATGAGGAGTTTATTATAATATATGGAGGACTATGTGGAGTGTATTATACTATATGGAAGACTATGGGGAGTGCATTATACTGTACGGAAGACTATGGGGAGTGCATTATACTGTACGGAAGACTATGGGGAGTGCATTATACTGTACAGAAGACTATGGGGAGTGCATTATACTGTACGGAAGACTATGGGGAGTGCATTATACTATATGGAGGACTATGGGGAGTGTATTATACTATATGGAGGACTATGGGGAGTGTATTATACTATATGGAGGACTATGGGGAGTGTATTATACTATATGGAGGACTATGGGGAGTGTATTATACCATGTGGAGGACTATGGGGAGTGCATTATACTATATGGAGGACTATGGGGAGTGCATTATACTATATGGAGGACTATGAGGAGTGCATTATATTATATGGAGGACTATGGGGAGTGTATTATATGGAGGACTATGGGGAGTGTATTATATGGAGGACTATGGGGAGTGTATTATACTATATGGAGGACTATGTGGAGTGTATTATACTATATGGAGGACTATGGGGAGTGAATTATACCATGTGGAGGACTATGGGGAGTGCATTATACTATATGGAGGACTATGTGGAGTGTATTATACTATATGGAGGACTATGTGGAGTGTATTATACTATATGGAGGACTATGGGGAGTGCATTATACCATGTGGAGGACTATGGGGAGTGCATTATACTATATGGAGGACTATGGGGAGTGCATTATACTATATGAAGGACTATGGGGAGTGCATTATACTATATGAAGGACTATGGGGAGTGCATTATACTATATGGAGGATTATGGGGAGTGTATTATACTATATGGAGGACTATGGGGAGTGCATTATATTATATGGAGGACTATGGGGAGTGTATTATATTATATGGAGGACTATGGGGAGTGTATTATACTATATGGAGGACTATGTGGAGTGTATTATACTATATGGAGGACTATGAGGAGTGCATTATACTATATGGAGGACTATGGGGAGTGTATTATACTATATGGAGGACTATGGGGAGTGCATTATATTATATGGAGGACTATGGGGAGTGTATTATATGGAGGACTATGGGGAGTGTATTATATGGAGGACTATGGGGAGTGTATTATACTATATGGAGGACTATGTGGAGTGTATTATACTATATGGAGGACTATGGGGAGTGCATTATACTATATGGAGGACTATGTGGAGTGTATTATACTATATGGAGGACTATGTGGAGTGTATTATACTATATGGAGGACTATGGGGAGTGCATTATACCATGTGGAGGACTATGGGGAGTGCATTATACTATATGGAGGACTATGGGGAGTGCATTATACTATATGAAGGACTATGGGGAGTGCATTATACTATATGGAGGATTATGGGGAGTGCATTATACTATATGGAGGACTATGCGGAGTGCATTATATTATATGGAGGACTATGGGGAGTGTATTTTATTATATGGAGGACTATGGGGAGTGTATTATACTATATGGAGGACTATGTGGAGTGTATTATACTATATGGAGGACTATGGGGAGTGCATTATACCATGTGGAGGACTATGGGGAGTGCATTATACTATATGGAGGATTATGGGGAGTGCATTATACTATATGGAGGACTATGGGGAGTGTATTATACTATATGGAGGACTATAGGGAGTGCATTATACTATATGGAGGACTATGGGAAGTGCATTATACTGTACAGAGGACTATGGGGAGTCCATTATACTATATGGAGGGCTATGGGGAGTGCATTATACTATATGGAGGTCTATGGGGAGTGTATTTTACTGTATGGAGGACTATGGAGAGTGCATTATACTATATGGAGGACTATGGGGAGTGCATTATACTGTACGGAAAACTATGGGGAGTCCATTATAGTGTATGGAGGACTATGGGAAGTGCATTATACCGTACGAAAGACTATGGGGAGTGCATTATAGTGTATGGAGGACTATGGGAAGTGCATTATAGTGTATTGAGGACTATTGGGAGTGCATTATACTATATTAAGGACCACAGGGCATGCTTTATACTCTATGGAGGACTAAGGGGACTGTAGTAAACTGTATGAAGGACTATGAGGTGCATTATACCATATAGAGGAATATAGAGTGCATTATACTTTATGGAAGACTATGGGGAGTGTATTATACTATATGGAGGACTATGGGGTGTGCATTATACTGCAAGAAGGACTATGGGGAGTACATTATACTATATGGAGGACTATGGGGAGTGTATTATACTATATGGAGGACTATGGGGAGTGCATTATACTGAATGGAGGAATGTAGGAAGTGCATTATCCTCTATGGAGGACTATGGGGAGTGCATTATACTGTATGGAGGACTATGGGGAGTGCATTATACTGTATGGGGGACTATGGGGAGTGCATTATCCTGTATGGAGGACTATGGGGAGTGCATTATACTATATGGAGGACTATGGGGAGTGCATTATACTATATGGGGACTTGGCCTTGCAGCATGGGTGCTGTGAGGCACCAGGCCGCCCGCCCTGCTGGTGAATTTTCGCTGTGGCGGTGGTTGGCGCACGGCTCCGCTCCCGTTCAGGTAGGAAATGTTAGGACCCACTATGAGGTTTGCCTTGACGTGGCAGTGGGCTTCATACAGTCTGATCAGAATGTTACACTAAGAGCCTCATGTTCAGTTACAGTGGGTACGGAAAGTATTCAGACCCCTTTAAATTTTTCACTCTGTTTCATTGCAGCCATTTGGTAAATTCTAAAAAGTTCATTTTTTTTTCTCATTAAAGTCCACTCTGCCCCCATCTTGACTGAAAAAAAAACAGAAATGTAGAAATTTTTGCAAATTTATTAAAAAAGAAAAACTGAAATATGACATGGTCATAAGTATTCAGACCCTTTACTCAGACACTCATATTTAAGTCACATGCTGTCCATTTCCTTGTGATCCTCCTTGAGATGGTTCTACTCCTTCATTGGAGTCAAGCTGTGTTTAATTAAACTGATAGGACTTGATTTGGAAAGGCACACACCTGTCTATATAAGACCTCACAGCTCACAGTGCATGTCAGACCAAATGAGAATCATGAGCTCAAAGGAACTGCCCAAGGAGCTCAGAGACAGAATTGTGACAAGGCCCAGATCTGGCCAAGGTTACAAAAGAATTTCTGCATTACTCAAGGTTCCTAAGAGCACAGTGGCCTCCATAATCCTTAAATGGAACAAGTTTGGGACCACAGGAAGTCTTAATAGACTTCGCTGTCCAGCCAAACTGAGCAATCGTGGGAGAAGAACCTTGGTGAGAGAGGTAAAGAAGAACCCCAAGATCACTGTGGCTGAGCTCCAGAGATGCAGTAGAGAGGTGGGAGAAAGTTCCACAAAGTCAACTATCACTGCAGCCCTCCACCAGTCGGGCCTTTATGGCAGAGTGGCCCGACGAAGCCTCTCCTCAGTGCAAGACATATGAAAGCCCGCATAGAGTTTGCTCAAAAACACATTAAGGACCCCCAAACTATGAGAAATAAGATTCTCTGGTCTGATGAGACGAAGATAGAACTTTTTGGTGATAATTCTAAGCGGTATGTGTGGAGAAAACCAGGCACTGCTCATCACCTGCCCAATACAATCCCAACAGTGAAACATGGTGGTGGCAGCATCATGCTATGGGGGTGTTTTTCAGCAGCAGTGACAGGACGACTGGTTGCAATTGAAGGAAACATGAATGCGGCCAAGTACAGAGATATCCTGGATGAAAACCTCTTCCAGAGTCCTCTGGACCTCAGACTTGACTGAAGGTTCACCTTCCAACAAAACAATGACCCTAAGCACACATTTAAAATAACAAAGGAGTGGCTTCAGAACAACTCTGTGACCATTCTTGACTGGCCCAGCCAGAGCCCTGACCTAATCCCAATTAAGCATCTCTGAAGAGACCTGAAAATGGCTGTCCACCAACGTTCACCATCCAACCTGACGGAACTGGAGAGGATCTGCCAGGAAGAATGGCAGAGGACCCCCAATCCAGGTGTGAAAAACTTGTTGCATCATTCCCAAGAAGACTCATGGCTGTACTAGCTCAAAAGGGGGCTTCTACTCAATACTGAGCAAAGGGTCTGAATACTTATGACCATGTGATATTTCAGTTTTTCTTTTTTAATAAATTTGCAAAAATTTCTACATTTCTGGGTTTTTTCAGTCAAGATGGGGTGCAGAGTGGACTTTAATGAGAAAAAAAAATAACTTTTTAGAATTTACCAAATGGCTGCAATGAAAAAAAGAGTGAAAAATTTAAAGGGGTCTGAATACTTTCCGTACCCACTGTATATATATTTTTGCCGAGAGGCATTAGATCAAATGTATGATATTTGGAGGTGCTGTCCATGCTCCTTTTTTTTGCATTACTATATGGATGACTATGGGGAGTGCATTATACTATATGGAGTACTATGAGGAGTGTATTATACTGTATGGAGGACTATGGGGAGTGCATTATGCTATATGGAGGACTATGAGAAGTGTATTATACTGTATGGAGGACTATGGGGAGTATATCATACTATATGGAGTACTATGGGGAGTGCATTATACTGTATGAATGACTATGGAGAGTGCATTATTCTATATGGAGGACTATGTAGAGTGCACTATACTATATGGAGGACTATGGAGGATGCATTATACTGTATGGATGACTATGGAGGGTGCATTTTAATATATGGAGGACTATGGAGGGTGCATTATATATGGAGGACTATGGAGGGAGCATTATACTATATGGAGGGCTATGTAGAGTGCATTATACTGTATGGAGGACTATGAGGAGTGCATTATACTGCATGGAGGACTATGGAGAGTGCATTAAACTGTATGGATGACTATGGGGAGTGCATTAAACTGTATGGATGACTATGGGGAGTGCATTATACTGTATGGAGGACCATGGGGAGTATTATACTGTATGGAGGACTATGGAGCGTGCATTAGACTACATGGAGGACTATGACGGGTACATTATACTGTATAGATAACTATGGGGTGCATTACACTATATGGAGTACTATGGTGGGTGCATTATGATATATATACTGTATATATATTCTGGATGCTGTATTCACTCAGATCCAGCGTCCTCACAAACACTCTTTGCACTCCATCTATATCGGCCCCTCTCTCCTCTCCTACGTACTGCACTCACGCTCTTTTCACAATCCTAAACTGCACAGATCCATTCACTCCCACCATAACACAAAAGAGACACACTCACAAATTAATTAACCATCTGCTCACTCTCTCTATCCTGATTCTCCTTGTCACAGGAGATATCTCTCCCAACCCTGTCCCTTCTTGTAATAGTAAGTCAAACGCCTACCCTGCTACACTCAGAAACCCTTCTAATCTCATTAATATTCCTTGCATGCCTTCTGTCTCTTTTAATTGTGCCCTTTGGAACGTTTGGTCAGTATGTAACAAACTCTCCTACATCCATGACTTTCCTTTCAAATTCCCTTAATCTTCTGGCTCTTACTGAAACCATAATCCAGCAGTTGGACACCACTTCTGCTGCTCTCTCTTCTGGTGGCCTACAGTTTTCACATACCCCGAGACCTGACAACACACAAGGTGGAGGTGTTGGTCTGCTCCTATCAGCCAAATGTACTTTTTAGGTTATCCCCCCAGTACCCTCCCTTATCTTTCTTTCTTTCGAGGTCCAAACTGTCAGATTCTAAAGGCCCTTCTCCTTGTGAGTGGCAGTTGTGTATCGCCCTCCGGGCCCCTCCCATCAGTTCTTGGATCACTTTGCCACCTGGTTTCCTCACTTTCTATCCTGTGACATCCCCACCCTCATCATGTGTGACTTCAACATCCCCATCAGTAATCCCTTCTCCCCATCTGCCACTCACCTATTATCTCTAACCTCCTCCTTCAGCCTTTCACAACTTACTAACTCTCCTTCTCACAAAGATGGAAGCACATTGGACCTGATCTTCTCCCAGCTCTGCTCAGTGCATGATTTTACTAACTCCCCTCGCCCACTCTCTGACCACAACCTTCTTTCATTCTCTGTCAGTAATTGTCGCCCCACTCAGGACACCCCCACTTACTACACTTATAGAAATATACGTGCCATTAACACCCAGAAACTTATAAAGAAATTGCAGTCATCATTGGCCCCAATTTCCTCCCTCTCATGTCCTGACATTGCACTGGAGCATTATAATGACACGTTGCAGAGCATCCTGGATGAAGCTACTCCTCCTACACATAGAACAACTTGGTACAGATGGTGACAACCCTGGTACACGCTGCAAACACGTTTTCTCCAGTGGTGCTCCAGGTGCCGAACGTCTGTGGAGAAAATCCAATCTGGCTGAAGATTTCATACATAAGTTTATGCTTAAAACATATAACTCCGCCTTTCACTTCTCCAAACAAACCAATTTCAACACCCTCATCACCTCACTTTACAACAATCCTAAATGCCTTTTTCATACTTTACATTCCCTCCTCAATCCAAGAGTAAAAGCCCCGACTACCGACCTCAGCGCTGACGATCTGGCTAATTATTTCAAACAAAAAATGTACCTTATCAGACAGGAAATTTTCTCCCAATTCCCTAATATCATGCACGGTCCTCCCTCCCCTATTGCATCTAGCTCACTCTCTGTCTTTAAATCAGTCCCGGAAGGAGTGCTCAGGCTCCTTGCATCTTCTCGCCCTACTACATGCTCTATTGACCCTATTCCCTCACATCTCCTTCAGTCCCTTTCCCCAGCTGTCACCACCCACCTAACTAAAATATTCAACCTCTCCCTCTCATCTGGTATCTTTCCCTCCTCTTTTAAACACTCCAGCATACATCCATTACTTAAAAAAACATCCCTCGACCAAAACTGTGCTGCTAACTACGGACCTGTGTCTAATCTTCCCTTCATCTCTAAACTCCGGGAACTGGTCTACTCCCGTCTAATCTGCTTTCTCTCAGATAACTCTCTTGTTGACCCTCTACAATCCCGTTTCCGCTGTTTACATTCCACTGAAACGGCCCTTACTAAAGTCTCTAATGATCTTCTAAAAGCTAAATATAATGGACCCTGCTCCCTGCTGATTCTCCTGGTTCTCTCTGCAGCATTCGACAATGTGGATCACCAGCTTCTCCTCATGATGCTCTGCTCTATCGGGCTCAAGGAAACCGTTCTCTCCTGGTTCTCCTCCTACCTATTTGACCAATGCTTCACTGTATCTTTTGCTGACTCCTCTTCCTCTTTTTCCCCTTACTGTCGGGGTTCCTCAAGGTTCAGTCCTAGGTCCCCTCCTCTTCTCCTTATACTGTACACCATCCCCATTGGACAATCAATAGATTCATTTTTCAGTACCATCAGATGACACCCAATTATACACATCTGCTCCTGACCTCACCCCTAAATTATTACAAAACGCCAGTGATTGTTTTTCCGCTGTCTCTAACATCATGTCCTCCCTCTATCTGAAACTGAACCCATCAAAGTTGAACTCCTTGTGTTGCCTCCCTCTACTAACCTACCTGTGCCCGATATTGCCATTTCCGTGTGTGGCTCCACCATTACTCCCCAGCAACAAGTTAGCTGTCTTGCGATCATTCTTGATTCAGATCTTTCTTTCACTCCTCACATCCGATCACTAGCTCATGCCATCTACATTTCAAAAACATTTCTAGAATTCGACATATTCTTACCTTTGACTCTGCAAAAATTCTTACTGTAGCTCTGATTCATTGTTGTCTGGACTACTGCAGCTCTCTACTAATCGATTTCCCTCTTACTAAACTCTCCCCTCTCCAATCTGTTCTGAATGCAGCAGCCAGGATCATATTCCTTGCCAACCGCTACAACGATGCCTCAACCCTGTGCCAGTCATTGCACTGGTTACCCATCCGATACAGAGTACAAAATAAACTCATCACTCACAAATCGCTCCATGCTTCAGCACCACCCTACATCTCCTCCCTCGTCTCAGCAGAACTGAGGCCATAGGTAGGTTGGTAGACTAATGACCTAAGATTAACATTAATCATCCGACCTTCCCATTTCCGTCTCCAAGACTTCTCACAAGCTGCGCCAATTTTTTGGAATGCACTACCATTACCTACACTTCAATTAATCCCCAATACCCACAGTTTTAAGCGTGCCCTAAAAATGCATTTCTTTAGACTGGCCTATCGCCTCATTACACTTATCTGACATTCCCTGTCTTTCCTATACAAAATTTCCTTCTAAATCCGGACTCTCGTATCATCTGTTCTCACACCCCAAGCACTTAATGGCCCTCAGTGTCTGTACTTGTTCACATACTGGTTCATTCAGCATTATGTGATTACTAGTGATGAGTGAGCATTAAAATGCTCGGGTCGAGCAAATCGTAATGCTCGGGTGCTGAACCCAAGTAATGAGCCCAATGTAAGTCAATGTGAAACTCTAGCATTTTTCCGGTGGCCCCCTCAGGAATTCTGGAGGGGACCTAAAAATTGATCAAACTGATGGAAACAGTTCTCAAATGACATGGGAACATCATGGGGAAGACCCCTGGAAACATCTCTGACTCCCAGGTCACTGCTGTGAACAATGTTGTCAGAGTATTCTGTCACTTTTGTGGACTGACAATAAAACATACAAAAACAAAGCAAAAATGGATTTTCCTGGAAAAAAATGTCAAGAAACATTATTTCCAGGGTAATGATTTATATATAAAGCAAAATAAATAATCAAAAACAAAAATGCTCCTCCACACCTAGGGATATGTTCACAGGTAGAGGTTTTGATGCGTTTTTGCACTTTTGCATTTCTTTCAACGGTGAAAAATACATTCAGCAGTAAATGTCATTTTAACAGTTTACACCTTATCTGGCCATGTGGTGTGTGACACATCATCAGACACATCCAGA
This sequence comes from Phyllobates terribilis, assembly GCF_046119375.1. NCBI lineage: Eukaryota > Metazoa > Chordata > Amphibia > Anura > Dendrobatidae > Phyllobates > Phyllobates terribilis. The sequence goes on along the minus strand of NW_027362768.1, from coordinate 202,776,031 downwards.
ATGAACACTCATTTCCAGCTGATGGTACCATCTAGAACATGTCCCTATTTTAAAAGCAGCTAACAGCGTTATAAATAGGGAATATGATTTTTTTTCCAGCATGGAGTATAATACAATAATCCCTGACTAGATGCCTGTAAGACGCTATCCCAACTGCTATAGGTCACCCGTACATGAATCTCAGATAAGAGAGGTAATATAGTACAATAGAAAATAGAATTTAACCGGCTCCGAAAAGGATTTTTTGGTAAGCTGCACCACCAAACTGTGAAGGAACGCAAGCAACCCTGCCGGCTTTCATCAATTTCTAATTACAGATCACCGTTCAAAATTCTGAATCGGTCAACGAATGCATGGAAAAAATCTATCAAGTTGTGGATTGTTGTGGGGATGTATGCGACCAGAATGAACAAATCATTTCCAGCTGATAACACCATCAATTCAGCGTTATCAATATGGAATCGATTTTTTTTTTCAGCACGGAGTATAATACAATGATGCCTGTATGACGCTATCCCAACTGCTATAGGTCACCCGTACACGAATCTCAGATAAGAGGGGTAATATAGTACTCTTTTATTGTATTGAAAGTGTTTATTTTGGTATGTTGCACCACCAAACTGAGAAGGAATGCTAGCAACCCTGCCTGCTTTCATGACTTTGTGAGTAAAGATTACCATAAAAAATATATGAATCGGCCAACGAGTGCATGGAAAGTATCAAGTAATGCACTGTGGAAAAGATTTATTCGACGACAATGAACAACACTCATCTCAATCTGATGATACCTGGCACCTGTTCCTATTGTAAATGCAGCTAACAGCGGTATCAATAGGGAATAGAATAGATTTTTACATTTTTTGCAGCAGCAGCTGTACGCCGTGTAAGGCAATAATACCTGGCTGGATCGGTGTAATACACTATCCAAAAATTATGTGGGCGTTGCATGATGGTCACCCTGTTGATAAGGTGGTGGAGGATGAGGAGAAGGAGAAGGAGGAGGGTGACATAAAATAGACAAAATCATGAAGTGTACACCCAAGTCTGGGTGTGAAGAGGTGCATAGGAATAGACCCCCCCCCCAAAAAAACCCATTGAATTTGACTTTATGTTCCCCTGCTATCATCCGGTGGTGTTGAGAAGTCTGGCCCAATACAGCCCTTGTTCATTTTTATAAGAGTAAGCCTGTCAGGGTTAGGGTTAGATACATTTTCAGTTGACAGGCGGATGCGCCTATCAGTCATAATACCCCCGGCGGCACTAAAAACACACTCTGACAAAACGCTAGCAGCAGGGCAGGCCAAGACCTCCAAGGCATAGAGAGCCAGTTCATGCCACATGCCCAACTTGGATACCCAATAGTTGCAAGGCACAGAGGAATCACGGAGGACGTTAGTAAGGTTGGGAAGGTACACCTTCAGCATCTTCCAAAACTTTCCCCTCCTTGTCAGAGTACCCCCTGCATCAGGGCCTGGACGCTGGGAGGGTCTGAGAAAACTGTCCCAAACCTTTGACAGTGTTCCCCTGCATCTGCTGCATCGTATGTGTGTCTCCCTCGCCTGTACTCCTTGGTTGTCCAACAAACTGTGACCTCTGCCGCCAGCTTTTCAGATGGGAATTTTTTAAAATAATTCTTCAACAAAGGCCTTATAATAATTATTTATTTTTATAGCGCCAACATATTCCGCAGCACTTTACAATTTCTGGTACTGCAACATTTTATTAGACCTCTCCGCCACGAAAAGGAGAGATAGAAAGTTCTCCTTGTAGTGTGGGTCTAGAAGTGTGACCAACCAATAATTAATGTTGGCCAAAATGCATACAACACGAGGGTCACGGGAAAGGCAGCGGAATATAAAGTTAGCCATGTGTGCCAGACTGCCAACAGCCAAGACTTCCCTGTCCTGCCTAAGAGGATGACTGTCCATGCTCTCCTCCTCCTCCTCCTGGTCCTCCTTCTCGTTCTCGCTCTCTTCAAGCCATCCATACTGAACAGACGGTATGAATGTTGTGTGGGTAGTACCATTTGTAGTGCAGGAAACCAGCTCCTGTTCCTCCTCCTCCTCATTATCACCCAATCCGCATTGAGATGAGATGAGGCTGGGCTGTGTGGCATTACACTGTATAGTTCTTTGCTCCATCTTATCTTGCAATGCCTCCTCTTTAATTGTGAGCAGCTAGCGTTTCAGTAGACAGAGAAGCGGGATGGTGACGCTAATTATGGTGTCATCGCCACTCACCATCTTGGTGGAGTCTTCAAGGTTTTGGAGGACGTCACAGATGTCTGACATCCATGCCCACTCCTGAGGTCTTATGTTAGGAGGCTGACCTGAATTCAGACAGGCGTGTTGAAGCTGGTACTCAAGAACTGCCCACTGCTGCTCACAATTCCTTTCCAACATATGCAATGTTGAGTTCCAACACGTGGGGACATCACAAATCAGTCAGTGAGCTGGAAGCTGAAGCTGTAGTTGACTTTCTGAAATGGGCACACACGCGGCGTACTTTCAAAAGCTGCTCAGGCAGATCCGGGTAGGTTTTGAGAAACCACTGAAGGTTGAGCACATGGGCTAGGCATGTTAAGTGTGTGAGGTTTCCAAGCCTCAGAGCCGCCACCAGGTTCCGGCCATTGTCACACACGACCATGCCTGGCTATAGGTTCAGCGGTGACAGACAAAGATCTACCTGCTCTGTTACAGCTTTCAACAACTCTGCAGAGGTGTGTGGTTTGTCACCTAAGCATATTAGCTTCAGCACAGCTTGTTGCCCCTTGTCTGAGGCATTGCTTCCAGCTTCCGACTAATCTGGTCATTTCTGGGATGGAGGCTGAAGAGGAGGAGGAGCAGGAGGTGCAGGAGCTGTAGAATGTGGAGGCGACCCTGATTGACCCACGGCCCACAATCCTCTGCGTCAGGAGAACGTGTTCCGTTCCAGGGTCAGACTGAGTCCCAGCTTCCACAATATTAACCTAGTGTGCCATCAGTGAGATGTACTCAATGTGGACAAATCTGAACTCATCATTTTAACTCCATCTCTCGTATCTTCCCCACCAGAACTTTCTAACACAATAAATGACATCACGCTTTACCCTGTAACGGCAATCCGCTGCCTCGAAGTAACCCTTTTGAAGTAAAAACTTTTTGACAGTTAGGGTGATTAATGAGTGGAACAGGCTGCCACGAGAGGTGGTGAGTTCCCCTTCAATGGACGTCTTCAAACAGAGGCTGGACAGACATCTGTCTGAGATGATTTAGTGAATCCTGCTTTGAGCAGGGGGTTGGACCAGATGACCCAGGAGGTCCCTTCCAACTCTACCATTCTATGATTCTATGATTCTATGAACCCTTGACTCTGCCCTGTCCTTCAAACCACACATCCAAGCTCTCGCCATCCCATGTCGCCTCAAGCTCCAAAATATTTCTAGAATCCATCCTTTCCTCATCCTTCAATCTACTAAACTGCTTGAGCATGTCCTCATCATCTCCCACCTCGACTACTGCAACATCCTCCTCTGTGACCAACCTGCTAACACTCTCGCACCCCTCCAGTCCATCCTTAACTCTGCTGCGTGACTAGTTCATCTGTCGCCTCGCTACTCCTCTGCTACCCCCCTTTGCGAATCCATTCACTGGCTCCCAAGTGCCCAGCGTATCCAGTTCAAACTAATAACACTGACCTACAAAGCCATCCATAACCTTTCTCCTCTGTACATCTCTGATCTAATCTCCCGATATATTCCCTCACTTAATCTCTGGTCCTCCCAAGACCTCCTTTTCTCCTCCACAATTATTCGTTCCTCACCCAATCGCCTCCAAGATTTCTCCAGAATATCCCCCATCCTCTGGAATTCTGTACCTCAACATGTCCGATTAGCCTCCACATTTAGATCCTTCAGACAGAACCTGAAAACCCATCTCTTCAAAAAACCTACAGCCTGCTATGACCTTGCTTGCTGCCACCTCAACAACACCGGAGCTACTGCAACCCCTCAGCCTACTATCTCCTTCCCCATTCCTGTAGAATGTAAGCCCGCAAGGGCAGGGTCCTCTTTCCTCCGTACCAGTCTATCATTGTTAGTTTGTTTACTGTAAGTGTTATCAGTATTTGGTAAGTAACCCTTTCTTATGTACAGCACCATGGAATCAATGGCGCTATATAAATAAATAATAATAACAACAATAATGTACCGTCCGAGGCCACAACCACTTCTTCACGTGTCCATGGTTAGGTGGACCTTCCCAGTAACTGCGTTGGTGAGGGCACGGCTAATGTTCTGGGACACGTGCTTGTGTAAGGCGGGGATGGCACACCGGGAGGAATAGTGGCAGCTGAAGACCGAATACTGAGGGATGGCCGCCACCATGAGGTTGCGGCAAGATTTAGTCTCCACGAGCCTACAAGGCAACATTTCCAGTGCAAGCAGTCGAGAAATGTGGTAGTTTAGTATTGTGAACTGTTGTTGTAGGCTGCATATTTGCGCTTGCGTTCCAAGGAGTGGGGTAGGGACAACTGAACGCTGCGCTGGGACAAGGATGTGGACGTGGTTGCTGATGGTGGTGGTTGCAAGTGTTCAATGACAGGTTCAGGGTGGGAGGCATCTTTGCCTGCACGCACAACAGTGGAACAAGCAGTGGTGTCACCCGCAGATGAATCTGTGCTACAGTAAATCTATCACTAAAACATGAGCCCTGTATGAGGGAGTCAGAGTTGTGGAGTTGGAGTTGGTGTCATGTAAATTGAGGAGTCGGAGTTTTGGCTTACCGACTCCACAGCCCTGGTAGGAACAGACTGATTGTGTTGCACTTGCTGGAGGGCTGCACTCTCACTACTTGTGACTGTATGGCGACTGCTGCAATACCCGTACACAGTACAGTGTGGATGATGGCGGCTCTGTATAGTCTAATCCACTATTGCTTACAATTAGCATTTGTTTTACTGTTCAGTTTTCTTACACGTTCACACGGTGTGCAATCTGACATTCAGCATAACCCTCTTCTGTCTTCAAAAATTATCAGACCATTCTCTGTAGTTTAACTTGTTTGTCAGAGCTGGTAAAACTACAAGAATACAAATACCAAGTATAAGTATTGAGCTTAGAATAACATGACCTGGTAACAATCACCATCTGATTTAACAGCAGTTATGACTACACAATACCACAGAACAGAGATATTTCCCTTACCAGATGGACTTTCAGGATAATGGAGTTTTAGTAACATAATGCAGGAGAAAAATTTACACAACTGTTCTGCTAGATTGCTTCTTACAAAATGACTGCTTCACCAGGACCTTATTACCCAAAATGCATTGGTCCCTCCCACAATGCAACAGACTGCTGTACAAAAAAACAACATGTAATAGAATAAAACATCACCGGATGGCGCTAGGTGGTGCTATTACCACATTAGACGTCACTAACAGAGTATTAGTTTATTAAAGTGACAACAGTAATTTTAACCTCGTCTTTTGCCCTAATAGGCAGAAAAATGATAGAAAAGAGGTTTAGGAAAGTATTCACCCCCTCAGCTTTTTACCTATTTTATTACATTACAACCTATGTTTAAATATTTTTGTAATCCGATTTGTGTGTGATGCCTCAGAACTAAATAGTCTTAATTGGTGAAGTGAAGTGAAGTGAGAACAATATTGTCATAAATTAAATTTCTGGGATCAAATAACTAAAAATTGGCATGTGTATATGTATTCACCCATTTTGCGATGAAGCCCCTAAAAATTTCAGGTGCAAGAAATGACCTTCATAAGCCCCATGCGTAGTGACAGGACGTCCCCCTGTGTGCAATCTAAGTGTCACATCTCTGTCAGAATGTACACGTTACCTTTTCTGAAAGGCCACAGAGGCGGCAACACCATTAAGCAAGAGGCACCACTAACCAAACACCACCATGAAGACCAAGGAGATCTCCAAACCCCACCATGAATATCAAGGAGATCTCCAAAGAACACCATGAAGACCACAGAGATCTCTAAATAAGTCAGGGACAAAGTTGTTGAGAAGTACAAGTCAGGGTTGTGTTATAAAAAATATCCCAATCTATGATGATCCCCCAGAACACCATCGAATCCATCATCATCAAATGGAAAGAACATGGTACCACAACAAACCTGCCAAGAGAGGGCCACTCACCAAAACTCTCAGCCCAGTCAAGGAGGGTATTAATCAGAGAGGCAGCACAGAGACCAAAGGTAACTCTAAAGGAGCTGCAGAGTTCCCAAGCTGAGACTGGATTTTCTGTCCATACAACCACAATAAGCCGTACACTCCATAGAGGTGGCCTTTATGGAAGAGTGGGCAGAAAAAAGCCTTTACCTACATACAAAAATTGTAAGGCTCATTTTGAGTTTGCCAAGACATGTGTGAGACTTCCCAAATGTATAGTAGAGGGTGCTGTGGTCAGATGAGACCAAAATTGAACTTTTTGGCCACCGAGATAAACACTATGTCTGACACCAAACCAACACAGCTCATCACCCCAAGAACACCATCTCCACAGTGAAACCTTGTGGTGGCAGCATCATGCTGTGGGTAGGTTTTTTTTTTGGCAGTGAGGACAGGGGAAACTGTCTTGAGTCGAGGGGAAGATGGATAGTGCGAAATACAAGTATATTCTTGAGCAAAACCTGTTTCAGTCTTCAGTGTTTTGAGACTGGGATGGAGGTTCACCTTTAAACAAGACAATGACCCAAAGCATACTGCTAAAGCAACACTCGAGTGGCGTAAGGGGAAACGCTGAAATGTTTTGGAGTGGTCTAGTCCAAGCCAAGACCTTAATCCAATTGAGAATCTGTGGTCAGACTTGAAGATTGCTGTTCACCAGAGGAGACCATCTAATGCCTCCTTCACACATTCTTTTGATTTTTGTACAGGAAAAACCTGTACTGGTGAGATCCATGTCCATGTGCCATCCGTATGTACTTATGTGACATCCGTGTGGCATATGTGTGACATCCATGTATCCATGTGTCCATATGTGCATGTGACACATTCGTGTGCCGTCCGTGTGTCCATCCGACACGTACTGGCACCTGGGAAAAGCATTATAGTTCATGCTGATGCCAGGTGCCAGCTGCTGAAGACAGCTCTCATTGTCCCCTGCTCCCACTGAGATCAGCGCAAGCAGGAGTCAATGCTGGGAGTTGTATTCCGCATGGGCTCCCTCCGATTATTCATACCCAACAGAGGGAGAGCCGGCAGCTGGGAGCTGTTATTACTAGCCAGGGAAGGGGCCATTAGTCAAAAATTTTCCCTGACTATTAATAACAGCTCACAGCGGTTTGATTGGCATTTACTGGCTAGATCACAGGGGGACCCCAGAAAAAAAAATTAACGTAGGGTCCGAGGCTAATAACCTTGGACCCTACGAGGCTAATAACATCAGCCTTCAGCGGCCCCAGAAATGGCACATCAATAAGATGCTCCAAATCTGGCGCTCAGCCTCGGCTCTTCCCAATTACCCTGGTGCAGTGTGCAGGCGTGGGGTAATAGGGTTGGGCTCTTTTTGTCAGCCTTGTATTGGCAGCTGACCAGGGGTCAGTAATGGAGAGACGTCTGTAATACACCCCCATAATAATAATAACAATAATAATAATTTTTATTTCTATACCGCCAACATATTCCGCAGCACTTTACACGTTAGAGGGGACTTACAAACAATAAAGATATTAATAATAATAATTTTTATTTATATAGCGCCAACATATTCTGCAGCACTTTACAATTAAGCGGGGACATATACAGACAATATAAACAATACAATGTATTTCAAAACAACATTTCAACAGTTACAGGAGGAGTGAGGGCCATGCTCGCAAGCTTACAATCTACACTGGGGGGAAAAGTCTTTAGTCTGCCACCAATTGTGGAAGTTCTCCCACTTATAAAGATGAGGTCGGCCTGTAATTGACATCATAGGTCGACCTCAACTATGAGAGACACAATGAGAAAACAAATCCTGAAAATCACATTGTCTGATTTGGAAAGAAATTTTTTTCAAATTTTGGTGGAAAATAATTATTTGGTCAATTACAAACAAGCAAGATTTCTGTCTCTCACAGACCTGTAACTTCTTCTTTAAGAGGCTCCTCTGTCCTCCACCCCATTACCTGTAGTTCTGGCTCCTGTTTGAACTTGTTATCAGTATAAAAGACACCTGTCCACAACCTCCGTCACACTCCAAACTCCACTATGGTGAAGACCAAAGAGCTGTCGAAGGACACCAGAAACAAAATTGTAGCCCTGCACCAGGCTGGGAAGACTGAACCTGCAATAGGCAAGCAGCTTGGTGTGAAGAAATCAACTGTGGGAGTGACGCACCCCCTGGGCCATGTTGTGCAGCGTTGCGCATGCGGGGAATACCCGGAGCCGGATCTGATAGGGGTAGTAGTCCTCGTGGCGGTGACCCGGTCCGTGCCCATGGTGTCAAACCAAGTTGCAGAACTTAGAATAAGATGTTATATTGTTCGACTACGCCACCTGTTGATTGCGGCTATGAAGCCGCCGCTGCAGGGCAGACCGCTGAGGCCGGTGGTACGGGTGTGCAGCGTGGATAGTATAACCCCCAACGGGAGGGGTATGGCCTCAGGGCAGCAGGCGAAGAGGGGATGATGGTAGTGATGTTATAGTAGTCCCCGTCCTAATAGTGCTAATGCGACAAGGAATCAGTGAGACGTACAGCTGCAGTTTTCAATGCTTTACTCACAGTTCTTTATCAGGTCCCTTGTGCGCAGTCAAGACCGCCCGAGTCATGCTGCGTCCACCAGGTCAGGGACTCGGCCAACTCCCAGGCAATTCCAGAGCGTGGTCCAGAGCTCCCCTCTCTTCCTTCCTACTGGCCGTCCCCACCAGGGACCCACCTTTGTCCGGCTCCCTCGGGCCTTCTGGTGGCGAAGCCTTTCCCGGTTTCCCTGACCCTATACGGTATGTGACGCGCCCCCTGGGCCGTGTGCAAGGGATACCCGGAGCCGGATCTGTATGGGGGTAGTAGTCCTTGTTGCGGTGACCCGGTCCGTGCCCAGGGTGTCAAACTAAGTGGCAGTCTATGGCAGTAGATGTTAATTTGATGTGTCGACTACGCCACCCGTTGAGTGCGGCTTTGAAGCCGCCGCTGCAGAGCAGTCCGCTGAGGCCGGTGGTATATGTGCAGCAGTGATGGTATAACCCCCAACGGGAGGGGTATGGCCTCAGGGCAGCAGGTGTGGATGATGGGGGTTGTGATGATGCAGGAAGGAGAGGCAGAGTCAGGGGATGCAGTTTCAGGGTTTTTTTACTCACTGATGTTGCTTTAGTCACTCTGGCCTTGAGTGACCACCCGAGCCGTGCTGCGTCCACCAGGTCCTGGACTCGGCTAACCCCCAGGCAATTCCGGAGCGTGGTCCTGAGCTCCTTTCTGACTCTCCCTTCCTCTGGCCGTTCCCACCAGGGATCCACTTTTGGCCGGCTCCCTCGGGTCTCTTGGTGGTCAAGCCTCCTCTGGGCTCCCTGACCCTATACTTGGTGTGCCTTTCTAGTGGATTTGGTGAGGGTCGTGGCAGATCCTGACCACGACCTACGGTTCCTGGCTAAGGTTTACTTCTGCCTCTGCCAGCTTGGGATCCGGTACCCTTGTCCGCCAACCCTTCACCCTTCTGTCCTTATTCTGGGATCTTGGGGTTCCTTCTGACTCGTTCTCTCTGGGTCCTTCTGACTCCTCTCTCTCTCTTCTGCTTCTCTGCAGGCTCAGTCCTGGAGCTGGGCCCATCCGGAGCCACAGCTCCCTGTCAGCCCTCCTGGCTGAGCTCCTCTGCTCTTCTCCTCCTGCCTGAACTGAACCCTGATCTAAGATGGTGCCCACCTTATATTCTCCCTCTATGTGTGAGCCCAGGTGACCAGCACCCAATGAGCTCCTAGCTTTACCCAGACTGCTCCCCCTATCTGCCCCTACACTACTGGGATGTTCCACCCCCCTCCCACTCCAGCCAGGGACAGACGCTGTCGTACCTGCACATATACTGGTTGGAGTACCGTAGTTCTGTCCCCCGGAAATGGGATGTATGTAGTGCATGCAGCCTACTAAGCTCAGTTCCACACTCCATCCTTACCCGGGAGTGGAATACCACACCTCTGGCTTGAGGTGTAATACCCCTGTAGCAGCCGAATCCTCAGGGTGCTACATTCCCCCCTGGTACATCACAGCACGTCCTCGGGCTGTAAAAGAATAAAAACATCCACAAACATACAAATTCTTTTTTCAAAAACATCATAAACATATAAAACATTATATATATCATCAGCAGCAATAAACTCTTCATATAAAAACTTTTCATAGTAAACATTCTTGTTCCTCCGGCCACGGTGCAAATTGTGACCGGGTAAAGTGCAACAGTCTCTTCTGGAAAAAACAACAGTTTCCTATAAAACCGGTAGGGGGCGCCTTAGAAAGCGCAACTATATACAAGGGGAGGTATGGCCGCTCTCAGTCCTCGGCCAGTGGGGAAAAGGAATGGCTGTTCACAGTCCTCAGCCTGTGGGGAGATGGGACACACTGGAACAGTTCACACTTGTCCCAATGGGGAACTTATTTAAATTAAGCAGCATGGCATATACCCTTACAGGTAACTATTTTACAGTTTCAGTTCACCTCTTAATGGTGACGATGCCCTCCTGCTCCTTCCTGAGGGTAATCTTCAGACCCGTCCGGGTCCTCTTGACCTTCCTCACACCGCAACTCCTCTTCCGTCAGGCGATGTACATGAAGTGCATAGGGTCCTTTGGCACACTGGTGCCGGGTAAAGGTGACCTCATCACCCAGGTAAAGGTCACGACCTCTGTGTCCCTCCGGTAGGTGGGACTCGACATCTCTTCTGGTCACGAAGACGTCGCCGGGGGTGTGATGGTCTCTGATGAAGCCCCAACCGTGCTGCAACTGGAATTTAATTACAGTCCCGGTGGCACGGGGACCGTGGGCTGCACGGGGGTTCCTTCGGGTCCGGCTTTTCTGCTCTGCACTTTTTATTTGCAGCCGCTGCTCACGGACCCGCCTCTCCCTCCTTTCTCTGTCAAAGACCTCTAACTGCTGCCGGCAGCACTCCGCACGCTCAGCTGCGGCCGCCCGGGTCTCTTGGGTGAACCCGATGAGGTCTTCTCCTGTGGGGTCCCACGCAAACTGCGCTTCCTCCAACGAGAGTGGGGTGATCTTGGCGGGCGCCGGAGCCGGGATCAGGGGCTCATCCAGGGGTCTTATTTTCCGGAGTCGGGGATGGTGGTACTCCGGTGGCCACACAGGGGGCTGCCCATCCGGGCAAGTGTGCTGGGCAAATAGGTCTTCACTCAGGTGTGGCGCTGTGGACGTTGAGGGCGCGGTGGTGGTAGCGGCGCCCGGGTTCACCAGGCCTTGCGACCAGGCCTGGGGCACCCTGAAGGTGAAGGGCACCGTGAAGACGGCGGCGCCCGGGGTTACTTGGCCCAGCGACCAGGCCGGTGACTCAGTGGAGGTAGAGGGCGCTGTGGATACTGCGGCGCCCGGGGGTACTCGGCCCTGCGACCAGGCCGGTGGCGTCCCCTGCTTGGCCGCGCTCAGGGTTGAGGCGCGTGACGTCACAGGGGGCGTGGCCGCGGCTTCTGTTTGAGGCCTAGTCGGGAGCGGTGACGGTGCAACGACGGGCACGGCAGGGGAAATTTCGGGCTCTGCGACGGGGAGCTGGGGCAGGCTCACGGCTTCTCGGCTCGGGGTAGTGACGTCCCCTTTACCTGCCTCCGTTTCTTTAGCTCCTTCCTCGGCGTCGTCTCCGGCCTTGATTCCTCCTGCGCCATCCTCAGAGGCGGTCTGACTCCTCGTCTCGGGTGGCGTGCTCCGTTGGCGGGTTCCTGCCTGCAGGGCCATCTCTCTGCTCCATGTGGCCAGTACGTCTCGCTGCACTCGGGCCATCCTCTGAGCTAAGCCCTCCAGTGCGGTCCGTGCATGCTCCCGATCTCTGGGGAGCTGCGCCAGGATCTCCACCAGGCCTTCTGGGGTTGTCGCTTGCAACAGGCTCCTGACCGCTGGGTCGGTGCTGCCTGCCTCCCCCTCCATCTCCGGGTACGACTCCTCCAGACTCCTCCAAGCTGCTCCCATCTTCTCTCTTTTGTTCTCTCTCCGCCCCCATTGAGGGCGGTTCTGGGGCAACTTGGTGATTGTCAGTTCCAGGGGCAGACCCCCCACGCTGATGGACATCTCAATCATTGCAGTCTCTGCTGGTGGGGGCGGTCTTCGTTTTTGGCGCAATTCTTGGTCCTGGCCCACGATGGGAGGTGGCCTCTTGCCACCCTCTGGCACGCCCATAATGGCGTCCGCTCTGCCAAGGCGGGAAATCTTCTCAGAAGGCGGGAACCGCTTCCCAATGGCGGGAAACTCTGTGGATGGCGGGAAAAGACTGCAGATGGCGGGCAAACGGCGGGAAATGATCCGAGATGGCGTTCGATGGCGGGGACCCTCCGGAATCGGCAGGAGACTTCTTTTTGAGGTAAATGCGAACTTTTCTTCAGGCACGCAGTACCCGGTGGTTGCGGGCACGTTATCCTGCCGACTACGCCAAAAGTTGACGCGCCCCCTGGGCCGTGTGCAAGGGATACCCGGAGCCGGATCTGTATGGGGGTAGTAGTCCTTGTGGCGGTGACCCGGTCCGTGCCCAGGGTGTCAAACTAAGTGGCAGTCTATGGCAGTAGATGTTAATTTGATGTGTCGACTACGCCACCCGTTGAGTGCGGCTTTGAAGCCGCCGCTGCAGAGCAGTCCGCTGAGGCCGGTGGTATATGTGCAGCAGTGATGGTATAACCCCCAACGGGAGGGGTATGGCCTCAGGGCAGCAGGTGTGGATGATGGGGGTTGTGATGATGCAGGAAGGAGAGGCAGAGTCAGGGGATGCAGTTTCAGGGTTTTTTTACTCACTGATGTTGCTTTAGTCACTCTGGCCTTGAGTGACCACCCGAGCCGTGCTGCGTCCACCAGGTCCTGGACTCGGCTAACCCCCAGGCAATTCCGGAGCGTGGTCCTGAGCTCCTTTCTGACTCTCCCTTCCTCTGGCCGTTCCCACCAGGGATCCACTTTTGGCCGGCTCCCTCGGGTCTCTTGGTGGTCAAGCCTCCTCTGGGCTCCCTGACCCTATACTTGGTGTGCCTTTCTAGTGGATTTGGTGAGGGTCGTGGCAGATCCTGACCACGACCTCCGGTTCCTGGCTAAGGTTTACTTCTGCCTCTGCCAGCTTGGGATCCGGTACCCTTGTCCGCCAACCCTTCACCCTTCTGTCCTTATTCTGGGATCTTGGGGTTCCTTCTGACTCGTTCTCTCTGGGTCCTTCTGACTCCTCTCTCTCTCTTCTGCTTCACTGCAGGCTCAGTCCTGGAGCTGGGCCCAGCCGGAGCCACAGCTCCCTGTCAGCCCTCCTGGCTGAGCTCCTCTGCTCTTCTCCTCCTGCCTGAACTGAACCCTGATCTAAGATGGTGCCCACCTTATATACTCCCTCTGTGTGAGCCCAGGTGACCAGCACCCAATGAGCTCCTAGCTTTACCCAGACTGCTCCCCCTATCTGCCCCTACACTACTGGGATGTTCCACCCCCCTCCCACTCCAGCCAGGGACAGACGCTGTCGTACCTGCACATATACTGGTTGGAGTACCGTAGTTCTGTCCCCCGGAAATGGGATGTATGTAGTGCATGCAGCCTACTAAGCTCAGTTCCACACTCCATCCTTACCCGGGAGTGGAATACCACACCTCTGGCTTGAGGTGTAATACCCCTGTAGCAGCCGAATCCTCAGGGTGCTACATATGCCTTCCTGGTGGATATGGTGAGGGGTCGCGCCAAGATTTGACCACGACCTCCGGTTCCTGGCTAAGGATAATTGGCCTCCACCAGTTTGGGATCCGGTACCCTGTTCTGCCAACCCTTCACCCGTTATTCCGTGGGATCTTAGGGTTCCCTCTTTTCTTGCGTCTCTGGGCCTTTCCTGGTGTTTATGTTCCTTCTTCCTCTAACTTCTCTTTCTCTCTCTCTGCTTCAGGCCTCCACTTCAGGCCTGGCTCTGGAGCTGGGCCCGGACTGAGCCACAGCTCCCTGTCAGCCCTCTCTGGCTGAACTCTCTCAGACTGCACTCCTCTGCACCTCTCCCCCGTTCTATCATGGTGCCCACCTTTTATACTCCCTTCTGACACCCGAGCCCAGGTGACCAGCACCCAATGGGCTCCTACCTATGCCCAGAGTCCCTCCCCTGTCTGCTCCTACACCACTGGGATATTCCTCCCCCCTCCCCACTCCAGTCAGGGACAGACGCTGTCGTACCTGCACATCTATCTGGTGGGAGTACTGTTGATCTGTCCCCCGGAAATGGGGTGAGTGTAGTGTATGCAGCTAACTGAGCCCCGTTCCACACTCCTTCCTTACCCGGGAGTGGAATACCGCACCTCTGGTTCGAGGTGCAATACCCCTGTAGCAGCCGAGTCCTCGGGGTGCTACATTAGCAATAATTAGAAAATGGAAGACATACAAGACCACTGATAATCTCCCTCGATCTGGGGCTCCACACAAGATCTCACCCTGTGGGGTCAAAATGATCTCAAGAACAGTGAGCAAAAATCCCAGAACCACACGGGGGAACCTAGTGAATAACCTGGAGAGAGCTGGGACGAATGTTACACAGGCTACCATCAGTAACACACTACGCCACCAGGGACTCAGATCCTGCAGTTCCAGACGTGTCCCCCTGCTTAAGCCATTACATGTCTGGGCCCGCCTGAAGTTTGCTAGAGAGCATTTGGATAATCCAGAAGAGTATTGGGAGAATGTCATATGGTCAGATGAAACCAAAGTAGAACTGTTTGGTCGAAACACAACTCGTTGTGTTTGGATGAGAAAGAATGCTGAGTTTCATCCAAAGAACACCATACCTACTGTGAAGCACGGGGGTGGCAACATCATGCTTTGGGGCCGTTTCTCTGCCAAGGAACCAGGATGACTGATCCATGTACATGAAAGAATGAATGGGGCCATGTATCGTGAGATTTTGAGTGCAAACCTCCTTCCATCAGCAAGGTCATTGAAGATGAAACGTGGCTGGGTCTTTCAGCATGACATTGATCCCAAGCGCACCGCCAGGGCAATGAAGGAGTGGCTTCATAAGAAGCATTTCAAGGTCCTGGAGCGGCCTAGCCAGTCTCCAGATCTAAACCCTATAGAAAACCTTTGGAGGGAGTTGAAAGTCCGTGTTGCCCAGCGACAGCCCCAAAACATCACTGCTCTAGAGGAGATCTGCATGGAGGAATGGGCCAACATACCAGCAACAGTGTGTGCCAACCTTGTGAAGACTTACAGAAGACGTTTCATCTCTGTCATTGCCAACAAAGGATAAATAACAAAGTATTGAGATGAACTTTTGTAATTGACCAAATACTTATTTTCCACCAAAATTTGAAAAAAAATTCTCTTCAAATCAGACAATGTGATTTTCAGGATTTGTTTTCTCATTTTGTCTCTCATAGTCGAGGTCGACCTATGATGTCAATTACAGGCCGACCTCATCTTCTTAAGTGGGAGAACTTGCACAATTGGTGGCTGACTAAATACTTTTTTCCCCACTGTAGATTGTAAGCTTGCGAGCATGGTCCTCACTCCTGTAACTGTTGAAAATACTTTTTTTCCCACTGTATAGAGACAGATCTCCACTTAAGGACATAAATAACAGAAATAATATCAAGGATCAAACAGTGGCAACAAAAGACACAAAAAAGGGGTACAGAATTTGAAGACCAACAAAGTCCATATTTAAACATTCCTACTTATCAAGAGTTTTCTCCAGCTATTGAGGATTCAATGGATGATACTTTGAATGCAGAAATGTCTATTACAAGAAATAAGAGAAAGGACCTTGAAAGCACCTCCAAGACTCTTAACGGGGCAGCTGCCCTATTATACGAAGACTCCGAAGGTGTTCAGAGAACGATACCCCAAACCCTAGCCCCTGAAACAACACCTAAGGACGGATGTTAAAGATCCAATAGAATTTTCTTATGAAACAAATAACAAAAACAATACACAACTTCAAGAAACAGATTTCTCCTTCTGAGAGAATCATATGTAATCGAAATACATCATCATCTAATTCAATAAAAATAACCATGAATGAAAGATATGATACAACGCAAACATCATTACAAGAGGTCAAAAACAGAGTCCTGGAGACAGAAAGAAAAGTTGACTTAGTGTCAAATAGACAAGACAATCTTGAATTAAGTCACAACACTCTAAGGCTGTGTGCCCACCATGTGTTTTTTATACGTTTCTGCTGTGTTATTTAGGCCTCGGAAACACTTAAAAAACGCTTTGTGCGAGGTCTATAACGTTCCCCAATGATAATCCGCATCTGCTGTGCACATGCTGCGGAGGTTTCCGCTGCGGATTATCATTGCAGAAAAAAACGCAGCACTACCATTAATTTTGCGGAATCGCGGCAAAATCGCCGCCATTGACTTGCATTGAGCCGCTTCAAATCCGCAAGCATTTCAAAATACTCGTGGATTTGAAGCGCATTTGCTGCGATTTTGTAGCACAAAACCGCAGCAAATGGGAAGTGACCTCATGTGGGGGCGTTCCTGCCATCCCATAAGCATCCCATAATCCAGGAAGACGAGAATCCCAGACCCTTCCCGTCTACCAGGATCATGGCTGCTCACCTGGGATGGTACAAGCGAATGGACCTGAATGTCGGATACATGATTAGTGTGGTAAGTGTCTGTGTGGGGCCTGTGTCCGGTATTTGCCGTCAGACATAGGCCGATGTAAGACTACTACTCCCATCAGCCTATGTCTGTCGCCCGTTCAGTAGTGTCAGCAGGAGCAGCTTGATAGGATCAGTAGTTCCCATCAGCGTACTGCTGCTAAAAAATGTGCCCCATATTACATATTAGTTATTAATCGCTACCTATATTTTTATTTAATTATTGTCCCCTAAATTCATTTTATTATTGTCCCCATAATTTTTTAAATTATTGCCCCCATATATTTTTTTATTTGTTGCCCCA
Organism: Phyllobates terribilis; assembly: GCF_046119375.1. Classification (NCBI taxonomy): domain Eukaryota; kingdom Metazoa; phylum Chordata; class Amphibia; order Anura; family Dendrobatidae; genus Phyllobates; species Phyllobates terribilis. Next base: position 202,758,987 of record NW_027362768.1, on the reverse strand, counting down.
TATATTTTTTTATTTATTGCCCCTATGAATTTTTATAAATTAATTGTTGCCTATATTTTTTTTAATTTATTGTCCCCTTTTATATTTTTTTTTGTCCCCAAAAATAAATTTCATTGGTGGCCAGTGGTTAACAAAATAAATAAAAATAAAGTAATTAATACCTTACCTGTCCCCGCCAAACGTCACCTAAAATAAAATAAAAAAATACACCTATACTCACCTATACACCTAATTCCCTGAAGCCATCGATCTCCTGTAATAAAATATAAAATAATAATCCACAATTTTATCCTTACCCCTCCGTAGTAGTCCACGAGTGTCTCACAAAGATCTCCAGTTTAAACGAATGCCGCCGATACAATGACAGGGCCGTAAAGCATCCCCGTCATTGCATTACGGAGTTCACCGGAGTTCAGGCAGTGCTGCTCCGGTGAGCTCCTTTACGGCCCCACTGACCATGAGAAATTCCCACGGTACAGCAGGGCTGTAAAGGAGGTCACCGGAGCTGCGCTGTCTGAACTCCGGTGACCTCAGTCAGTGGCTCACGCTGCCGGGAGCGGACGTGTTCCCGGCAGTGTGACCATACAGAAGACATTGTACAGCTGTCACATCTCCAGATCTGACAGCTGTGCATGGGAGATCTTGGCTGGAATGTGGATAGGTAAATATTATTTTTTTAGTAAACTAATAATTAAATAAGATGGTGTGTTTTATTTCCATTAAATTTTATTTTTCTGGGTGTTTATTTTTTTTATTTTTTAACTCTTTGTAGGTTAGCAATTAGCGTGTCTTATAGACGCCTCTAATTACTAACCTGGGCTTCATGCCAGCTGCGGCTGACATGAACCCCAACATAATTACCCCCTGCCACCGCACCAGGGCAGCGTGGAATAGCGAGGCTAAGCTCCAGATTTGGCCCACAAATATTATGCGCCAAATCTGGGGCAGCTGAGGGCTGATATTATAGCCTGGGAGGGGGCCTATAACCATGGCCCCTTTCTAGGCTATTAATATCAGGTCGCAGCTGTCCGCCTAGCGTTTGCTGGCTACAATTTATAGGGGGACCCCAGGTCATTTATTTTTGTGGGTCCCCCTGTGGAAAAGCCAGTAAAGGCAAAGCTAACTGCTGCGGCCTGGTATTAATAGCAAGGGAAGGGGTCATGATTATTGGCTACTTCCCAGACTATAACATCAGCCCTGTACTGTCTGCTTTCCCTCTGCTAGTTATGAAAATTATGCAGGAGCATAATTATATATGCTATATATATTGAAATGTTAGATTATTGTACAGCATATGTAGGTTCATTCACTCAAAGCTCCTCATACGCTGTGAGGGCAGTTTCTCACGCCCGCATATCTGCGTTACTGCTGGTGTGAGAGCAGACATTGGAATGGGTGTGTGTGTGTCGGTGTCTCCGGTATGTGTGTGTCGGTGTCTCCGGTACGTGTGTGTCGGTGTCTCCGGTACGTGTGTGTCGGTGTCTCCGGTATGTGTGTGTGTCGGTGTCTCCGGTATGTGTGTGTGTCGGTGTCTCTGGTGTGTGTGTGTGTCCGTGTCTCCGGTATGTGTGTGTCCGTGTCTCCGGTATGTGTGTGTCCGTGTCTCCGGTATGTGTGTGTCCGTGTCTCCGGTATGTGTGTGTCCGTGTCTCCGGTATGTGTGTGTCCGTGTCTCCGGTATGTGTGGGCTGCTGTTCATGTGGCATTCTGTATATTGCAAAAAGCAAAATGGTGAAGAGGGGTTGGACTAGGAAATGACACCAGAAGTGACATTTTTTTCTTCTTTTTTTTCACCTAACTTTATTTGCGTTTAAAAACGCTTACAAAAACGCATGTAAAATCCTAATGAAAAAATCGCGTCAAAAACGGGTCAAAAACGCATGTGAAATCCGAATGAAAAAAACGGGTCAAAAACGCATGTAAAATCGGCATGTGTTTTTCTGCCAAGGAGATGCAGAAATGCTCAGGAAAATTTCTGCTTCATTTCTGCATCGTGGGCACATAGTCTTAAAGACGAAATCAAGGCTCTAAGGACCAAAATTTCAGATATGGAGGATAGGAACCGTCATAATAACATAAAAATCTGCGGTATTCCAGAAATGGGTCAACAAGGCAACCGGATCCAACATATCAACCAGATACTACAAAAAACTCTCCCATCAACTAGTGACTTGGACATTACAATAGATAAGGCCCACCGACTGCAAAAGTCCATACCAAAAGACGTACCCAGAGATGTGATCCTGAGAGATGTGATCCTGAGAGATGTGATCCTGAGAGATGTGATCCTGAGAGATGTCATCCTGAGAGATGTGATCCTGAGAGATGTGATCCTGAGAGATGTGATCCTGAGAGATGTGATCCTGAGAGATGTGATCCTGAGAGATGTGATCCTGAGCTTGCATTTCATCCACGTTAAATTACACCACTAATCAAAAATTAGACACAACATCCACCTCAAGACACGAGATCTTTACACTGAAGACCTGGTTGATAAAACAAGACTTATTTGATGTTTTCAGATGTCTGAACTCTAGGTCAAAAGAATACAGATATTATTCTGATAGGCATCAAACATTTACCAGAATAGACTTAGTCTTGACTCCAATTCACACACTTCAAAAATTCAAAAGTACAATTGGGAAGAGATCTTGGTCCGATCATGCCCCACTCCTGTTTTCCATTAAATCCTTAGATAATCTCAACAATTCTAATTTGTGGAGATGTAACTCATTTCCTTTGAAACTGCCTTCGTATAAAGCCAAAATTGAGGAAAATATAAAAAATTACTTTAAGGAAAATGTGTCCCCATATACAAATATGGAGCGCTCATAAAGCAGTCCGCAAAGGAGTCCTAATTCAACTCAATTGCCAATATAAAAAACGAGTTAGAGGGAGAATCCAATCGGTTATGCAGGAAATAAATAAGGAAGAAATAAAACAACAAAAAACCATCCAATCTGATTCACATGAAAATAGTCAAACTGAGAGCCGAACTCAAACTCTTACTAGAGAATGACTATGATAAAATGTTACAAACAATTCCAATGAATCACTACTACTTATAAGAAGATGACCAAACTAATGGCCAATAAAACAACAGCATAAAGAAATAAAGCAAGAATTACATATATAGAAAAAGATGAAGTCATCCCATCCATAGGACATCTCTGATGCTTTTCCATCCTACTATTCGAATCTATATAACCTTAAAAATGACAAAAACACAACTCAACCCAATGAACAAATTATTAATCAATTCCTGACCAAGATACCGTTCCCAACACTGAATACAGACCAATTAGCTAATTTAAACTTACCTTTTAGAGTAGAAGTCATATCTGTCGTAAATAAGTTAAAAGAAAATAAATCTCCTGGTCCGGATGGATTTACAAACAAATATTATCGCCAATTTAAGAATCTTCTAGACTCTCCACTAGTTGAAATGTTTAACTATGCAATGAAAGAAGCGATATTCCCTAAAGAAATACTACAAGACACCATAACAGTCATACCCAAAACAGGCAGTGACCCCACAAAAATACCTAATTACAGACTAATTTCATTATTAAATTAAGATATAAAAATTTATTCTAAGTTAATAGCACAAAGTTATCAAAAATTCTCGCCGATCTGGTTCACTCGGATCAGGTGGGATTTGTCCTTGGTACACAAACTACCGATGAAACGAGAAAGATCCTAAATCTAATTTCCCTGATAGAAAAAAAATAAAACTCCCTCATTATTATTTTCAATGGACGCCGAAAAAGCTTTTTATTGGATCCATTGGGGATATACACTTGCCACTTTACGAAAAATTTGGTTTTGAAGACGAAATCCTTAATGCCATACAAACGCTATACACATGTCCTTCCGCCAGCGTCCTTGTGAATAACGGTCTATCCAAAAGTTTTGAGATAACGAATGGCACTAGACAAGGGTGTCCCCTTTCACCCTTGCTGTTCTCTTTAATAATGGAACCATTTGCCAAATCAATAAGAGTAAATCACATAATCAAAGATATCTTTACAAAGAGTAGGCAATACAAAGTAAATTTATATGTGGATGATACTATGTTAACAATAACTGACCCTTTAAATTCCCTACGAGAGATTAATAGACTAATTACATTATTTTCCCATTTCTCCTTTTATAAAATAAACCCAACCAACTCAAAAATGTTGAGCTTTTTTATGGACTCAGAATTGATAAGCATAATAAAAAGGGAATTTTTATTATTATTTATTATGTGAACTAGACCCAATCCCATCCCACCTCATCCCAAATTTTACCGCAGTCTTTATCCCAACCCTAGCCCACCTCTTCAACCTGTCACTAACAACTGGTGTCTTCCCCTCATCATGCTTCAAACATGCCTCGATCACACCCATCCTCAAAAAGCCGTCCCTTGACCCATCCTCTCTGTCTAGCTATCGCCCCATATCACTTCTCCCCTATGTCTCAAAACTACTGGAACAGCCCTTCCATCTTGAGCTGTCCTCCCACCTCTCCTCCTGCTCCCTCTTTGACCGCCTACAATCTGGTTTCCGACCGCACCATTCTACTGAAACTGCCCTGACTAAAGTCACCAACAACCTACTAACCGCCAAATCCAAGTGACACTAATCTGTCCTCCTCCTCCTGGACCTGTCATCTGCCTTTGACGCTGTGGACTATTCCCTCATACTACAGACTCACTCATTTATCGGTATCACCAACTTGGCCCTAGCTTGGATCTCCTCATACCTAACAGACCGGACATTCAGTGTCTCCCACTCACACATCACCTCCTCATCTCATCCCCTATCTGTCGGTGTCCCCCAAGGTTCAGTTCTAGGACCCCTGCTCTTCTCCATCTACACCTTCAGCCTCGGAAAACTCATACAGTCTCACGGCTTCACTATCACCTCAATGCTGATGACACACAGATCTACCTCTCTGGACCTGATATAACCTCTTTACTAACCAGAATCCCACAATGTCTGTCCGCTATTTCATCCTTCTTCTCTGCTAGATTCCTAAAACTTAATATGGATAAAAGTGAATTCATCATCTTTTCCCCACCTCACACAACCCCCCCATCTGACCTATCTATCAACGTCACTGGCTGTCCACTCTCCCCAGTCCCGCAAGCTCGCTGCCACGGGGTAACCCTTGACTCTGATCTGTCCTTCAAACCTCATATCCAAGCCCTTTCCACTTCCTGCCGACTCCGGCTTAAAAATATCTCCCAGATCCGCACATTCCTCAACCATGAATCTGCTAAAACCCTAGTGCATGCCCTCATCATCTCTCACTTCGACTACTGCAACCTCCTGCTCTGTGGCCTCCCCTCTAACACTCTCGCACCCCTCCAATCTATCCTAAACTCTGCTGCCTGACTAATCCACCTGTCCCCCCGCTATTCCCCGGCCTCTCCTCTCTGTCTATCCCTTCACTGGCTCCCCATTACCCAGAGACTCCAGTTCAAACTTTAACCATGACATACAAAGCCATCCACCACCTGTCTCCTCCATACAGCTGTGACCTAGTCTCCCGGTACATACCTGCACGTAACCTCCGATCCTCACAAGATCTCCTTCTCTACTCTCCTCTTATCTCCTCTTCCCGTGCATCCCCTCTACTGTGGAACTCTGTACCCCAACATATCAGACTCTCACCTACCGTGGAAACCTTCAAAGGGAACCTGAAGACCCACCTTTTTCGAGAAGCCTACAAAATGCAGTAACCACCGCTCCACCATACCACTGCACGACCAGCTCTACCCTCACCTACTGTATCCTCACCCATCCCTTGTAGATTGTGAGCCCTCGTGGACAGGGTCCTCTCTCCTCCTGTACCAGTCGACGACTCGTTTTTGTTCAAATTATTGCACTTGTTGTTTACTACATATACCCCTTTTAAACATGCAAAGTACCATGGAATTAATGGCGCTATAATAATAAATAATGATAATAATTAGCATACTCGTGGGGAGATAATTATATTACATATCTTGGGATCAAGGTGACAAACCCAGGTAATAAAATAATCAATATAAACCTGTCTGACATTTACAAAGAAACCCAGGAAAATATCGACAATATCAAGGGAAAAGAAACGTCCTGGTTAGGTAGAATCATTCTCTATAAATTACCATCTTACCAAAAATTTAATATTTACTCAGGGCTGTGCCATTATTTTGGCCCGACCAATGGTTGACCAAACTACAGAACCAAAAAAGTAGTCTTATATTGATCTCCAAAATACCAAGAATTTCAAAAAATATTCTCTCAAAACATAAATTAAGAGGTGGAATTGGCCTAAAAATCTACAGGCTTACCATCTAACTAACTTAATAATGCAAAGCAGACATTGGTTTTTAAAAGCTAGTAAAATTTCTTGGGTAGATTTGGAAATCTCAATTAATAAAAATTCTCCCTTATCCTCTTCAATATTAGCATCAATATTGGATTGTAAACTACCTACTCCAACTCACCCCTTGATTAGGGACACAACACTAGCATGGAAACATTAATAAAAAGATCTACAGCACCCCGAATAGAGATACCCCTGAAGTTACTGCCAATCTCTATACTAAATTATGCGTTACCTAATTTCCCATACAGTAAATGGGAAAAATTAGGAATAAACAATTTTTCAATATTACTAAAAGATAACAAACCAAATTCAATAATCAACTTCTTAGCTCTAAGATTGGATTACAATATACCTGAAGAAGAATTTTATAACTTCTTAGAGGTTAGGAAATACTTAGGGAATCATTTTGAAATTTCTTTCACTATACCCAAGAATATTCTTCTTTTACTACAAAACATAACTAAAAACAACCTATGGAAAACAAAAGAAATATATACTATATGTAACCTAGACTCAATCTTTGTAAAACCACCTTATTGACTTAAATGGGAAGAAGATCTAAATATCCAATTTACTCCGGAGAAATGGCAAAAAGCAATTACATATACTTATACTTCCACTATCAATGCGTCACTCCATGAGTCAGTGGTTCTCAACTCCAGTCCTCAAGATCCACCAACAGATCAGGTTTTCAGGATTATCTTAGTTTTGCACAGGGGATGGAATTATTATCCGTGCAATACTAAGGAAATCCTGAAAACCTGATCTGTTTCTGGGTCTTGAGGACTGGAGTTGAGAACCACTGATCTAGATGGAATTACTCTCCTACCAGACTACATTCGGCTTTCTCAGACCATTCGGACTTATGTTGGAGGGGATAAGAATAAGGAATAAGAGCAAACCTTTATCATATCTTTTGGGATTGTCCCAAAATTCGAGCAATATGGAAAGATGTTCATGATTTACTAATAAAAATTACAAATTCAACCATTCCGTTCGCTCCACATCTGCTTTTGCTATCTCTAGAGATAGATGACTTTCCACCTAACTCTAGATATATCATAATTCATATATCACAAGTATTAAAAATTTTATTAGCTACTAATTGGAAATCTAGTAATATACCATCTATTGAAGATGTAATTGATAGTTTCAACTGTGGTACTTGTGGAACAAAGAATTTCCCTCTAAGGTCACGGCCTTTGCCATGCAATATATGTAATCAAACTGGACCAGAATTCCGTAAATGTTTTGTTTTAATAGTTTTTTTCAGCTTTATAACAGTTATATCTTATACAAGTTAGTAATGTAATTGAAGTAAAAGTGCATTCTTAGTGACCTATATATCATCCTTTGATCCTCTTTCCCTTTACATATCCTTCCTTCACCGGTTCCCCCTTCTTCCCCACTTACCTAACTTTTCCTCTCATTCCTCCCTTTCTAGATATTGTTTGTTTGATATACTGTATGTTTTTTTTGGTTTTGTCTTTTTTTCTCCCTTCTCCTATTATTGTAAAATTTCCTCAATGAAATAATCTGATGAAAGTGAGCTTGAGGTTCGGGAGGGGATCCAGACTCTGAGGGGATTGAGCAAAAGTGTCTTGACGGATATGATTGATTTTTTGTAGGAAATAAGTGGCCAGATCGGCAGCGCTTAGGTTGGTGACAGGGGGTCTGTTCTTTAGGGCTCAGGAAGGAGTTTAGGATTGTTGGCTAGAGATGTGATAATAGTGGTAAAGTAGACTTGTTTAGCCAGATGAAGGGCAGAGTTATAAATTTTGAGCATGAACTTATAGTGGATGAAGTCTTCTGCCGAGAGTGATTTTCTCCACAGAGGCTCCGCGCACCTTGAGCAGCGCTGGAGAAAACGTGTTTGCATGGTGTGCCAGGGCTGCCGTCGATGCCGGGTCATTCTGCGTGTAGCAGGTGCTGCTTCATCCAGGGCGCTCTGCAATGTGTTGTTATAGTGTGACAATTCTGAGTTTGGACACGAGATGGAGAGGATGGGGGCTAAAGATGACTGTAGATTGTTCATAAGTTTCCGAGTATTAATGGCACATAAATTTCTGTGTGTATGGTAAGTGGGGGTGTCCCGGGTGAGGATACCGTTCTTGACAGAGAACGAAATAAGGTTGTGGTCAGAGAGTGGTAGAGGGGAGTTAGTAAAGTCATGCAGCGAGCAGAGTCGTGAGAATACCAGGTCCAGAGTATTCCCGTCTTCATGTGTAGGAGAGTTAGTAAGCTGTGAGAGGCCGAATGAGGAGGTTAGAGAAAGAAGATGAGAGGCAGAAGGGGAAAGCGGCTTATCAATGGGTATGTTAAAATCCCCCATGATGAGAGTGGGAATATCACAGGATAGGAAGTGTGGAAGCCAGGTGGCAAAGTGATCCAGAAACTGATGGGAGGGGTCTGGAGGGCGATACACAACCGCCACTTGCAGGGAGAAGGGTTTGAAGAGTCTGACGGTGTGGACTTCAAAGGAAGGAAACATAAGTGAGGGAACCAGGGAGATGACCTGGAAAGCACATTGTGAGGAAAGGAGCAGACCAACACCTCCACCCTGTCTGTTCTCAGGTCTGGGGGTATGTGAAAATTGTAGCCCGTCATACGAGAGAGCAGCTGCGGCGGTTGTGTCAGACTGCTCGATCCATGTTTCAATGATAGCCAGAAGGTTAAGGGAATTTGAAAGGAAGAAATCTTGGATGTAGAGGAGTTTATTTGGGCTGAGCGCGAGTTCCAAAGGGCACAGTTAAAAGACAGGAGAAAGCAAGCAATGAATGTTTATAAGATTGGCAGGGCTTCTGTATGCAACTGGATGAGAGTTATATATACTAGTGTGTGGGGGTCCAGGGTTGGGGGAGATGTCGCCAGCAACAAGGAGGAGGAGACAGAAGAGAAAGAACAGGTGGTTCAGCGATTTGTGTGAGCGTTTTGTGCGCTGTATGGTGGTAGTGACTGAGAAAAGTCAGTAAGGCCTCAGTGTTGTACATGGGAGAGGGCAGGAGAGAGGGACTGATGTAGAGAGACTGTGTAGAATACGTCAAAGAGCGGAGAAGATGAAAGGAAACAGCAGTTAGGACATATATGAAACAAAGAGATTCGGAAATTAGGTATTGTAGTGCAACTGAACAAAGAGCATGTTTGTTTGAATATCTGGCATAGCTGACATTACAGAATAACAATAATCACATAAATCAACAGATACCAGGGGGAGAGAGGACCCAGCTGCTCGCAAGCTTACAATCTATGAAAAAATAGGTGAGACACGAAAGGTGGATGGTAACAATTGCTTGTATTGTATGGTGAACCATCAGTGTAATATAGGGTATTAACATAATGCTGAATGAACCAGTCCCCAACCAGTATGTGTACAGTACAGACATAGAGAGATATTAAGTGCATGGGGGTATGTGAACAGATGAGGGTCCTGATTTGGAAGGAAATTTTGTATGGGAAAAACAGGGATAGTTAGATGAGGTGAGGGCATAGGCCAATCTAAAGAAATGAGTTTTTAGGCCACACTGAAAACTGTGAGCATTGGGGATTAATCAAAGTGTCCTGGGTAGTGCGTTCCAGAGAATTGGCACCATACACGAGAAGTCTTGGAGACGGGAGTGGGAGGTTTGGATTATTGAGGTCATTAGGAGAATAGAGGGCATGTGTAGGGTGGTAGACTGAGATGAGGGAGGAGATGTAGGGCGGTGCTGAACCATGGAGCACTTTGGTTTGAGAGTGATGAGTTTATATTGAACTCTGTAGCGGATGGGTAAACAGTGCAATGACTGGCACAGGGTGGAGGCATCAGTGTAGCGGTTGGCGAGGAATATGATTCTGGCTGCTGCCTACAGGATGGATTGGAGAGGGGAGAGTTTGATAAGAGGGAGACAGATTAGTAAAGAGTTGCAGTAATCCAGACGAGAATGAATCAGAGTGACAGTAAGTTTTTGCAGAGTCAAAAGGTAAGAAAAGATTGAATTCTAGAAATGTTTTTGAGGTGTAGATGACATGAGCAAGTGAGTGATCGGATGTAGGTAGTGAATGAAAGACCAGAATCAAGTCTGACCCCAATACAGCGGGCATGTTGCTGGGGAGTAATAGTGGAGCCACACAAGGAAATGGAAATATTGGGCATAGGTAGGTTAGTGGAGGGAAGAAACACTCACTCATTGAATTCACTACAGTTCATCAGTTTCTCATGGTAAACTCAGTGAGCTCAGCGCAACACTGTGAGAGATTTCTCACTGAGAACTGCGATGATCTCACTAAGGTAACAGCAGTTCATGAGCCCGCTCTCACTGTAGCGAGTCATTCTCCCCTGCTCTTCAGCATAAACAGTCGCCTCATGCCACCGTTCATGGTGAAGAGCATGTCGCACAGATGGATTGCGGGGTGGGACACTATGGATTTGTTCCATTTTGGACAGGTGAGGGATATTGTTGTTTTTTATTTTAGTTTTTTTTACAGGGGACAATGGCTTTGTGGATTTGGTGTTAGGTGAGTATAACTGTTTTTTTTATTTTTAATTAAATGTGTTAGACAAGGTGTGGATTTTAATTTCAAATAAATGTTTTTTTACTGGCTGTGTGTTTATTTACAAACTTTTACTATGGGGTTAGTAACGGGGATGTCTTATAGACGCCTCTCCATTACCAACCTGGGTTGCATGTCAGCTGCCAATACAAGGCTGACATGAACCGCAACCCCATTACCAGACTTGCACTAGGGCAAGTGGGAAGATCCGAGGCTAAGCAGCAGATTTGGTGCATCTTATTGATGCGCCATTTCTGGAGTCGCTGACGGCTGATGTTATTAGCCTCGGAATGGGCCAGCATCCATGGCCCCTTCCCTGGCTATTAATATCAGCCCACAGCAGTCTGTTTAGCCTTTGCTGGGTAGATTTTATAGGGGGATCCTACATCAATTTTATTTATGGGGTCCCGCTGTAAACTAGCCAGTAAATGCTAATCAAACAGCTATGAGCTGTTATTAATAGCCAGGGAACATTGTTGGCTAATGGCCCCTTCCCTGACTAGTAATATCAGCCCCCAGCAGCAGGCTTTCCCTCTGCTGGTCAGGAATAAACAGCAGGAGCCCACGTCATTTATTTTATTTCATTCTTAATTTTACACAGCATGTACACAGCGGGTGCTGAATACAACTCCCAGCACTGTCTGCTGCTCCCGCTGATCTTAGCACAAGCAGCCAACAATCATGAGAGGTGCCTTCAGCAGCCGGCACCGGGGAACAGTGCGAACTGTACCACTGATTCCCAGGCGCCAGTATGTGTCATGCTGAAAACACACGAATGTTATCTGTGTGCATATGTGACAACCTGACATGTGCGTACACCCATTGAATACAATGGGTGTGCATATGTCCGTATTTGCGGTCCTTAAAAAATGGACCACATATGGATATACAAAATGGACATGTGAAGGGGGCCTAACTTGAAGGAGCTGGAGCAGCTTTGCCTTGAGGAATGGGCAAAAATCAAGTGGCAAGATGTGATAGCTCATAGAGACTTATCCAAAGAGACTTGCAGCTGTAATTGCCACAAACAGAGGTTCTGCAAAAGTACTAACTTTAGGGGGATGAATACTTATGCACACGGAAGTTTTCAGTTATTTTGTTCTATTTGTTGTTTGCTTCATAATAAACAGAAATCCAAATGTTCACAGTTGTCGGCATGTTCTTTACATGAACTGATGCAAACCCTCAAGAAAAAAACAGGGAAATTCCAGGTTGTGGGGTAGCAAAACACAAAAAATGCCAAAGGGGGTGAATACTTTTGTAAGCCACTGTATATGGAAGACTATGGGGAGTGCAATATACTATATCCGGTCAGAATGCTCACAGGTGATTTCCTTTTTTGGGGGGATATTTAAAAGGATGCTCGTGCTTCTAGTGTTATGCCTCTTGATAAAGCTTCTCTGCGAAACGTGCGTCGAGGCCCGTTTGGTCTTATTTTGGGCTGCCCCTGCTGTGCTTCTTGATCCCTTTCCTAGTGGCCTTCAGTGGCTTTGATTGGTGAGTGCACTTTCATACTATGGTCCTTATTTACTCTGCCCTCACTGGGGCGAACAATGGGACATACATTTATCGCTACCTTATGTATGATTTCTCTTTATAGATGCCTCCCTCTTTCTGTCACTTTGTGCACATGCTGCCTTTGGGCTGCCCCCTTGTCTTTTCCCCTCCTTTTTGATTCCATCTTATATTATTCTATTTAGTGCTCCCCTGTGGCTTGGATGGGTTAGTGCATCATGTATTATGATCTCTATCTACTCTGCCCCCATCAGGGGGAATTATGGGACATATGTCCATTACTATTTACCATTTGAGACTTTCTCATAGACGCATCCCCTTCCTTGCCACTTTGTGCACATGCTGTCCTGGATTGCTCCTCCCTTTTTCCTTTTTTCTTTTTATCATATCTTTTTTCTTTTCCCTTACTTTCCATTTTTCTTGCATAGCTATGGCTAGCTGCTAGATGCCCCCGCCGTTCTGTACTGTTTCCCTTGTATTTATTCATTCATTACTGTGATAATACTGTACACTTATATTTCTACTAATAAAGTTTCTTTTTATATGCTATATACTCAGTTGCTCTTGTGTTTTTACATCTATTTTTGAGTTAGCAATTTGCGTTTCACGATTAGGGGGTGTGAGTTGTGGTTCCTCCACACCCCTCGCTCGTGATTATTTTTATTCTTATGTTGGCCGAAGTGTTTTCTATATGGAGGACTATGCGGAGTGCATTATACTGTATGGAGGACTATGGGGAGTGCAATATACTGTATGGAGGACTATGGGGAGTGCATTATACTGTATGGAGGACTATTGGGAGTGCATTATCCTGTATGGAGGACTATGGGGAGTGCATTATCCTGTATGGAGGACTATGGGGAGTGCATTATACTGTATGGAGGACTATGGGGAGTGCATTATACTATATGGAGGACTATGGGGAGTGCATTATACTATATGGAGGACTATGGGGAGTGCATTATACTGTATGTAAGACTCTTCTTCACTGATTATAGCATGTTTGCTGCATTTCTTTTATGTGTGTTCCTCCATATTTGATGCGTTTTTGATGCAGATGTGAATCCACGTTTTTAATACTACAGAAAAGCTTTGATTCTGCGCTTAAAAATGCAACAGCGTTTTTTTCACTTGCATGTTTCAGCATCAGAGTTCAGCAGCATCTTTAGACGCACCGAGGGCGGAGATTTCATGGAATTGTAGCACCCCGAGGGCTCGGCTGCTACAGGGGTATTGCACCTCAAACCAGAAGTGTGATATTCCACTCCCGGGTTAGGATGGAGTATGGACCAGGGCTCAGTTAGCTGCATACAGCACACACACCCCATTTCCGAGGGACAGGTCAACGGTGCTCCCACTAGACAGAAGTGCAGGCACGACCGACTATGTCCCTGACTGGAGTGGGGAGGGGGGTGGAACACCCAGTGCTGTAGGGGCAGATAGGGGTTGGTTCCTGAGCATAGGTAGGAGCCCATTGGTTGCTGGTCACCTGGGCTCATGGCTAGAGGGAAGTATAAAAGGGAGGAGCCATCTTAGATCTGGGTTCAGTCTGTGGGGAGAAGTTGAGAGGAGAGCTGACAGGGAGCAGCAGCTCAGGCTGAGTGCTGCTCCAGAGGCAGGCCTAGAGAAGAGGCCGGAGCCTGAGAGGAGAAGGAGAAGTAGGAACTGGAACTGGAACAGAAAGGAGATAAGGAACAGCACATTAAGAGAGGCCCAGAGACACGAAGGAAGAAGGAACCCCATAGGCCCAGGAGATTGCGGGTGACGGGTTGGCAGAACAGGGTACCGGATCCCAAATTGGTGGAGGCGGCTAATCCTCAGCCAAAGACTGGCGGTCATGACTATATCTTGGTGCGACCCCTCACTACACCTACCAGGAAGGCACACCACATAGGGTCAGGGACGCAGAGATCAGCGTGCCCAGAGAAGGCCCGAGGCAGCCGGACAAACGTAGAGTCACTGGTGGGGCACGGCCAGAGAAAGGAAGAGAAGGGAGCCCTGTGCCACGCTCTGGAATTGCCTGGGAGTTGATCGAGTCCCTTGCCTGGTGGACGCAGTACGGCTTGGGCAGTCACCGCCGGTACCAAGGTGACTAGGACCAGTAAAGAACTGTGAGTAAAGCATTGGAAACTGCAACCACACGTCTCTGTGCTTCTTTGCCGCACCAGCACTACCAGTGCTGGGACGCCCGTGCACCATCACTCCCACCATCTTCTACACTAACTGCCCTGAGGCTATACTCCTCCCGTGGGGAGTCATCCCTTTCTAAGCTGCACACATAACATCAGCCTCCGCAGTCTGCAGCGCAGCGGCGGTCCCCACTGACCGCAATCCACGGGTGGCGTAGTCGGACAATTATCACAATAATAAAACTGCCACTGGTTTGACCACGGACCGGGTCACAGCCACGGAGGACTACAACCCCCAGCGATCCGACTCCGGGTATCCCCTGCACTGCACAGGCCCAGGGGGCGTGTCAGAATCAATCCACGTCACTTAGACATTTAAACCGTGTTCATATGTAGCATACATGCTGCATATTTTCTGCTGATTTTTTGCACAGAAATTCTACTGTTTAACTGTCCAAACAAAGTGGATGTGATTTCATGAGAGCTGCGCCCCCCTGTGGTTTAAAGACATGGCTGAACTGTGCGGTTTTGGTGCTTTTTTCCTATCTTGTTTTGTGGAGCCTGAAAAAACGCATGTAAAAAACTGCAGATACTTTATTAAGTGCAGAATCAAAGCTTTTCTGTACTGTATAAAGCACATTAAAATGCGGCTTAAGATCTGCACCAAAAACGCATCAAATAAGGGGGAAAAGGCTCAGACAAAATGGAGGAGCTGATCAAGCACCTGGTCCAAAACCAGCAGCAGTAACACCAGAAGCTGGCACAACAGGAGACAAGTAAGCTGCTTATACAACAGCTGCAGCATCAGCAACAGCACCAGCAATAGCTGCAGCAACAGCACCGACAACAGCAGCAGCAGATTAATTTACTCACAGAGGCAATTCGTGGCACGGTGGCAGCTCCGACTCCAATGTCAGCTGATGATTTCTCTTTCCTGAAAGTGGTGAGGAGAGCCTTGCAGAAAATGACCCCGTGTGATGACAGAGGCCTTTTTAGCCATTTTTGAAAGGGTCGCTGATGGGGAGAAACTCCCGCCAAAGCAGTGAGCGGAAGTCCTGGCGCCATGCTTAACGGTGTGACCTACTACGATTTGGCCTTAAAAGACGTCTGTCACTCCAGGTGTGGGGAAGACTTAGTGCAATACAAAGAGAAAGGGAGCCCAGACACTAGGGAAAGGGGGGAAGTGGAGACCTCCTAGTCTGGTCTAGTGTCACCCTGTGTCTCAACTATCATCCTTATATTGCCTCCTCAGCAATTGCCGCATGCGTGCCTCGCCCTACTCTCCCTGGCATATGGCTACGTCTAGGGATGGAAGGAAATGAGCACTAGTCAACCTCCACTAAACTCTATAGACAACAAGGGTGGACAAAACAGGGGAAATGGCTTAGCTTTAGATGAACTCCAAATAAGCACACGGCCTCAAACTCCAGAGAGGATGAAATACTGCTCCTGCTAAGCTTCACAAGTAGAAATAGATATAGCCGGTGACTCCCTCTCAGACACACCAGGTATATATACACCCAGGCCAGAGAGCTAATTAGCAAGAGAGAGGTAGCCGCTTGATCCTAAAGACAGCCTCTTATCTAAGAAACTGTCTGCAATGCCAAACGTAGAGATCTGCTACAACCCACTGCAGGGCAACCGTCTGTCACCTCTGACACACCCGTGACAGTACCCCCTCCTCTATGAGTGGCCTCCGGACACTCAGGACCGGGTTTCTCAGGAAAAGAGGTGTGGAATGAGAGAACCAATCTGGGAACGTTCACCTCTGATGCTGAAACCCACATCCTCTCCTCTGGGCCATAGCCTTTCCAGTGCACCAAGTATTGTAGAGAACCACGTTGGAGACGAGAATCTACAATCCTCGAAATCTGGAACTCCAGATTACCATCAACCATTACTGCAGGCGGTGGTAGAGGTGAGGGCTCAAGAGGTTCCACATACCTTTTAAGTAAGGACTAGTGTTGAGCGAGCACTAAAATGCTCGGGTGCTCGAAGCTCGGGCCGCGCTCGCCGTGATACTCGGGTGCTCGACCCAAGCAATGAACCCAGTGTTAGTCTATGGGAGACCCGAGCATTTTTGCGGCGGCACCCCCGGCAGTCTTTTAAAAGCCTAACAAGTGCCCAAAACGATAGTGACAGTGCTCAAATTACATGGGGACAGCATGGGGATCGCTCCAGGAAGCATTTCTGACCCCCAGGTCACTGCTGTCAACAACGTGGTCAGAGGTATTAAGCCACTGTTAAGGGCTCACAATAAAATGTTCAAAAACAAAAATGAAAGTGCTTTCCTGTGAAATATGTTAAGGAAGTTCCTTTCCAGGGTAAAGACTTGTGTATAAGGTAAAATAAATAACCAAAAAAAAAAAAATACTCCTCCACACATTGGGCTATGTTCACAAGTAGCATTTTTTATGCGTTTTTGCACTTTTGTATTGCTTTCAACCGTGACAAATGCATTCACCGGGAAATGTCATTTTAACATTTTACAACCTTATCTGGCCATGTACTGTGTGACACATGCATACAGTGCTAAAAAGACATGGGAACAGCATGGGGAAGACCCCTGGAAGCATCTCTGATACCGAGGTCACTGCCTAAAAGTGTGCCCATCAGAGATGATCCTTGCTGCATCAGAAGATGCAGACTTGCAACTATCCCCATGCAAGTCCTTGTCCCAGGGCAGTGTTCAATTGTACCTCCCCCATTCCTTGCAATGCAAGCGCAAATATGCAGCCAACCACTCATCCACCCCCAGGCTGCAATACCATACTGCTTGCTTGCTTGCACTTGAAATTGGGCCTTTTAGGCATGTGGAGGCGGAATCTGGCCACCACGTCATGGCTGCATTGGCGGCCTGGTATCCATACTCAGTCCCCAGCCACCCGGCGACCGGGTGTCCACACTGGGTCCCCAGCCGCCAGGGGGCGGCCGGGTGTCCACACTGGGTCCCCAGCCGCCCCGCGGCCGGGTGTCCACACACGGTCCCCAGCCGCCTGGGGGCAGCGGATGTCCATAAACAGTCCCCAGCAGCCCCTATTTCTCCTGTCAACTTCCCCCCACACACTTTTCTTAGCCCGGCCTGCTTTAGGGCAGCATTGGACGAGCCCACCAGAGAACCAGACTCCTCCGGTGGGCCCTGGCTTCTCCATCAGGGTAGTTGATAGTGCCAAGGTGAGGACCATGATGATGATGATAGAAGTTAGCGTCTGCTTTGTTTTCTTGGAATGCAACCAAATGTATGTAGTAGCGGCTAGGTCTGAGGTGGTCAGCGTTTTGGCACATATCCTACCTCCTCCGAGGATTGCTGGATGTTTTCCTGCTACTATCCCAGTTCTATGACTCCCGTTAAAACAAAGCTTCAGGTGATAAATGATGGATGAGGTAGTGGCAAAGGAGAATGAGCAGGATGAACAGGGACCATTCACATCAATATCAGGCCAGTCAACCACATATGTCTTGTAGGTTATGTTTCTGTAACAAAAGGAGTGGTTCGGCTACACAGTTATAGGGCATACAGTGAGTGCAATGCCTACCAAAAATTTCGAGGCACTCCAATGCCCCTTGGAAATGACATGGAGGTCAGAGGGCCTTAACTAAACTGCTTTTTCCATTTATAGCAACTGGGTCTCCTGTACACTGTTGGCCTAAGCAGTGAATGGAAGGCTTTCCAAAAATTATGAGGAACTGCAATGCCCCTTGAAATAGATGTGGATTACAGCGTACTAAAAACCTTCTACCCATTATTGGGGAGTGGGTCTCCCTTAGTTTTCGCCTTTGCATTGAAAAGCAAAAGCTGACTAAAATTAGGAGGAAATGCAATGCCCGTTGGAAGAGTCGTGGAGGTTAGAGTTAATTAAAAACAACATTTCAATGCCCCTTGGAAGAGCTGTGGAGTTCAGAGTGGCTTAAGAAGACGCTTTTAATGCCCCTTTGAAGAGACGTGGAGGTCACAGTAACTTAACAAGACGGTTTTAATGCCCCTGAAAAAAGACGTGGAGGTCCCAGTAGCTTAACAAGACGGTTTGAATGCCCCTTGAAAGAGACGTGGAGGTCGCAGTAGCTTAATAAGACGGTTTTAATGCCCCTTACTAGTGTTGAGCCACCCCCGTAGTGTTCGAGTTCGGTTCGGTTCGCCGAACTGTTCGTCGAACTGTTAGTCGAACACCTTCGAACACCATTAAAACCAATGGCAGGCAAACAAAAACACATAGAAAACACCTTCAAAGGTGTCCAAAAGCTGACAAACTGCTCAGAAGACACAACTAACACATGGAAAAGTGACAAGTACATATAGTCATGCAAAAAGAAAAGGAGGTGGAGGAGTAAAAGGAGGGGGAGACATAGATATAGGCATGTCATGCCCTTCTAAAATCCAAAAAGTGAGAAGCCGACACGTTCAGTCCGCTCCTGCCCGTGCCACCTCCGTGTCGCCGGGTTTGTGCCAGAGCCGCAGTGAACCCTGACGGCCAGCCCCCCTCTCCCAATACTGGTGCCTGTCCGCTGGTGGGTCGAGCGAGCCCCCCTGTGTCTCTCTAATTTGAATGAATACACTTTAAATCCATTTACAAGGATCTATTGGAGGGCAAGTCTCATGCCAGCAGCCGCGTAATTCCAGCTCCAGTAGCGTCCACTAAAGCTGCTGCAGTTAAAAAGCTTTTATAAGGATCGAGCTCGGCTGTCCACCGCAAGGCATCCTACTGCCAGTCCGAGCCCCTATGCCTTGGGGTGCCTCCTGATGCTCTTCACTGAGTATCCCGTGGTCCCGAAGCATTTCCTTTGAAAAAATGAAGTGTCCAAACTACAGGTGGTGTAGCTTGCTTAACAGCCGGGATAATCCGCTGACTAGCAGACACTGCTACTAGGCACAAAGTATTTCCTGGGCTAGATGCAGTTAAAAATTTGTAATTAGATACTCTCGTTGGATGCTGAGAAAGCATTCCATAGAGTCTCCTGGCACGCCATATATGATTCTCTTAAAAATCTTGGGGTAGGGGTCTAGGGGACCCTTTTATAGCCAAAATCACGGCCCTGTATCGCAATACGTCACCTAGGCTGAAGATAAATGGAACTGTAACACCCTGAGGGCTCGGTTGCTACAGAGGTATTGCACCTCACCCAGAGGTGTGATATCTCACTCTCAGGTAAGGATGTAGTGTGGATCAGGACCCGACACCTGCATGCATTACACCACATTGCCGTGGGGCAGGGGGACCAATATGCCCCTGAGATGGGCACGACAGTCCCTGTCCCTGGCTGGAGTGGGGGGAGGGAACACTGAGGAAGGGGAACCCTGTAGTGCAGGAGCAGGGAGGAAGCAGTTCCTGGGTGCATTGAGAAGGGAGTATAAAAGGTGGGCACCATCTTAGTTCAGTGCAGAGAAGTCTGAGCAGAAGTGGCAGGGAGCAGGGGCTCTGCATGAGCTCTGCTCCGGAGGCGGGCCTAGTAACAGAGGCCCAGGCCTGGAAGAGGGAGAAGGAAGGAAGAGGAGCGGAGAAGGCTCCAGGAACGAGGAACGAAGGGATCTCAGGGGTGCGGACGGGTGAGTCGCCACCGCACGCCCGAATCCACCTGCGTGGAGGGGTCAGGCCAAAGGGGGAGACCGGTCCCCGAAACTAGTGGAGGCAGGAAACGACCCTCAGCTAGAAACAGGAGGCTGTGACATTTTATGTGGCGCAGCCCCTCGCTACACCCGCTAGGAAGGCACCACATAGGGTCAGGGAAACTGGCGCCAAGTTTACCAAGAGGAGGCCCGAGGCAGCCGGACAGAAGGGTTGGTAAGAAAGGCCAGACAAAGGACACACAAAGGGGGTCCTGTGAAGCACTCCAAAGTTATCTGGGAGTTGTCTGAGCCCCTCACCTGGTGAGCACAGTACGACGTGGGCAGCCGTTACCTGCAGATGTGGTCTGGATAATAAGAACTGTGAGTAAAGGCCCTGGACTGCATCACTGACTCCGTGTCATTACTGCTGCTGCCCTGCACCATCACCCCCATCCTCCGTATACACTGCCCTGAGGCTATACTCCTCCCGTGGGGAGTTATGCTACGCTCTGCTGCACCCACAACACCAGCCTCAGCGGTCTGCCCTGGAGCGGCGGTTCACTCTGACCGCAATCCACGGGTGGCGTAGTCGGACATTTAAACATCAAAACCACATAAATAATTCCGCCACTGGTTTGACCGCCCTGAGCCACGGAACCGGGTTGCCGCCACGGAGACTACAACCACCAACATCCACCAAAAAGGGTCCGGCTCCGGGTGTCCCAAGGCCCAGGGGGCGCGTCAGAACATTTTCATCACCTTTCACAATCACCAAAGGGACAAGGCAGGGATGTCCTCTGTCCCCTCTCTTATACATCCTAGTGACGGAGCACCTGCTCTCATCAATTCGCCATAACCCCAATATTAGGTGGATTGAGGTGGGAGGCACCGAGTACAAGTGCTCTCTATTTGCTGATGATGTCCTAGTATATATCACTCAATCACATATATCCATCCATGCTGTTATGGCTGAAATAGATCACTTTGTTACATGGTCAAATTTTAAAATCAATGCAGCGAAGTCTGAGGCCCTCGATGTCTCCCTCCCCAAATCCATATAGGATTCCATCCAGTCCAACTTTCCCTTTGCCTGGCCCTCACAGGGTATCAAATACTTAGGAATTCCTATTCATAGAGACCTCTCCCATCTATGTTATCCTAATTTTGGGCCCTTTATTGAACAACTCCATACAGACCACGGTTGGCAAGTTAGAACTGTAAGATTCACTACGTGAACCGCTGGTGTTTTGTGGAAAAGCACATGTACACCGCGTTCCAAATTATTATGCAAAAAGTGTTTAGGAGTGATAAGGGAAGAATTTGTTTGTTTGTCAGTTAAACTCATTGATGGTGATGTGTGTCAGGGCTCTTTATATCACTGTAAGCAATTGCAGACACCTGTGCTAATTAGTTTGGCAGGTGTGTCCAATGAAAGGCAAGACTACTTAAGAAGGCTCTCTCACATTATTAAGCAGCCTACATTTTCTGCCAAAATGGGAAAGAAAAAGGATGTGTCGGCTGCTGAGAAGCAACAAATTGTGGAGTGTTTAGGTCAAGGCATGACTACAATCAACATTGTGCGATGATCAGGATGAAGTGTCTTGGCAATCAAGAAGTATGTAGCTGATTCACAGTACACACGTGTGCGTGCTGATAAGGGCAAATTGAGGACTCTTTCCTACAGGCAATTACGTCAGGTTGAAAGAGCAGCGGCAAAAAAGCCTCGTCATAGCAGCAGACAAGTTTTTGAAGCTGTTTGTGCCTCCAACGTCCCCCGAACAACAAGATGCAGGGTCCTTCAGAGGTTTGCAGCTGTGCATACGCCATCCTGTCGACCTCCTCTATCCACTTCACACAAGCAGAAACGGCTCCAGTGGGCCAAACATTACATGAAGACTGATTTCAAAACTGTTTTGTTCACGGATGAGTGCCGTGCAGCGCTCGATGGTCCAGATGGATGGAGTGGAGGATGGCTGGTTGAGGGACACCCCACGCAAACACGGCTACAGCGCCAACAAGGAGGAGGTGGAGTAATGTTTTCGGCTGGAATCATGGGGAGAGAGATTGTCGGCCCCTTTAGGATCCCTGAAGGCGCTAAAGATGAACTCCATAATGTATGTGGATTTTCTCAAACAGCACTTCCTGCCATGGTTCAAGAAGAAGAACCGTGTATTTCACAGCAAGATCATTTTTCTGCATGATAATGCACCATCTCATGCTGCACATAAAACATCTGCATCTCTGGCTGATATGGGCATAAAAGGGGACAAACTTATGGTGTGACCCCCATGCTCCCCTGACCTCTACCCCATTCAGAACCTTTGGAGCATCATTAAAAGGAGTGTCTATGATGGCGGGAGGCAGTTCACATCTAAGCAACAGCTCTGGGAGGGTATTCTGTCCTCATGCAAAACAATTGAAGCAGAAACCATCCAAAACCTGACAAATTCAATGGACGAGAGAGTTCAGAAGCTCCTTTCGAACAAGGGGTCCTATGTGAAAATGTAACATCACCTAGAATAAAGTTTTGAGTTGAAAACTGTTTGATTTCAGTTTCTAACAACCTGCTAATGCTTATAATTTCAAAAATGACCATTTTTTTGGTCTTTATTAAAATGAAAAGGTTGATCGAAAAGTTTGGGGGATCTAAGAGTGTGGCAACCCAGTAGTCATGATTACTTCGAATTCTGACAATATGAGGGTCATGCTGCAGGTAGTGCAGCAAGAAGGCACTTATGTGTCTTGCGCATCTCGGAGCCCCAAAATTATTTTCCGGGCTAGATGCAGCTAAAAATTATTATTAATTTTAAATCTGGTGAAGCTTTAGTATAGATGGCCTAATAGGATCAGTGCTGCACACTGCTACAAAGCCCAAATTATTTTCCAGTCAAGATACAGATAAACATGATTAGTAATTTTAAATCTGGTGGAGCTTATTATAGATGGCCTAATAGAATTAGTGCTGCACACTGCTACAAAGCCCAAATTATTTTCCAGCCAAGATACAGATAAACATGATTAGTAATTTGAAAGCTTAAAACGGTTGGTAGGGTGATTTTAACCAATCATCAAGCTTTTACTCTCCCCAGGATGACACAGGGGTAGAAAAGTCGTTTCGGATCCATGATTTGTTCATCTTTATGAACGTGAGTCTGTCTACATCATCAGTGGAGAGCCGCGTGCGCTTAATCTGTCAGCACACCACTGTAACATACCTGGCGGCGTCCTTGCATGGTGGTCCATCTCCCACTGTGCAAGAGGGCGCACTTGATCTCCTGTCCAGAATGTCTCTCTGGCTTCCCTCCATGCTGTCTGTTTGTGTCTGTTTCTGCTGCTTAAGGGCGGCGCCCGATCACTTCCTGCCTTTTGTACCTGCTGTGGGTCACACCCCTTGTGCGTCCTCAGCCTATTGCTGTCTGTCACTTGGTATATAGCTCAGCAGCTCCCTTCTATCCCTGCCTGAGCATAGTGTTTCCTTCAGTGTGTGCTTGCACTCTGAAGGTGCCAGGTCCCGTTCTTTGTTTCCTTGTCTGCCTTTCCTGGAGGCTGTATTTCCAGGCCTGTCTGAACTGAGTCCTGTATGTCTTCTGCTTTGCGGTATCAGCTCCCGTGTCTGAACTGAGTCCTGTATGTCTCCTGCTTTGCGGTATCAGCTCCCGTGTCTGAACTGAGTCCTGTATGTCTCCTGCTTTTCGGTATTAGTTCCCGTGTCTGAACTGAGTCCTTTCTGTGTTCTCTTGTCTGTCCTGTCTGAACACGCTCCTAGCCTGTTCCTCCTGCCTTCTAGGGGCCGATTACCTAGACCCGTTCCTGTATCTTGTCTGACCTGTCTGAACACGCTCCTAGCCTGTTCGCTCCGCCTTCTAGTGGCCGATTTCCTAGACCCGCTCCTGTGTCTGGTCTGTCCTGTCTGAACACGCTCCTTGCCTGTTCGTTCCGCCTCTCTGGGGGCCGTATTCCCAGACCCGCTCCTGTATCCCTCTGCAGTGTCGGTCTCCTCCGTACACTCAGTTCCAGTCTGAACTCTCTCCTGTCCTTTACCTGTTTTGCCTCTATGTCCGTTCCCTTCCTTTTTCTGCAGAGTCTGAACTCGTACCTAACTCCTGCTTGTTGTCTCTGCAAGTACTGTGTGAGTATCTGGCTCTGTCTTTCCCTTCCTGTCTGTTCCGTGTGAACAGAGCCCTGTCCTCCCTGCTCAGCCTTGTCTGCACTCTAGCTGTGCTCGCCTGTAACCCTCTGCCTGTATTGTTCCTTAGTCCCGGTGTGTACTGGGTCCTATCCCGCCTGTGTTCCTACCTGCTAGTGCCTCCCTGTCTGCACTCTAGCTGTGCTTGCCTTTACCCCCCTGCCTGCATACCCGCCTGCCTGCATACCAGTCGTGCCTGCCTATACCCACCAGTCTGTGTGCCAGCCTACCAGCCTGTTCCTGTATTCCCCTGTGTGGGTCAACAGCCGTGTCCGGGGTCTGTCCTGGAGTAGCACCTGGTCCCTCTGCTCGGTTCCTCCTTGGTGCACTGGCGTCATATGCCGTCGTGCGACCCTGGTCGGATCGGGTGAATACTTAGTCACGCCCCTCCAGGCATTCACTCTCCGGCACGGTCCAGTGGAATCACTACCAATCACACGCACACGCCGCTTAGCCCGGGCGTGTGCATAACAACCACCAGCAGCGCTGAACACACGTTCAGACAGAACGCTGGCTGCGGGGCATGACAAGATCTCCAAGGCGTAAGTGGCTAGCTCCGGCCATTTATCCAGATTGGAAGCCCAAAAAGAGCAAGGGTCCAGTGACACAGTCGTGGCTTCAATGTTTACTTGGAGATACTCCTGTACCATCGTCTCTAGGCGTTGACTATGTGTCAGACTTCTTGTCTCCTGTGGCCTTGCAAAGGATGGGCTAAAAAAGTGGTGAAATGATTCCGCAAAATTGATGTTACCAGCAGATACTGTGGTTCTGTTACGGTTTGCGTGCTGAACACTTGACGGTCCCACGGTTGGCAAGTTGGAACTGTGAGATTCACTACGTGCACCACTGGTATTTTGTGGAAAAGCACATGTAAGATTCTGCAACAGTCTCTGCTGATACTCCTGCATGCGTGCATCCCTTTCTATGGCAGGAATAATTTCTGCAAATTTACTTTTGTACCGGGGATCTAACAGTGTGGCAACCCAGTAGTCAGGATTATTTCTAATTCTCACAATTCGAGGGTCATGTTGCAGGTAGTGCAGCAAGAAGGCACTCATGTGTGTTGCGCATCCAGGAGCACCAAGTCCCTGTTGTGTTGGTGGCGAGGTAACAATCATGCTTCCTTCCTCTGTCCTCTCCCCCCAACCTCGCACAACAGAAATGTGATCAAGGTCTCCCTCATCTGATGAGTCTTCCATCAGTTCGTCCTCCACTTCTTCCTGGGCTCCTGCACCTTCCTCACTAGTTTGGCTGCTACCATGCGCCCTGGTAAAACCATCTCCCCCACCCTCACATGCCTGCCGCCTTGGTGCTGCCGACCGTCTGGACCTTGCAGATGTTAGCCCTTCCGCATACAACTCCTCCTCCTCTACTTCCTCCACCTCCTCTTGTGCCACCACCTGACTCCGAATTCTGTTTAACATGTGCTCCAGCATGTAAATCACCGGAATAGTCATGCTGATAATGGCATCGTCAGCACTAAACATCTTCGTCGCCATTTCAAAACTGTGCAGAAGGGTGCATAGGTTCCTGATCTGAGACCACTCCTCCAGCGTGATTTGCCCCACCTCTGAATCTCGTTGGCCCAGGCTATACGTCAGAACGTATTGCACCAGGGCTTGTCGGTGCTGCCACAGTCGCTGCAACATGTGCAGAGTTGAATTCCACCGGGTAGGCACATCGCATTTTAGCCGGTGAAGTGGCAGGCCCAACGACTTCTGTAGAGATGTAAGTCGCTGAGCTGCGGGATGCGAACGGCGAAAGTGAGCACACAGCGACCGTGCCCTCTGCAGAAGGCCATCTAGTCTGGGATAGTGGGCTAAAAATTGCTGGACAACCAGGTTCAACACGTGAGCCATACAAGGCACGTGTGTGACATTGCCCCGGTGAAGGGCCGCACCCAGGTTTGCAGCATTGTCGCACACGGCCTTCCCTGGTTTCAGGTCCAGTGGAGACAACCATTCATGAAATTGGTTCTCCAGAGCTGACCACAACTCCTCAGCTGTGTGACTCACATTTCCCAGACATTTCAATGTAAAAACCGCCTGATGACATTGAGCCCTACTGCCAGCATAGTAAGGAGGTGTGCAGGATCCCTTCTGCGCAGTTAGAAAGCTTGTGGCATGACCAGACAGGCTTTGGGTGCAGGTGGAAGACCGAGAGGAGGTTGAGGAGGCAGAAGCAGTGGAGGAACTTTGACATAAAGAGGATTGACGCACAACTCGTGGGGACGGCAAGACTTGAACAGCAGCCCCTTGTCCTGCTGTCACCATAGTTACCCAGTGCCCAGTCAGCGACATGTAACGCCCCTGTCCATGCCTACTCGTCCAAGTGTCTGTGGTGAAATGCACCCTGTCACACACAGAGTTTCTCAAAGAAGCGGTGATGTTGTGTGCGACATGCTGGTGGAGCGCAGGCACACCTTTCTTTGAGAAGTAGTGCCGACTGGGCATCTGGTACTGGGGCACTGTGACGGACATAAGGTCTCGAAAATCCTCTGTGTCCACCAGGCGGAAAGGCAGCATTTCTGTAGCCAAGAACTTGCAGATGGTGAAATTCAACCTCTTAGCTTTCTCATGGCTATGAGGAAATGGTCTTTTACTTGTCCACATCTGAGGGACCGAGGGCTGGCTATTGTGCTTAGACGGGGTTGATAAGGGTGTCCCCGGCAAACTGCCGGTCTGTGAGGAAGATGCAGGCGGACATGTTAGGTTGCCTTGATCCAAAGGTGGTGCTATCGATGTCGGACAGCGCTCAACACCAGCTGGTGTTACCACCTCCAAAGAAAATGATGACCTGCCAATCACGCTGGCTGTTGCGGGTAAAGAGGTGGCAGGTCTGAGCCCCAAAACAGGTGTGACTGCTGTCCCCCCAGTCACAGAGGATGAAGAGGCCGCGGATGCACAAGATATGGCAGACGGTGGTTGGCCCGGCCGGCTAGGCCGCATTGTAGCACACTGAGCTTCCCACTGCAACTTATGCTTCATGTCCATGTGCCGGTTCATGCATGAAGTACTCAAACTATGTATTTTTTGGCCTCTACTTAGCTTTTGCTGACAAATGTTACAGATAACACGAGTTGGTTCATCTTTATCGATCTGAAAAAATGCCCAGGCTATGCAAGGCTTAGCACCCATGCGACCTGAAGAGCCACCACGACTTGTGGTGAGAGGCAGAGTTGTGTTTGAGGATGCAGTTGTTGACGTGCTTCCAGTACTACGTCTCTGTCCAGGAAGGCGCAACCTGACCTCGTCGTCACTAGCATCTTCCTCCACCTCCTCTGCTGACCTCATCTCTTGGCTGACTGTGGGTTGACAGTAAGTGGGATCTCCGACCTCATCATCATCACCCTGTGCGTTATCACACCCGTCGTCCTCAGAGCCAACCTGTTCCTGCCCTGACAAAAAACTAAAGTTGTCGCTCCAATCAGGTATTTGAGTCTTATCATCGTCTTCCTCATTGTCTCCACCAACAGGAGTTACAGTTTGGGAATGAGGGTCTACATTATGGTCAGAACCTTCTGCGTCTGGTCCTGGATCCGACTCATAAAGATTCTGGGCATCAGTGCAGATCATTTCCTCGTCTGGATTCACAGAAGCGCTGGAGTCGACCTCTGATTCCCAGGCTATAGTATGAGTAAACAGCTCTGCAGACTCAACCATCTGTTCTACCTCATACTCAGACGGGCAACTGGAGACTTGGGAGCTGTGAGGAAGCAAGTGCGATTTGGGTGACACCTCTGAGGACTGGAGTATTTGTGATGTTGAAGTTGAGGTGGAGGAGAGCCCACTTAAAGGAGAACTTGATATCTGTTGAAGCACCTGCTGTTTTTGTGCCTCATCTGGAATTTGTAGCGATTGGCGTGGCCGTAAGAAAGGGATCTTATCACATTGTCCGCTAAAAGAAGTAGACATTTTAGTTTGGCTGGAAGATGGTCTTTCTTCTGCAGATGTTACTGTTGCTTTAACACCTACCCAACGGACACAACCTTTATTCCCCTTCCCAACACGCCTATTCCCCTTTCCACCAGCAGCAGGCCTTTTTCCACTCATTTTGGTGGTTAACTAATTAACAACTCTGGAGTTGTTTGCACAAAAAAACAATGGATGGGAACCGAGCAGAGCTGAGTGGCCAAACTGTGGTATTAGGCCAAAACTATTGGCTGGGTTAGATGCAGAAAAAAATTATATTCAATTTGCAACCTGATGGAGGTCAGTATAGATGGACTAATAGAGAAAGTCCCACACACTGCTAGAAGGCCAAATATTTTTTCAGAGCTAGATGCAGAAAAAAATATATTCAGTTTGCAACCTGATGGAGGTCTGTATAGATGGATTAATAGAACAAGTCCCACACACAGCTAGAAGCCCAATATTTTTTCAGAGGTAGATGCAGAAAAAAATATATTCAGTTTGCAACCTGATGGAGGTCAGTATAGATGGACTAATACAACAAGTCCCACACACAGCTAGAAGCCCAATATTTTTTCAGAGGTAGATGAAGAAAAAAAATATATGCAGTTTGCAACCTGATGGAGGTCAGTATAGATGGACTAATACAACAAGTCCCACACACAGCTAGAAGCCCAATATTTTTTCAGAGGTAGATGAAGAAAAAAATTATATTCAATTTGCAACCTGATGGAGGTCAGTATAGATGGACTAATAGAATGATGCTATGCCCAAAAGATTTTACTTCACTAGGTGCAGTAAAAAAATTGGTATTCTATACACAGGTGGTATATCTTGCAACACAGATAGGCTACTCCACTGACTAACACACTCTGCAATAGGCCAAAAAGGATTAGCTTTGCTAGATTCAGCCAAATGCTGTGAAAAAAACTTGCACAGCACTGGCACAGACCTGCCTGGCAAAAACTGATAGGAACTGATGTAACCTAGTCCTGAAAAGGACTCCAATTACAATTAGTCTTTACTCCCACAACCTATCTATTTAAGAGCACAGACCTGCCTGATAAAAGTCGTAGGAAATGCTGTAACCTAGTCCTTAAAAGAACTGCAATCACAACTATTCCCTACTCCCAAGCTATCTGTAGATTTGTGCGAAAATTGGCTTGAAATTAACAAGGTATAGCGCACACAGCAACAGCGGTGCCGTCTAACACGCAGCTGCAGCAGTGAGAAAATGGTGGCGACGGGGAAAATGGCTTGGTCTTATAGGGCAAGGACATGTGACATACACTGCCAATGACACATGCCCTTGCTTGTGTGAAAAAAAGCACTTCGCTCCATGTGTGCGCTGCTGATAGGCTGACAGATTGCACCTCCCCACTGTAAATGCGGGAAAGAGAAAAAAAAAATGGAGATCTTCATTGTTCCTGCAGAGATCCATCCCCTGCCCCTCCCCCCACCCCGCTGTACACTCAAACTGCGTCTTAACATTAATTTTCATCATTACTGAGAAAAAATCCAGTTATGATTTTGGTGCACGAACAGTTATCGAACATAACCTCGAACAGCCGAATTTTTCTCAAATTGTTCGTGTTCGCCGAACGGCTCGAACACCGCCCAAAACAGCTCGAATTTGAGATTGGCGAACAGTTCGAGTAGAACAACGCTCATCTCTACCCCTTACAAGAGCCATACAGTACAGCATCTTAAAAACATTATTCCCATTATTGGGGAGTGGGTCTCCCATAGTCTTTGCTTATGCCTTCCAAGCAAAAGTTGCCAAAAATTAGGACGGAGGAACTTGCAATGCCCCTTACAAGAGCCATGCAGTACTGCATATTACAAACATTATTCCCATTATTGGGTAGTGGGTCTCCCATAGTCTTTGCTTATGCCTTCCAAGCAAAAGCTGCCAAAAATTAGGACGGAGGAACTTGCAATGCCCCTTACAAGAGCCATGCAGTATAGCATATTACAAACATTATTCCCATTATTGGGGAGTGGGTCTCCCATAGTCTTTGCTTATGCCTTCCAAGCAAAAGTTGCCAAAAATTAGGGCGGAGGAACTTGCAATGCCCCTTACAAGAGCCATGCAGTACAGCATATTACAAACATTATTCCCATTATTGGGGAGTGGGTCTCCCATAGTCTTTGCTTATGCCTTCCAAGCAAAAGCTGCCAAAAATTAGGACGGAGGAACTTGCAATGCCCCTTACAAGAGCCATGCAGTACAGCATATTACAAACATAAGTCTCATTATTGGGGAGTGGGTGTCCCATAGTATTTGCTTATGCCTTCCAAGCAAAAGCTGCCAAAAATTAGGACGGAGGAACTTGCAATGCCCTTTACAAGAGCCATGCAGTACAGCATATTACAAACATTATTCCCATTATTGGCTAGTGGGTCTCCCATAGTCTTTGCTTATGCCTTCCAAGCAAAAGCTGCCAAAAATTAGGACAGAGGAACTTGCAATGCCCCTTACAAGAGCCATGCAGTACAGCATATTACAAACATTACCATTATTGGGGAGTGTGTCTCCCATAGTCTTTGTTTATGCCTTACGAGCAAAAGTTGCCAAAAATTAGGACGGAGGAACTTGCAATGCCCCTTACAACAGCCATGCAGTATAGCATATTACAAACATTATTCCCATGATTGGGGAGTGGGTCTCCCATAGTCTTTGCTTATGCCTTCCTAGCAAAAGCTGCCAAAAATTAGGACGGAGGAACTTGCAATGCCCCTTACAAGAGCCATGCAGTACAGCATATTACAAACATTACTCCCATTATTGGGGAGTGGGTCTCCCATAGTCTTTGCTTATGTCTTCCAAGCAAAAACTGCCAAAAATTAGGAGGAAATGCAATGCCCGTTCGAAGAGTCGTGTAGGTTAGAGTTAATTAAAAACAACATTTCAATGCCCGTTGGAAGAGCCGTGGAGTTCAGAGAGATGTGGAGGTCCCAGTAGCTTAACAAGACGGTTTTAATGCCCCTCGTAAAAGTGGTGGAGGTCCCAGTAGCTTAACAAGATGCTTTTAATGCCCCTCAGAAGAGACGTGGAGGTCGCAGTAGCTTAACAAGACGGTTTTAATGCCCCTCAGAAGAGACGTGGAGGTCCCAGAAGTTTAACAAGACGCTTTTAATGCCCCTCAGAAAAGTGGTGGAGGTCACAGTAGCTTAACAAGACGGTTTTAATGCCCCTCGGAAAAGTGGTGGAGGTCGCAGTAGCTTAACAAGACGCTTTTAATGCCCCTTACAAGAGCCATACTGTACAGCATCTTAAAAATATTATTCCCATTATTGGGGAGTGTGTCTCCCACAGTCTTTGCTTATGCCTTCCAAGCAAAAGCTGACAAAAATAAGGACGGAGGAACTTTCAATAATGGCAACACGAACCACGGTCACCCTGGTGGTATAGTGGTGGTGGAGGCTGAGGATAAGGAGAAGAACATAAAATAGCCAAAATGAGGAAGCATATACCCATGTGTGGGTGTGAAGCGGTGCATGTGAATACACCTCCCGAAAAAACACAGTGGATTTGACTTTATGTTACTCTGCTGTCATTTGGTGGTGATGAAAAGTCTGGCCCAATCCAGCCCTTGTTCATTTTGATAAGGGTCAGCTTGTCAGCGTTGTCAGTTGACAGGCGAGTGCGCTTATTAATAGACACCAATGAATCAAATGGGCCAAAAAGACCTAGAATACACCAAAAGTAATAAGGGCAAAAAAACAACTATATGACCCAAAGTTGAAAATTGCCAATACTTTAATGAAAACATTTAAAAAGTACATACAACAATAATAAAAACAAGGCACGCCACAGATGAAAAAGGTGGTAGGGTGCCTGGACCCATAATATGTATAAGCTAACAACTATGTCATTCAAGTAGCTAACATAGGCATATAATTGATAATCAGTACAAACTAAGATATTAAATACATCGAGCAACAGAGAAAATATATATACTTGTTACAGAGAATAATAGCAATCCATAAATATATAATTTAATAGTTAATAAATAACCTCTGTTGGTCAATCATCCCA
Source organism: Phyllobates terribilis (assembly GCF_046119375.1). Classification (NCBI taxonomy): domain Eukaryota; kingdom Metazoa; phylum Chordata; class Amphibia; order Anura; family Dendrobatidae; genus Phyllobates; species Phyllobates terribilis. The sequence continues at coordinate 202,726,772 of NW_027362768.1, read as the reverse complement.
GTACAATTACATGTATAAATATCAATGCCCAAAGGGACTGTTAAAGAAACTGAGACATAACCATAATTACCAACGAGCTCAGGTCAGTGGTCCAGGCACCCACCAGAGAACCCGACGCACGTTTCACACAGGAAATGCTTCGTCCAGGGGTCGTCCCTGTATTCGAGTGCGCTTATCAGTTATAATTCCCCCAGCGGCACTAAAAACACGCTCCGATAACACGCTAGCGGCAAGGCAGGCCAGGACCTCCAAGGCATACAAAGCAAGTTCATTCCAAGTGTCCAGCTTGGATACCCACAGAGGAATCATGGAGGACGCTGGTACAGTCAGCAAGGTACTCCCTCACCATCTTTTGAAACTTTCCACTCCTTGTGAGAGTACCCCGTGCCTCAGGGCCTGTAAGCTGGGCGGGTCTCAGAAAACTGTCCCAGAACGTTGACAGTGTTCCCCTGCCTCTGCTGGATTGAAGTTGCCTCTCTCTCGCTTGTATGCCTTGGTTGGTCAACGAACTGTGACCTCTGCTGCTAGCGTGTTCAGATGGGAACTTTTTTAACAGTTCTTCAGCAAGGGCCTTCTGGTACTGCCCCATTTTTGTAGACCTCTCCACCTCAGGAATAAGAGAGTGAAAGTTCTCCTTGTAGCGGGGGTCTAAAAGTGTCACCAACCAGTAATGACTGTCACCCAACATTTTGACAACGCGAGGGTCACGGTTAAGGCAGCGTAACAAAGTCAGCCATGCGTGCCAGACTGGTAACGGGCAAGACTTCCGTGTCTTCACCAAGATGATGACTGACCATGCTCTCCTCCTCCTCCTCCCCCCTGTCCTCAGGCCACCCACGCTGAACCGACGGTATGACAGTTGTACAGGTACTACAGTCTACAGTGCATGATACAAGCTCCTGTTCTTCCTCCTCCTCCTCCTCTCCCTCAGTGTCCCCCAATGCACGTTGGGATGAGATGAGGCTGGGCTGTGTGTAATCGACCACTATGGCTTCTTGATCCATCTCATCATACTCTGGCTGCAATGCCTCCTCTTAAATTCTCTGCAGAGAGCGTTGCAAAAGACAGACAAGTGGAATGCTGACGCTAATGATGGCGTCATCGCCACTCACCATCTGGGTGGACTCCTCAAAGTTTGTCAAGATGGTACAGATGTCAGACATCCAGGTCCACTCCTGAGGTCTTATGTGTGGAGTCTGACCTGAATATCGACGGCCTTGATGCAGCTGGTACTCCACAACTGCTCTCTTCTGCTCACATATCCTTTGCAACATGTGGAGGGTAGAGTTCCAACGTGTGGGGACATCACACACCAGTCGGTGTGACGGAAGCTGCAAACTCGGGGTACGATTTAAGAAACCGCTGAACCACGAGGTTAAGCACATGAGCCAGGCATGGCACGTGTGTGATCTCGCCTCGCCTCAGAGCCGCCACCAGGTTACGGCCATTGTCACACACGACCATGCCTGGATGTAGGTTCAGCGGTCTCAGCCACAGATCTGCCTGCTCTTTCACAGCTGTCCACAACTCACAAGCAGTGTGAGGTTTCTCACCTAAGCTTATGAGTTTCAGCACAGCCTGTTGCCGCTTGGCGGAGGCAGTACTGCAGTGCTTCCAGCTTGTAACTGATGTGGTGATATCTGAGATGGAGGCTGAACATGAGGAGGAGGAGGAGGAGGATGATACACCGGAGCTGTACACTGTGGGGGCAACTCTGACTGACATAGGGCTCGCAATCCTCGGTGTGGGGAGGATGTGTTCCGTCCCAAGGTCCGACTGGGTCCCGGCTTCCACTATGTTTACCCAGTGTGCCATCAGGGAGATGTACCGTCCCTGGCCACAAGCACTTGTCCACGTGTCCATTGTCAGGTGGACTCTCCCAGTAACTGCGTTGTTGAGGGCACGGCAGATGTTTTGGGACACGTGCTTGTGTAGTGCGAGGATGGCACTCCGGGCAAAATAGTGTCGGCTGGGGACCGAGTACCGAGGGACGGCCACCGCCATAAGGTTGCAGAAGGATTCCGTCTCCACCAGCCTAAAAGGCAGCATTTCCAACGCAAGCAGTCGTGAAATGTGCGAATTTAGGACTGTGGCCTGTGGGGCGTTAGCTGCGAATTTCCGCTTTCGTTCAAAGCTCTGGGATATGGACAATTGAACGCTGCGGTGGGACGTGGACATGGACGTTGATGCTGTTTCTTGAGAAACTGCCATAACAAGTGAAGAATGAGCGGAGGGGTCATCTTTACATGCAGTATGGACAGGGGATTGCCTTGCACACACAACAGGGGGTTCTATTGCACGCACAACAGTGGAAGAAGCAGTGGTGACACCCGCTGACACTGGTCGTGGACCCTGGGTTTCGCCCCACAAAGTCGGGTGGTTTGCTGCCATGTGCCTGATCATGCTGGTGGTGGTCAGGCTGGTAGTTTTGTCACCCCTGCTGATGCTGGCATGGCAGGTGGTACAAATGTCCTTTTTGGGGTTATCAGCAGAGTCTTTAAAAAAATTCCAGACTCTGGAAGACCTACCACTTGCACTGGCAACGTCCCTCATGTTGGTGTTACGGGGAACGGTTGCCCGCCTTCTGTGTGCGGCCACCACACTGCTTCTTCTTGCCTTTTGGGGTACTCTGCCTCCCCCTGTGTGCTGCTGGCTTCGCTCTGTGTGTCCTCCTGCCACGTTGGGTCAGTTACTAGCATCGGGGTGAGGAGGTGTATGCGGTCGAGACTCACGGCTACTAAGAGTCGACCATGTGGAAGACAGGCCGGATGTGGTGGTGCCCAGGTAAACTGGAAGTATTATCTGCTATCCAATTAATAACCTGTTCACACTGATCAATTCGCAATACTGGTGTTGTTCTGTGCTTCCCTAGTAATTCGGTCAAGAAGTGGGAGCGAGAAGATGTGGCTGTTGGTTGTGGCACATTTTCACCTTGGCCACGGCCCCATCCTCTGCACGCACCATCACCAGAACGTCCAGTTCCACGTCCCTTGCCCATTGTAAAGGAAGTGAAATATCTTACACTCGCACTATCAATGGAAAAAGGGTAATAAAAAGTAGATTAGAACCGTGGAAGAGGAAAACCATAGTTCTATTTCTCTGGTCTACACCCGACTCTTTTAAACAGTCTGAACAATCAGAGGGAAACTATTACTGTTTTTCTTTACGGAAAAAATACCAAAAACAGGATAATAGAGATTTCTTACCGTGGAACAGCAAAACCACAGTTATAACTTACTGGTGTATACCAGACTTTTTTAAATATATATATATTTGAGGCTGAACAGTGAGTGACACACTCAAACCGTTTTTTTTAGATACAAATGGCCCAAAAGTAGATAATACAGAGGTTTGAACCGTGGAACTGCAAAACCACACTTGTATTTCTCGGGCCTACACCAGACTATTTTCAACAGATATATTTGTGTCTGAACAATCGGGAGACACTACTGTTTTTCTTTACAGCAAAAAATGCAAAAAAGCAGGATAATACAGAGATTTGACCCGTGAAACTGCAGAACCACACTTGTATTTCTTGGGCCTACACCAGACTATTTTCAACAGATATATTTGTGTCTGAACAATCAGGAGACACTATTTATTTTTTACGGCTAAAAATGCGAAAAGCAGGATAATAGAGATTTCTTACCGTGGAACAGCAAAACCACAGTTATAATTTACTGGTGTATACCAGACTTTTTTAAATATATATATTTGCGGCTGAACAGTGAGAGACACACTCAAACTGTTTTTTTTTAGATACAAATGGCCCAAAAGTAGATAATACAGAGGTTTGAACCGTGGAACTGCAAAACCGCACTTCTGTTTCTCTAGCCTACACCAGACTATTTTCAACAGATATATTTGTGTCTGAAAAATCAGGGAGACAGTATTATTATATTTTTTACGGAAAAAAATGCCAAAAGTAGGATAATAGAGATTTTTTACCGTGGAACAGCAAAACAACAGTTATAATTTACTGGTGTATACCAGACTTTTTTAAATATATATATTTGCGGCTGAACAGTGAGCGACACACTCAAACTGTTTTTTTTAGATACAAATGGACCAAAAGTAGATAATACAGAGGTTTGAACTGTGGAACTGCAAAACCACACTTGTATTTCTCGGGCCTACACCAGACTATTTTCAACAGATATATTTGTGTCTGAACAATCAGGAGACACTACTGTTTTTCTTTACAGCAAAAAATGCAAAAAAGCAGGATAATACAGAGATTTGACCCGTGAAACTGCAGAACCACACTTGTATTTCTCGGGCCTACACCAGACTATTTTCAACAGATATATTTGTGCCTGAAAAATCAGAGACACTTTTTTTTTGGGGGGGGGGGGCACCAAAAGGTTAATAAGACGGGTATTTGTACAGTGTGAAGGAGGAAAAAAAAAGAGGATTTAGATGAAAAAAAAAGGATTTTTCCTGTCCCCTGAGACCTGGAGCTAAGTCCAGCAATTTCAGCAACAGAAGCACACAGGACTGTAATGCAGCGTTTGCTGGTATAACCACTGCGTCTCCTCTACAGCCTGCCTGCCTGATATCTGGGATGGATATTAGTCCTGAGAAGGACTGTTTGTTTGATCTGGCAGCCTTTACAGACCCTACACTAACTATTTTGCAGGATATATCTCTCCCTAGCTCAGCAGCACTGTCCCTACACTGTCTGATCCGCAGCGACTGTGTCCAAGATGGCGGCGCCCGGTTTTAAATACTCGAGGTGATGCTGTGCGGCCAGCCAATCACTGTAATGCCCACAAACAACATGGCTGCGGCATTAAAGTGACTGGCTGGCAATCCCTGCATGTTCATTTCATCTGTAAAGAGCGCCAAACATGCAGGGCGGAGACCCGAGCTCCCGCCCGAGTAACCCGGAAATGCTCAGTGCTCGCCGAACATCCTGAGTAGCGTGATGCTCGGGCGAGAACCGAGCAGTGTCGAGCATGCTCGCTCAACACTAGTAAGGACCTGTGGAACACGTTGTGGACCTTAACGGCCTGAGGAAGTTCAAGACGAAACGCTGCTGGGTTAATGACAGCGTTTTTTTTATAGGGACCGATAAACCTAGGTCCAAGCTTCCAAGAAGGAACTTTCAATCTTGTATTCCTGGTAGACAACCACACAAAGTCATTCTTATTTAGGTCCGGACCTGGAGAGTGTTTTCTGTCAGCCATACGTTTATAACTGTCTCCCATGGTCTTTAAATTACACAGAACACCCTGCCATACCAAGGAGAGCGACAAAGCAAACCGTTCCTCCTCAGGAACTCCTGAAGCTCCTCCCCACTGAAGGTACCAAACTGTGGATGATAACCGTATGCACCGAAGAACGGTGACCTGCCAGTGGATTCTTGACGATGATTATTGATGGCAAATTCTGCCAGCGGTAAGTAGGATGCCCAATCCTTCTGATTTTTGGAGATAAAACACCTGAAGTATGTCTCCAAGTTCTGATTGACACACTCGGTCTGACCATTCGACTGAGGGTGGAAGGCATAGGAAAAGGACAGCTGCACCCCCAGTCGAGAACAGAATGCCTTCCATAACTTGGAAGCAAACTGGGTCTCCCGATCAGGCACCACATCGGAGGGAACCCCGTAAAGTTTCACAATCTCATTTATGAACACCTGAGCAAGTGTCTTGGCATTGGGAAGTGTGGGTCATTATTATTATTATTATTATTAATAATATTATTATTTATTTATACAGCGCCATTGATTCCATGGTGCTGTACATAAGATGGGGTTACATATCAAATACAGATATCACTTACAGTAAAGAAACTAACAATGATAGACTGGTACAGAGGGAAGAGAACTCTGCCCTTGCGGGCTTACATTCTACAGGAACGGGAAAGGAGACAGTAGGTAATGCGACGAAGTGAACCATTTTACTGAACCTATCTACTACCACCAAAACCATTGTTTTGCCTGCAGAAACCGGTAGGTCAGTAATAAAATCCATGGACAAGTGTGTCCATGGCCTACTAGGGATAGGCAGCGGAAGAAGAGTACCAGACGGACAGGTATGCGAAACCTTAGAACGCGCGCAAATACTACAAGCAGCTACATGTTCAATTACATCCCGATGCAACCCCGGCCACCAAAAACGACGAGAGAGGAGGTCCGCAGTTGCCTTGCCACCTGGATGCCCAGCAAGCACAGAGTTATGATGTTCCTTGATTACTTTGCGGCGCAGATCAGATGGTACAAATAACTTTCCGGAAGGGCAGAAGGCATGGGCGTCCCCCTGAGCCTCCAATACCTCACCCTCCAGTTCAGGATAAAGAGCCAAAATGACTATCCCTTTCTGTAATATCGGGGAAGGGTTCTCATGGTCACCACCACCAGGGAAGCATCAGCCTTGACATTTTTGACCCCTGAACGAAAAGTGACAAAATTGAACCTAGTAAAAAACAGGGACCATCTGGCTTGCCTGGGGTTGAGATGTTTAGCTGACTGTAGATGAGATAGGTTCTTATGGTCAGTAATAACAGTAATAGGGTGGACAGCCCCCTCCAACCAATGTCGCCATTCATCGAACGCCAATTTCATCACCAAAAGTTCCCTATTACCCATGTCATAATTTCTCTCAGCCGAAGACAATTTTTTAGAAAATAAGGCGCATGGACGCCGTTTACCAGGGAACAAACCCTGAGACAACACAGCCCCAACCCCGACATGCGAAGCATCGACCTCCACAATAAAGAGTTGAGAAACATCAGGTTGACTGAGTATAGGTGCCGTGGCAAAATGATTCCTTAAGGAAGAAAAAGCCTGGAGGGAAGCATCCGACCGTTTGAAAAAATCAGACCCCTTCTTAGTCATGTCAGTAAGGGGTTTCAGTATATCAGAGTAATTTTGGATGAATTTCCTGTAAAAATTAGTAAAGCCCAGAAAATGTTGTAGGGCCTTCAGGTTCTCGGGATGTTCCCAGTCAAGAACTGCACGGATCTTCTCTGGATCCATCCGAAGATGACAACAAGTACCCCAAAAACTGCACCTCCTGAACAGCGAAAACACATTTTCCTAGTTAGGCATAAAATTTGTTATCCTTTAATATCTGGAGCACCTGCTCAAAATGCCACCCATGAGTTTCAAAATCAGGTGAATAAACCATAATATCGTCCAGATAGACCACCATAAACCTCCCCAATAAATGATGGAAAATATCATTTATGAAAAGCTGGAATACCGCAGGTGCATTGGTCAAACCAAAAGGCATAACCAGACTCTCGAAATGACTTTCCGGGGTATTGAACGCTGTCTTCCATTCGTCCCCTTCTCTGATTCTAATCAGATTGTAGGCTCCTCTTAAATCCAACTTGGAGAATACCTTAGCTCCTACAACCTGGCTGAACAAATCAGGAATCAGAGGAAGAGGATATGGATCACGGATGGTAATTTGATTTAATTCCCGGAAATCTAAACAGGGACGTAGACCACCATCTTTTTTCTTCACAAAGAAGAACCCTGTCGCATCGGGCGAAGATGAGGGTCTGATATGTCCCTTCTCCAGACTTTCCGCAATGAAATCCTTCATGGCTTGTCTCTCAGGGCTATAAAGATTATACCATCTGGACTTCGGTAGTTTAGCTCCGGGGGTCAGGTTAATAGGATAGTCATAAGCATGAGGAGGCAAATCCTGACACCCCCTCTCAGAAAAAACGTCCTCAAAACCAGACAGAAAAGCAGGTAATATTTCCATAGAGACAGTAGCAATGAAAATTTCTAGACAGTTCTCATGGCAGTAATCTCCCCGGTTTGCCAATCCACCAACTAATTATGTTTAACAAGCCAAGGTATACCCAAGACAATCGGAGTGGGAAGATTGTCCAGAACATAGCAAGCGATGATTTCACAATGAACTGACCCCACCCTCAGTTTTACATTATGTACAATCTGAGTAAATGCTTTCTGTGCAAGTGGCGCCGAGTCAATGGCGAAGATGGAAATAGGTTCAGATAAAGCACAGCAAGCAAGACCATGAGTTTTCACAAACTCAGCATCAACCATGCTGACTCCGGCTCCACTGTCAACAAACACAGAAATTTTTTCGGTTTTGCTCTCTAGCACCACCGCTGCTGTCAGGACAAAGTGGGAGCTGCAGTTTGGCCACAAATGCTCCCCTTGTTAATTCCAACTCCAGACTATCGAGAGTTAATTGAGTCTCCTTTTGTTTATGAATTGAAGGACAGGCCCCAACAAAGTGTCCCTTTTTCCCACAAAAAAACATACGCCAGCGGTCTGGAGATGTATGATGTAGAGACACCCCCTAACTGCATGGGTTCCTCCACCTCCCCTAGCCCTGGTTCACCCCCAGACCGCTCCCCTGGCAGAGGTACACAACACCGGCAAGAAGGCCCTGAAGAAGATGGTCGCACCCGTCTATCCCGAAGGTGTCTATCAAGACGTATGGCCAAAGACATGGCAGCCTCCAAGGACTGAGGGGTTTCATATACTGCCAAGGCATCTTTCAACCTTTCAGTAAGCCCCTCACAAAATTAAGCTTCACAAGTAGAAATGGATATAGCCGGTGACTCCCTCTCAGACACACCAGGTATATATATACCCAGGCCAGAGAGCAAATTAGCAAGAGAGAGGTAGCCGCTCGGTCCTAAAGACAGCCTCTTATCTAAGAAACTGTCTGCAATGCCAAACGTAGAGATCTCCTGCAACCCACTGCAAGGAGACTGTCTGTCACCTCTGACACACCCGTGACAACGCCAAAGAATATGAAAAATTGAAAACAGAAATTTTGGCGCTCTTGGGGGTGACGATGTCTGTCAGGGCACAAAGGGTTCACCGCTGGGCATATCACTGTGACAAACCCCCTTGCTCCGAAACGTTTGATCTGCTGTCCCACATCCAAAAGTGGTTACAGCCAGAGTCCTCTACAACAGCGCAGATGGTAGAGAAAGTTGTAATGGACCAGTTCATGCACTCCCTTCCGAGCCCGATGCAAACTTAGGTTGCCCAAGAACATACCCGGAATGCCGATGACTTGGTCGGACTGGTCGAAAGGTATCAGTGGGTCGACGGGTCCTTGGGGAGGCACGCTATACTGGGGGATGGAGGTTAAAATAAGGGTGGGGCATCCAAACACAAAGAGGGCGGCGGAGGGCCTCATCAAGGGATGTAATTTGCTGGAGATGTCACAGCCAAAGTCATAGCTGCCCATTGTCCCCTGACCACCGAGCAAATGGACTGTAGCATGGGACTCCAGTGTTCATTCTACGCATATATGGGCCTGAAAATGAACTACACTCAGAGTTTGGTGACCCTCATGAGGGCCACACACCCTCTCCAATTGATCCCCGAGAAGAAGGTGGGCGTCCGCAGCATTCAGAGGGATGCTAAAGACTATCCGGTGGTCAGAGTAGTCATTGAGATGGCCTGAGGTACTGAGTCCCATGAGGTCGGCGTGGTCCAGGATTTATTGGACCCAATTATCATAGGTCAGGACTTTGTGTTGTATTGGGACTTGTGGGGGGGGGGGCGGAGACCTCGATTGCTCGGGTAAGAAACGGGTTGGCCCTAAAAAAGTCTCACCCACCCCAGAGTTTGTAGAGTTTCCCTTTTGTGTGATGGGTGAAGAGAAAATAGTATCCCCTCAGGCAGACATTCCTGAGATAGGGGTGACCAGAGAAAATTTTGGGTTCACCCAACATAGGGACCTAATTCTAAAAAGAGTTCAATAAGGTAACAGGGAGGTACAGCACCTCCCTGGACCAAATGAAAGGTTAGTGGCAAATCCCCCTCTCTCAAAGTGCCTAGAAGAAGACGGCCTCTTTTACACCCGACGGTTGCTTCCAGTATAAAAATTACCATAGTTTATGCAGTACTCTTAATAAACCAGGGGAAGCTTTAAAGAGACAGTATTCCTGTGTCTACCTTCATGTGCAGTCGAGTGGACCAATCTACCACAGTGTGAACACGGCCTTACAGACACCAAAAAGCCAGATCTCATATAGTGACGATACATAAAGATGAGAAAGTTCTGGCAGCTCTGACTGTGAATGAATGAAGAAAACATAAATCCACAGGTCCCAACTAGAGATAAGCATGATGCACAGATAATGTCTTGCCAGCCCTGGGCGATCAAAAGCCGCTCCGGGAATGCTGGATGGTAAGAGATTTGCCAGTCTTCCTCCAGCCGGCAGGTAGCACTGACCTGCACGCTTGACCAGAGTCCTGTAAATAGATCCACTCATCTCTAGCCCCAACTGTCAAGGATACAGCGGGGCCAGTCCCAGATCTGGGTCTACGCCCTGCAGTCTCAGGCATCTGAATTTCCCTCACTGTCGACTGACTAGCCCAGGGGATGGGGATGACTCGGTACCCGGGCCTTTACCTTGGGGATGTCGCGGTGGTCGGCTCCCGGGCCCGTACCGTGGAGTCTCTCTTTAAAAAGGGTGGTAGTTTGTTAAGTTTATAAAAATAGTTCGGGATGCCACCTGTGGCTTCTGGTGAGGATCACCAGCGCCGCGCAGTCCACTGAGGCCGGTGATAAGGCAGCTCGATGGTATGGCTCCCCACAGGTGGAGCTAGGCCTCAGGGCAGTGTATGGAGGGGGATGCAGGACAGGCGACCCAGCCGGGTCAGAGCAAGAACAGGGACAGACACGATAGTCACTTCAGTACCTTTTACTGATGGAAATTCAGGCACGTCCCGGAGCACTGTAGGGTGAAGGGTGCATGTCAGGATCCTCCCCAATGAGCGAGTTTTGGGCCTCCTGTTTCTTGCTTCTGCGTAGTAAGTTTCTGACCTGCCTGGAGCTAGGCCTAACTTTGTCTCTGTCCTGCGCTGGCTGACCTTGTGATAGGGCCTTTTCTTGGAGTACACGCTCCTCAGCTTGCGGGGTCTATGTGTCTCCTGGCTCTCGTACGTATCAGCACTTTAACGATCCTGGGACTTGTAGTTCTCCAGGGATTCCGGTTATATCTTACTGGGTCATAGAGATCCCGGTAAACTTCGAACCCGGTGTCCGGTAACTTCTTCGGGGTGAGCTAGTTAAGCTCCTCTGCCCCTTACGTACTAACTCTCCACTCGCCTTCGGCCTACTCGGGCCCTCACTAGGCTACTCACACTAACGGCAGCTTGCCGCGCTTCACCGATCTTATGGCGCCGGCACACCTAAAGCTCACTACTCTGAGCTACAGGGAGTCTTGATCCGGATAAGCTCCACTGCAGGATAGCAATTGTAGGAGCTAGAACAGGCTTTTGTTCTCTGAGGTAACTCTTCTCAGACTGTACTGGACTCACTGCTAAACCAGACTGAACTAGACTCTGACTAACTGCTGCCTGGCTCCACCTTCCCTTTTATATCCCTAACGGGCTCCCTCTGGTGGTCTGAGGTGGAAGGTGGAGATGTGTGAATGGTTATGGGGGGCGTCTTGTGGAGGAATCCATCAATACACCCTTCTAGGATCTGTGATACCAAGCGCAGCTGGGCGTCACACGACGCCCCTCTGACGCCTCCTCCTGCCAGGGGAGAAAGAAATGGTAAATGGGCATGGATTGGGTTGTGGCCAGGGGCGCAACCAAAAATTGTCGCATGATCTATCCCTCTTTCTATTCTTCAAAAGTTGGGAGTAATGCATACCTGGACTATACTTCACTCTTGTTAGAGGTCTCCCATTCACCTGGACTATACTTCACTATTGTTAGAGGTCTCCCATACCTGGACTATACTTCACTATTGTTAGAGGCCTCCCATACCTGGACTATACTTCACTATTGTTAGAGGCCTCCCATACCTGGACTATACTTCAATATTGTTAGAAGTCTCCCATACCTGGACTATACTTCACTATTGTTAGAGGTCTCCCATACCTGGACTATACTTCACTATTGTTAGAGGTCTCCCATTCACCTGGACTATACTTCACTATTGTTAGAGGTCTCCCATTCACCTGGCTGCCATTGTATTGTGTGCCGCCTGTGAGGAGGAGAACCTGTATACAAGTCGGTGCCACCAATCACTTCCCCACCATGTCTGATAAATAAGGAGAACGTTTCCGGTACCGGCTCCTGCGGTCGGCAATAGACGGAATACAGCGGCTGCAGAAGGCAAATGGGGAACATTTGTTACAGCATGTCTGCAAAGGTGGAAAATCCCTTTAAGGGGTGAAAAAAGTATATTACACAAGCGCTGTTATCGTAATTGTTTGTGCACCATTACATTTTAGTGACTATAGGGGGGAAATCTCAAATTTTTACTTTTTAGTTTTATTATTTTGCTAAATGTAATGTCATAGAGAAATATACTTTAACTGCCAAAAAATGAAGACTGAGGTTTTAGTTAAAAGAAAACTCTTATAGACAGCAGCCAGCAGCTCACTGTTAGGCCTCGCTCCCACTGCAATGAAATTGGACAAATGCAATCCGATAAAAAAAACAATCAGACTGCACTGGGACCAACGTTATCCTGTGATTCTGCGCTCATCTGTGATTTTTTTTTCAGCTCAGCTCGAGATCGGACTTAAAAAAAATGACGGCATGCTGCGAGTGGATGTGAATTTCGGATAGCAATCGCCAATAGATCAATTGAGGAATAAAAGGAGTTCCTTGGTCCGTCAGGATCTCCAACAACAGGCCCAACTCTCGGGCTATGCTCCTGGCAGAGGAGATTCTCAGGGCTGCCGACTCCGGGTATTACATTGCGTAGTCAATCAGCACTAGTTGGCAGTTATGCAGACCTGGACAAGAATGTATTAGTGCCCGCTGGCTGACTTAACCAGGGGCCCAACAAGGTCCATAGTAATCCGGTCGATTGGGACCTCTATAATGGGCAACGGCACTAGGGGACTGCGGAAGTGGGATACTGAAGCAATTAGCTGACAAGTAGAGCAAGACCAGCAGAAATTAACATTGTCTCGGTGACATCCAGGCCAGTAGAACCTCTGCAGGACCCACTCTTGTGTTTTGTCTACTCCCAGATGCCCACCCAAGACATGAGAATGGGCCAAATCTACCACCCTACGCCTATAGGGACCCAGCACCCACAACTTTTCTATCACTTCTCCTCTTGCTTTAGTGACCCAATACAGCAGCTCCTCATTTAATGTCAAATATGGGAATCTGGTGTCAGCCCCATTGATCACAGTCACATTATCGTATACGCCTTTCAACGTCAGATCCTGCATTTGAGCGGTACCAAAATTCCCCTCAGAAAACCCCAACTCAGGAATCTCGGCCTCCTGGGTCAAAGTTTTGTCCTCATCACCGGCAAGGACACAAAGGGAGAACTCATCCGACTGCAATGAGGATTCTTCATGGTGGCACCGGCTCCTGTCTGAGTCACCTGGTACCCTCACTTACTGCCATAAGTCCCAGAACAGGCTAAAGTCCTGCCCTATAATCACCGGGTGTAGCAGGTCCTTAACCACTCCGCCTAATGGGACTCAGCCCCACAGTTCGGAAACGGAGTAGTCCTTGGCGTCCCTGTGAATACAGAGGACCCCCACGTTTTTCCTGAGGATCAATTGGTGGGGGAGTGTGGCCCTTATCAGAGTCACCAAACTCCCCAAGTCCAAAAGTCCCGACACCAGTACCCCATTTATGGATACGGGACATAACTGTGGCCTCTCACCAGGCTGATAGTCCACACTGTAAGTGGGGTAGGTATAGTACGAACAGCACCTTCATAGGCTGCAGTCCATCTGCTCGGAGGACATAGGACACCGGGCAGCTATGTGTCGAGGACCGTGACACCTCCAGCAGATCATGTCTTTCCCAGCGGCCTTTGGCAACCCCTCAGCAACCCCTTTGGACCTTGAACTTCTCCCAATTGTGACTCTACTACCCCTCTGTAGAGGTTCGGGCTCCTTCTGGGTACCCCAGTATGGGGATACAGTACCGCCCAGCTTCCTTAGGGAGCTCTCAACCACCTGGTACCTTTCTACTAGGCCAAACAGGTTGTCCGCATTTTGGGAGTCACCCTGGACAACCAAGGTCTGCACCGACCTGTGGAGGCAGTGGATAAACCTGTTCATCACAACCCATTCTACCATCTGGGCTGGGGTGGAGGACTCCGGCTGCAAACACTTCTGTATCAGATGCAGGAGATGAAACATTTAGGAGCGAGGGGGTTTATCACCGCAATATGTCCAGTGGTGGACCTTTTGATCTCGGACAGACATAGTCACCCCTGAGCATGCCAGTATCTCAGTTTTTAACTTTGAATATTCCTCCTGAATGGTTGCATGATGTGACAATTCAGCCTGCCATCCAGTAGAGACACCGAACTCCGTTCACCTCAATGACATCAGCGCGAGTGCCGTGGGAAAGTTCTCACGGTGCTCGCACTGTCATTATTGAGGTGAACGACGTTCATTGGCTATGAAGTCCACTTACCTTCTTTCCGCCACTGCAAGTCACTGAGCTGCGCTATAGCATGCGCAGCTCAGTTTCTCTGGTGCATGGCAGTCTGAATTGTCACATCATGCAACCATTCAGCCTGCCATCTAGATGTAGCAGAATTAGATGCGATAAATGGATTATCTACTCATCCAACAGGTGAGGAATATGGCTGTGTATTATTTTTTTGTCTTTTACAGGGGACATGGGATTCAGTGGATTAGGCGTAAAGGTGAGTATAACTGTGTTTTTTAATTTTAACCAATAAAGGAGTCGGTCATTATTTCAAATAAAGAACTTTATTCTGGGTGTTTTTTATTTACAATTTGACTATGGGGTTAGTAATGGGGGGTGTCTTATAGATTCTTCTCCATTACTAACCCCTGGGCTTGATGTCAGCTGCCAATACAAGGCTAACATCAACCCAAACCCTATTACCCCACTTGCCAACGCACCGGGGCATGTGGGAAGTGTGGAGGCTAAGCACCAGAATTGGCGCATCTTATAGATGCACCTTTTCTGGGACGGCTGAGAGCTGATGTTTTAAGTCTGGGAGAGCGCCAATATCTATGGCCCCTTCCTAGCCTATTAGTATCAGCCCACAGCTGTTTGCCTAGCCTTTGCTGTTTATCAATTATAGGGGGACCCCACGTAATTTTTTTTTTTTTGGGAGGTGGTCCCCCATTTTAATAAGCAGTAAAGTCTAATTATACAGCTATGTGCTGATATTAATAGGCTGGGAAGCTCCATGAGTAGTGTTGAGCATTCCGATACTGAAATATCGGGTATCGACCGATATTCGCGGTATCGGAGTTCCGATACTGAGTTCCAATACTTTTAGAATATCGAATACCGGAATCGGAAGTTCCCATAATGCCTGCGCTCTGCAGTGTCTCTGAAGGATGACAAGCTGGATGGCAGCGCTCAGCTTACTGTACTTGTCATTTAGTGTTAAAGGATTTATTAAAAAAAATAATAGTGTTTTCATGCACCGTCTCTTTAGAAAAGCCGGCCGGCAATTCAGCAGCGGCATACACCGGTACCCGACAATTTACAACAGAAAGAATAGAGAATAACACATAGATTAGATATATAGAAACATGTCAGTCACATATATATGAAGTACAGTGATAGTGTTGATTACTGTACTTGTCATTTAGTGTTAAAGGATTTATTTAAAAAATTAATAGTGTTTTCATGCACTGTCTCTTTAAAAAAGCCGGCCGGCAATTCAGCATCTGTACCCGACAATTTAGAACAGAAAGAATAGAGCATCACACATAGATTAGATAGATAGAAACATGTCAGTCACATAAGTACAGTGATAGTGTTGGTTACTGTACTTGTCATTTAGTGTTAAAATAAAGGATTTATTAAAAAAAAAATTGGCGTGGGGTTCCCCGGAATTTTAGTCTCTAGCGGAGGTTAAGCAGACGGCTGGGGCAGATGTTTGAAGCCTGGGAAGGGGGTAATACCCACGGAGCTTCCCAGGCTACTAATATCAGCCCCCAGCTGAATACCTAGCCTTTACTAGCTATTAAAATGGGGGACTCCCCCAAAAAAATGACGTGAGGTCCCCCCTATTTTAATAGCTAGCAAAGGCTAGGCAGACAGCTCGGGGCTGATATTAATAGCCCAGGAAGGGTGCCATGAATATTGGCCCCCTCCCAGGCTACAAACACCAGCCGTCAGCCGCCCCAGAAATGGCGCATCCATAGGATGCGCCAATTCTGGCACTTAGCCTCGCTCTTCCCACTGCCCTGTAGCAGTGGCAGTGGGGTAATAGGGCTGGGGTTGATGTCAGCTTATAATGCCAGCTGACATCAAGCCCAGGTTAGTAATGGAGAGGCGTCTATAAGACACCCCCATTACTAACCCCATAGTCAAAGTTAAAAAAAAACACAAACACCCAGAATAAAGTCCATTAATTGAAATAAAGACACAATTCTTTATTGTTCTAAATTAAACCATACTTACCATCACACCCATTCCAGCTGAAGCCAATGTCTTCTGCAATAAAAGTAAAATAATAAACAAACATCATCCTTACCTTTCCATGGTTCCCAGGACGGCTCCAGCTCTGCTACATTCACATGACAGGCTGGATCACAACAGAACGCTGCCATCCAGCTTGCCATGCCGCAGACACTGAGAAGCAGGCATGCTTGTGCTCCTCAGTGTCTGGCTGTGACGGCATAAAGATGAGCCGAGGTCACCTCATGCACGTCACTGACAGCATGGGAGAATTCTCCTGCGCTTCTCAGTGTCTGTGGGATGACAGGCTGGATGGCAGCGTTCTGTTGCGATCCAGCCTGTCATGTGAATGTAGCAGAGCTGAAGCTGTCCTGGGAACCATGGAAAGGTAAGGATGATGTTACTTTATTATTTAACTTTTATTGCAGAAGACATTGGCTTCAGCTGGAATGGGCGTGACGGTAAGTATGGTTTAATTTAGAACAATAAAGAATTGTGTCTTTATTTCAATTAAAGGACTTTATTCTGGGTGTTTGTGTTTTTTTTTTAACTTTGACTATGGGGTTAGTAATGGGGGTGTCTTATTGACGCCTCTCCATTACTAACCTGGGCTTGATGTCAGCTGGCATTATAAGCTGACATCAACCCCAGCCCTATTACTCCACTGCCACCGCTACAGGGCAGTGGGAAGAGCGAGGCTAAGTGCCAGAATTGGCGCATCCTATGGATGCGCCGTTTCAGGGGCGGCTGACGGCTGGTGTTTCTAGCCTGGGAGGGGGCCAATATTCATGGCACGCTTCCTGGGCTATTAATATCAGCCCCCAGCAGTCTGCCTAGCCTTTGCTAGCTATTAAAATAGGGGGGACCCCACGTCATTTTTTTGGGGGTCCCCCATTTTAATAGCTAGTAAAGGCTAGATATTCAGCTGGGGGCTGATATTAGTAGCCTGGGAAGCTCCGTGGGTATTACCCCATTCCCAGGCTTCAAACATCTGCCCCAGCCGTCTGCTTAACCTCCGCTAGAGACTAAAATTACGGGGAACCCCACGCCAATTTTTTTTTTAATAAATCCTTTATTTTAGTACTAAATGACAAGTACAGTAATCAACACTGTCACTGTACTTCATATATATGTGACTGACATGTTTCTATCTATCTAATTATGTGTGATGCTCTATTCTTTCTGTTCTAAATTGTCGGGTACCGGTGTATGCCGCTGCTGAATTGCCGGCTTTTCATGTAATACATTCTACATTATTCTTAGTTGTTTTCCTTCATGTAGAATTAACCTACAAGGAAAGAAAGGGTTTATTTTTATTCCGATATTTTGTTTCCCATTGACTTGCATTGGTTTCCGGTATCGGAATCGGCGATATCCGATATTTTTTGGGTATCGGTCCGATCCTATCCGATCTGATATTTCCCAATATCGGAAGGTATCGCTCAACACTATCCATGAGTATTACTTCCTTCCCAGGCTATAAACATCAGACCCCAGCTGTCTGCTTTCCCTCTGCTGGTTAATAAAATTTCAGGGGATCCCACGCCATTTTTTTCAGAAATGTATTTATTCATTACTAAAATACATGTAGAGTAAGCTACACACGCAAAGCACTGATTATATATCTCACTCACATATTTCTATGTATTGAAGAATATTTCCTTTGAACACTATCTTTAAATGACAAAATTGCATTGCATATGGATTGCATTCGCATGTCATTTGGATGCTAGGTGATAAAAATTGCATTGTACTGGTGTAGCGCCCTGAGGGTATTGCACCTCAACCAGAGGTGTGATATCCCACTCCCGGGTAAGGATGGTGTGTGGACCAGGACTCAGTTAGCTGCATGCATCACACACACCCCATTTCCGGGGGACAGCTCAACGGTGCTCCCATTAGTACAGTAAAGCAGGCACGACAGAACATGTCCCTGGCTGGAGTGGGGAAGGGGGAGGAAAACCCAGTGATGTAGGAGCAGGAGGGGACGGTTTCTGCGCATAGGCAGGAGCCCATTGGTTGCAAGTCACCTGGGCTCACACTCAGAGAGGGAGGTATAAGAGGTGGGCACCATCTTAGGACAGAGAGTTCAGTTGTGCAGAGAAGAAGTGCAGTCGGTGAGGAGAGGCTCTGCAGGAGCTCTGCTCCAGGGCCAGACCTAGAGTAGAGGCCGGGGCCCGAGAGAAGAGAGGAGAACAGAAAGGAAAGTAAGAAGGAACAGAACACCAAGAGAGACCCAGAGACACGAAGGCAGAAGGAACCCTAAGGACCCAGGAGATTACGGGCAACGGGTTGGCAGAACAGGGTACCGGATCCCAAGTTGGTGGAGGTGACTAATTCTTAACCAAGAACCGGAGGTCGTGATCATTTACTGGTGCGACCCCTCACTACACCTACTAGGAAGGCACACCACATAGGGTCAGGGAAGTGGGCACCCAGTCCTCCCAGGAGAAGACCCGAGGCAGCTGGACAGGCGTAGTGTCATTGGTGGGGCACGGCTGACGAAAGGATAGAAGGGAGTCCTGTGCCACACTCCGGAATTGCCTGGGGGTTGATCGAGCCCCCTGCCGGGGTGGACACAGCACGGCTCAGGCGGTCGTACCTGTGCACAAGTAACCTGGATGAGAACTGTGAGTAAAAAACCTGAACTGCAACACCTTGTCTCTGTGCTTTCTCACCGCGTCAGCACTACTAGTACTGGGACGCCCCGCACCACAACCACCATCTTCACTCTACACTGCCTTGAGGCTATACTCCTCCCGTGGGGAGTTGTACTACACTCTGCTGCACCCACAACACCAGCCTCAGTGGTCTGCCCTGCAGCGGCGGTTCATCCTGACCACAATCCACGGGTGGCGTAGTCGGACATTAAACCATAAAAACCCCATAAATAGACTGCCACTGGTTTGACCATCCTGAGCCACGGGACCGGGCCATCGCCACGGTGACTACAACCCCCAGCATCCCACAAAAGGCCCGGTTCCGGGTTCCCCACGCGGCCCAGGGGGCGAGTCACTGGCATGTCACTGGTCCAACTCTCCTGCATCAAAATCTGACCAATTAAAAATCGATAGTTTGTTTCCGGCTTTAGAGCTTCTGCCTTTTACTCTGAGTTTGTGTCCCAGCAGTCACAAGCTATAAGAAAATGAGAATTAAATAAGTGGAGGCATGTATTGAGAAGAGTCAGATCCAGGTCTTCTGCCTCAAAGCCGAACACAGAGATTTCCTGTATAAGAAACTACACAGGGCACCAGCAGAGATCAGCGGTGCCGATGGGCCTCACCTTCCCCCATGGCTCCTATGCAGCCCCACAGACGGTCCAGTCCAGCCCCTGACCCCGGAGGTCACCATCTTATCTACAGCTTTCACAGTCTGACAATGCAGCTTCATGTAGACTTTGCTCAGTGGGCATAAACCTGCTCCATACTGGTAGCCCTCCGCACTGATCTCCACCGTTCATCAAGAGTTAATGTGAGGCGCTCTGCAATGTGAGTGCAGGGTTTTGTACCGAGCCCCCCGTACACGACCCACTTCCCCTGTGAATGAAGGATCTTTGCGTTTTCTGTCTCTCATCTTTCAGCTCCTCTTCAGATTAGTGTAAATGTGACTGTATCTGACAACCATACAGCGCCTTAAAGAGAGAGGATTTACCTCAAAATATGCAAGTGAAATAAGTCCTCCTAACTCCCAGCCACTCGCAGCACTTAAGAGGTCGTGTGTGAGGGTCTGGGGGGCAGACGAGGGAGCAAAGTAGGCCACTTGTGTGTGGGCACCATGCCATTACTATCGATGGTTGGTCCTGTGCCCTCTGGTTCCTCACCCTCACAGGTGATCTGGAGGGAGTCCATACAGCGGCCATGTCAGTGCCGATAACTCCACTCCATCCGCATCTAGGAGACGTCGAGAATATTGACGTCGTCACCCCCGAACACCAGATAGGAATACACCAGGTATTTCATCATTTTCTGATCGGCTGCAATGATCGCCTTTCCAGCAATGTTTGGCGCTTTGGCCTTTGATATCATGGTAATCATGTTTTCTAATCCCAAATTAATTCAGTGCAAATGAGCTGTCAGCAGAAGATGGATTTATGTGTAACAGAAGGAAGGGGCCGCATGTCCTGGAAGGCGAGAGTGAGCCTAAGGCTGGGGAAGGAGCGAGGCCTACTCATTCCAGGCCTCATCTGTCAGGGTGACCGCTGACTGAGGAACTCAGCACGTTTCTGCCAGGCCGTCTGTAGGAATTGGGAGCACACAACGCTGTCACGCCAAAAGACATCCATGTTTGTCAAACAATTAGGAAGCGCACACAGCAAAGTAAAGTCTCAGCAATCGTAGAGGGGACAGGTGACATATCGCTGCCATTTATCACCACAAGCCACCGCTCGCTGAGGACCGGCCTTCCTACTATGGGATCACACGGTGTCAGAGTAACTTTCGCCTCATGGAGATGCTCTCCTGGTATTGCTGGTAGAATCAGGGTCCTGGCACAGACCCCGGTGTCGCTCGTTCTCAATCTCAGACGGGGTGTACCAGTAAATGGTGGGTGATGAGAACAGGTTTCCTGGTGACCACAGAATGATTGTATTCCTCAGTATCCTGCTCCATGATGATTACTGCGGATGGCAGACATGTTCCCTTATAATGGGACATATTGGACTCAGAGAACCTGAAACCAGGTTATCCCAATATTAGCCATTATTATTTACTTATTATGCTTACATATATAGCGCCATCATATTCCGCAGCACTTTAGAGATATTGTCTGCACTGTCCCCATTGCATCTCACAATCTACATTCCCTATCATTCTTTGGAGTGTGAGAAGAACCCGGAGGAAACCCACGCAATCACGGGGAGAACATAGAAACTCCTTGCGGATGTCGTCTTTGGAGGGATTTGAGCCCAGGATCCCAGTGCTGCAGAGTGACAGTGTTACCCACTGAGCCACCTCTGTCCTATATCTATCTATATATACACACACAGTACAGTGTCAATCGGCTACCTACGTCTCAATCTGCCCATGAGTGTCCTCCAGCAGCCATTTTCCCAAAGCCCACCGCAAGGAAATAAATGGGAAGGGGACTCCGCTCATGACCGACATTTTATGAAAGCCCTGGACCCGCAGCCTCGCACCGATGGGACTTCCCCTTCTCCCAGCACAGGGCTCGCAGCATCGCCCAACTCCTGCCACAGCGACCCTGCCTCCTGTGACCCCGCTTCACCAGAGCCGCCCCCCACCCCGGTAAGCTAACATAAAATTGGACTATAAGACGCACCACCATTTTATTTAAAAAAAAATTCCTATTTTTCTCCCCAAAATTTGGGGTGCGTCTTATAGTCCACAAAATACGGTACTGTACTCGATGGCTGAGTAGGTGGAGGAGAGAAAGAGAGAGAAAGACAGAAAGAAAGAGAGAAAAAGAAAGAGAAATCTTTGATACCATCATTGCCCTAATTCTTCTGAATGGCACCAATGCCTGGGGTCCAGTCTCATACCCAAACTGGTCAAAGTGGGACGCTGGACTGCGTGGGGTCCAGTCTCATACCGAAACTGGTCAAAGTGGGACGCTGGACTGCCTGGGGTCCAGTCTCATATCCAAACTGGTCAAAGTGGGACGCTGGACCAACAGAAATATTCCACCTAGAGTTCTGCAAACACCTCCTCGAAGTCCATCAGAGGCCATCAAACAGTGCCGGCTGAGCAGATTCCCGCTACATCTTGCGATCCAGAAGAAGGCGCCATCATTCAAGGCTCATCTACAAAGTAGTAGTCCCAGCTCATACCATCACAAAGCCTCGCTACACCAGGAAGATACCCAAGACAGGAAAGAGATTAATGGGGAGGAGAAAGATTGGACACTTTACATATTTTATTTTTTCACTAGTATACTTTTTTATTCACTCTCTTATTCTTATTCACTATTTTTTATCGATATGCCCTGATTTGTATTGTGTAATATTATTTATTTATTTTTTATATATTGGGTTTATTTTTAATGACTAATAATGGATGACACTGCATCATAAGCTCTTTGTTTCCCAATCTTTCTCCTCCCCTTCTGTACCATGGGCGGTATACGCGAGTCCCATTAATCTCTTTCCTGTCTTGTCCTTGGGTGAGCGCATGCGTGCTGTCAGCGCTCAATGACTTCTGGTCCCGCGCACCCGGAACTTCATGCGTTCCATGCATGCGTTCCAAGCGCGGTGACCTGAAGTCACCTTTTCATGCGCCATACCCCCTCTGACACTACTATCCTATTGGCTGAACCGCCATTCTAGTGATATTTAAGGAGCAGCATCTTTTCTAAAACCATGCCCCTCGGAAGAAGCAATGGCGAAACGGTGTTGTCGGGGATCCGCACACCTTTAGTTCCAACAGCTGATTGTGTCATTCATTTGTATCATTATATACTTTTTTCGAGGCTTTTTTGTACCTCTGATTATGGCTTGTTTGTACCCTGTATACACCTTATAGTTGTACTGCCCTTATAGCGATAATTATTATTAGTAATTCCACACTGATGGTTTCGTCAGGTCATATATTTATTGCACTTTACCAAGACTTAATTTGACAATTCCACTGGGGGGAATCTTGCTCATACTTGTATACCATACTATACTCTATCCTATATAAGGATTCTTTGCTAGGTGCGGTGCAGCCATTTTTTCATAGTCTTGGCACATCAATTGTCCACCTTTTTTGGTATATGTGACACTTCTCTACATTGAAGCTGGTAGCTCCATGCATTGATGTTGGCAGCCATTGTTGTGCAGTTGTTTTGCTTCCCTTATTATTTTGGTTTTATATCTACTGTATGTTTTTAAATCATTGTTTTTCAATAAAGATTCTAATGTTATATACATTACCTTTTCTCTTCTTGGTGTTCTGGGGATAATTTTGGACCTATAACAGTGTTGATTAGTGATGAGCGAGCACTAAAATGCTCGGGTGCTCGTTGCTCGAGTCGAGCACATTGGAGTAACGAGACCAATGTAAGTCTATGGGAAACTCGAGCATTTTTCAGGCAGGTCCCCCTGGCGGTCTGCAGAGGGCCTAAAAATTGCCCAAATCGATGGGAGCAGTGCTCAAATGACATGGGAACAACATGGGGAAGACCCCTGGGAGCATCTCTGACCCCCAGGTCACTGCTGTCAACAAAGTTGTCAGAGTATTATGCCACTTTTACGGACTCACAATAAAACATACAAAAACTAAACCAACATGGATTTTCCTGGGAAAAATGTTAAGGAACATCCTTTCCAGGGTAATGACTTGTATATAAGGCAAAATAAATATACAAAAATACTCCATCAGACGGCCCTTACTATTCTTAAAGGACCAGCAGTCGGCCCTCGCTATTGTTAGAGAGCCATCAGCCGGCTATGCTTTGTTGTTCCCATTATTAACGAGTGGGTCTCCTATACTGTTATTGTATATGCAGTGACAGCAAGGGCTGCCAAAAATTTGGAGAAACTCCAATGCCCCTTGGAAGAGACGGAGAGGTCGGAGAGCCTCCTAAAAACAATGTTCCTATTATTAGGAAGTGGGTCTCCCATAGTGTTTGCATATGCAGTGAATGCCAAAGCTGCCAAAAATTTGGAGGAACTCCAAAGCCCTTTGCAAGACACGTAGAGGAGGTGATATGGTAGATATGGTGGTGAATGATATGGTGATGGAGGATAAGGAGGAGGACAAGAGCAAATAGACAAAATCAGGAAGCGTATACCCATGTCTGGGTGTGAAGAGGTGCATGGGAATATACCTCCCCAAAAAAAGACA
This sequence comes from Phyllobates terribilis, assembly GCF_046119375.1. Classification (NCBI taxonomy): domain Eukaryota; kingdom Metazoa; phylum Chordata; class Amphibia; order Anura; family Dendrobatidae; genus Phyllobates; species Phyllobates terribilis. Next base: position 202,702,643 of record NW_027362768.1, on the reverse strand, counting down.
CTGTTTTTGAGTTTATGTTGCGCTGCTATCATTCAGTTGTGTTGAGAAGTCTGGCCCAATCCAGCCCTTGTTCATTTTTATAAGAGTCAGCCTGTCAGCATTTTCAGTTGACAGGCGAATTAACTTATGAGTTATAATTCCACCAGCGGCGCTAAAAACCCGCTCTGATGAAAAACTGGCGGCAGGACAGGCCAGGACCTCCAAGGCGTAGAAAGCCAGTTCATGCCACATGTCCAGCTTTTATACCCAGTAATTATAAGGCACAGAGGAATCATGGAGGACGTTGGTACAGTCAGCAAGGTACTCCCTCAGCATTTTCTCAAACTTTGCACTCCTTGTGAGAGTACTCCGCGCCTCAGGGCCTGTGCGATGGGAGGGTCTGAGAAAACTCTCCCAGAACTTTGACAGTCTTCTCCTGCCTCTGCTGGATTTGAGTTGTCTCTCTCTCGCCTGTACTCCTTGGTTGTCCAACGAAGTGTGCCCTCTGCCGCCAGCGATTTCAGATAGGAATTTTGTTAATAGTTCCGCAACAAGGGCCTTCTGGTACAGCCCCATTTTTGTAGACCTGTCCGCCTCAGGAATAAGAGATATAAAGTTCTCCTTGTAGCATGGGTCTAGAAGTGTCACCAGCCAGTAATGACTGTTACACAAAATTTTGAGAACGCGAGGGTCATGGGAAAGGCAGCGTAACATAAAGTCAGCCATGCGTGCCAGACTGCTAACAGGCAAGACTTCCGTGTCCTCACCAAGAGGATGACTGACCATGCTCTCCTCCTCCTCCTCCCTGTCCTCAGGCCACCCACGCTGAACAGACAGTATGACAGTTGTGCAGGTAGTACCATCTATAGCAGGGGTCCTCAAACTTTTTAAACAGGGGGCCAGTTCACGGTCCCTCAGACCATTGGAGGGCCGGAATATAGTTTTAAAAAAAACTATGAACAAATTCCTATGCACACTGCACATATCTTATTTTGAAGTAAAAAAACAAAACGGGAACAAATACAATATTTAAAATGAAGAAGAAGTAAAGTTAAATCAACAAACTTACCAGTATTTCAATGGGAACTATGGGCCTGCTTTTGGCTAATGAGATGGTCAATGTCCGGTTCCATATTTGTCACTGCTAGTCGTAACAAGTCATGCAAGTGTGCATCAGTTAGTCTGGATCTGGTTGGAGAACAGAAAGAAGGCATTCTTTAACAAATTACTTCAAGCTCAGACTGGTGTGGTGCGGGAGTCCCCAATAGGCAAGTAAATGTCCCCAATAGGCAGGTAAATATCCCCAATAGGCAGCATAGGTTCCTAATAGGCAAGTAAATGTCCACAATAGGCAGGTAAATGTCCCCAATAGACAGCATAGGTCCCCAATAGGCAGGTAAATGTCTCCACTAGGCAGCATAGGTCCCCAATAGGCAGGTAAAGGTCCCCAATAGGCAGGTAAAGGTCCCCAATAGGCAGGTAAAGGTCCCCAATAGGCAGGTAAAGGTCCCCAATAGGCAGGTAAAGGTCCCCAATAGGCAGGTAAAGGTCCCCAATAGGCAGGTAAAGGTCCCCAATAGGCAGCATAGGTCCTCAATGGGCAGGTAAATGTCCCAATAGGCAGGCTGTTTCCCCCTTATAATGCCATATGCAGGCTGTTCCCCCCTTATAATGCCCCATGCAGACTGTCCCCCCCCTTATAATGCCCCATGCTGGATGCCACCCCCCATATAATGCCCCATGCAGGATATCACTCCCCTGTCTTCATAATGCCCCATGCAGCATGTCACCCCCCCATATAATGCCACATGCATGTCACCCCCCCATATTATGCCCCATGCAGCATGTCACCCCCCTCCATATTATGCCCCATGCAGCATGTCACCCCCCTCCATATTATGCCCCATGCAGGATGTCCCTTTCCCCCCATATAATGCCCCATGCAGGATGTCCCTTTCCCCCCATATAATGCCCCATGCAGGATGTCCCTTTCTCCCCCATATAATGCCCCATGCAGGATGTCCCTTTCTCCCCCATATAATGCCCCATGCAGGATGTGCCTTTCTCCCCCATATAATGCCCCATGCATGATGTCCCTTTCCCCCCCATATAATGCCCCATGCTGGATGTCCCTTTCTCCCCCATATAATGCCTCATGCAGGATGTCCCTTTCCCCCCCATATAATGCCCCATGCAGGATGTCACCCCCCATATCATACCCTATGCAGGATGTCACCCCCCCATATAATGACCTATGCCTCCATACATAAAAATAAAAAAAAAAATCCAATACTCACTTCTCACTTGCTGCCGCTGCCGCTGCTCTACTCTGGTCTGGACTCCAGCGTCGCGGCGGCGTTGTCCCGCTCTGCGCTGCCTGTGACGGCACTCGGGAGGGCGCGGTGTAAAGACGTCACCGCGCCCTCTGACCTGAGACATCACAGGAAGCGCAGAGCAGGAAGACAGCGGATCTGCGGAGGCACAGGGAGAGGTAAGTAAACGCCTACCGGGGCCCTGAGCAAGCGGGGAAAGGGCGGGCAATGGCACCGCTCTCCTCTGCTCATAGCCCGACGGGCCGGATAAAAGTCCTCCGCGGGCCGCATGTGGCCCGCGGGCCGTAGTTTGAGGACCCCTGGTCTATAGCAATGAAACTAACTCCTCCTCCTCTTCCTCATTGTCACCCAATCCACGTTGGGATGAGATGAGGCTGGGCTGTGTGTAATCACCCTGTATGGTTCCTTGCTCCATCTCATCGTGCTCCGCCTGCAATGCATCCTCTTTGATTTTGAGCAGAGAGCGTTTCAGAAGAAAGAGAAGCGGGATGGTGACGCTAATAATGGCATCATCACCGCTCACCATCTTTGTGGACTCTTCAAAGTTTTGGAGGATGGTACACATGTCTGACATCCATGTCCACTCCTGAGGTCTTATGTGTGGAGTCTGAACTGAATATCGACGGCCTTGTTGATGCTGGTAGCCAACAACTGCTCTCTTCTGCTCACAAATCCTTCCCAACATCTGAAATGTAGAGTTCCAAAGCGTGGGGACATCACACACCAGTCGGTGAGCCAGAAGCTGCAAATGCTACTGAAACACGGCAAGGGTGGCGGAAGCTGTAGGTGACTTTCTAAAATGGGCACACATGTGGCATACTTTGACAAGCAGATCCGGCAGCTCCGGGTAGGTTTTGAGAAACCGCTGAACCACGAGGTTAAGCACATGGGCCAGGCATGGTACGTGTGTGAGCTTGCCTCGCCTCAAAGCAGACACCATGTTCCGGCCATTGTCATACACGACCATGCCTGGCTGTAGGTTCAGTGGAGTCAGCCACAGATCTGCCTGCTCTTTCAGAGCTGTTCACAACTCTTCAGCGTTGTGTGATTTGTCACCTAAGCATATTAGCTTCAGCACAGCCTGTTGCCGCTTGACCGAGGCAGTGCTGCAGTGCTTCCAGCTTGCGACTGATGTGGTCATTTCGAAGATGAATGCTGAAGAGGAGGAGAAGGTGCAGGAGCTGTAGAATGTGGGGGCAAACCTGATTGACCCAGGGTCCGAAATCCTCGGCGTCGGGAAGACGTGTTCCGTCCCAAAGTCCGACTGCGTCCTGGCTTCCACTATGTTAACCAGAGTGCCATCAGAGAGATGTACCGTCCCTGCCTACAAGCACTTGTAATGCGGGGACGGCACACCGGGAGAAATAGTGGCGGCTGGGGACCGAGCACCGAGGAATGGCCGCCGCCATCAGGTTACGGAAAGCTTCCATCACCACGAGCCTAAAAGGCAACATTCCGAGCGCAAACAGTCGCGAAATGTGTGAATTTAGTATTTGCGCTTGCGTTCCAAGGACTGGGGTAGGGACAACTGAACACTGCGCTGGGACAAGGACGTGGACGTGCTTGCTGATGGTGCTACTTGAGAGTGTGCAACGACAGGTGCAGGGCAGGAGGCATCTTCGCATGCACCATGGACAGAGGATTGGTTTGCACGCACAACAGCGGAAGAAGCAGTAGTGCCACCTGCAGACACTGTTCCTGGGTGCTTTGCTGCCATGTGCCTGATTATGCTGGTGGTGGTCAGGCTGGTAGTTTTTCTACCCCTGCTGATGCTGGCCTGGCAGGTGGTGCAAATGGCCTTTTTGGGGTTATCGGCAGAGTCTTTAAAAAACAACTAGACTCGGGAAGACCTAACAGTTGTATTAGCAACTTCCTTCGTGTTGATGTTACAGGGAATGGTTGCCCGCCTTCTGTCTGCGGCCACCACACTGCTTCTTCCTGCCTGTTGTGGTGCTTCGCCTCCCACCCCCTGTGTGCTGCTGTCCTCGCTCTGTATGTCCCCCTGCCAGGTTGGGTCAGTTACTATATCATCCATCACCTCGTCTTCCACTTCCGCACTCTGGTCCTCCTCCTGACTTTCTGGCTATTGTGTCTCATCATCGTCCACCTCTTGTGACAGTTTCCCACCGTCGCCTTCGTGTGACCGTGGTTGCTCAAATATTTGGGTATCGCTACATGCGATCTCCTCTATCCCCGCTTCAAGTGGACCAGGCGAGAGGCCCGAATCTATAAATGGAAAAGTGAACAGCTCTTCGGAGTGTCCAAGTGTGGGATCAGTTGTCTCCGGGCATTCGTCATGGTGGGAGGAAGGAGGATCAGGGTGAGGAATATGCAGTCCAGACTCACGGCTACTGAGACTTGACCGTGTGGAAGACAGGGTGGTGGTGGTGGCTAAGTGACTGGAAGCATTATCCGCTATCCAACCAACAACCTTTTGACACTGCTCTGTGTTCAATAGTGGTGTTCTTCGGTCCCCTATTAATTGGGACAGGAAGGTCGAGCGAGAAAATGTGGGTGTTTGTTGTGGCACAATCTCAGCTTGCACACGGCCTCGTCCTCTGCATGCACCATCATCACCATCATGTCCACTTCCCCATCCCTTCCCATACGCCTTGCCCATTTTAAATGGAGGACAATATTTTCCACGCTCACTACAAATGGCTGGATTTGAACCGCAGTGATATGTGATACGTGATACAAGTGATGGAAAACCACAGTTTTAAATACCTGGCCTGTAGGTAACTATTTTTAACAGCTAACTGGTGTCAATAACGTCACTGACACACTGCAACAAAATTTCAATGGAGGCCAGAAATGGCAGAATTTTCAGCGCAATTATATGTGATCCATGTGACGGACAAACCACAGTTTTAAATAGATGGATTTTTAGCGCTGTAATATGGAAAGGACCTGGCTGTATTCTGCAGTGCCAACAAGCAAATGGCGCAGATAAACGGTGTTCTCTGGATTGCTTTTTAAGCAAATAATCAGGATTAAGATCCAAAAAAAATTATTCCTGGCCCCTGAGACCTGGGGCTATTTCTAGAAATATCTGTAAAAACACCAGCAGACAGAACTGGAATGGACCCTCTTGTTATATGCACTGCAGTCTGCTATATACCCTGCCTGCTTGCCTGCCTAGCACTGACATCTCTGCAGCTGGATTAGTCCTCAGAAGGAATATAAATTGAGATGGATATGTATAGAATATTTTGTGGTATACCTACACTAACTAAGAAGCAAGCGAATCTCTCCCTCAGCAGCACTTCTCTCTACACTGCCTGATTTTGGGGTAGACAGTGATGAACATGGCGGCGCCAGGTCTGATATAGACCTGATGACGCTGTGCTGCCAGCCAAGTCAGAGTCCATGGGTGATTCGCAGCCTCTGATGCACATATAGTGGACATGGGATTTCTAGAGATCCCATCCACGATGCTGTAACATCTGGATGCTGCGGGTTTCATGCTGTATAAACATGCAGTGTCAGACCTGCAGCTGCTCCTGATCGTGGCGACGTACCCAAACTCACCCGCAGCATGTCAATTTCTGTAGCAGACACGCTAGTCTCCACTGCAGACTTTGACCGATTGAAGTTTCATTATATGGGTGGATTCACATTTACTGACAATAAAAGTGCGGCATTAGAACTCCGCATTTTGGACGCTGCAAAAATACGCTGCTTTCAAACCGCTGCTGAGTGCTGATCAGGGGGACGTAGTGGCTAACCAAACACCTGTGAGCTGTTTATAATGGCCAGGGACCATGTTTGCAAATGGCACCTTTCTAGGCTAAAAATAGCAGCTCACAGCTGCCGTATAAATTACATGAATGGAAATGCTAACGAGATTGGGTGAATGGGATTAGCTGACACCTAGCTCTTTTGTTTGGTCATGACAAGGAGTCAATCAGAGCTTTTCATCACCAAACCTAATTAAAGTAAAGTAAAGAGTTAAAGAAACACAGAGCAAACACTTTATTTGAAATACAACAGACACATTCTTTAATCATTTAAATTAACCAATATACTCACCCCAGTTCTGAAGGTAATCCAAGGGTTTAAGCAATGTCCCACCAAATAACTTTATTTAGCTCCAAAAAGCATTCATTGATGCACAAAAACGCTTCCAAAACTGCGTGTTTTTTTCCTGCCAAGGAGATGCAGAAACGCTCAGGAAATTTCTGCTTCAAATCCTGACTGTGCGCACATAGCCTTAAAGAGACAAATATAAGACCAACTGTTTTTGGAAATGTCATGACTACACCGAATAATGGGGTCAACAGTACACAAACAATGCTAACAAATGGCACTAGTATTCCTTATATATCAATGTCATCACAAATGATACCACCCGGCAACATCACTACTACAAAATGTCTAACATTAAAAAGAATGAACAGAAGGCTTTAAAAGAGTTGATGTCTAGAGATGACTTGGCAATCATGCTTCTGATAAAGGAGGAAATATAGTCCTTATGGACACCAGGGACTATGTACGAATTGCAAGAGATTTATTGGGCGATACTAAAATATATTCCATTCTAAGAGATAAGCCGACTGAAATTTACCTTAAAGATTTGAAGATAATCCTGAAGAAGGCACTCGATGATAGGTTAATCTCAAAGGAGGAGTAAAAAGTTCTATTTAACCTACAATAGCAACCTTATACGTTCTTCCAAAAGTCCATAAAACCATCACACTAATTCCAGGCCGACCAGTAGTTTCTGGAAATGATAATTTAACAGGAGCGAGCAGATTTCTGGATGAGATTTTGGCCCCATTTGTGCATACTTTACTTCATCCACGACACTAAAGACTTGGTGTCTAAGCGGAGAGACATCACGGTCTCTGACACCACCATGTTTACCAGTGTGGATGTAGAGGCATTGCACAGTAACGTCGGTCAGGAGTTGGGTATTGCAGCACATTTCCTGAGAATTAAGGGCAGACAATTTTATTTGCACAATTCTTTTCTTTTGTTACTATAGAGATTTGTTTTGACACATAATAAAAAGTGTTATGAAATGGGAAACAATTCGTAGAAGAAAGGCACAGCGATGGGTACGATATGTGCACCAACTTCTGCCTGTTTATTTTTAGGATGGTGGTAAGAGCTACACAGTGTTAATGAGGATTTGGCATTCTACACTAGTCACATTTTATTTTGGGGAAGATTTATTGATGAGATTTTGATTTTGTGGGAAGGGAACACTGACATTTTTATGGATTTTGTTTCTATTTTGAACAACAACAAGGTGGGGATGTTCTTTACACATGAAATAGGTAAATAGGTCTAAAAATAATTCATTTTTTGGATTTGACCATTCATATTGGTAATGATGGGTCTGTACAAACAGACATCTATAGGCAACCAATGCCTCCTTCACTGAGAGAGTCGTCACCCCCCATCATTAATGGCAGGAATTCAAGTAGGTCATTCTAAATGGCTAGTAGGCCAGTAGCTAGTATAAATAGTAGGACAGTAGGCCATGCTAAATGGAATTGTTCTAACAATATATCCTTTTATAAAGAAAGTCAAAGTTTGTGTATGTGTTTCTCTGAGAAAGGTTACCCTAAAAGAATACTACAAGGAGCAAACACACTCTTTAGATCAAATAGCGTTACACCACAGATGAAGACAATTAGATGCATAGGGACTTATGATGATCAGGCAAGTATATAGGACTATGCAGAGATACTGGCTAGTGATGAGTGAGCATGCTCGCCACTGCTCGTTACTCGCCCAAGCATCTCACTGCTCGACAAGCTCGCTGAGTATTTCCGGGTTGCTCGGGTGGGAACTCGGGTCTCCTCCCTTCATGTTTGGCGCTCTTTACAGAGCCAATCAACATGCAGGGATTGCCTGCCATGCACTGTAATGCCGTAGCCATGTTGGTTGTGGGCATTACAGTGATTGGCTGGCCGCACAGCGTCATCAGGTCTATATCAGACCTGGCACCGCCATGCTCGTCATATTCTACCCAAAAATCAGGCAGTGTAGGGAGAGGTGCTGCTGAGCTAGGGAGAGATTTGCTTGTTCATAGTTAGTACAGGTATTCCACAACATATATATATCCATCTGAACTAACAGTCCTTCTGAGGACTAATCCAGCTGCATATAATCAGTGGTGATAGCAGGAGTTAGGCAGGCAGGGAGGGTATGTGGCAGACTGCAGTGCATGATACAGCACAAGAGGCTCCATTGAACGTCCTGTCTGCTGCTGCTGTTCTTACAGATATTTGTAGACATAGCCCCAGATTTCAGGGGCCAGGGAAATCTTTTTTTTATCTTAATCCTGATTATTTGTTTACAAAGCAGTCCAGATTACATCATTTTTCTGCTCCATTTGCTTGTTCTCACTGCAGAATAAAGTCAGATCTGTTCTATATTTCAGCGATAAAAATCCAAAAGTTTGAACTGAACGTGGAAAATATTGGCCTTCTTTTCCATTCTGTTGCAGTGTGTCGGTGAAGCTATTCTCACGAGGTCTCTGTGTAAAATAATATTAGTAAATTACAGAGCCGCTATTTAAAACCGTGGTTCTCTGTCAGACGTATCACAGATAACTGTTACTACTACTACTAATATTGTAGTGAACATGGAAAATATTGTCCTCCATTTGTAGATTGTAGCAGTGTGTCGGTGTACACCATTTTACAGCTCCATTTGCTTGTTCACAGAATACAGCCAGACTTTTTCAGTTTTATTCCTATTACTGTATTGTGGAAGCAGAGGAACTTTTTTCAATGATCAGATGCACATGATCCATATGACTGCCGTAATAATACAGAAATTTTGTGGAGCGTGGCAAATATTCCACTCCTTTTAAAGTCAGCCACCTGTGTTTTGTTGAACCAATTGACACTTGGTCGCTGAAAAATACCATACTATTAGGCAACTGCCTGAAACTGTGGCCATCAGACGTTATCCCATATGCCTGCCCTAATAATCCAGCAATTATTGTGAGCGTGTCAAATATTACACTCCATTTAAAGTATTGCAGTTGTGGGTTCAAACCTATTCACAGTTGGCCACTGACCAATAGCATATCTGTGAACAATGTTGTCAGAGTATTACGCCACTTTTGCAGACTGACAAAAAAAAAACATGCAAAAAACAAGCTAAAATGGAAAAAATGTTAAGAAACATTCTTTCCAGGGTAATGACTTGTACATAAGGACAAAGAAATAAAAAAAATTAAGTTATGGACTGTGGAAGACATTTATGCGACCAGAATGAACACTCATCTGTAGCTGGTGATGATACCACCTAGCAGCAGCACCTGTTCCTATTGTAGATAAGACAGTTAATATTCTAGAACATAGAATTGAATTGTCCTTCCCATTATAACGTAGTGGGTCTCCTATACTGTTAATCCGTATGCAGCAATTTCAAGGGATGCCAAAAATTAGGACGAACTCCAATACACATTTGAAGAGACGTAAAAAAAAAATAAAAACACAGCAGGATCTTTCTTTAGCGTAAAAACCAGACTCACCAATGCTGTGCTGAAGATCACATGCTTAAAGCTTAGGTGACAAACTGCCCAGCGCTGCAGAGTTATTGAAAGCTGTAATACAGCAGCCTTGTCTGTGGCTCTCACCGCTGAACATACAGCCAGGCATGGTCGTGTGTGACAATGGGCGGAACCTGGTGACGGAGAAATGACAGCCGGAGTAGATATGGTTTCGACCTATGCCAGTCCTTTCACCGAGCTAAAGAATATGGCTGTGGTGAAATACAACTCTTACTGAGAAGCAGTATCAGTGAAAAACAATGGGCCCACCAGAGGATTTGATTCTGAGGGCTCATCTTTCTCCCCCGCTCAAGAGCCCCATAGCAGCTGCAAAGCTAGCGCTATCATGAACTCTCCTGAGGTAGAAGCCAGGGCACACTAGAGGATTCTCTGGTGGAATCGTCCAACCCTGCCAAGAAGCAGTCCTGGCTAAGAAAAGTGTGTGGGAAGGTTCCTGGACACTCTATGGCTGCTTTTTTACTGTGGACTGGCTCCAGCTATCTATAAGATTGCAATCTATGATCCCTTCACTGGCTCCCCATTGCCCAGAGACTCCAGTTCAAAACCCTAACCGTGGCATACAAAGCCATCCACAACCTGTCTCCTCCATACATCTGTGACCTAGTCTCCCGTTACATACCTGCACGCAACCTCCGATCCTCACAAGATCTCCTTCTCTACTCCCATCTTATCTCCTCCCACAATCACATACAAGATTTCTCCTGTGCATCCCCCCTACTCTGGAACTCTCTACACCAACATATCAGACTCTTGCCTACCGTGGAAACCTTCAAAAGAAACCTGAAGACCCACCTCTTCCGACAAGCCTACAACCTGCAGTAACCACCGCTCCACCATACCGCTCCACGACCAGCTCTACCCTCACCTACTGTATCCTCACCCATCCCCTGTAGACTGTGAGCCCTCGCGGGCAGGGTCCTCGCTCCACCATACTGCTCCACGACCAGCTCTACCCTCGTCTATTGTATCCTCCGCCATCCCCTGTAGACTGTGAGCCCTCGCGGGCAGGGTCCTCGCTCCACCATACCGCTGCACGACCAGCTCTACCCTCACTTACTGTATCCTCCGCCATCCCCTGTAGACTGTGAGCCATCGCGGGCAGGGTCCTCGCTCCACCATACTGCTGCACGACCAGCTCTACCCTCGTCTATTGTATCCTCACCCATCCCTTGTAGATTGTGAGCCCTCGCGGGCAGGGTCCTCGCTCCACCATACCGCTGCACGACCAGCTCTACCCTCACCTACTGTATCCTCACCAATCCCTTGTAGATTGAGCCCTCGCGGGCAGGGTCCTCGCTCCTCCTGTACCAGTCGCGGACTTGTATTGTTCAAATTTATTGTAATTGTTTTTGCTATGTATACTCCTTTCACATGTAAAGCGCCATGGAATAAATGGCGCTATAATAATAAATAATAATAATACTGTGGATAAACACAATTATTACATCAAAGATCAGATAAACTGTAAATATAAGGGGGTGGTGTATGTAGCCAAATGCCCCTGTGCAAAACTGTATGTAGGTAAAGCCATCCAGTAATTTAGAAGGAGAATTTCTAAACATCATAGCTCAATTATACGCAGAAATTGACAGCCCCTTATCTCGCCATAAGAGAGGGTTTCATGCTGCAAGGCCTTTAGATCTAGAATTTTGGGACATTAGGAAAATGCATCTGGGTCCAAGAAAAGAAAACCTAGATAAACTCCTATTACAGGAAGAAGCATAATGGATTTGCAGACCAAATTCCCAGAGCCCTTATGGCCTAAATGAGGGATTTAGCTATAGTGCAATCTTATAGTTGACTAAGAGAACCGCCGAATGTTGGGTCCAAGAATAAACTTGACAATAATTGGGAAAGATAAAGAACCTTTATTGAAGATATGGTTAGAGTGGCACTACATGCACAAGAGTGCCCGCACTCAAAAATAAATGTACATCACAGATAGCATGGTAGCGACAACAATTGAAGGACCAAAAAGAAAAATTACTATACATGAACAGTACATCAGGCATGGCATATAAGATCAATATATAAAAAGGATAGTAGATGACCACGTATAATAATGTTAGTATACGATGTCTGTGTGGTATACCAAAAATGTGTTCCTAATGATAAATAATATATTCTGTCATGTGGTGGATACCATATGCAGATGGTATATCACCAGGCACCATACACAAATAAATATGACCAATGATGACCACAAAGGGGAAGAAGGTGGACCCAGGGAACTATAGGCCGGTGAGTCTGACTTCTATACCAGGAAAGATCTTTGAACAAATTATTAAACAACATGTATGTAAGTACCTGGATGAGAATGAAGTGATTAACCAGAGTCAGCATGGGTTTGTAACTAACAAGTCATGTCAGAATAACTTAATTTCCTTCAATGACAGAATCACTGACTGGGTGGATCAGGGAAATACTGTAGATATAGTATATCTTGACTTCAGCAAAGCATTTGACAAAGTATCTCACACTATCCTTATTGAAAAAATGACCAAGTATGGAATGGACAAGGCAACTGTTAGGTGGATTCATAACTGGCTTAGTGATCGGACTCAAAGGGTGGTTGTAAATGGCTTCACATCCAGTTGGATGAATGTCTCAAGTCTCAAGTGGGGTACCACAGGGCTCTGTCCTGGGACCTGTATTGTTCTTTATCAATGATTTAGATGAAGGAATTGAGGGTAAACTGATTAAATTTGCTGATGACACAAAGCTAGGAGGGATAGCTAACACTAGAGAAGAGAGAGAGAAGATTCAAAAAGACCTAAATAAACTGGAGCAGTGGGCAGCAACTAACAGAATGGTTTATAACAGGGAGAAATGCAAAGTACTACATCTGGGCAATAAAAATGAAAAAAGCATATACAGAATGGGAGGAATAGAGCTAAGCAACAGTACATGTGAAAAAGACTTAGGTATACTAATAGATCATAGACTGAACATGAGTCAACAGTGTGATGCAGCAGCAAAAAAGGCAAATACAATTCTGGGATGTATTTGACTCGCCCCCTGGGCCGTGGGGAGACGATGGGGGTAGTAGTGGCGGCCCGGTCCCGCGGCTCAGGGTGGTCAGGCCAATGGTAGTCTGCTACGTTCTGCTGATAATGTCCGACTACGCCACCCGTGGATTGCGGTTATTAGGAACCGCCGCTGCATGCAGACCGCTGGGGCTGATGAGGTGTGCAGCTAGGGTAGTGTGACTCCCCACGGGAAGAGTGCGGCCCCAGGGCAGTATAATGGATGGTGGGAGTGATGGTGGTGAGAGTCCCAGTACCGGTAGTGCTGGAGGCGCGAAGGAGCACACAGACAATAGGTTGCAGTCCAGGGTCTTTACTGAAACAGGTAAACTGACCCATAAACAGTCCCAGCTAGGAGGGGACCTGGATGTCTGAGAGCAACGGGGAAATTGGCCCTGGTCAGGGTGAGGGTGTAGGCCTACCGTGCTTTCTGCGCTCCTTCTGGCTATCTCCTCGTTATAGGGTAACAGCCCACGTTTCCGAGCTTTCCGTGTATTCTCGCCTGTATGGCCTGCGACGTGGGTTCCTTTCTGCTCCCAGCCTTGTACGGCTTTGCTGGTCCCTTCTGTTGTGGCAGGGCCTCCAGGCTTCTTAGGCCAAGGAATATGCAGTCCCCTGCGGACTGGTTATCTGCTGGGGGATGTGGAATCCTCACAGCCTCAGACACCAAAGTCTGGTAAATTAAGTCCTTTCTCTGCCAAGACAGGCTCTCTTCGCCTCTTGTCTCTGGCTTGTGGCTCTCCTCCTGCCACACTTCCTCTTAGGTGCAATACAAAACTGTCTGTCCCTGCTCTGCTCTGGGACACGTCTCAGTCCTGAGACAGGCCATCAAGTTCTCTCTAACCCTGCCCCCAGTACCAGCTTTTATAGGGGCAGCCAGCTCCCCCTACTGGCCTGAGACAGGAGGCATTGCATGCTAATGTTCCCCTGACTAGAGAACCTCCCCCTTGCTCTCAGACACAGCTTTAATACATTTTGTGGCATCCAGGCCAGGGTGACACATATTAACAGAAGCATACAGTCTAGATCACGTGAAGTCATTATCGCACTTTACTCCTCTTTGGTCAGACCTCATCTGGAATACTGTGGCCAGTTTTGGGCACCACATTTTAAAAAAGACATTGACAAACTGGAGCAAGTTCAGAGAAGAGCGACCAGAATGGTGACCGGTCTGCAAACCATGTCCTATGAGGAACGGTTACAGGATTTGGGAATGTTTAGCTTGCAAAAAAGAAGACTGAGAGGAGACTTAATAGCTGTCTACAAATATCTCAAGGGCTGTCACATTGTAGAAGGATCGTCTTTATTCTCATTTGCACAAGGAAAGACTAGAAGCAATGGGATGAAACTGAATGGGAGGAGACACAGATTAGATATTAGAAAAAACTTTTTGACAGTTAGGGTGATCAATGAGTGGAACAGGCGGCCACGAGAGGTGGTGAGTTCCCTTCAATGGACGTCTTCAGGGGCTGGACAGACATCTGTCTGAGATGATTTAGTGAATCCTGCTTTGAGCAGGGGGTTGGACCAGATGACCCAGGAGGCCCTCTCCAACTCTACCATTCTATGATTCTATGATATATAAATGCCACCCCTGGCAAAAAAAAAAAGTAAAGTTTGTAGATTCAACTAGCTGTCCACCTGAGAAATTACAGAAGTACAATGGTGATACATATACCATCATTGATAACACCCTTAAAAAAATCAATGATTCGCAAGGCACTAAATTTAACGAAGATATGCGTGATTACCAACTAAAGCCAGTGTGTCGATGGAGACAAACCTCTACTACACATACACGTACATACACATCCCGTACATCAGCTCTTACCACTTGGAGCTATTGGACACATCCTCAACTTCCATGGTCACTAGATCTGGGGCGAATGGTAATAAGCAACACAACTATAATTTCCACCCATTCAAAAAATATGAACCTCGCCTCAATGAGAAGAAAAAGAGGGACAATAAGGTAATTAATTTAAGTGAACACAAATTATCAGCTGCTGATCTTTCACTACTTGGTAAGGGGTTGGGAAGGGGTTTTCCCCATCCTCTGGTTTTGACAGATTTACTGCAATTAAAGATCTGCATATTTTTGTTAGGTCATTTCATTGATCTTCAAACGCCATTTTTATAACCATGATCTTCATGAATAATTTCCTACAGAGGAGGAACAATTGGCCCCGAATACACTGGAGGAATTGGCACTGAGCATTCCACCTCTGAAGATGGTAAGATACCTCCATCCATTAGGCAATGATCCAAGAGGTTCCCCCCTCTGTCTAGTTGCACGAATGTCGATCTGTTTGTGCAGATAGGTACGAATGAAATCAACAAGATACCATGTCAGATCAAGGGGGATAATCTCACGGGGGAGGAACGTGCACCACTTAAGTCACTGAGGAAACTGACTGATGTTGTCTTGAAACTGGCGGACAAGGGGGGTAATGTTGTAGTTTGGCCTTCCAAGATGTATGAAAGGGAGGCCTTTCATCAGCTTAATAATAAAATATGCTACAAGACGCTTACATTTAACCCCTTGTCCTCCTACAAGCAACAACTAGATGGTATATTAAAAAGAGCCACTGATAATGGAGTCATTACTCGTGATCTGGCCGTTGCACTGACAGTGAATGAACCATCGATTCCCACAATGTACTTGCTCCTAAAGGTCCATAAAAACATTGAGACCCCCCTGGTCGACCAATTATATCTGGTGGGGGAAACTTCTTGGAGACGGTCAATAGAGGGATCGACTCTAAATTGAAACCTTTGGTTGACAGTCTACCATCGTATCTAAAAGATACCGATGACCGGCTCCATAAGGTCGACCGAGTTTACCTCGAACCAGACACCATATTGGTGACAGTTGACATCGAGTCGCTGTACACCAACATTAGGCACAATGATGGTCTGGCAGCTGCAAAATTCTTTTTGGGAAATTCCAACTTACCTACTACCATCTGTGACCTGATTATTGAGTTATTAGATTTTTCATTAACTCATAATTTTTTTTTACTTTTAAGGGGTCCTTCTTCCTGCAGCTCCAGGGAACAGCCATGGGGGCTGCGTTTGCCCCCTCACATGCCAACCTGTTCCTGGGGCTGTGGGAGAGGGACCTCTTCCTGTCGGGTCATCATTCGTCGATGTGCCGCGTCCTTTCTTGAACGCGGTACATAGACAATATGCTGCTGATTTGGCAGGGATCCTCCTCTGATCTAGATATTTTTATGCTGGATTTGAATGTCAATGACTTTAATATCCATGTAACATATCAGCAGAACCCAGATAAGGCTGAATTCTTGGATGTCTTGATAGGGATGGGGATGACGCTCTTCAAACTCACATCTATAGCATGCTTCGTCTCCCCACCCCACCCATATGATTTACTCTGTTCCTGTTGGGTAGTTCCTGCTGTTGTGCAGGATTTGCTCAACAGATTATGATTTTGAAAGACAGGCAAAAGACCTTATAATTCGATTCCATGACAGGGGATATTGTTGCAGTAGTGTAAATAGGGCACACAATAGGGCTAGTTATTCGTCTCGCCATGACCTTCTATATAAACCACGTCATTCAAAGAACGAGGATACTGTAAGATTTATAACCAAATACCATACGCAAGTTCCAGCGTTGCGATGTGCATTAATCAAAGCATGGCCCGTCTTAAGAGCGGACCCTGTACTGTCGAAAATTATACCTGTAAATCCTGCAATTACATTTTCCAAAAACCTGCGACACCAACTTGTGAGGAGTCACTATGTGGGTGAATCCAAACCTCCATTCTTAGATCAGTTCACTACGACAGGAGGATGTTCCCCTTGTGGACACTGTGTTGCGTGTCCCAATATGGATAGATCCAATGAATTTTGTGATTCCAGTGGGACTAAAACATTTAAAATAAAAAAAAATCTATAAATTGCCAGACTAGGTGCGTGATCTATTTTGCCATGTGCAAGAGTGCATTCGTCACTCTTTGGAAGCTCTCAAGATCTCGATCTATTTATATCTGTATTGAGCTTGACTATATATTGTTATAACAAGTATGCATTGTGATTTAATCAACTTTTCTGGCTAGATATACTTTATCATTCTATGCAGGACGACAATACTTACTCAATTAGGATCCCCTTCGTATTGTTTCAGTATGTTCTACATTCATTGCTATCGGCCTGTGTATACATCCGGTGCCTGGTGACATGACCTATAGCTCCAGGTTCTATTAGTCCACCTTCCCATTATATACTGGCTACTCCACTGTTGGTGACAGGCTCCTTGAGAAAGGCTCTTCGCCAAAACGCGCGTCGGGGTCTAGGTGCCGGCACGTGGGCTTGCTAGTGCAGTCGCTATCATTTCAGGTAACCTACCTATTGAGATATGGAAATCCATTGATATTTATATAGGATAGTGTGACCGCGTGCTAGCATACTTACATTTATTTACTACCTATAAGTGGGTTATACACAGGATTGCATTATCTTCATTATGTTGACAATGGTGGCCCATATATATATACAGTATGTGTATATATATATATATATATATATATATATATATATATATATATATATATATATATATATATATATATATATATATATATATATATATATATATATATATATACAGTACAGACCAAAAGTTTGGACACACCTTCTCATTTAAAGATTTTTCTGTATTTTCATGACTATGAAAATTGTACATTCACACTGAAGGCATCAAAACTACGAATTAACACATGTGGAATTATATACTTAACAAAAAAGTGTGAAACAACTGAAAATATGTCTTATATTCTAGGGTCTTCACAGTAGCCACCTTTTGCTTTGATGACTGCTTTGCACACTCTTGGCATTCTCTTGTTGAGCTTCAAGAGGTAGTCACCGGAAATGGTCTTCACTTCACAGGTGTGCCAGACTTTTGGTCTGTACTAAATATATATATATATATATATATATATATATATATATATATATATATATATATATATATATATATATATATATATATACATATACACATACACGCCATCTATAATGATTGTTTGCCGTATTCTGCCATGTTTTCCACATGGACGTTTGTATATGTGTTTGTTCCCAACCTCACCTGTACTTTTTAACAATACAGTGTTTGGATTTTCATAACTTTTGTCTCTGGTTCGTCTCTCTGGGCTTCTGCCTTCTCCCCCTTCATCCAGATGAATATGTAAGCAGAGCACCAGATTCAGCGCCACCCACAGGCCGCCTCGGAGCACCAGATAGAGCGCCCCCCACAGGCCGCCCCAGAGCACCATATAGAGCGCCCCCCACAGGCCGCCCCGGAGCACCAGATAGGGTGCCCCCCACAGGCCGCCCCAGAGCACCAGATAGAGCGCCCCCACAGGCCGCCCCGGAGAACAAGCATATCATTATCTCCAAACTGAAAGTAAAGATTACACAAGATCCACAGGATGGATTTCATCAACCAAGGTACCATATTAATCAGTGTAATGTCGCCCACCTGACAGTGTATGTGGTTACTGAGCACAATCCTGTGACAGTTGCGATTTAAATACCAAATTGAGTCATCCAATGACAACATATGTCCATAATTGGTCCAGGTCGCATTCCAGACAGGGGTTATGTAGCACCCCGAGGGCTCGGCCGCTACAGGGGTATTGCACCTCAAACCAGAGGTGTGGTTTTCCACTCCCGGGTAAGGATGGAGTATGGAGCAGGGCTCAGTTAGCTGCATGCACCACACACACCCCATTTCCGAGGGACAGCTCAACGGTGCTCCCACTAGACAGAAGTGTAGGCACGACAGCATCTGTCCCTGGCTGGAGTGGGGAGGGGGAGGAAAATCCAGTGGTGTAGGAGCAGATAGGGGTGGGTCTCTGGGCATAGGTAGGAGCCCATTGGTTGCTAGTCACCTGGGCTCTGGTGTCAGAAGGAGGTATATAAGGTGGGCACCATCTTAGAACAGTAGTCAGTGCAGTGCAGAGACGAAGTCAAGAGTGAGAGGAGAAGACAGGAAGCAGAGCCCCTGCATGGGCTCTGCTCTGCAGGCAGGCCTTGTCAGGAGGCTGGAGCCTGAGAGAGAGAGAAAGGAGAATGAACAGAAAGGACAGTAAGAAAGGAAGCAAGGAACCGGAACACAGAGAAAGGCCCAGAGACACGAGGACAGAAGGAACCCCAAAGGCCCAGGAGATACAGGGTGAAGGGTTGGCAGAGCAGGGTACCGGAACCCAAATTGGTGGAGGCGACTAATCCTCAGCCAAAACCGGAGGTTGTGACCACATCTTGGTGCGACCCCTCACTACATCTACCAGGAAAGCATACCACATAGGGTCAGGGAAACCGGAGAGAGGTTTCGCCAACAGAAGGCCCGAGGAAGCTGGACAAAGGTGGGTCACTGGTGGGGACGGCCAGAGAAAGGAAAGGAAGGGAGTCCTGTGCCACGCTCTGGAATTGCCTGGGAGTTGGTCGAGCCCCTTGCCTGGTGGACGCAGCACGGCTTGGGCAGTCACCGCCGGTACCGAGGTGGCTAGGACCAGTAAAGAACTGTGAGTAAAGCATTGGAAACTGCAACCACACGTCTCTGTGTTTCATCGCCGCACCAGCACCATTAGTACTGGGATGCTCACACCATTACCACCATCATCCACATTAGCTGCCCTGAGGCAATACTTCTCCCGTGGGGAGTTATCCCATACTTGGCTGCGCATGCAACACCAGCCTCAGCGGTCTGCAGCGCAGCGGCGGTCCCCACTGACCGCAATCCACGGGTGGCGTAGTCGGACACTTATTATAACACCAATAGACTGCCACTGGTTTGACCACCCTGGGCACAGACCGGGTCACCGCCACACGGAGACTACAACCCCCAGCATCCCACCAGCGATCCGGCTCCGGGTATCCCCCTGCACAGCACAGGCCCAGGGGGCGCGTCAACTTTGGCGTAGTCGGCAGGATCATTACCAACCCGCCACAAGCGGGTATTGCGTGCCTGAAGAAAACTGCACATGTACCTTAAAAAGAAGTCTCCCGCCATTTCAAGAAGTTTCCCGCCGTCCGGAGTCGTTTCCCGCCATCCGGAGCCGATTCCCGCCATCGGACGCCATCTTGGATCGTTTCCCGCCATCCGCAGCCACTTCCCGCCATTGGACACCATCTTCGGGACGCCGCGCAGGAAGAAGAGGGGCGTGGGCGCCGAAAGCGCGCGAGATCCGAAGCTCCGCCCCACGCACTGACGCTGCTTAAGGTCCTGGAAGGGAGATGGAGCGACGCTGACGTCACAGGAGCGCGACGCAAGGTCCTCAACCCCGACGATCGACTGCGGAGCCGCGGCCTACGGAGGAAGATCAACGTAAGGTAGGCCACGGTCCACCAAGGGGGAGGAGGACACCAGGAACGGAGAGCAAGATGGCGGACCGGCAGCAGACCAAGCTGCCCAGCATCGGCAGTGCCCCAGCCGCCGCGGGCCCTGACCAGCGCCAGGAGAAGACGCGTGATGCAGGAGCAGGTAAGAGGAGTCTCCCTGTCCCGGACGCTGCCAGCGTCAGCCTGCTCCCGGGCCCCCTGGTGGAGCCGTCGATCCCGGGCGCTGCAAACACCGACCTGCTCCAGACCCCGCAACAAGCCCTGCTGCCGAGCCCTCCAGCCCTGGTCACTGCCGCCACCAGCCCGCGCCCAGGCCCAAAGTCGCACCCTCTGACCCCGGGCGTCATTAACAGCGACCTTCTCCAGGCCCGGTCGCAAGACCTTCTACACAAGGGCGCAAAGGGACTGTATGCCCTCCATGTCCACCATCTAACAGAGGAGGAACTGCGGTACCGCCCAGACATGGACTACCCTGAGGGCCCGGACTGGTCTGAAGAGTACAAGAAGGAAGCATCAGGAGGACACCGTTACCAGTGAACGGTAAATGGAACTGTATATAGTTACCCGTAAGGGTATAGAAACTGTTACTGAGTGGAGTGTGGTCCCCGTTGGGACTGATATAGAACTGTGTAGAAGTTACCCCCTATATCCCTTATCTGGCTGGGGACTGAGAACAGCCATCCCTTTTTCCTAATCTGGCTGGGGACTGAGAGCAGCCATTCCCCTAAGAAGAAAGAACACCTGGTCGCAAGTCGCACCACGGCCAGAACTCAAGAATGTGTTTTTGAAGAAAATGTTTTACTTGAAAATGTCTTAAATTGGAAAGTTTAATATGCTGCTTAAAGAGTTTATAGTATTTTATATGTGTGTGAAGAAAGTCTTATAATGTTTTATGATGTTTATACCAGTAACGTTAAAAGGAAAAAAAAAGAGTACCTCCCATAAAGGGATGGGTTAAAAGTTAATGTCTTATATGCGAATGCATTCTAAAAATTTGTATGTTTTAAATTGTTTTGCTCTTTTCCAGCCCGAGGACGTGCTGTGATTTACCAGGGGGGAATGTAGCACCCCGAGGGCTCGGCTGCTACAGGGGTATTGCACCTCAAACCAGAGGTGTGGTATTCCACTCCCGGGTAATAATGGAGTATGGACCAGGGCTCAGTTAGCTGCATGCACCACACACACCCCATTTCCGAGGGACAGCTCAATGGTGCTCCCACTAGACAGAAGTGCAGGCACGACAGCCTGAGAGAGAGAGAAAGGAGAATGAACAGAAAGGACAGTAAGAAAGGAAGCAAGGAACAGGAACACAGAGAAAGGCCCAGAGACACGAGGACAGAAGGAACCCCAAAGGCCCAGGAGATACAGGATGAAGGGTTGGCAGAGCAGGGTACCGGAACCCAAATTGGTGGAGGCGACTAATCCTCAGCCAAAACCGGAGGTTGTGACCACATCTTGGTGCGACCCCTCACTACATCCACCAGGAAAACATACCACATATGGTCAGGGAAACCGGAGAGAGGTTTCGCCAACAGAAGGCCCGAGGAAGCTGGACAAAGGTGGGTCACTGGTGGGGACGGCCAGAGAAAGGAAAGGAAGGGAGTCCTGTGCCACGCTCTGGAATTGCCTGGGAGTTGGTCGAGCCCCTTGCCTGGTGGACGCAGCACGGCTTGGGCAGTCACCGCCGGTACCGAGGTGACTAGGACCAGTAAAGAACTGTGAGTAAAGCATTGGAAACTGCAACCACACGTCTCTGTGTTTCATCGCCGCACCAGCACCATTAGTACTGGGACGCTCACACCATTACCACCATCATCCACATTAGCTGCCCTGAGGCAATACTTCTCCCGTGGGGAGTTATCCCATACTTTGCTGCGCATACAACACCAGCCTCAGCGGTCTGCAGCGCAGCGGCGGTCCCCACTGACCGCAATCCACGGGTGGAGTAGTCGGACACTTATTATAACACCAATAGACTGCCACTGGTTTGACCACCCTGGGCACGGACCGGGTCACCGCCACACGGAGACTACAACCCCCAGCATCCCACCAGCGATCCGGCTCCGGGTATCCCCCTGCACACCACAGGCCCAGGGGGCGCGTCAGTTACATAGTAGAAAACAGCTGGATCCGGAGTGTGGACAGACTGTTCCTGCAGCTGATCCGAGCGACTGGCAGTAAATTCTTCAAGGTAAATTTTAAGTTCTTCTCTATTGTACGGGCAGCACAGTGTACGGAGGATTCCTGGTATTGGGCCATGATGCGGATGGTTGGTTATTAACTTTGCTGCAGCATTTTGGACTAATAATCGATTGCTTTATTTGGAAGGATCTGGTAGCTCTGCAGAGCAGAAGTGGATCACTTCCAGCAGGAGAGGATGACATTGTAGATTCCTCTGGATCCCCCATCTGTACACATAGTTTATATTCACAGGAGATATTACAGTAAAGAATAGTGATGGGCGAGCACTAAAATGCTCGGGTGCTCGTTGCTCAGGTCGAGCAAATTGGAATGCTCGAGTGCTCGACGACCTGAGCAACGAGCCATATGTAAGTCTATGGGAAACTCAAACATTTTTCCGGTGACTCCCCCCGGCGGTCTGCAGAAGGCCTAACAATTGCCCAAATCGATGGGAACAATGCTCAAATGACATGGGAACAGCAAGGAGAAGACCCCTGGAAGCATTTCTGACTCCCAGGTCACTGCTGTCAACAACGTGGTCAGAGTATTACGCCACTTTTACGGACTCACAATAAAACATACAAAAACTAATCCAAAATGAATTTTCCTGGGAATTATGTTAAGGAACATCCTTTCCAGGGTAATGATTTTTATAAATAAATAACCAAAAATACTCTTCCACACCTTGGGCTATGTTCACACGTAGCGTTATTGATGCGTTTTTGCACTTTTGCATTGCTTTCAACCAAGACAAATGCATTCACCAGGAAATGTCATTTTAACATTTTACAACCTTATCTGGCCATGTGGTGTGTGAGACATCATCAGACACATCCTGTTGCATTTATGATGGAGGGACTCTGAAAGTCACAAAGCCTATTTTTATAGGGCCATCAGGCGGCCCTTACTATTCTTAAAGGACCAGCAGTCGGCCCTCGCTATTGTTAGAGAGCCATCAGCTGGCTATGCTTTGTTGTTCCCATTATTAAAGAGTGGGTCTCCTATACTGTTATTGCGTATGCAGTGACTGCAAGAGATGGCAAAAATTTGGAGGAACTCCAATGCCCCTTGCAAGAGACGTAGAGGTCAGAGAGCCTCCTAAAAACAATATTCCCATTATTAGGACGTGGGTCTCCCATAGTGTTTGCCTATGGAGTGAATGCAAAAACTGCTAAAAATTTGGAGGAACTCCAATGCCCCCTGCAAGACACGTAGAGGAAGTGATATGGTGGTGAATGATATGGTGATGGAGGATGAGGAGAAGGAGGAGGACAAGAGCAAATAGACAAAATCAGGAAGAGTATACCCATGTATAGGTGTGAAAAGGTGCATGGGAATAGACCATCCAAAAAATACACTGGATTTGAGTCTGTTACGCTGCTATCATTCGGTGGTGTTGAGAAGTCTGGCCCAATCCAGCCCTTGTTCATTTTTATAAAAGAGTCCGTCTGTCAGCATTTTCAGTTGACAGGCGGATGCGCTTATCAGTTATAATTCCACCAGCGGCACTAAAAACCCGCTCTGACAAAAGGCTAGTGGCAGGGCAGGCCAGGACTTCCAAGGCATAGAGAGCCAGTTCATGCCACGTGTCCAGCTTGGATACCCAATAATTATCAGGCACAGAGGAATCAAGGAGGACGTTGGTACGGTCGGCAAGGTACTCCCTCACCATCTTCCCAAACATTGCACACCTCGTGAGTACCCCGCGCCTCAGGGCCTGTGCGATGGGAGGGTCTGAGAAAACTGTCCCAGAACTTTGACAGTGTTCCTCTGCCTCTGCTGGATTGAAGTTGTGTCTCTCTCGCCTGTACTCCTAGGATGTCCAACGAACAGTGACCTCTGCCGCCAGTGTTTTCAGATATGAATTTTTTAATAATTCCGCAACTAGGGCCTTCTGGTACTTCCCAATTTTAGAAGACCTGTGCGCCTCGGGAATAAGAGATAGAAAGTTCTCCTTGTAGCGTGGGTCTAGAAGTGTCACCAACCAGTAATGACTGTCACCCAAAATTTGGAGAACGCCAGGGTCACAGGAAAGGCAGCGTAACATAAACTCTGCCATGCGTGCCAGACTGCTAACAGGCAAGACTTCTGTGTCCTCACCAAAAGGACGACTGACCATGTTCTCCTCCTCCTCCCTATCCTCAGGCCACCCACGCTGAACAGACGGTATGACAGTTGTGCAGATAGTACCGTCTATAGCACATGAAACTAGCTCCTCCTCCTCTTCCTCATTTTCACCCAATCCACGTTGGGATGAGATGAGGCTGGGCTGTGTGTAATCACCCTGTATGGTTGCTTGCTCCATCTCATCGTGCTCCACCTGCAATGCATCCTCTTTGATTGTGAGCAGAGAGTCTTTCAGAAGACAGTGAAGCGGGATGGTGATGCTAATTATTGCGTCATCGCCGCTCACCATCTTGGTGGAGTCTTCAAAATTTTGGAGCATGGTACATATGTCTGACATCCGTGTTCACTCCTGAGGTCTTATGTGTGGAGTCTGAACTGAATACTGACGGCCTTGTTGATGCTGATAGTCAACAACTGCCCTCTTCTGCTCTCAAATCCTTCCCAACATCTGCAGTGTAGAGTTCCAACACGTGAGGACATCACACACCAGTCGGTGAGCCGGAAGTGGCAAACGGTGCTGAAACATGGCAAGGGTGGCGGAAGCTGTAGGTGACTTTCTAAAAGGGGCACACAAGCGGCGTACTTTGACAAGCAGATCCGGCAGCTCCAGGTAGGTTTTGAGAAACCGCTGAACCACGAGGTTAAGCACATAGGCCAGGCATGGTACGTGTGCGAGTTCGCCTCGCCTCAGAGCCGCCACCAGGTTCTGGCCATTGTCACACACGACCATGCCTGGCTGTAGGTTCAGCGGAGTCAGCCACAGATCTGCCTGTTCTTTCAGAGCTGTCCACAACTCTTCAGCGTTGTGTGGTTTGTCACCTAAGCATATTAGCTTCAGCACAGCCTGCTGCCGCATGGCTGAGGCAGTGCTGCAGTTCTTCCAGCTTGTGACTGATGTGGTCATTTCGGAGATGGAGGCTGAAGAGGAGGAGGAGGTGTAGGAGCTGTAGAATTTGGGGGCAACCCTGATTGACCCAGGGCCCGCAATCCTTGAGGTCGGGAGGATGTGTTCCAAGGTCCGACTGGGTCTTGGCTTCCACTATGTTAACCCAGTGTGCCGTCAGTGAAATGTACCATCCCTGCCCACAAGCACTTGTCCACGTGTCCGTGGTTAGGTGGACTTTCCAAGTAACTGCGTTGTTGAGGGCACGGCTAATGTTGTGGGACACGTGCTCGTGTAATGCGGGGATGGCACACCGGGAGAAATAGTGGTGGCTGGGAACCGAGTACCGAGGGACAGCCGCCGCCATCAGGTTGCAGAAAGCTTCTGTCTACGTGAGCCTAAAGGCAACATTTTGAGCGCAGTCGAGAAATGTGTGAATGTAGTAGTGTGGCCTGTAGGGCATTGGCTGCATATTTGCACTTGCGTTCCAAGGACTGGGGTAGGGACAACTGAAGGCTGCGCTGGGACAAGGACATGGACGTGCTTGCTGATGGTGCTAGATGAGAGTGTGCAATGACAGGTGCAGGGAAGGAGGCATCTTCGCATGCGCCGTGGACAGAGGATTGGCTTGCACGCACAACAGTGGAAGAAGCACTGGTGTCACCCACAGGCACTGTTCATGGACCCTGGGGTTCAGCCCACTTAGTTGGGTACTTTGCTGCCATGTGCCTGATTATGCTGGTGGTGGTCAGGCTGGTAGTTTTGCTACCCCTGCTGATGCTGGCCTGGCAGGTGGTGCAAATTGCTTTTTTGGGGTTATCGGCAGAGTCTTTAAAAAACAACCAGACTCGGTAAGACCTAACAGTTGTACTGGCAACTTCCGTTGTGTTGATGTTACGGGAACGGTTGCCCGCCTTCTGTCTGCGGCCACCACACTACTTCTTCCTGCCTGTTATGGTGCTACACCTCCCTACCCCTGTGTGCTGCTGTCCTCACTCTGTATGTCCCCCTGACAGGTTGGGTCAGTTACTATATCATCCACCACCAAGTCTTCCACTTCCGCACCCTGGTCCTCCTCCTGACTTTCTGGCAATTATGTCTCATCATCGTCCACCTCTTGTGACAGTTTCCCACCGTCGCATTCATGTGACCGTGGCTGCTCAAATATTTGGGCATTGCTACATGTGATTTCCTCTTGCCCCGCTTCAAGTGGACCGGGCGAGAGGCCGGAATCTATAAATGGAAAAGTGAACAGCTCTTCGGAGTGTCCAAGTGTGGGATTAGTTGTCTCTGGGCACTCGGCATGGTGTGAGGAAGGAGGATCAGGGTGAGGAATATGCGGTCCAGACTCACGGCTACGGAGACTTGACCATGTGGAAGACAAGGTGGTGGTGGTGGCTACGTGACTGGAAGCATTATCTGCTATCCAACCAATAACCTTTTCACACTGCTCTGTGTTGAATAGTGGTGTGCTGTGGTCCCCTATTAATTGGGACAGGAAGGTTGAGCGACAAGATGTGTGTGTTTGTTGTGCCACAATTTCAGCTAGCCCACGGCCTCGGGCTCGTCCTCTGCATGCATCATCACCATCACGTCCAGTTCCCCGTCCCTTGCCATGCGCCTTGCCCATTTTAAATGGAGGACAATATTTTCCACGTTCACTACAAATGGCTGGATTTGAACCGCAGTGATATGTGATACGTGTGACGGACAAACCACAGTTTTAAATACCTGGCCTGTAGGTAAGTATTTTTCACAGCGACCTCGTGTTAATAACTTCACTGGCACACTGCAACAAAATTTTAATGGAAGCCAGAAATGGCAGAATTTCCAGCGCAATTATATGTGATCCGTGTGACGGACAAACCACAGTTTTAAATAGCTGGATTTCTAGCGCTGTAATATGGAAAGGACCTGGCTGTATTCTGCAGTGCCAACAAGCAAATGGCGCAGAAAAACGGTGTTCTCTGGATTGCTTTTTAAGCAAATAATGAGGATTAAGATCCAAAGAAAATTATTCCTGGCCCCTGAGACCTGGGGCTATGTCTAGAAATATCTGTAAAAGCACCAGCAGACAGAACTGGAATGGAGCCTCTTGTTATATGCACTGCAGTCTGCTATATACCCTGCCTGCCTGCCAAGCACTGATATCTCTGCAGCTGGATTAGTCCTCAGAAGGACTGTTAGTTGAGATGGATACACTACACTAACTAAGAAACAAGCGAATCTCTCCCTAGCACAGCAGCACCTCTCTCTACACTGTCTGATCCGGAGTGACTGTGACGAGTATGGCGGCGCCCGATCTGATATAGACCTGATGACGCTGTGCGGCCAGCCAATCACTGTAATGCCACAACCAACATGGCTACAGCATTACAATGAGTGACAGTCAATCCCTGCATGTTCATTGGCTCTGTAAAGAGCGACAAACATGCAGGGAGGGGACTCGAGCTCCCGCCGAGCATCCCCGGAAATACTCGGCGAGCTCCGAGCATCTCGAGCAGTGAGATGCCCAGGCAAGTATCGAGCAGTAGCGAGCTTGCTCGCCCATCCTAGTAAAGAAGGCTGCATGTCAGTACCCAGTAGCAAGTAAAAATGTCTAAGTGACTGCTGGAAGAAGAGGGGTTAATGGTGACCCCAGACACAGTTCCTAATCCCCCCCTCTCGTGCATGGTTAAACTTGGACTCTAGATTTAAAAATTCCAGCAATCTAGGTTTCCAAATCCTGGCAGCTTCTAAAGGGGCTTGTCTATGGAAGGATCCTTTAGAAAAACAGCTTATAGTTTAAGATGAAGGAAACGCAGGCAGCTAAAGTGAAGATTTAGTACTTTCTGGAAGGCTTGCGGTGCCTAAGCCCTGCTTGCTTGAGCAGTCTGAGGGTCCTTTTGCAGCCTAAGAAGGATTAGGCTCCCCTAAACCAGCAGGGCTATGCACACATTGGGAAAGTTAGCAGCTCCAGCTAATCGCTCCTCCGCTCTCTAATCCACAATCATTTTTCTTGCAAATTATCATTTTTATCACAGCTAAATAAGCACATTCTTTATGCTACAAGAAAGGAGCATCGGAGCGCAGCTCTGGCTGCAAAAGAAATGCAAACGTCATAACAAATTATTATTAA
This sequence comes from Phyllobates terribilis, assembly GCF_046119375.1. Taxonomy (NCBI): domain Eukaryota; kingdom Metazoa; phylum Chordata; class Amphibia; order Anura; family Dendrobatidae; genus Phyllobates; species Phyllobates terribilis. The sequence continues at coordinate 202,674,095 of NW_027362768.1, read as the reverse complement.
ATCTCAGACGAGGTAACACTGGGGGTGACGGTAAACAGATGCAGAAAAACAACATTTGCATGAGGAGCCTGACAATGGCGCTCGAGCTATAACCCTTCACATCCCAGCTGCAAGCTAAGATTCAACATAGTGCTCATTATCTGCCCATTGGCAGCAGGTTCTTTATATTATCATCTCCATGTCTGGATTATGCATTGACATCAAACAATAGTGAACATTATGCTATGACTGAGAGAACAGTCCAGAGTCACAAGAGACTATGCCTGTCCTGGAAGGGTTACACAAAACTACGCTCCTCCTGGAAGAGTCACAGGCAGTTATACCTATCCTAGGAGAGTCCCGTGAGACTACACCCGTCCTAAACAAGTCACAGGAGACGACACCAGTCCTAGAAGAGTCAAAGGAAACTACGTTTGCCCTGACCTAGAAGAGTTACAAGAGACTACGCCTGCTCTAAAAGAGTCACTGGAGACAACACCTGTCCAAGAAGAGTCAAAGTAAACTATGATTGTCCTAGGAGAGTCCGATGAGATTACGCCCATCCTAAACGAGTCACTGGAGACAACACCTGTCCTAGAAGAGTCAAAGGAAACTACATTTGCCCTGCTCTACAAGAATTTCAAGAGATTACGCATGACCTAAAAGAGTCGCAGAAAATATTCCTGTCCCAGAAGAGTCACTGGAGACAACACCTGTCCAAGAAAAGTCAAAGGAAACTACGCCTGTCCTATAAGTCACAGGAGATTATTCTGTCCTAGAAGAGTCACAGAAGACAACACCTGTTCTAGAAGAGTCACTGGAGACTATGCCTGCCGTAGCCGAATCTTAGGACACTAAGTCCTCCTAGAAGAGTCACAGAAGACTATGCCTGCCATAGAAGAGTCACAGGAGACTACATCTGACCTAGAAGATTCACAAGATACTATGCCTGCCCTAGAAGAGTCAAAATAGACTTTGGCAGTCATGGAATCACAGAACACTACAACTGTCCTAGAAGAATCAAAGGAGACTACGCCCCTCCTGGAAAAGTAACAGGAGACAAGAGTCAATGTCACCCCAACCTCAATGTAATCATACACATTTGCCCCGTCCTCAGAGTAATCGCACATGTTGCTCCACCCACAAGGTAATCATGCCTTATGTGTGTAATATTACATATGTGTGTATATATACAGTACAGACCAAAAGTTTGGACACACCTTCTCATTTAAAGATTTTTCTGTATTTTCATGACTATGAAAATTGTACATTCACACTGAAGGCATCAAAACTATGAATTACCACATGTGGAATTATATACTTAACAAAAAAATGTGAAACAACTGAAAATATGTCTTATATTCTAGGGTCTTCAAAGTAGCCACCTTTTGCTTTGATGACTGTGACGCGCCCCTGGGCCTGTGTCGCGCTGCGTTGCGCACGCGGGAGCTTACCCGGAGCCGGATCTCTTGAGGGTTGTAGTCTCGTGGCGGTGACCCGGTCCGTGCCCAGGGAGTCAAACTGAGCGGCGACGTATCAGCGGTAGATGTTGTACGACTACGCCACCCGTTGAATGCAGCTATGGAGCTGCCGCTGCAGGACAGTCCACTGAGGCCGGTGGATGGATGGTGCAGCGTAGATGGTATAACCCCCAACGGGAGGGGTATGGCCTCAGGGCAGCAGATGTGGATGATGGGGGTAGCAGGACGATGCGGTGTAGTTCAGGGTCTTTACTGGTGACAACGATAGACCCTCCCGGAGTACTGGCTAGCGATTGGGGCCTGGTCAGTCCTTGAGCAGATGGGATCTCCCCTGGCCAGGCGGAGTTGTAGGCCTCCCAAACTAACTGTACTCTTCTGGCTACCTTGCTAGAAGCGGGTATAAGTAGCCCACGTCCCTGAGTGTACCGTGTGGTGCTCACCCGTATGGCCGGTGACTCGGGGCCTTCTAGTGGCTTCCGCTCCACGATGGCGGTGCTGGTCCCACGCGTGTGACCGTGCCTTCGGGCTTCTTGGCCAGAGGACCTGAAATCCCCTGCCTGACGGATTATGCTGCTGGGTAGGAGTTAGTCCCCACAGCCTCGGACTCCGGGTCCGGTAAGAAATCTTCTCAGTCAGGGCGAGCTCTGCAGCTGCCAGCCCCTGACTCCTTGTAGTACTGCTTCTGCTGTTTCTTCCTAAGCTGCTTCTCTTCGCTACTCTTCTTAACTCCAGGCTCAGGCCCCTGGACAGGGCCTGCCTGTGGAGCAGAGCCCATAGAGCAGCTCTGCTCCCTGTCTTCTCCTCTCAGAACTCACTAACCCTGCCTCAGCCCCAGGTCTATATAGGGGAAGTCCTTCCCCTCCCAAGACTGGGCAGGAGGTGTGGCATGCACAGGATCCCTGACCAAAGGACCTCCCACCTGCTCTCAGACATAACATTACATTACTGTGGAAACCAGACCCCTGGGGTGCCACAACTGCTTTGCACACTCTTGGCATTCTCTTGATGAGCTTCAAGAGGTAGTCACCGGAAATGGTCTTCCAACAATCTTAAAGGAGTTCCCAGAGATGCTTAGCACTTGTTGGCCCTTTTGCCTTCACTCTGCGGTCCAGCTCCCCCCAAACCATCTCGATTGGGTTCAGGTCTGGTGACTGTGGAGGCCAGGTCATCTGGTGTAGCACCCCATCACTCTCCTTCTTGGTCAAATAGCCCTTACACAGCCTGGAGGTGTTTGGGGTCATTGTCCTGTTGAAAAATAAATGATAGTCCAACTAAACGCAAACCGGATGGAATAGCATGCCGCTGCAAGATGCTGTGGTAGCCATGCTGGTTCAGTATGACTTCAATTTTGAATAAATCCCCAACAGTGTCACCAGCAAAGCCCCCCCACACCATCACACCTCCTCCTCCATGCTTCACGGTGGGAACCAGGCATGTAGAGTCCATCCGTTCACCTTTTCTGCGTCGCACAAAGACACGGTGGTTGGAACCAAAGATCTCAAATTTGGACTCATCAGACCAAAGCAGAGATTTCCACTGGTCTAATGTCCATTCCTTGTGTTCTTTAGCCCAAACAAGTCTCTTCTGATTGTTGCCTGTCCTTAGCAGTGGTTTCCTAGCAGCTATTTTACCCTGAAGGCCTGCTGCACAAAGTCTCCTCTTAACAGTTGTTGAAGAGATGTGTCTGCTGCTAGAACTCTGTGTGGCCTTGACCTGGTCTCTAATCTGAGCTGCTGTTAACCTGCGATTTCTGAGGCTGGTGACTCGGATAAACTTATCCTGAGAAGCAGAGGTGACTCTTGGTCTTCCTTTCCTGGGGCAGTCCTCATGTGAGCCAGTTTCTTTGTAGCACTTGATGGTTTTTGCAACTGCACTTGGGGACACTTTCAAAGTTTTCCCAATTTTTCGCACTGACTGACCTTCATTTCTAAAAGTAATGATGGTCACTCATTTTTCTTTACTTAGCTGCTTTTTTCTTGCCATAATACAAATTCTAACAATCTATTCAGTAGGACTATCAGCTGTGTATCCACCTGACTTCTGCACAACACAACTGATGGTCCCAACCCCATTTATAAGGCAAGAAATCCCACTTATTAAACCTGACAGGGCACACCTGTGAAGAACCATTTCCGGTAACTACCTCTTGAAGCTCATCAAGAGAATGCCAATAGTGTGCAAAGCAGTCATCAAAGCAAAAGGTGGCTACTTTGAAGAACCTAGAATATAAGACATATTTTCAGTTGTTTCACACTTTTTTGTTAAGTATATAATTCCACATGTGGTAATTCATAGTTTTGATGCCTTCAGTGTGAATGTACAATTTTCATAGTCATGAAAATACAGAAAAATCTTTAAATGAGAAGGTGTGTCCAAACTTTTGGTCTGTACTGTACTTCGTGTGTCAGTGTTGGTGTGCTGTGTGCTCCAGCTCCATCAATGAAAACAGTAGTGGCAGCCAGCGTCTCCTGTGCTGTATATGATATTTAAGTCGTACCTGCTGTAAGGAGGGAAGGTCACCCTGATCGCAGGTGTGCAGGCGTCTTACTCCTTCACCGCAGGGTTTCAGCATGGAGGATCTATTCCTATTGAGCCACAGCAAAGCAGCTGTGTCAAACATGAAAGGATATTTGCCTATATACAGAATCTATTCATTGGATTATTCGAACGACTTTCATTAATAATTGTGATTGAAGAAAAGAATTGTCGGGTGTCTTGAATTCTATATCACATAAGAGCATGAGGTGGCCAGAGAGGTCCATACAGTGAGACTGGTCAGAGAGGTCCATACAGTGAGAATGGCCAGAGAGGTCCAGACAGTGAGAATGGCCAGAGAGGTCCAGACAGTGAGAATGGCCAGAGAGGTCCAGACAGTGAGAATGGTCAGAGAGGTCCATACAGTGAGAATGGCCAGAGAGGTCCATACAGTGAGAATGGCCAGAGAGGTCCATACAGTGAGAATGGCCAGAGAGGTCCATACAGTGAGACTGGTCAGAGAGGTCCATACAGTGAGAATGGCCAGAGAGGTCCAGACAGTGAGAATGGCCAGAGAGGTCCAGACAGTGAGAATGGCCAGAGAGGTCCAGACAGTGAGAATGGTCAGAGAGGTCCATACAGTGAGAATGGTCAGAGAGGTCCATACAGTGAGAATGGCCAGAGAGGTCCATACAGTGAGAATGGCCAGAGAGGTCCATACAGTGAGAATGGCCAGAGAGGTCCATACAGTGAGAATGGCCAGAGAGGTCCATACAGTGAGAATGGCCAGAGAGGTCCATACAGTGAGAATGGCCAGAGAGGTCCATATAGTGAGAATGGCCAGAGAGGTCCATACAGTGAGAATGGCTAAAGAGGTTGAGAACGAGAGTGGCTATAGAAGTTCAGAATGTGAGAAGGTAGAGAGGTCCTAAAAGAGAGCAGCAAGAGAGTTTGAGAATTAGGCTAGGGTCACACGACAGGATAAAAAATTAGTTTAGAGTTGCATCCAGAAAAGGAGGACATCTGCACTGCCTCACTGAATAACATTTGTCCAACTGCAATCTATTTTTTATCAAATAGAACTCGAACCTTAGAATTGCTTGAGAGGTCTAGAATGAGAATGATAAGGGAGGTCTACAATGAGAGCGGCAAGAGGTAAACAGAATGTGACTAACTTGAGAAATCCTCACGTAGAGCAGGTAGAAAGTTCCAGTATGCGAAAAACAAAAAGCAGCAAGAGTGGCCCAGAAGTTTAAAAAAAATCCTGCTAGAGAAATCCAAAATAAGAGTGGCAAATGGGAGTCCAGAATGTGAGGAACTAGAGAATCACAGAATGAAAACCTCAAGAGAACTCCAGACAGAGCAGTTAGGGAGGTCCAGAATGTGAGAAGTTAGGGAGGTCCAGAATGTGAGAAGTTAGTGAGGTCCAGAATGTGAGAAGTTAGTGAGGTCCAGAATGTGAGACGTTAGTGAGGTCCAGAATGTGAGACGTTAGTGAGGTCCAGAATGTGAGACGTTAGTGAGGTCCAGAATGTGAGACGTTAGTGAGGTCCAGAATGTGAGACGTTAGTGAGGTCCAGAATGTGAGACGTTAGTGAGGTCCAGAATGTGAGACGTTAGTGAGGTCCAGAATGTGAGACGTTAGTGAGGTCCAGAATGTGGGACGTTAGGGAGGTCCAGAATGTGGGACGTTAGGGAGGTCCAGAATGTGAGAAGTTAGGGAGGTCCAGAATGTGAGAAGTTAGGGAGGTCCAGAATGTGAGAAGTTAGGGAGGTCCAGAATGTGAGAAGTTAGGGAGGTCCAGAATGTGAGAAGTTAGGGAGGTCCAGAATGTGAGAAGTTAGGGAGGTCCAGAATGTGAGAAGTTAGGGAGGTCCAGAATGTGAGAAGTTAGGGAGGTCCAGAATGTGAGAAGTTAGGGAGGTCCAGAATGTGAGCAGTTAGGGAGGTCCAGAATGTGAGCAGTTAGGGAGGTCCAGAATGTGAGCAGTTAGTGAGGTCCAGAATGTGAGCAGTTAGTGAGGTCCAGAATGTGAGCAGTTAGTGAGGTCCAGAATGTGAGCAGTTAGTGAGGTCCAGAATGTGAGCAGTTAGGGAGGTCCAGAATGTGAGCAGTTAGGGAGGTCCAGAATGTGAGCAGTTAGGGAGGTCCAGACAGAGCAGTTAGGGAGGTCCAGAATGTGAGAAGTTAGTGAGGTCCAGAATGTGAGAAGTTAGTGAGGTCCAGACAGAGCACTTAGGGAGGTCCAGAATGTGAGAAGTTAGTGAGGTCCAGAATGTGAGAAATTAGTGAGGTCCAGAATGTGAGCAGTTAGTGAGGTCCAGAATGTGAGCAGTTAGTGAGGTCCAGAATGTGAGCAGTTAGTGAGGTCCAGAATGTGAGCAGTTAGTGAGGTCCAGAATGTGAGCAGTTAGGGAGGTCGAGAATGTGAGCAGTTAGTGAGGTCGAGAATGTGAGCAGTTAGTGAGGTCGAGAATGTGAGCAGTTAGTGAGGTCGAGAATGTGAGAAGTTAGTGAGGTCCAGAATGTGAGAAGTTAGTGAGGTCCAGAATGTGAGAAGTTAGTGAGGTCCAGAATGTGAGAAGTTAGTGAGGTCCAGAATGTGAGAAGTTAGTGAGGTCCAGAATGTGAGAAGTTAGGGAGGTCCAGAATGTGAGAAGTTAGGGAGGTCCAGAATGTGAGAAGTTAGGGAGGTCCAGAATGTGAGAAGTTAGGGAGGTCCAGAATGTGAGAAGTTAGGGAGGTCCAGAATGTGAGAAGTTAGGGAGGTCCAGAATGTGAGAAGTTAGGGAGGTCCAGAATGTGAGAAGTTAGGGAGGTCCAGAATGTGAGAAGTTAGGGAGGTCCAGAATGTGAGAAGTTAGGGAGGTCCAGAATGTGAGAAGTTAGGGAGGTCCAGAATGTGAGAAGTTAGGGAGGTCCAGAATGTGAGAAGTTAGGGAGGTCCAGAATGTGAGAAGTTAGGGAGGTCCAGAATGTGAGAAGTTAGGGAGGTCCAGAATGTGAGAAGTTAGGGAGGTCCAGAATGTGAGAAGTTAGGGAGGTCCAGAATGTGAGAAGTTAGGGAGGTCCAGAAAGTGAGAAGTTAGGGAGGTCCAGAATGTGAGAAGTTAGGGAGGTCCAGAATGTGAGAAGTTAGGGAGGTCCAGAATGTGAGAAGTTAGGGAGGTCCAGAATGTGAGAAGTTAGGGAGGTCCAGAATGTGAGAAGTTAGGGAGGTCCAGAATGTGAGAAGTTAGGGAGGTCCAGAATGTGAGAAGTTAGGGAGGTCCAGAATGTGAGAAGTTAGGGAGGTCCAGAATGTGAGAAGTTAGGGAGGTCCAGAATGTGAGAAGTTAGGGAGGTCCAGAATGTGAGAAGTTAGGGAGGTCCAGAATGTGAGAAGTTAGGGAGGTCCAGAATGTGAGAAGTTAGGGAGGTTCAGAATGTGAGAAGTTAGTGAGGTCCAGAATGTGAGAAGTTAGGGAGGTCCAGAATGTGAGAAGTTAGTGAGGTCCAGAATGTGAGAAGTTAGTGAGGTCCAGAATGTGAGCAGTTAGTGAGGTCCAGAATGTGAGCAGTTAGTGAGGTCCAGAATGTGAGCAGTTAGTGAGGTCCAGAATGTGAGCAGTTAGTGAGGTCCAGAATGTGAGAAGTTAGTGAGGTCCAGAATGTGAGCAGTTAGGGAGGTCCAGACAGAGCAGTTAGGGAGGTCCAGAATGTGAGAAGTTAGTGAGGTCCAGAATGTGAGAAGTTAGTGAGGTCCAGACAGAGCACTTAGGGAGGTCCAGAATGTGAGAAGTTAGTGAGGTCCAGACTGTGAGAAATTAGTGAGGTCCAGAATGTGAGAAGTTAGTGAGGTCCAGAATGTGAGCAGTTAGTGAGGTCCAGAATGTGAGAAGTTAGGGAGGTCGAGAATGTGAGCAGTTAGTGAGGTCCAGAAAGTGAGCAGTTAGTGAGGTCCAGAATGTGAGCAGTTAGTGAGGTCCAGAATGTGAGAAGTTAGTGAGGTCCAGAATGTGAGAAGTTAGTGAGGTCCAGAATGTGAGCAGTTAGTGAGGTCCAGAATGTGAGAAGTTAGTGAGGTCCAGAATGTGAGAAGTTAGTGAGGTCCAGAATGTGAGAAGTTAGTGAGGTCCAGAATGTGAGAAGTTAGTGAGGTCCAGAATGTGAGAAGTTAGTGAGGTCCAGAATGTGAGAAGTTAGTGAGGTCCAGAATGTGAGAAGTTAGTGAGGTCCAGAATGTGAGAAGTTAGGGAGGTCCAGAATGTGAGAAGTTAGTGAGGTCCAGAATGAAATCAAGTAGTTAGGTCCATTCAGAACCTGCTGAGAAAATACACAACCTCAGGGTCCAAGGATCTTTAATTAGGATTCAGCTCCAAGTGTTAGGCTTAGGCTATGTGCCCACGTTGCATTTATGAAGCAGAAAATTTCTGCTGCATAAATGCAAGTCCTCTCCCGGAAAAACGCATGCGGAATTCCGCACGCGTTTATCGCGCGTTTATCACGCGTTTTTCACATGCGGAATTGCCTTGCGTTTTTTATGCATTGGACAAAGGCAATTCCGCTTGCGGAAACGCAAAATTAAATGACATGCTGCGGATTTTTGAACGCGGCATAAACGCTGCGGAAAAATCCGCAGCATGTGCATAGAACTTGCGGAATCCCATTGGGGACCATGGGGTGCGGATATACATGCGTTTTTCAAGCGTTTACGCTGCGGAAATTCCGCAGCATATACGCTTGAAAAATGCTACGTGGGCACACAGCCTTACTTTGGTGTAATCTGTGGGAGCTCTGATGGAAAATAATCGATAGAGGAGGGCACTCCATACCTATGAGGATTATTAGCTCCATGACACTGAACCCATAGGCTTAGGTGATGGATGGAGCTCTAGTCGCTGCCATGAAAGTTTAGAGAGCACAGAGACAGCAAAGAGTTTACAGCCTGCCTCTCTTCCATGGGAAATGCCTTCATTTCCCGATCTGCTCTCCATCCTAATCAAAGCTTAATAAGGTTAAATCCTAGATAAACAGGGATCTGGAGCAATTGTGCTTCTGTGGTAGTATTAGGTAATCTATTGTTCCAGATATTTAATGCTTCCAGGAGCAACCACTAATCTGAAATTAGCTAATGATTTCTCTAGTCCACGAGCCACCACCTTCTACTGTCACAAACTGTGAGGCTTTCAGAAGTTCTAACCCTGCCTATCATCATCAGACATCATTGTGTGGCGGGCTATCCATAGCAGGTCGTAGATGTCTTCTGTGGTTGTATTGGACATTAATGTAAGAATAGAGGAATCATTGCTGACCCGTGGAAACACAAGATCACTTCACGCTCATTCTGGGAATTTTGTTATTAAGAGAATGATGATGAAGATGATGAAAATGAGGTGCAGGAGAAAGATGAAGATTGAGAGGATGAGGAGGAGCATGAAGGATAATGAAAATGGTATGGATGATGAGGAGCATGTTGATGAGGGCAAGGAGGAAGAGGGTGAAAATAAGGAGGGAGATGACCAGAATAATTATGATGATGAGGAGGATCCTGATAAAGGTGAGAAGAAGGGTGAAAAGATAGATAATGATGTAGATGATCTGGAGGATGATGGTGATGATATGGAGGATGATGATGGAGATTAGGAGAATGATCAGGATAATGATCATGAACATGATCAGAATGATGAAGATCAGAAGGCTGTTGATAAAGGTGAAAAAGATGATGAAGTTGAGGAGGACAATGATGATGATCGGATATTGAGGATAATGATGAAGATAAGGATGAAGATGATCAGGATAATGATGATGAAGATGGGAAGGATGATGTTTCTAGAAAGCGGTGCCTCATCCCTTAACACTTAGAACACCGCACTATCTTCATATTTTATTGGATTTATTCCTGTTTTTCACTCATTTCCCTTTAGGTACCTCCTTTTTCCTGTTCGTATTGCATAATCCTCCATTTTATGTAAGAACTTACAGTAGGCTTTAGTCATCTGCAGCATTATTTCCATTGAACAGCGCACAGTGATTGCCACCATTTTGAATACATTAATGCTGTGAGGTTCTAGAAGTGACTCCTGTCCTGGCCAGCTACATTCCTATAGACTGGCGTATATCACAAGATGGCTGATGTCTTGCTGTGCAGCCGTGTGGGGGAGTCAATGAAGGGGGCAACAGATAACAGGGTTCTTCCTAGTTCCATCTCGTTTTGTGGACCAGCCATGCGGACCCTCAATCTTTGTTGAGCACATTCTGGTCTGCACAGTGACATTGTGACCCGAGTTGTGGTCAGATATGTTGCCCAGACCCCTGGGCCTCTATGATAGACACTCCCTATAGTCCTCTTATATATCAGCATTTTAGGGTCTCGTTCATGTCATCCACTGGGTGGGAAACCATTTGATTGATGTGAAGAAGAACACAAAGTCTTTCTCCTTTCCGCAGCCTAATTACAGCTCATCAGAGGCAGATCATTAGCACTCATCGTCTACAGGTTAATGACTCGGACTGCTAAATTATGGAGCAGTGTCCTGTAATCAGAATATTGACCACCATAAATAGTTAAAGAGAGTTAATAGGCAGCGGGAGCTGGGCCGGCTCGTCATCACCCTGGGGAGGCCCCATCTCAGCCGCTTGTTTGCTTCCAATAATTAGCCCTACTGGATTATCCGATGCAAATCTGCAATGCGACTGCGCTCTGTCAAACCTCGTTTGTGGTTTAAATGGGAAATTGACGTGTGAAGTAGAATAAATGTTTGTGTGCAGGAGACGGGGAGCCGAGGAGGAGAATCTGCCGACTATCCTCATTACTGAGGCTTCTGGGAATTACAGTCTACTGCTGGAATCTCACACCTCATACAAATCTGCATTTATACCTGGCTGGAAGGGACGTATAGATAGGGGATCTACAGATCAGGGAATCTATAGGGGAATGGATCCAGAAGTGTATCTGTGAGGGTTGGACCTACACAGCATAAATCTATAGGGGATGTATCTACAGGGTATGTATATGGTGAAATATATCTATAAGGTGCACATCTATGAGGGTTGTGTCCAGTGTCGGAATGGGGTACCAAGGGCCCACAGGTAACCAACTCCAGGGCCCCACATTTCAGCTTCATGCAAATGTGACCTTATCCTCAATCACACAGTTACATCACAATGATCTGGGCAGATTATTAGATGAGTACGATGCCGCCATTGTCTGTACATAGTGATTCAGGTATACTGTGCAAAGTACTGCTCATATAAGAGAGTGGGGCCCACCGGAGGATTCTCCTGCCCTCCTGTGGGCCAGTGCAAGCCTGGATGTGTCAATAGAAGATCTATCTATAAATAATGTATATATAGGGTATACACTTACAAACTTTACGTCATATTTATATGGGATGCACCTATAGGGTGCATATGTATGAAGGTTTTATCTACAGGGGATGTGCCTATTTGGAGTACATTTATAAGGAAATGCATCTATATGGTACATATCTAAAATGGATGCCTCTATAAGGAATATTATGTAGCTGATGTGCCTATAAGGGAATTTGAGATTTATCTATAAGGGATGTATCTATAGGGTGTGTATGTAAAGATCGTATTCATAGGGATGTATCTAGATAGATAGGAGAGAATATATACATGGGATGAATCTATTATGTGCAGTGTTTAAAGGGAATGTGTCCATTTACAATGTACCTATTAGGAAGCATCTGTAATTGTAGCTGTAAGGTGCATATCTGTAAGGGTTATATCTACAGAGGATGTCTGTTGGGAATTCACCTTTAAAAGGATAGTATGTGTGGATTATTCATGAGGGATGTATCTATAAAGGAATATATTGATAAGGGATGGGCGGTGGTGGCGAACCCATGGCATGTGTGCCAGAGGGGGCACACAGTGCCTTCTTTGTGGGCACATGCGCTGTCGCCCCTGATCTCCTCTCTGGCCCCTGGGCCGATTCCCGGGGACTGAAGTGCTTGGGCCGGCTGCCCAGTTCTGTCGGTCCTTTAATTCCTTTTTACATTGCAAGCGCAGAGTGTGCACCACTGAATGCTGTGGCGCATGCAATGAAGAATTACATCCGGACGCTGACCAATGCAGATTCACTCCCGTCCCACAGATGAAGACCACAGTGGCAGCTCCATGTCTTCTGTGATTTATGCACCAGCCCCAAAGTGTCTCCTGTCAAACTTTGGGGCTGGTGCACACATCACAGGAGACATTTGAAGCTGGTGCACACATCACAGCAGGCATTTGGGATTAGTGCATGCATCACAAGAGACACTTTGAGGCTGGTGCACATGTGCACCAACCCCAGTGTCTCCTATGTGATGTATATGCTCCAGCCCCAGTGTCTCTTGTGTGGTGTATATGCTCCAGCCCCAGTGTCTCCTGTGTGGTGTATATGCTCCAGCCCCAGTGTCTCCTGTGTGGTGTATATGCTCCAGCCCCAATGTCTCCTGTGTGGTGTATATGCTCCAGCCCCAGTGTCTCCTGTGTGGTGTAAATGTTCCAACCCCAGTGTATTTTGTGTGGAGTATATGCTCCAGCCCCAGAGTCTCCTGTGTGGTGCATATGCTCCAACCCCAGAGTCTCCTGTGTGGTGTATATGCTCCAACCCCAGAGTCTCCTGTGTGGTGCATATGCTCCAACCCCAGAGTCTCCTGTGTGGTGCATATGCTCCAACCCCAGAGTCTCCTGTGTGGTGTATATGCTCCAACGCCAGAGTCTCCTGTGTGGTGTATATGCTCCAACCCCAGAGTCTCCTGTGTGGTGTATATGCTCCAACGCCAGAGTCTCCTGTGTGGTGTATATGCTCCAACGCCAGAGTCTCCTGTGTGGTGTATATGCTCCAACGCCAGAGTCTCCTGTGTGGTGTATATGCTCCAACGCCAGAGTCTCCTGTGTGGTGTATATGCTCTAACCCCAGCGTCTCCTGTGTGGTGTATATGCAACAGCACCAGTGTCTCCCATGTGATGTACAGTGGTGTAAAAAAGTGTTTCCCCCTTCCCAATTTTTTATTCTTTTGCATGTTTGTCACTTAAATGTTTCAGATCACAAAAAAATTTAAATATCAGACAAAGACAACACAAGTAACCACAAAATGCAGTTTATAAATGAAGGTCTTCATTATTAAGGGAAAAATAAATTCAAACCTACAGGGCCCTGTGTAAAAAAGTGATTGCCCCTTTATAAAATATAAATTAACAGTGATTTATCACATTTGTGGGAAGCCAAGTTAAGTTTCCCTAGCCACACACAGGTCTGATTATCGCACACACACAGGTCTGATTACCGCACACACACAGGACTGATTACCGCACACACACAGGACTGATTACCGCACACACACAGGACTGATTACCGCACACACACAGGACTGATTACCGCACACACACAGGACTGATTACCGCACACACACAGGACTGATTACCGCACACACACAGGACTGATTACCGCACACACACAGGACTGATTACCGCACACACACAGGACTGATTACCGCACACACACAGGACTGATTACCGCACACACACAGGACTGATTACCGCACACACACAGGACTGATTACCGCACACACACAGGACTGATTACTGCACACACAGGACTGATTACTGCACACACACAGGTCTGATTACTGCACACACACAGGTCTGATTACTGCACACACACAGGTCTGATTACTGCACACACACAGGTCTGATTACTGCACACACACAGGTCTGATTACTGCACACATGTAAGGTGCCCCAGCGAGGTAGTTGTGGGCAAGCTGTAGCCCCCTCTCGCTCTGGCATCCTACAGGCAATACATGTCCTCCCTCTGAAATGTGGCCTTGTATGTGGGGCTCTCCACTTACTTCAAACCATCCGATCGCGGCTGTCTCCAGGCATTTCTCTTCTGGGACCAGGGCAGCAATAAATTCAGAGAACACGAGGTTCTTAACCAGAACTTGAACTTTACTTGGGGAAGAGGAATATGTACAATATTTACAGGCAGATATAATGGATAAGGCCCGACAGGTTATTATCTCTCTCACAGGCGCTGGCAACTTCTTCAGCCCTGGTTTCCTCTCTGAGTGAAGCATCTCTGTGACTCTAATCTCTAGCCCAATAGACTCTTCTGAAATACCAACAGTGATCTGGATCCAATATCTCTCCCTCACGTCTTAGCCTGGAGTCCTATTTATCTTCCTCTGCTTCCTGCAGACTAGAAGTGCCCCGGGTCCTCACTACCTTTGATGAGTTTCTCCGGCCGGCTAACAGGACTCTTGCTCTTGCATAGGGAGACTTTCACACTGGTGATCCCACTGTCTGAGGGTATGGAGCTCCCGTCTACCCTAGCAGCCAATATATATTCAGTCTGCCTGTATGGTTCTCTGTCCTATCTCTTACTGAAGAATCACTTCCTGATTCTGGAAACTAAACAGAGATTTTCCTAATGTGCCCACCCTCAGTGAGCTGTCATCACACAGCATTAACTCATCACTGTCTGTAACACTGCTAACAGACTCAACCTGACATCTGCACCCAGGACAGTGGCATCTTGTGGCTGTTTACAGGTACTGCAGCCCACAAGGAATTATGCCAGGAACAAGCTCTATATCACTCAAGGCTTGATCAGGGCACTAAGTTCCCCCTCTACTCTACTGACTGGACCACTAAGGCTAACCCCTTAGCTTGGTCTACCAAAAGTTCAGAGAGGTCTGACTTCAGGAACACTTCCTTTAACTATCTCAGTGCCAAGGGAAGGCTACGCCCTTCCCCACTACTGCACACACACAGGTCTGATTACTGCACACACACAGGTCTGATTACTGCACACACACAGGTCTGATTACTGCACACACAGGTCTGATTACTGCACACACACAGCACTGATAACTGCACACACACAGGACTAGAGTTTAGCCACCCCCGTAGTGTTTGGGTTGGGTTCGGTTCGTCGAACACCATTGAACACGGTTAAAACCAATGGCAGGCAAATAACACATAGAAACACATAGAAAACACATTCAAAGGTGTCCAAAAGCTGACAAACTGCTCGGAAGACACAACTAACACATGGAAAAGTGACAAGTACATATAGTCATGTGAAAAGAAAAGAGGTGGAGTAAAAGGAGGGGGAGACACAGATATAGGCATGTCATGCCCTTCTAAAATCAAGAAAGGCTGGAGTAAAAATCTAAAATCAGCCTACCAACACCCAGACGTCGTGACAAGAAAATTAAAAAAATAAATATCTTTAGGTAGAATGGTGGTTCCATTCAGAACACTTTCCTTACAAGACATAGTGGTATCCCCGTTGTGAGTTGTGCCAAAAACGGAACCCAATACATTCGGACTAATCCACCATTTGTCATATCCAAGGGGCAGGTCCGTAAACGACAACATCGACGTGGAACCAAGTACAGTAGTATTTACTGTACATCCTTTGACAAGGCAATCAGGCGGATCAAGAAGTTGGGAAGGGTCACCCTAATGGCCAAAACAGACATTGATGCGGCGTTCCGGTTACTTACTACCTGTGCCTTTGAATAGTGTCCACCTATTGGGCTGCTTCTGGGAAGGAGCATACTATATAGATCGCTGTTTGCCCATGGGGTGGTCCAGATCCTGCTCACTATTTGAGGCGTTTAGTTGCTTCCTCGAATGGGTTGTAATGGACGTTTCTAAGGGGGCACATATCCATTACCTCGACAACTTCTTATGCATGGGCCCAAAAGATTCACCACAGTGTGAATACACGCGGTAGTCCACCTGTGAGAAGGAGAGAGCTGGAGGGAGAGCGGACACCACAGAGCCGAGGGTTAGATGGAGAACGGAAGAAGGAAAGAGGGCGAGGGAGGTAAGGGAGTACAGTGGAAGGCCGACCTGAGCTCCCCCACGTTCCTGCTGGGCGGGGAACAGCCCCGGGAAGAAAAGTCGCTTCCGCATCCCTTTGAGGTTACGGGCGCGAGCGGGCAGAGGGACTACGCTGGAGTGCGAAGCCGACAAGGCCAGTCCGCTCCTGCCCGTGCGACCTCCGTGTTGCCGGGTTTGTGCCAGAGCCGTGGTGGACCCTGACGGCCAACCCCCTCTCCCAATACTGGTGCCTGTCCGCTGGTGGGTCGGGCCCCCCCGCGGTGGTGGGGGAGTAACATCTGCAGAAGAAGACCATCTTCCAGCCAAACTAAGATGTCTACTTCTTTTCGTGGACAATGTGATCCGATCCCTTTCTTATGGACACGCCCATCGCTACAAATTCCAGATGAGGCACAAAAACAGCAGGTGCTTCAACGGATATCAAGTGCTCCTTCAAGTGGGCTCTCCTCCACCTCAACTTCAACATCACAATTACTCCAGTCCTCAGAAGTGTCATCCCAATCGCACTTGCTTCCTCACAGCGCCCAAGTCTCCAGCTGCCCGTCTGAGTATGGGGTAACACAGATGGTTGAGTCTGCAGAGCTGTTTACTCATACTATAGCCTGGGAAACGGAGGTCTGCTCCAGAGCTACTGTTAATCCAGACGAGGAAATGATCTGCACTGATGCCCAGAATCTTTAGGAGTCGGATCCAGGACCAGATGAAGAAGGTTCTGAGCATAATGTAGACCCTCGTTCCCAAACTGTAACTCCTATTGGTGGAGACAATGATGAAGAAGATGATGAGACTCAAATACCTGATTGGAGCGACAACTTTAGATTTCGGTCAGGGCAGGAAGAGGTTGGCTCTGAGGAAGACGGGTGTGAGAACACACAGGGTGATGATGACGAGGTTGGAGATCCCACTTACTGTCAACCCACAGTCAGCCAGTCGATGAGGTCAGCAGAGGAGGTGGAGGAGAATGCTATTGACGCCGAGGTTAGGTTGCGCCTTCCTGGACCGAGACGGAGTACTGGAAGCACGTCAACAACTGCATCCTCAAACACAACTCTGCCTCTGACCACAAGTCGTGGTGGCTCTTCAGGTCGCATGGGCTCTAAGCCTTGCATAGCCTGGGCATTTTTTCAGATCGATAAGGATGACCCAACTCGTGTTATCTGTAATATTTGTCACCAAAAGCTAAGTAGAGGCCAAAAAATCCATAGTTTGAGTACTTCATGCATGAACCGTCACATGGATATGAAGCATAAGTTGCAGTGGGAAGCTCACTGTGCTACAATGCGGCCTAGCGGGCCGGGCCAACCACAGTCTGCCCCATCTTGTGCATCCGCGGCCTCTTCATCCTCTGTGACTGGGGGGACAGCAGTCACACATGTTTTTGGACGCAGACCTGCCACCTCTTTACCCGCAACAGCCAGTGTGATTGGCAGGTCATCATTTCATTTGGAAGTGGAAACACCAGCTAGTGTTGAGCGCTCTCCGACATCGAGAGCACCACCTTCGGATCAAGGCAACCTAACATGTCCGCCTGCATCTTCCTCACAGACTGGCAGTTTGCCGCGGACACCCTAATCAACACCGTCTAAGCACAACAGCCAGCCCTCGGTCCCTCAGATGTGGACAAGTAAAAGACCATTTCCTCCTAGCCATGAGAAAGCTAAGAGGTTGAATTTCACCATCTGCAAGCTCTTGGCTACAGAAATGCTGCCTTTCCGCCTGGTGGACACAGAGGATTTTTGAGACCTTATGTCCGTCGCAGTGCCCCAGTACCAGATGCCCAGTCGGCACTACTTCTCAAAGAAAGGTGGGCCTGCGCTCCACCAGCATGTCGCACACAACATCACTGCTTCTTTGAGAAACTCTGTGTGTGACAGGGTGCATTTCACCACAGACACTTGGACGAGTAGGCATGGAGAGGGGCGTTACATGTCGCTGACTGGGCACTGGGTAACTATGGTGCAGCAGGACAAGGGGCTGCTGTCCAAGTCTTGCCGTCCCCACGAGTTGTGCGTCAATCCTCTTTATCTAGAAGTTCCTCCACTGCTTCTGCCTCCTCAACCTCCTCTCGGTCCTCCACCTGCACCCACCTGCACCCAAAGCCTGTCTGGTAATGCCACCCGCTTTCTAACTGCGCAGAAGGAATCCTGCACACCTCCTTACTATGCTGGCAGCAGGGCTCAACAGCATCAGGCGGTGTTTACTTTGAAATGTCTGGGAAATGTGAGTCACACAGCTGAGGAGTTGAAGTCAGCTCTGGAGACCCAGTTTCATGAATTGTTGTCTCCACTGGACCTGCAACCAGGGAAGGCCGTGTGCGACAATGCTACAAACCTGGGTGCGGCCCTTCGCCAGGGCAATGTCACACACGTGCCTTGTATGGCTCACATGTTGAACCTGGTTGTCCAGCAATTTTTAGCCCACTATCCCGGACTAGATGGCCTTCTGCAGAGAGCACGGTCGCTGTGTTCTCACTTCCGCCTTTCGCATCCCGCAGCTCAACGACTTACATCTCTACAGAAGTCGTTGGGCCTGCCAGTTCACCGGCTGAAATGCCATGTGCTGACACGGTGGAATTCAACTCTGCACATGTTGCAGCGACTGGCAGCACTGATGAGCCCTGGTGCAATACGTTCTGACGTATAGCCTGAGCCAACGAGATCCAGAGGTGGGGCAAATCACGCTGCAGGAGTGGTCTCAGATCAGGGACCTATGCACCCTTCTGCACAGTTTTGAAATGGCGACGAAGATGTTTAGTGCTGACGATGCCATTATCAGCATGACTATTCCGGTGATTTACGTGCTGGAGCACAAGTTAAACAGTATTCGGAGTCAGGTGGTGGGACAAGAGGAGGTGGAGGAAGTAGAGGAGGAGTCGTATGCGGAAGGGATAACATCTCCAAGGTCCAGACGGTCGGCAGCACCAAGGCGGCAGGCATGGGAGTGTGGGGGAGAGGGATTAACCAGGGCGCATGGTAGCAGCCAAACTGTTGAGGAAGGTGCAGGAGCCGAGAAAGAAGTGGAGGACGAACTGGCGATGGGCATGGAAGACTCATCAGATGAGGGAGACCTTGATCACATTTTTGTTGTGCGAGGTTGGGGGGAGAGGGCAGAGGAAGGAAGCATGATTCTTACCTCACTACTAACACAACAAGGACTTGGTCCTCCTGGATGTGCAAGACACATGAGTGCCTTCTTGCTGCACTACCTGCAACATGACCCTCGGATTGTCAGAATTCGAAGTAATGCCGACTACTGGGTTGCCACACTCCTAGATCCCCGGTACAAAAGTAAATTTGACGAAATAATTCCTGCCATAGAAAGGGATTCACGCATGCAGGAGTATCAGCAGAGACTGTTGCAGAATCTTACATGTGCTTTTCCACAAAACACCAGTGGTGCACGTAGTGAATCTCACAGTTCTAACTTGCCAACCGTGGGACTGTCGAGTCTTCATCACTCAAACCGTAACAGTAACACAGTATCTGCTGGTAACAGCAATTTTGTGGAATCGTTTCACCACTTTTTTAGACCATCCCTTGCAAGGCCACAGGAGACAAGAAGTCTGACACATAGTCAACGCCTAGAGAGGATGGTACAGGATTATCTCCAAGTGAACATCGAAGCCATGACTGTGTCACTGGACACTTGCTCATTTTGGGCTTCCAATCTGGAAAAATGTCCGGAGCTCGCCACTCACGCCTTGGAGATCTTGTCATGCCCTGCAGCCAGCGTTCTCTCTGAACGTGTGTTCAGCACTGCTGGTGGTGTGCTGACAGATAAGCGCACGCGTCTGTCCACTGAGAATGTACACAGACTCATGTTCATAAAGATGAACAAATCATGGATCCACAAGGACTTTTCTACCCCTGTGTCATCCTGGGGAGACTAAAAGCTTGAGGATTTGGTAAATCACCTCACCAACCGTTTTAAGCAACTCTGGGGCAATTGATACCACTTAAGTGGTGTCTATGCCACAATTTTTGGAAAAAATGGAGACTCTTTTTGGAGTCCTCTTGCTGTGTTTTACGTGACGTTGGCATCGTCAATTCCAGGTGGGTTGGGTCGCTCCCCCCCCTTTTAACTGTAAGAAACTACATACACTATGGCTTGGGGTAACACAGATGGTTGAGTCTGAAGAGCTGTTTACTCAGAGGCCTGTGTATCTAATAAGAATTTTTAACTGCATCTAGCCTAGGCAATACTTTGGGCGTATTAGCCCAGCTGTGAAGCAAGCTGCGCCGCCTGTGTACCTAATAAGAATTTTTAACTGCATTTAGCCCAGGCAATACTTTGGGCGTAGTAGCCCAGCTGCGAAGCAAGCTGCACCGCCTGTGTATCTAATAAGAATTTTTAACTGCATCTAGCCTAGGCAGACTGTGGAGACCCCCAACCAAACCCAGATGCTCAGCCCCCCTACCGCCCCCCTTTCCTTGACAATACAATAATGTAACTCTTACTGTTAACTGTAAGAAACTACTGTAACTCTTACGGTAATAAATTGTTATTAAATTCAAAGGTGGTGTAGCTTGGTACAGATGGGCTACTACAATGAGTAACAGACACTGCTACAGGCCCAAAATTATTTACTGGGCTAGATGCAGTAAAAAATTGTTGTTAAATTCAAAGGTGGTGTAGCTTGGTACGGATGGGCTACAACAATGAGTAACAGACACTGCTACTATGCCCAAAAGGTTTTACTTGGCTAGGTGCAGTAAAAAAATTGTATTAGATACACAGGTGGTGTAGCTTGCAACACAGATAGGCTACTCCACAGGCTACTCCACTGACTACCAGACACTGCAAGAGGCCCAAAAGGATTGGCTTAGTTAGATTTAGCCAAATGCTGTTAAAAACTCTTGCACAGCACTGGCACAGACCTGCCTGGCAAAAAGTGATAGGAACTGCTGTAACCTAGCCCTCAAAAGGGCTGCAATTAGAACTAGTCCCTACTCCCTAAACCTTTCTGTCTATTTAAGAGAAAATTTGCTTGCAATTCACAGTTACACAATATAGCGCTAACAGCAGCAGCGGTGAAGTCTAACACTCAGCTGCAGCAGTGAGAAAATGGTGGCGAAGGGGAAAATGGCTTGGTCTTATAGGGCAAGGACATGTGACATACACAGCCAATGACACATGCCCTTGCTTGTGTGAAAAAAAAGCACTTCGCTCCGTGTGTGCGCTGCTGATAGGCTGACAGATTGCACCTCCCCACTGTAAATGCGGGAAAGAGAAAAAAAAATGGAGATCTTCATTATTTCTGCAGAGATCCATCCCCTGCCCCTCCCCCCACCCCACTGTACACTCAAACTGCGTATTAACATTAATTTTCAGCATTACTGAGAAAAAATCCAGTTATGATTTTGGGGCATGAACAGTTATCGAACATAACCTCAAACAGCCAAATTTTTTGCAAATTGTTCAGGTTCGTCGAACGGCTCGAACACCGCCCAAAACAGCTCGAATTTGAGATTGGCGAACAGTTCGAGTCGAACACCGCTCATCTCTACACTCCATACATGAATATATAAGAAATATTGTATCTAGACTGATGTCACTTTGAAAAATGAAGGTTTTTGGTGAAATTATGTGCAAAAAACCTTCATTTTTCAAAGTGACATCAGTTTAGATACAATATTTCTTATGTGTGTATATACAGTCAGTATGGAAAGTATTCAGACCCCTTTAAATTTTTCACTCTTTGTTTCATTGCAGCCATTTGGTAAATTCTAAAAAGTTCACTTTTTTCTCATTAAAGTCCACTCTGCACCCCATCTTGACTGAAAAAAAACAGAAATGTAGAAATTTTTGCAAATTTATTAAAAAGAAAAACTGAAATATCACACGGTCATAAGTCTTCAGCCTCTTTGCTCAGTATTGAGTAGAAGCCCCCTTTTGAGCTAGTACAGCCATGAGTCTTCTTGGGAATGATGCAACAAGTTTTTCACACCTGGATTTGGGGATCCTCTGCCATTCTTCCTGGCAGATCCTCTCCAGTTCCGTCAGGTTGGATGGTGAACGTTGGTGGACGGCCATTTTCAGGTCTCTCCAGAGATGCTCAATTGGGTTTATGTCAGGGCTCTGGCTCGTCAAGAATGGTCAGAGTTGTTCTGAAGCCACTCCTTTGTTATTTTAGCTGTGTGCTTAGGGTCATTGTCTTGCTGAAGGTGAACCTTCAGCCAAGTCTGAGGTCCAGAGCACTCTGGAAGAGGTTTTCATCCAGGATATCTCTGCACTTGGCCGCATTCATGTTTCCTTCAATTGTAACCAGTCATCCTGTCCCTGCAGCTGAAAAACACCCCCATAGCATGATGCTGCCACCACCATGTTTCACTGTTGGGATTGTATTGGGCAGGTGATGAGCAGTGCCTGGTTTTCTGCACACATACCGCTTATAATTATTACCAAAAAGTTCGACCTTCGTTTCATCTGACAAGAGAATCTTATTTCTCATAGTCTGGGAGTCCTTCATGTGTTTTTGAGCAAACTCTATGTGGGCTTTCATATGTCTTGCACTGAGGAGAGGCTTCCGTCGGGCCACTCTTCCATAAAGGCCCGACTGGTGGAGGGCTGCAGTGATAGTTGACTTTGTAGAACTTTCTCCCATCTCCCTACTGCATCTCTGGAGCTCAGCCACAGTGATCTTGGGGTTCTTCTTTACCTCTCTCACCAAGGCTCTTCTCCCACGATTGCCCAGTTTGGCTGGACGGCGAGGTCTAGGAAGACTTCTGGTGGTCCCAAACTTCTTCCATTTAAGGATTATGGAGGACACTGTGCTCTTAGGAACCTTGAGTAATGCAGAAATTCTTTTGTAACCTTGGCCAGATCTGTGCCTTGCCACAATTCTGTCTCTGAGCTCCTTGGGCAGTTCCTTTGAGCTCATGATTCTCATTTGGTCTGACATGCACTGTGAGCTGTGAGGTCGTATATAGACAGGTGTGTGCCTTTCCAAATCAAGTCCTATCAGTTTAATTAAACACAGCTGGATGCCAATGAAGGAGTAGAACCATCTCAAGGAGGATCACAGGGAAATAGACAGCATGTGACTTAAATATGAGTGTCTGAGCAAAGGGTCTGAATACTTTCCATACCCACTGTATATGTGTGTATATATCTATAATATAACCAGGGATGTGTCTGACTGTCTGAAGCCTCTATAGACTGCGCAGTTTGGCTCCAGACAGAAGCACGCATCCAGCTGTTATAGGTAAGAGGAGTATATGGCGCTGGAGATCGTGTAGGCACTGAACGCATACCACGATCTCCGGTGCCATAAGTACATGTCACGCTGTCTCTGTATACTGGAGGTAGGGGGCCTAAGCTGACCCTAAGCTGGGGCCCTGACTAATCCCTCAACCTGGAGGTACTGTTAAAGGTACAGAGGTCCAGGCCGCCAGCGTAACCCCTACCTCCTGAGGATCCCTGCACCTAAGTAATCTAGTCCTGAGAAGGACCCCGATCACAACAAAAGGGGACAAGTAATAATATGCCCACACACAGTACTTAGACGAACGAGACAGTACAAGGGAAAAACCAAAACTACACAACTACAACAGAGGGAACACCAACGGGAAAGGAGATAAATGATAAAGCGAGGAAGGGAAAAAACACTCCAAATACACTTATCTCAGAAACTCCAAATACCACGATCCGCTCTGTTAGTCTGCATGAAATGCTTTCACCGACACTTCCCAAACAGACCAGCAGGCATTTGAAGGAGTCTCACTACAGCAGCATTGATTGCAGCTGGGCGAGGCTGGACCTCGTCTAGCACAGAGAGAGAGAGAATTAACTCCCTCACTGCCGAAAAACACAAAGCACCAAAAAGTCAGCTGCGAGAAGTCAGGCTGTGTAATCGTGACGATCTTCGTGGCGACACACCCGTGACAGTACATACTTGACCAGGAGGAGTGTTGCCGTGGTGCCTCTGTTCGGGCTGGATGCCGAGGGAGGAATGTGGCATCGGAATTGGCGCATGTGCATAGCGTGCTATCTGGCGCCATTTTAGTGAAGACACATTTGCAGTGTATCTTCAACAAAATGACGCCGGACAGCGCAGTATGGGCACGCTAATACTCCGGCGTGAGACTCCTCCCCTTGGCCTCTAGATGGGGAGGAGGATGGGGCAGCACATACCAGGAGAGGGGCAGCACATACCAGGATGGGGGCGCAGGATGGGGCAGCACATACCAGGATGGGGGCAGCACATACCAGGATGAGGCAGCAGGATGGCGGCAGCACATGACAGGATGGGGGAGCAGGATGGGGGCAGCACATGACAGGATGGGGGCAGCACATGACAGGATGGGGGCAGCACATGACAGGATGGGGGAGCAGGATGGGGACAGCACATAACAGGATGGGGGAGCACGATGGGGGCAGCACATGACAGGATGGGGGAGCAGGATGGGGGCAGAACATAACATGATGGGGGTGCAGGATGGTTGCAGCACATGACAGGATTGGGCAGCACATAACAGGATGGGGGAGCATGGACCAGGTTGGAGACCATATACCAATAAAAATGCTCGCCGCCCGAGCATAGAACAGGTTCAGTAGCGCGTGTGTGTGTACACATGTACATATATACAGTACAGACCAAAAGTTTGGACACACCTTCTCATTTAAAGATTTTTCTGTATTTTCATGACTATGAAAATTGTACATTCACACTGAAGGCATCAAAACTATGAATTAACACATGTGGAATTATATACTTAACAAAAAAGTGTGAAACAACTGAAAATATGTCTTATATTCTAGGTTCTTCAAAGTAGCCACCTTTTGCTTTGATGACTGCTTTGCACACTCTTGGCATTCTCTTGATGAGCTTCAAGAGGTAGTCACCGGAAATGGTCTTCCAACAATCTTGAAGGAGTTCCCAGAGATGCTTAGCACTTGTTGGCCCTTTTGCCTGACTCTGCGGTCCAGCTCACCCCAAACCATCTCGATTGGGTTCAGGTCTGGTGACTGTGGAGGCCAGGTCATCCGGCGTAGCCCCCCATCACTCTCCTTCTTGGTCAAATAGCCCTTACACAGCCTGGAGGAGTGTTTGGGGTCATGAAAATACAGAAAAATCTTTAAATGAGAAGGTGTGTCCAAACTTTTGGTCTGTACTGTATTTATTACACATATACAGTTGAAACCATAAGTTTCCATCCACTATATATAAAGTCACATCAGTTTTTCTCAATATCTGACATGAAATCAGAACATGAACATGAAATAAACCTTTACCGCTTTAGGACAATTAGGATTTACCATCATCTAATCCAGGGGTCTCAAACTCGGCTGGGTATATGGGCCGCACATGGAAAAACTTTGAATTTGGGGGGCCGCATTCTTTGTTCAATGTGACATTTTTAGTGATACCAATTTTTTTGTATACACCTTTTGAACATTTTTGCCGTGTTTATTTTTTTATGGCTTGGGTCGTTATGGATGTGGCGATAATAAACGTGCACTTTTTTGTGTTTACTTTAGTTTACATATAAAACAGCATTTTTAGTGCCCAATATTTTTTCATGCTTTATTTTATTTTTTATTTTTTTTACAATTTTATTTCCCCCAATTGGCCACATATAGTAATAATGGAAAACATCTTGTACTAATGTGCCCCATCCAGGTCCCCATCCTGTGGCTCTGTGCCCCATCCTGTGGCTCTGTGCCCCATCCAGTGCCCCATCCTGTGGCTCTGTGCCCCATCCAGGTCCCCATCCTGTGGCTCTGTGCCCCATCCAGGTCCCCATCCTGTGGCTCTGTGCCCCATCCAGGTCCCCATCCTGTGGCTCTGTGCCCCATCCAGGTCCCCATCCTGTGGCTCTGTGCCCCATCCTGTGGCTCTGTGCCCCATCCAGGTCCCCATCCTGTGGCTCTGTGCCCCATCCAGGTCCCCATCCTGTGGCTCTGTGCCCCATCCAGGTCCCCATCCTGTGGCTCTGTGCCCCATCCAGGTCCCCATCCTGTGGCTCTGTGCCCCATCCAGGTCCCCATCCTGTGGCTCTGTGCCCCATCCAGGTCCCCATCCTGTGGCTCTGTGCCCCATCCAGGTCCCCATCCTGTGGCTCTGTGCCCCATCCAGGTCCCCATCCTGTGGCTCTGTGCCCCATCCAGTGCCCCATCCTGTGGCTCTGTGCCCCATCCAGTGCCCCATCCTGTGGCTCTGTGCCCCATCCAGTGCCCCATCCTGTGGCTCTGTGCCCCATCCAGTGCCCCATCCTGTGGCTCTGTGCCCCATCCAGTGCCCCATCCTGTGGCTCTGTGCCCCATCCAGTGCCCCATCCTGTGGCTCTGTGCCCCATCCAGTGCCCCATCCTGTGGCTCTGTGCCCCATCCAGTGCCCCATCCTGTGGCTCTGTGCCCCATCCAGTGCCCCATCCTGTGGCTCTGTGCCCCATCCAGTGCCCCATCCTGTGGCTCTGTGCCCCATCCAGGTCCCCATCCTGTGGCTCTGTGCCCCATCCAGGTCCCCATCCTGTGGCTCTGTGCCCCATCCAGGTCCCCATCCTGTGGCTCTGTGCCCCATCCAGGTCCCCATCCTGTGGCTCTGTGCCCCATCCAGGTCCCCATCCTGTGGCTCTGTGCCCCATCCAGGTCCCCATCCTGTGGCTCTGTGCCCCATCCAGGTCCCCATCCTGTGGCTCTGTGCCCCATCCAGGTCCCCATCCTGTGGCTCTGTGCCCCATCCAGGTCCCCATCCTGTGGCTCTGTGCCCCATCCAGGTCCCCATCCTGTGGCTCTGTGCCCCATCCAGGTCCCCATCCTGTGGCTCTGTGCCCCATCCAGGTCCCCATCCTGTGGCTCTGTGCCCCATCCAGGTCCCCATCCTGTGGCTCTGTGCCCCATCCAGGTCCCCATCCTGTGGCTCTGTGCCCCATCCAGGTCCCCATCCTGTGGCTCTGTGCCCCATCCAGGTCCCCATCCTGTGGCTCTGTGCCCCATCCAGGTCCCCATCCTGTGGCTCTGTGCCCCATCCAGGTCCCCATCCTGTGGCTCTGTGCCCCATCCAGGTCCCCATCCTGTGGCTCTGTGCCCCATCCAGGTCCCCATCCTGTGGCTCTGTGCCCCATCCAGGTCCCCATCCTGTGGCTCTGTGCCCCATCCAGGTCCCCATCCTGTGGCTCTGTGCCCCATCCAGGTCCCCATCCTGTGGCTCTGTGCCCCATCCAGGTCCCCATCCTGTGGCTCTGTGCCCCATCCAGGTCCCCATCCTGTGGCTCTGTGCCCCATCCAGGTCCCCATCCTGTGGCTCTGTGCCCCATCCAGGTCCCCATCCTGTGGCTCTGTGCCCCATCCAGGTCCCCATCCTGTGGCTCTGTGCCCCATCCAGGTCCCCATCCTGTGGCTCTGTGCCCCATCCAGGTCCCCATCCTGTGGCTCTGTGCCCCATCCAGGTCCCCATCCTGTGGCTCTGTGCCCCATCCAGGTCCCCATCCTGTGGCTCTGTGCCCCATCCAGGTCCCCATCCTGTGGCTCTGTGCCCCATCCAGGTCCCCATCTTGTGGCTCTGTGCCCCATCTTGTGGCTCTGTGCCCCATCCAGGTCCCCATCTTGTGGCTCTGTGCCCCATCCAGGTCCCCATCTTGTGGCTCTGTGCCCCATCCAGGTCCCCATCTTGTGGCTCTGTGCCCCATCCAGGTCCCCATCTTGTGGCTCTGTGCCCCATCCAGGTCCCCATTCTGTGGCTCTGTGCCCCATCCAGGTCCCCATCCTGTGGCTCTGTGCCCCATCCAGGTCCCCATCCTGTGGCTCTGTGCCCCATCCAGGTCCCCATCCTGTGGCTCTGTGCCCCATCCAGGTCCCCATCCTGTGGCTCTGTGCCCCATCCAGGTCCCCATCCTGTGGCTCTGTGCCCCATCCAGGTCCCCATCTTGTGGCTATGTGCCCCATCCAGGTCCCCATCTTGTGGCTCTGTGCCCCATCCAGGTCCCCATCCTGTGGCTATATGCCCCATCCAGGTCCCCATCTTGTGGCTCTGTGCCCCATCCAGGTCCCCATCTTGTGGCTCTGTGCCCCATCCAGGTCCCCATCTTGTGGCTCTGTGCCCCATCCAGGTCCCCATCTTGTGGCTCTGTGCCCCATCCAGGTCCCCATCTTGTGGCTCTGTGCCCCATCCAGGTCCCCATCTTGTGGCTATGTGCCCCATCCAGGTCCCCATCCTGTGGCTATGTGCCCCATCCAGGTCCCCATCCTGTGGCTATGTGCCCCATCCAGGTCCCCATCCTGTGGCTATGTGCCCCATCCAGGTCCCCATCCTGTGGCTATGTGCCCCATCCAGGTCCCCATCCTGTGGCTATGTGCCCCATCCAGGTCCCCATCCTGTGGCTATGTGCCCCATCCAGGTCCCCATCCTGTGGCTCTGTGCCCCATCCAGGTCCCCATCTTGTGGCTCTGTGCCCCATCTTGTGGCTCTGTGCCCCATCCAGGTCCCCATCTTGTGGCTCTGTGCCCCATCCAGGTCCCCATCTTGTGGCTCTGTGCCCCATCCAGGTCCCCATCTTGTGGCTCTGTGCCCCATCCAGGTCCCCATCTTGTGGCTCTGTGCCCCATCCAGGTCCCCATCTTGTGGCTCTGTGCCCCATCCAGGTCCCCATCCTGTGGCTATGTGCCCCATCCAGGTCCCCATCCTGTGGCTATGTGCCCCATCCAGGTCCCCATCCTGTGGCTTTGTGCCCCATCCAGGTCCCCATCCTGTGGCTATGTGCCCCATCCAGGTCCCCATCTTGTGGCTATGTGCCCCATCCAGGTCCCCATCCTGTGGTTATGTGCCCCATCCAGGTCCCCATCTTGTGGCTCTGTGCCCCATCTTGTGGCTCTGTGCCCCATCCAGGTCCCCATCTTGTGGCTCTGTGCCCCATCCAGGTCCCCATCTTGTGGCTCTGTGCCCCATCCAGGTCCCCATCTTGTGGCTCTGTGCCCCATCCAGGTCCCCATCTTGTGGCTCTGTGCCCCATCCAGGTCCCCATCTTGTGGCTCTGTGCCCCATCCAGGTCCCCATCTTGTGGCTATGTGCCCCATCCAGGTCCCCATCTTGAGGCTCTGTGCCCCATCCAGGTCCCCATCCTGTGGCTATGTGCCCCATCCAGGTCCCCTCTTGTGGCTATGTGCCCCATCCAGGTCCCCATCTTGTGGCTATGTGCCCCATCCAGGTCCCCTCTTGTGGCTATGTGCCCCATCCAGGTCCCCATCTTGTGGCTCTGTGCCCCATCCAGGTCCCCATCCTGTGGCTATGTGCCCCATCCAGGTCCCCATCCTGTGGCTCTGTGCCCCATCCAGGTCCCCATCCTGTGGCTCTGTGCCCCATCCAGGTCCCCATCCTGTGGCTCTGTGCCCCATCCAGGTCCCCATCTTGTGGCTCTGTGCCCCATCTTGTGGCTCTGTGCCCCATCCAGGTCCCCATCTTGTGGCTCTGTGCCCCATCCAGGTCCCCATCTTGTGGCTCTGTGCCCCATCCAGGTCCCCATCCTGTGGCTATGTGCCCCATCCAGGTCCCCATCCTGTGGCTATGTGCCCCATCCAGGTCCCCATCCTGTGGCTATGTGCCCCATCCAGGTCCCCATCCTGTGGCTATGTGCCCCATCCAGGTCCCCATCCTGTGGCTATGTGCCCCATCCAGGTCCCCATCTTGTGGCTATGTGCCCCATCCAGGTCCCCATCCTGTGGCTATGTGCCCCATCCAGGTCCCCATCTTGTGGCTCTGTGCCCCATCTTGTGGCTCTGTGCCCCATCCAGGTCCCCATCTTGTGGCTCTGTGCCCCATCCAGGTCCCCATCTTGTGGCTCTGTGCCCCATCCAGGTCCCCATCTTGTGGCTCTGTGCCCCATCCAGGTCCCCATCTTGTGGCTCTGTGCCCCATCCAGGTCCCCATCTTGTGGCTATGTGCCCCATCCAGGTCCCCATCTTGTGGCTCTGTGCCCCATCCAGGTCCCCATCCTGTGGCTATGTGCCCCATCCAGGTCCCCTCTTGTGGCTATGTGCCCCATCCAGGTCCCCATCTTGTGGCTATGTGCCCCATCCAGGTCCCCATCTTGTGGCTATGTGCCCCATCCAGGTCCCCATCTTGTGGCTATGTGCCCCATCCAGGTCCCCTCTTGTGGCTATGTGCCCCATCCAGGTCCCCATCTTGTGGCTCTGTGCCCCATCCAGGTCCCCATCTTGTGGCTCTGTGCCCCATCCAGGTCCCCATCTTGTGGCTATGTGTCCCATCCAGGTCCCCTCTTGTGGCTATGTGCCCCCTGTGTTGTTCTTCACACACATAAAATAGAAAAAAAAAAAGATGATTCTCACCTGTCCTCCGTTCCCTCGACGGCCTTCCTGCAGATGTGGCCCGCAGGCACCACAGAGTCCGACCCCTTGACGATCCCGACCTGGTCCAGGAGGAGCCGCCGACAGCAGCGCTGCATTGCCGCACACAGACTGTCTCCCAGCACTGCATTTCCAATGCCAGCCGCTGGCCAATCAGAGGCCAGCAGCTGACATCTGCATATGGCAATGACGTCATACTCGCTGCGCCGACACGCAGATATCAGCTGCTGGCCTCTGAGTGGCCAGCGGCTGGCATTGGAAATGCAGTGCTGGGAAACAGTCTCTGTGTGGCAATTCAGCGCTGCTGTCGGCGGCTCCTCCTGGACCAGGTCGGGATCGTCAAGGGGTCTGTGCCTGCGGGCCGCATAAAGCAGCCTCAGGGGCGCGGGCCGCATGTTTGAGACCCCTGATCTAATCTATACTGACCTTGTAATGTCGTCACATCCTGTTCCGTCCAGATGTGTCCGGATCCCAGAATTCCAAGCAGCGGAAGTTCACCGACCGCCATATTGGAACATCCAAGTGATGGTGTCTCAATATGGAAACCGCTGGTGGTGCCAGCCTCTTGCGGGGTACCACCAGAGGAACACCGTCGCACCACACACACAGTACGCACCACATACACACACTATACGCCGCACGTACGTTTTGTCCTTATGTGGATACAATGTAAATTAAAGAAGTTGTCCAGTACTTTAGATTATCCCCCCAATGTATCCCCCCGGGGCCCCTAAGACTTCTTGTAAATACCTTCTGTTGCGGTTTCTGCTTGTGAGAGGCGCTATCAGTGGCCGCTGACAGGCATCACATGACCCCGCACTGACATCACGACAAGTGAGGTGTGATTCAGTGCTGGGGTCCCCGTGGTGGCTGCTGGGTTGTGGGCGGGGTTATTCCCCCGCGTCACACCCAGCATCCACCGCACTCTTTCCCAATGAATGGGGAGAGGCAGAGCGTGCGGTGGATGCCGGGTGTGACGCGGGGGGTAACCCCACCCACAGCCTGGCATCCACCTGGAACGCGGAAGACAAAGACCCCTGGCTGCTGCCAGCACTTGTTGTGACGCCAGCGGATGTCAGAGCCGGCTGCAGCCGGGGGTCACGTGATGCCTGTGAGCGGCCAGTGATAGCGCCACCCACAGGCAGTATCTGCAACAGAAGGTAATTACAAGAAGTCTTAGGGCCCCGGGGGGATACAAGGAGGGGGGAATATAAAGTAGTGGACAACCCCTTTAAAGCTATAGCATCGGGCCTCCATCTAGTTTTTAATATTTGCCAAATGCCAGAATAATGAGAGAGAGAATGTTTTGAGACATTTTTATTACTTACTGCAAAGTCAGAAGTTTCCATACAGTAAGATTACTATGCCTGTAAACAATTCTGGACGGCCCATATGATGATGTCAGGTGTTTGGAAGCTTCCGAGCTAATTAGAGAAACCTGTGGATGTATTTTAATGCACACCTGAAACACACTGCTTCTTTGTAGCATCACGGGAAAGTCTGAAGAAATCAGCCATGGTTATTGTTTATAATGTTGTGGCTGCCGCAGGTTGTGTGTGTAATATTTCATAAAAAGCCGCTGTGGCCATTTAACCAAGTCGCAAGCAGTTGAGTGTTTCATTTAAAGGGGTTGGTAAGAGAAGTGGTTGGTGGTGAACGGTATGACTAAATTCCTTCTTGGATGGTCAAGAAAGTAGGACACGTGTTTTATTTTACACTAAGTCAGTAGCCGAACCTCACCCTTCTTTATATGAACCCTCCCAGAAATATTGCTCCTATTAAAGCCCATTAGTGTCCCAGACTCCTTTCATGGCCCCCACAGAGCCCGCCATACAGTATCATGCCACCCACACACAGTATTATTTCCAGTGTCCAAACTGTTATATCAACACATACAATGCAACCAATAAAATACAGCTGCCCCCTGTAATATGCAAACATGAAATTAATTAAATTGGAACTGCACTATTACGATAGAAAATATGTTCAAAAATAAAAAAGGTACTTAGCGCACAAATTGACAAATTCATGAGAGCCCATAAGCCGCGGCAAGGCGTACACCTTTGCTGAGACCTTAAACCTAACATGATGCCTACACATGTAAGGGCAGGTGGTTCCCTAATCAGTAGGTTATTAGGATGAATATATCAATGTTTAGGGCATGTGAAAGTACATAGGCTCCTGCGCGCACAACCATTAGGGGGTGATGCCACCTGGCCAGCACGTCTCGTGGGCTAACTAGGGCAAGACATGACCTTAGCATCTTTTGTAAGCATAACATAGGGAAACAACAGGTAGCTCTAAACAGTTAGAAAGTGAGATACAGTGTCTCCAGATTGGAGGGGAAAGTGGATCAATATTGTCCCAAAAGGGGTATAAAAGGTCCAAGTGTGACTCATGGGGAGATGGAGAGACCTTCAGGGAGGGCTCCTCTGTGGAAACAGAGCTTGAGGGTCTTCAGGGATGGGTCCCTGAGAGAGGTGAACCATACCGAAGATCGGGCCATACCAAGATGGCAAAACCAAGAAGCACAGTGAGGAGGACGCAGCTAGAGGCCTGAATGCCAAGACTTCATTTCTGGGAACTGACGTGATATCAGTTCTGTTAAGGTCATTTTTATCTCCTTGTTGTAAAATTGAAATGATTGTTAATGGTCATTTCTTTCTTTTTAATTTTCTACTTCACATTTGATTCTGGATGTAAAGTAGTCTCTTGCTCTACCCTTGTTGTATCGGTGCTTTCTTTTCCCCCAGAATCTATGTAGGAATATTGCCGTGCGGGTATTCTTATAGATTGATATTGGTGTTGTCAAGAATAATAATTATTGAAGTTGCTATTGTTCCGTATCCTTGTGTAACACCCCTTAATTTGCCTCCATGAGCAGTGTGTCTGGTAGTACTGCCCTCAATATGTCGCAGCGCCTCCCCCCTAATCTTCCTAGGAGCTGCAGTGGGATGCAGGAGGGTCGTTGTCTTCTGCCAGGGGCGACTCAGAAAACCCCTGTCCACGATCCGTACACACTCACAAGAGATGAGGTTGGAACACTTAACAGGTTTATTTATAGAGGAGGATGAATGGCAACTATTGTAAGGGGAATAGCAAGTAACAGCAAAGCAAATAGTATTACACAATCTACAAATATACATACAAGATGCAGTAAGCCTGAATGGTAGGGATGACGCTTCCCCTTTAAATTACAACAGGCACACTCCTAACTAATAACACATAACCCAATGGCTGCAGCAATGCCAGTAACACAGTCCAACGATGGGGCCCAGATGGATGCTGACGCGCGGATAGGAACCGTTGGTGCACTACTAGGAAAACGTCCTTCTGGACCTAAATGTTTGGCCTCGATAAAATAAAAACGCCTATACTCTCCACCCATGCCAGCGCTGTCGGCACTCACGGTCCCGGGATTCTGGTGCGATTCGTATGACGCGTGAGCCCTGCACCCAATCAGCGCTGGTGTCACCATCTCCTCCCTCTTACGAATTGATCATGAAGAGGATGTGAGAGATCAGTTGCAGCCCGGACTCCCTCAATTCGTACGAAAGCGGGGACAGTGACGCCAGCGCTGACTGGGCGCCAGGCACCACAAGTCATAAGAGCCACACGAGAGCCCCAGGACCGCGAGAGCCGACACCGCTGGAGCGGCGCCACCATGGGAGAAAAGTATAGGCTTTTTTATTTTATCGAGGCCAAACATTTAGATCAGGAAGGGGTTGTCCTAGTAGTGGAAAACCCCTTTAATATTACAACCAAAACAATATCCCTTCAGCAACAGTTCTTTTATTAACTCAACAGTGGTACCACAAATCCCAGCAGTAGATACTCACTCCTTGATGTAGCAGGTCTGGGGTCACACAAGGATTCAGCTTGGAGCTGTAGGGTACAGCTGCCTGGGACATAGGACTGTGGACTCATTCCCTTACATAAGCCAGGCGGTGGTGGACATCTCCTGGTATCCTGGCTGGGGTGCAGGATTATCTTCTGCACTCACACTGAGCAGCTGGACGAGCAGCACTCACTCTGTGCCCTGCTTTCCACCATTGGACTCTCACATGTCTGACATGGAGGATTGCTCACATCTCCCTGTCTCCTGCTAGCTCCACCCTTCTCTAACCTGCTCGGCCAATCAGTCACTTCCTCTGCTGCTCCTCCTCCCCTATGATGCAGAGAGCAGCAATGTCTGCTGGGAGTTGTAGTCCAGGGCAGTTCAGCAAGAGAATCATTAATGTCTGCTGTTGTGAATGTCAATGTAATCCCAGCAGCAGCAGTTTCTGTATACATAAGTCTCACTGCAGGTGTTAAACTTATCAATCCATATCGATATTGTTCATAATAATGGGATTTCTTATAGAGATACTTTTATTTAAAAACTATGTAAAGTGCGCTCTGTGCTCTACTCTTCTGTGCTGCGCTCTTTGTGCTGTGCTCCACTCTTCTGTGCTCTGCTCTGTGTTGTGCTCTACTTTTCTGTGCTCTGTGCTGCACTCTGCATTGTGCTGTGCTCTGCTCTTCTGTACTGCTCTGTGTTGTGCTCTACTTTTCTGTGCTCTGTGCTGCGCTCTGCGTTCTGTGGTGCGCTCTGTGTTGTGTTGTGCTCTACTCTTCTGTGCTCTGTGCTGTGCTCTGTGCTGTGTTGAGCTCTACTTTTCTGTGCTCTGTGCTGCGCTCTACTCTTCTGTGCTGTGCTCTGTGTTGTGCTCTACTTTTCTGTACTGTGCTCTGCATTATGTGCTGTGCTTTGTGCTGTGCTCTGCTCTTCTGTGCTGCGCTCTGTGCTGTGCTCAGCTCTTCTGTGCAGCGCTCTGTGCTGTGCTCTTCTGTGCTCTACTCTTCTGTGCTCTACTCTTCTGTGCTCTACTCTTCTGTGCTGCGCTCTGTGTTGTGCTCTACTCTTATGTGCTCTGTGCTGTGCTCTGCTTTTCTGTGCTCTGTACTGCGCTCTGTGCTGTGCTCTACTCTTCTGTGCTGCGCTCTTTGTGCTGTGCTCTACTCTTCTGTGCTCTGCTCTGTGTTGTGCTCTACTTTTCTGTGCTCTGTGCTGCGCTCTGCATTTTGAGCTGTGCTCTGCTCTTCTGTGCTCTACTTTTCTGTGCTCTGTGCTGCGCTCTGCATTTTGAGCTGTGCTCTTCTCTTCTGTGCTCTACTCTTCTGTGCTACGCTCTGTGTTGTGCTCTACTCTTCTGTGCTATGTGCTGCGCTCTGTGTTGAGCTCTACTTTTCTATGCTGTTCTCTGCGTTCTGTGCTGAGCTCTACTCTTCTGTGCTCTACTCTTCTGTGCTGCGCTCTGTGTTGTGCTCTACTCTTCTATGCTCTGTGCTGCGCTCTGTGTTGAGCTCTACTTTTCTGTGCTCTGTGCTGCGCTCTGTGCTGTGCTCTACTCTTCTGTGCTGCGCTCTGCGTTGTGCTCTACTTTTCTGTGCTGCGCTCTGCGTTCTGTGCTCTACTCTTCTGTGCTGCGCTGTGTTGTGCTCTACTCTTCTGTGCTGCGCTCTGTGTTGTGCTCTACTCTTCTGGGCTGCGCTCTGTGTTGTGTTCTACTCTTCTGTGCTGCGCTCTGTGTTGTGCTCTACTCTTCTGGGCTGCGTTCTGTGTTGTGCTCTACTCTTCTGGGCTGCGTTCTGTGTTGTGCTCTACTCTTCTGGGCTGCGCTCTGTGTTGTGCTCTACTCTTCTGGGCTGCGCTCTGTGTTGTGCTCTACTCTTCTGTGCTGCGCTCTGTGCTGTGCTCTACTGTGCAGCGCTCTGTGCTGTGCTCTGCGCTCTACTCTTCTCTGCTGCGCTGTGCTCTTCTGTGCAGTGCTCTGTGCTGTGCTCTGCTCTTCTGTGCAGCGCTCTGTGCTGTGCTGTACTCTTCTGTGCAGTGCTCTGTGCTGTGCTCTGCTCTTCTGTGCAGCGCTCTGTGCTGTGCTCTACTCTTCTGTGCTGCGCTGTGTTGTGCTCTGCTCTGTGCTCTACTCTTCTGTGCTGCGCTGTGTTGTGCTCTACTCTTCTGTGCTGCGCTCTGTGTTGTGCTCTACTCTTCTGGGCTGCGCTCTGTGTTGTGCTCTACTCTTCTGGACTGCGCTCTGTGTTGTGCTCTACTCTTCTGGGCTGCGCTCTGTGTTGTGCTCTACTCTTCTGGGCTGCGCTCTGTGTTGTGGTCTACTCTTCTGGGCTGCGCTCTGTGTTGTGCTCTACTCTTCTGGCCTGCGCTCTGTGTTGTGCTCTACTCTTCTGGGCTTAGCTCTGTGTTGTGCTCTACTCTTCTGGGCTGCGCTCTGTGTTGTGCTCTACTCTTCTGTGCTGCGCTGTGTTGTGCTCTGCTCTGTGCTCTACTCTTCTGTGCTGCGCTCTGCTCTTCTGTGCTGCGCTGTGTTGTGCTCTGCTCTGTGCTCTAGTCTTCTGTGCTGTGCTCTGCACTCTACTCTTCTGTGCTGCGCTGTGTTGTGCACTGCGTTATGCTCTACTCTTCTGTGCTGTGCTTTGCGCTGCGCTCTGTGTTGAGCTCTACTTTTCTGTGCTCTGTGCTGCGCTCTGCGTTCTGTGCTATGCTCTGCAATCTACTCTTCTGTGCTTTACTCTTCTGCGCTCTGTGCTGTGCTCTACTCTGCTGTGTTGTGCGTTATTAAAGAGCGGTTGGTTACAACTAGTGTTGAGCGAGTATGTTCTGTTCCGAGTATGCTCGGGCCGAGCTCCGAGTATTTATAGCTGCTTGGTGATATGGTTGAATCGCTCCCGTGTGCATGATTTGCAACTGTTGGACAGCTTTATTACATGTGAGGAATGCAAAAGAAACAATCATTCCTCACATGTAATAAAACTGTCAAACAGTTGCAAATCATGCACACGGGAGCGATTCAACCATATCACCAAGCAGCTATAAATACTTGGTACTCGACCGAGCATGCTCGTCGAAAAGGTTAACAGAACATACTCGCTCATCACTAGTTACAACCATCCGTGGACATTACTAAAGATGTGTTTGCATTAAAGAGCCCAAAACGAATTCTAGAGCGTCCTAGGAAATGTCTTTTCTGCAATTAGACGCTGCGCAGTAAAGTGATTTATGACAAATCATTTCTCTGCAAATCATTTTTTTCTGAAAAATGTATCAAACCTGACAAATATGAATTTCACAGTATTGGATCAGCTATAATTGTGAATGATGGAGTGAAGATCACAGCCATTTATAAGAGCCATATCCGCCTATTCCTGCAGTAGAAGGTGTGGTGAGCGGCGGTGCGCACCGCCATAATGTCACCATTACCTCTTTACTGCCAAAACAAATGTCACAGATGGAAACCGTGAGACTGAATCAGGAATGTCAGAGGTGATCGATTCTTGTCATGGACCGAGGGGCTGCGGCAGCCAGAACACAAAACTAATATTCTTACACTCCTCTCTTCATGCTCCTGACGAGCAAGTGATGGATATGCGGAAGTGGCCATGTCGTTCTTTCTTTAGGCCTGGGCGGGCAAGCATGGCAAATGGAGTGTTTGGGATTAATGATATCGAAAATGATAGAGAAAAGATTGAAAATTCCTTCATTCCTGGAGCATGCAGATTGGAATATACCTAGGAGCGCTGTCTGTCTCCGCGCTGCCGGAGAAGGTCTCGTTATAACCTTCCACCTTTATGTCGACGTCCTATTACCTTCCCGAGTCATCAGCCTGTGCAATCTTACCAGAAATGACTCCAAGTCCCAGAAGTTTCCACATCTCCGTATTAACCCTTTACTTCTGCAGAGAGTCAGATCTCATTTCCTGTAGGTCACTGCTTGGATTAAATAATGATCCCACAAAGGCTTTTTATTAAATATCTTAATGCTGGAATATATTTATAATTCTAGGAGCAGAATGTGCAATATAATGTACATAGAGAGGAGACCCCGCAGCACTACACCATACACAGAGAGGAGACCCCGCACCACTACACCGTACACAGACAGGAGACCCCGCACCACTACACCGTACACAGACAGGAGACCCCGCACCACTACACCGTACACAGACAGGAGACCCCGCAGCACTACACCGCACACAGACAGGAGACCCCGCACCACTACACCGTACACAGAAAGAGACCCCGCACCACTACACCGTACACAGAGAGGAGATCCCGCACCACTACACCATACACAGAGAGGAGACCCCGCAGCACTACACCGTACACAGACAGGAGACCCCGCACCACTACACCATACACAGAGAGGAGACCCCGCACCACTACACCATACACAGACAGGAGACCCCGCAGCACTACACCGCACACAGACAGGAGACCCCGCACCACTACACCGTACACAGAAAGAGACCCCGCACCACTACACCGTACACAGAGAGGAGACCCCGCACCACTACACCATACACAGAGAGGAGACCCCGCAGCACTACACCGTACACAGACAGGAGACCCCACACCACTACACCGTACACAGAGAGGAGACCCCGCACCACTACACCGTACACAGACAGGAGACCCCGCACCACTACACCGTACACAGACAGGAGACCCCGCACCATTACACCGTACACAGAGAGGAGACCCCGCACCACTACACCATACACAGAGAGGAGACCCCGCAGCACTACACCGTACACAGACAGGAGACCCCGCACCACTACACCGTACACAGAGAGGAGACCCCGCACCACTACACCATACACAGACAGGAGACCCCGCACCACTACACCATACACAGAGAGGAGACCCCGCAGCACTACACCGTACACAGACAGGAGACCCCGCACCACTACACCGTACACAGAGAGGAGACCCCGCACCACTACACCGTACACAGACAGGAGACCCCGCACCACTACACCGTACACAGAGAGGAGACCCCGCACCACTACACCGTACACAGACAGGAGACCCCGCACCACTACACCGTACACAGAGAGGAGACCCCGCACCACTACACCGTACACAGACAGGAGACCCCGCACCACTACACCATACACAGAGAGGAGACCCCGCACCACTACACTGTACACAGAGAGGAGACCCCGCACCACTACACCATACACAGAGAGGAGACCCCGCACCATTACACCATACACAGAGAGGAGACCCCGCACCACTACACCATACACAGAGAGGAGACCCCGCACCATTACACCGTACACAGACAGGAGACCCCGCACCACTACACCATACACAGAGAGGAGACCCCGCACCACTACACCATACACAGAGAGGAGACCCCGCAGCACTACACCGTACACAGACAGGAGACCCCGCACCACTACACCGTACACAGAAAGGAGACCCCGCACCACTACACCGTACACAGAGAGGAGACCCCGGACCACTACACCATACACAGAGAGGAGACCCCGGACCACTACACCATACACAGACAGGAGACCCCGCACCACTACACCGTACACAGAGAGGAGACCCCGCACCACTACACCGTACACAGAGAGGAGACCCCGCACCACTACACCGTACACAGAGAGGAGACCCCGCACCACTACACCGTACACAGACAGGAGACCCCGCACCACTACACCGTACACAGAGAGGAGACCCCGCACCACTACACCGTACACAGACAGGAGACCCCGCACCACTACACCATACACAGAGAGGAGACCCCGCACCACTACACCGTACACAGAGAGGAGACCCCGCACCACTACACCATACACAGAGAGGAGACCCCGCACCATTACACCATACACAGAGAGGAGACCCCGCACCACTACACCATACACAGAGAGGAAACCCCGCACCATTACACCGTACACAGACAGGAGAACCCGCACCACTACACCATACACAGAGAGGAGACCCCGCACCACTACACCATACACAGAGAGGAGACCCCGCAGCACTACACCGTACACAGACAGGAGACCCCGCACCACTACACCGTACACAGAAAGGAGACCCCGCACCACTACACCGTACACAGAGAGGAGACCCTGCACCACTACACCATACACAGAGAGGAGACCCCGCACCATTACACCGTACACAGAGAGGAGACCCCGCACCACTACACCGTACACAGAGAGGAGACCCCGCACCACTACACCGTACACAGAGAGGAGACCCCGCACCATTACACCGTACACAGAGAGGAGACCCCGCACCACTACACTGTACACAGAGAGGAGACCCCGCACCATTACACTGTACACAGAGAGGAGACCCCGCATCGCCACAGAGGTACTGCACCTCACCCAGAGGTGTGGTGTCTCCCTTCTCTCAGGTAAGTGTGCTGCCCGAAATCCCAAATACCTGCATCCAACACTGCACTGCTCCAGGCCGGCTGGAAGGGCAAGACGCAATGTATGTTTCTGCTGAGCCCTGACCCTGGCTGGAGTGGGGGGAACCCAAATGTAGGGGGAACCAGAAGTGGGTGGGGGAGGAGGAAGTAGTTAGAGGGAGCACTTTGGTAGGAGGATAAATAGGGAAGCCATCTTAGGGTGGCAGAGCAGAGTAGAGGAGAGCAGTTCAGAAGAACAGTCCAGGAGCAGAGTCTCACTAGGAGCTCTGCTCCACAACCAGGGGCCTAGTGACAGAGGCCCAGGAGGGGAGCCGGGAGTAGGCTCCGTTCTAAGAAGGGATCCTAGGGGGTACGGCGAGTGCAGGAAGGCACCCGCACGCCCCGCACCTGTCAGAAGACAGGGGGATCGTAAGCCGCATTCTAATCCTCAGGAGGGTCAAGCAGGTCCGGGATCCGACGTACAGGAAGGACTTCAAAGCACTCGAGCGGGATTGAGAGTGGGGAAGTGCAGAGCAGGAGGGAGAAAGACCCAGTGTGAAGTCGGTCTAGAGAGGAACACGAGAAAGTGAGGCATTCCTAAATCCCCTGAGGAAGAGCTGAACCCCTGCCTGGTGAACACAGCGCGACGTGGGAGGCTGTAAGCTGACAGTGCACCCTGTGGAACTAAAGAACGGTGAGTAAAATCTCAGATGACTGCACTGCACCGCCTCTGTCCAATTATTTTGTCCGCGCCATCATTCCCTCCCTGCACTATAACGCCCAGCGCAACCACCATTCACCTACACTGCCCTGAAGCTAGTTCTACCAGTGGAGAGCCACACCATCCCTGCTGCCGTAACACCAGCTGCAGAGGACTGCTCCACAGCGGAGGCTCCCTCTAGGCGCAATCCACGGGTGGCGTCACGAACTTTCCAAATCCCCTATGTCTATCCCCCCTTTTTTTACTGACTGCCCTGGGTCACGGACCGGGCCAGCCACCGTGATGTCCCCCAGCAACCGGAGGCCCGGCTGCCGAGTACCCCACGGCCCTGGGGGCGCGTCAATTACACCGTACATAGAGAGGAGACCCCGCACCATTACACCGTACACAGAGAGGAGACCCCGCACCACTACACCGTACACAGAGAGGAGACCCCGCACCATTACACCATACACAGAGAGGAGACCCCGCAACATTACCCTGTACACAGAGTGGAGACCCCGCACCATTACCCCGTTCACAGAGAGGAGACCCCGCACCATTACACCGTACACTGAGAGCAGACCCCGCCCCATTACACCGTACACAGAGAGGAGACCCCGCCCCATTACACCGTACACAGAGAGGAGACCCCGCCCCATTACACCGTACACAGAGAGGAGACCCTGCACCATTACACTGTACACAGACAGAAGATGACTCGCCCAGGGGGATGGGGACGACTCGGTACCCGGGCCTTTGCCTGGACTTTGGGGATGTTGCGGTGGTCGGCTCCCGGGCCCGTACCCTGGGGTCAGGTTTTAAAAGGGGATTGTTTGTTAATTTTATGAAAGTTTGTGACGCCACCTGTGGTTTCTGGTGAGAATCACCAGCGCTGCGGCAGTCCACTGAGGCCGGTGATAAGGCAGCTCGATGATATAGCTCCCCACAGGTGGAGCTAGGCCTCAGGGCAGCGTACGGAGAGGGAGATGCAGGACAGGTGAGACCCAGCCGGGTCAGAGCAAGAACAGGGACAGACACGGTAGTCACTTCAGTACCTTTTACTGGTGGTAATTCAGGCACATCCCGGAGCACTGTAGGGTGAAGGGTGCATATCAGGATCCTCCCCAATGAGCGGGTGTAGGGCCTCCTGTTTCTTGCCTCTGCGTAGTAAGTTTCTGACCTGCCTGGAGCTAGGCCTAACTTTATCTCTGTCCTGCACCGGCTGACGTTGTGGTAGGGCCTTCTTTTGGAGTGCACGCTCCCAGCTTAAGGGGCCTATGTGTCTCCTGGCTCTGTTACGTATCAGCTCTCTGGTGAACCTGGGACCTGTAGTTACCCAGGGATTCCAGTTATGCCTTACTGGGTCGTAAAGATCCCGGTAAGCTCGGACCCGGTGTCCGGTATATGTTTCGGGGTGAGCTGGGTAAGCTCCTCTGCCCCCACTGCTACTCACTCTCCACTTGCCTTCGGCCACGCTCGGGCCCTCACTAGGCTACTCACACTAACGGCAGCTTGCCGCTCTTCACCTCTCTTACAGGCGTCGGCACACCTTGGGCTCTAACTGAGCTACAACTGAGTTCTCTAAACTAGACTGAGCTCCACTGCAGACAGACCTCTTTCAGGCTTCTCTACTGCAGGAACTCTTCAGAGGAACTCCTAACTGCCTAGCTCCACCTTCCCTATTTATATCCCTAACGGGCTCCCTCTGCTGGTCTGAGGTGGAAGGTGGAGATATGTGAATGTTTATAGGGGCCTCTTGTGGAGGATTCCATGAATGCACTCTACTAGGATCTGTGGTACCAAGCGCAGCTGGGCGCCACAGAAACCCCGCACCATTACACCGTACACAGAGAGGAAACCCCGCACCATTACACCTTACACAGAAAGTAGACCCCGCACCATTACACCGTACACAGAGAGGAGACCCCGCACCATTACACCGTACACAGAGAGAAGACCCCGCTCAATTACACCGTACACAGAGAGGACACCCTGCACCATTACACCGTACACAGAGAGGAGACCCCGCACCATTACACTGTACACAGAGAGGAGACCCCGCAACATTACACTGTACACAGAGAGGAGACCCCGCACCATTACACCGTACACAGAGAGGAGACCCCGCACCATTACACCGTACATGTTATGATCTGCAA
The DNA here is from genome assembly GCF_046119375.1 of Phyllobates terribilis. Lineage (NCBI taxonomy): Eukaryota > Metazoa > Chordata > Amphibia > Anura > Dendrobatidae > Phyllobates > Phyllobates terribilis. The sequence continues at coordinate 202,630,938 of NW_027362768.1, read as the reverse complement.
CAAGAACTAAGGAAAGATAGGAAAACTGTCTCTACAATAGGACTAAGCTGATTCCCTACGATGCAGCGGGCAACCTGTTCCTTGTGAACAGACCCGCCTTCGTCCTCAGCTAGTCTGAACGCAGACCTATAGATAAAAGGGAGGGGTCCCTAAAAGTACTAAGGACTGGGACAAAATTGGACACCTCCTAGCAGAAGTTGTAGTGGAGCAAAAAGACAAACAGACAAAAATACTTAGAGGTCCAGGGACCAAGCAAACTATAGAGATAGGTACAAAGCACCTGGCTAGATTAAGAGTCAAAGTAACACTGAAGTCCAGCAAAGCCAGAAGGGCGGAGCTGGAATAAATAGGCAGCAGGTCACGTGACCACAAAATAGAAAAAAACTAACAGGAGGGTTCTAACAGTACACAGAGAGGAGACCCCGCACCATTACACCGTACACAGAGAGGAGACCCCGCACCATTACACCATACATAGAGAGGAGACCCCGCACCATTACACCGTACACAGAGAGGAGACACCACACCACTACACCGTACACAGAGAGGAGACCCCGCACCATTACACCGTACACAGAGAGGAGACCCCGCACCATTACACCATACATAGAGAGGAGACCCCGCACAATTACACTGTACACAGAGAGGAGACCCTGCACCATTACACCGTACACAGAGAGGAAACCCCGCACCACTACACCATACACAGAGAGGAGACCCCGCACCACTACACTGTACACAGAGAGGAGACCCCGCACCACTACACCATACACAGTGAGGAGCCCCCGCACCACTACACCGCACACAGAGAGGAGACCCTGCACCATTACACTGTACACAGAGAGGAGACCCTGCACCATTACACCGTACACAGAGAGGAAACCCCGCACCACTACACCATACACAGAGAGGAGACCCCGCACCACTACACTGTACACAGAGAGGAGACCCCGCACCACTACACCATACACAGAGAGGAGACCCCGCACCACTACACCGTACACAGAGAGGAGACCCCGCACCATTACACCGTACACAGAGAGGAGACCCCGCACCATTACACCGTACACAGAGAGGAGACCCCGCACCATTACACTGTACACAGAGAGGAGACCCCGCACCATTACACCATACATAGAGAGGAGACCCCGCACCACTACACCGTACACAGAGAGGAGACCCCGCACCACTACACCATACACAGAGAGGAGACCCCGCACCACTACACCGTACACAGAGAGGAGACCCCGCACCATTACACCGTACACAGAGAGGAGACCCCACACCATTATAGAATCATAGAATCATAGAATCATAGAATGGTAGAGTTGGAAGGGACCTCCTGGGTCATCTGGTCCAACCCCCTGCTCTGTTTGAAGACGTCCATTGAAGGGGAACTCACCACCTCTCGTGGCAGCCTGTTCCACTCATTAATCACCCTAACTGTCAAAAAGTTTTTTCTAATATCTAATCTGTGTCTCCTCCCATTTAGTTTCATCCCATTGCTTCTAGTCTTTCCTTGTGCAAATGAGAATAAAGATGATCCTTCTACAATGTGACAGCCCTTGACATATTTGTAGACAGCTATTAAGTCTCCTCTCAGTCTTCTTTTTTGCAAGCTAAACATTCCCAAATCCTGCAACTGTTCCTCATAGGACATGGTTTGCAGACCAGTCACCATTCTGGTCGCTCTTCTCTGAACTTGCTCCAGTTTGTCTATGTCTTTTTTAAAATGTGGTGCCCAAAACTGGACGCAGTATCCAGATGAGGTCTGACCAAAGAGGAGTAAAGACCGATAATGACTTCACGTGATCTAGACTGTATGCTTCTGTTAATACATCCCAGAATTGTATTTGCCTTTTTTGCTGCTGCATCACACTGTTGACTCATGTTCAGTCTATGATCTATTAGTATACCTAAGTCTTTTTCACATGTACTGTTGCTTAGCTCTATTCCTCCCATTCTGTATATGCTTTTTTCATTTTTATTGATTCATTACACCGTACACAGAGAGGAGACCCCGCACCATTACACTGTACACAGAGAGGAGACCCCGCACCACTACACTGTACACAGAGAGGAGACCCCGCACCATTACACCGTACACAGAGAGGAGACCCCGCACCATTACACCGTACACAGAGAGGAGACCCCGCACCATTACACCGTACACAGAGAGGAGACCCTGCACCATTACACCGTACACAGAGAGGAGACCCCGCACCATTACACCATACATAGAGAGGAAACCCCGCACCATTACACCGTACACAGAGAGGAGACCCTGCACCATTACACCGTACACAGAGAGGAGACCCCGTACCATTACACCGTACATAGAGAGGAAACCCCGCACCATTACACCGTACACAGAGAGGAGACCCCGCACCATTACACCATACATAGAGAGGAGACCCTGCACCATTACACCGTACACAGAGAGGAGACCCCGCACCATTACACCATACATAGAGAGGAGACCCTGCACCATTACACCGTACACAGATAGGAGACCCCGCACCATTACACCGTACACAGAGAGGAGACCCCGCACCATTACACCGTACATAGAGAGGAAACCCCGCACCATTACACCGTACATAGAGAGGAGACCCTGCACCATTACACCGTACATAGAGAGGAGACCCTGCACCATTACACCGTACATAGAGAGGAAACCCCGCACCATTACACCGTACATAGAGAGGAGACCCTGCACCATTACACCGTACACAGAGAGGAGACCCCGCACCATTACACCATACATAGAGAGGAGACCCTGCACCATTACACCGTACATAGAGAGGAAACCCCGCACCATTACACCGTACATAGAGAGGAGACCCTGCACCATTACACCGTACACAGAGAGGAGACCCTGCACCATTACACCGTACATAGAGAGGAGACCCTGCACCATTACACCGTACATAGAGAGGAAACCCCGCACCATTACACCGTACATAGAGAGGAGACCCTGCACCATTACACCGTACACAGATAGGAGACCCCGCACCATTACACCGTACACAGAGAGGAGACCCCGCACCATTACACCGTACATAGAGAGGAAACCCCGCACCATTACACCGTACATAGAGAGGAAACCCCGCACCATTACACCGTACACAGAGAGGAGACCCCGCACCATTACACCGTACATAGAGAGGAGACCCTGCACCATTACACCGTACACAGATAGGAGACAACTCATCCTCCCGGGGTGGAGGTGTGGACCATCTCAGTCTCATAGTAGGTGGTCTATCGTCTTTCTCCTGGGTCGGACTCAGGGGTCTTTCTACCTGTACCTATTCTGGAGGCTGAGTCATGGCTGCCCCACATGCAGCATGTAGTGGGAAGCCCTTCCTGTAATGACTGTAGATTACCAGGGGGGGGGACTCTTCATGGAGGCACTAAGCGCAGGGCTCACTGAACACTACCTTACAGCCTCATGCTGGAGCAGCCACACAATTAAGATGTACAGAAAACGCCATTCACAAGATTGTGCTCCACAGTGCAGTAAAGTGAGGTAAGAGCGCTACTCAGCCATTGCTCTCCTTCATGTAACGCTGCGCTCAGTCGGCCACCGAGTCAAAAACTGCTACTACAATGTAACTCTCAATTCATTTGAAGCAGATTCACTCTTAAATCCACTTCTTATCAGACGGAAACACCACTGGTTCACAGCAGGCAGCAGTGCATTCTGGGACATCACCTCAAGAGCAGGCAGCAGTGCATCCTGGGATGTCATTACCTCAAGATCAGGCAGCAGCGCATCCTGGGATGTCATTACCTCAAGATCAGGCAACAGTGCATCCTGGGATGTCATTACCTCAAGATCAGGCAGCAGTGCATCCTGGGATGTCATTACCTCAAGATCAGGCAACAGTGCATCCTGGGATGTCATTACCTCAAGATCAGGCAGCAGCGCATCCTGGGATGTCATTACCTCAAGAGCAGGCAGCAGTGCATCCTGGGATGTCATTACCTCAAGAGCAGGCAGCAGCGCATCCTGGGATGACATTACCTCAAGAGCAGGCAGCAGTGCATCCTGGGATGACATTACCTCAAGAGCAGGCAGCAGCGCATCCTGGGATGTCATTACCTCAAGAGCAGGCAGCAGTGCATCCTGGGATGACATTACCTCAAGAGCAGGCAGCAGTGCATCCTGGGATGTCATTACCTCAAGAGCAGGCAGCAGTGCATCCTGGGATGTCATTACCTCAAGAGCAGGCAGCAGCGCATCCTGGGATGACATTACCTCAAGAGCAGGCAGCAGTGCATCCTGGGATGACATTACCTCAAGAGCAGGCAGCAGCACATCCTGGGATGACATTACCTCAAGAGCAGGCAGCAGTGCATCCTGGGATGTCATTACCTCAAGATCAGGCAGCAGCGCATCCTGGGATGTCATTACCTCAAGAGCAGGCAGCAGCGCATCCTGGGATGTCATTGCCTCAAGAGCAGGCAGCAGCGCATCCTGGGATGTCATTACCTCAAGAGCAGGCAGCAGTGCATCCTGGGATGTCATTACCTCAAGAGCAGGCAGCAGTGCATCCTGGGATGTCATTACCTCAAGAGCAGGCAGCAGCGCATCCTGGGATGACATTACCTCAAGATCGGGCAGCAGCGCATCCTGGGATGACATTACCTCAAGATCGGGCAGCAGCGCATCCTGGGATGTCATTACCTCAAGATCAGGCAGCAGCGCATCCTGGGATGTCATTACCTCAAGAGCAGGCAGCAGTGCATCCTGGGATGACATTACCTCAAGAGCAGGCAGCAGTGCATCCTGGGATGACATTACCTCAAGAGCAGGCAGCAGTGCATCCTGGGATGACATTACCTCAAGAGCAGGCAGCAGCGCATCCTGGGATGACAGTACCTCAAGGAGCAGGCAGCAGCGCATCCTGGGATGTCATTACCTCAAGATCAGGCAGCAGCGCATCCTGGGATGTCATTACCTCAAGATCAGGCAACAGTGCATCCTGGGATGTCATTACCTCAAGATCAGGCAGCAGTGCATCCTGGGATGTCATTACCTCAAGATCAGGCAACAGTGCATCCTGGGATGTCATTACCTCAAGATCAGGCAGCAGCGCATCCTGGGATGTCATTACCTCAAGAGCAGGCAGCAGTGCATCCTGGGATGTCATTACCTCAAGAGCAGGCAGCAGCGCATCCTGGGATGACATTACCTCAAGAGCAGGCAGCAGTGCATCCTGGGATGACATTACCTCAAGAGCAGGCAGCAGTGCATCCTGGGATGACATTACCTCAAGAGCAGGCAGCAGCACATCCTGCGATGACATTACCTCAAGAGCAGGCAGCAGTGCATCCTGGGATGTCATTACCTCAAGATCAGGCAGCAGCGCATCCTGGGATGTCATTACCTCAAGAGCAGGCAGCAGCGCATCCTGGGATGTCATTGCCTCAAGAGCAGGCAGCAGCGCATCCTGGGATGTCATTACCTCAAGAGCAGGCAGCAGTGCATCCTGGGATGTCATTACCTCAAGAGCAGGCAGCAGTGCATCCTGGGATGACATTACCTCAAGAGCAGGCAGCAGTGCATCCTGGGATGACATTACCTCAAGAGCAGGCAGCAGCGCATCCTGGGATGACATTACCTCAAGAGCAGGCAGCAGCGCATCCTGGGATGACAGTACCTCAAGGAGCAGGCAGCAGCGCATCCTGGGATGTCATTACCTCAAGATCAGGCAGCAGCGCATCCTGGGATGTCATTACCTCAAGATCAGGCAACAGTGCATCCTGGGATGTCATTACCTCAAGATCAGGCAGCAGTGCATCCTGGGATGTCATTACCTCAAGATCAGGCAACAGTGCATCCTGGGATGTCATTACCTCAAGATCAGGCAGCAGCGCATCCTGGGATGTCATTACCTCAAGAGCAGGCAGCAGTGCATCCTGGGATGTCATTACCTCAAGAGCAGGCAGCAGCGCATCCTGGGATGACATTACCTCAAGAGCAGGCAGCAGTGCATCCTGGGATGACATTACCTCAAGAGCAGGCAGCAGTGCATCCTGGGATGACATTACCTCAAGAGCAGGCAGCAGCACATCCTGCGATGACATTACCTCAAGAGCAGGCAGCAGCGCATCCTGGGATGTCATTACCTCAAGATCAGGCAGCAGCGCATCCTGGGATGTCATTACCTCAAGAGCAGGCAGCAGCGCATCCTGGGATGTCATTGCCTCAAGAGCAGGCAGCAGCGCATCCTGGGATGTCATTACCTCAAGAGCAGGCAGCAGTGCATCCTGGGATGTCATTACCTCAAGAGCAGGCAGCAGTGCATCCTGGGATGTCATTACCTCAAGAGCAGGCAGCAGCGCATCCTGGGATGACATTACCTCAAGATCGGGCAGCAGCGCATCCTGGGATGACATTACCTCAAGATCGGGCAGCAGCGCATCCTGGGATGTCATTACCTCAAGATCAGGCAGCAGCGCATCCTGGGATGTCATTACCTCAAGAGCAGGCAGCAGCGCATCCTGGGATGACATTACCTCAAGAGCAGGCAGCAGTGCATCCTGGAATGACATTACCTCAAGAGCAGGCAGCAGTGCATCCTGGGATGACATTACCTCAAGAGCAGGCAGCAGCGCATCCTGGGATGACAGTACCTCAAGGAGCAGGCAGCAGCGCATCCTGGGATGTCATTACCTCAAGATAAGGCAGCAGCGCATCCTGGGATGTCATTACCTCAAGAGCAGGCAGCAGCGCATCCTGGGATGTCATTACCTCAAGAGCAGGCAGCAGCGCATCCTGGGATGTCATTACCTCAAGAGCAGGCAGCAGTGCATCCTGGGATGACATTACCTCAAGAGCAGGCAGCAGCGCATCCTGGGATGACAGTACCTCAAGGAGCAGGCAGCAGTGCATCCTGGGATGACATTACCTCAAGAGCAGGCAGCAGTGCATCCTGGGATGACATTACCTCAAGAGCAGGCAGCAGTGCATCCTGGGATGACATTACCTCAAGAGCAGACAGCAGCGCATCCTGGGATGTCATTACCTCAAGAGCAGGCAGCAGCGCATCCTGGGATGTCATTACCTCAAGAGCAGGCAGGAGTGCATCCTGGGATGACATTACCTCAAGAGCAGGCAGCAGTGCATCCTGGGATGACATTACCTCAAGAGCAGGCAGCAGCGCATCCTGGGATGACAGTACCTCAAGGAGCAGGCAGCAGTGCATCCTGGGATGACATTACCTCAAGAGCAGGCAGCAGTGCATCCTGGGATGACATTACCTCAAGAGCAGGCAGCAGCGCATCCTGGGATGTCATTACCTCAAGAGCAGGCAGGAGTGCATCCTGGGATGACATTACCTCAAGAGCAGGCAGGAGTGCATCCTGGGATGACATTACCTCAAGAGCACGCAGCAGTGCATCCTGGGATGACATTACCTCAAGAGCAGGCAGCAGTGCATCCTGGGATGTCATTACCTCAAGAGCAGGCAGCAGCGCATCCTGGGATGTCATTACCTCAAGAGCAGGCAGCAGTGCATCCTGGGATGACATTACCTCAAGAGCAGGCAGCAGTGCATCCTTGGATGACAGTACCTCAAGGAGCAGGCAGCAGTGCATCCTGGGATGTCATTACCTCAAGATCAGGCAGCAGTGCATCCTGGGATGTCATTACCTCAAGATCAGGCAGCAGTGCATCCTGGGAAGTCATTACCTCAAGAGCAGGCAGCAGTGCATTCTGGGACATCACCTCAAGAGCAGGCAGCAGTGCATCCTGGGATGTCATTACCTCGAGTGCAGACAGCAGTGCATCCTGGGATGTCATTATCTCAAGAGCAGACAGCAGTGCATCCTGGGATGACATTACCTCAAGAGCAGGCAGCAGTGCATCCTGGGATGACATTACCTCAAGAGCAGGCAGCAGTGCATCCTGGGATGACATTACCTCAAGAGCAGGCAGCAGTGCATCCTGAGATGTCATTACCTCAAGATCAGGCAGCAGTGCATCCTGGGATGACATTACCTCAAGATCAGACAGCAGCGCATCCTGGGATGACAGTACCTCAAGATCAGGCAACAGTGCATCCTGGGATGTCATTACCTCAAGATCAGGCAGCAGCGCATCCTGGGATGTCATTACCTCAAGAGCAGGCAGCAGTGCATCCTGGGATGTCATTACCTCAAGAGCAGGCAGCAGCGCATCCTGGGATGACATTACCTCAAGATCAGGCAGCAGTGCATCCTGGGATGACATTACCTCAAGAGCAGGCAGCAGTGCATCCTGGGATGACATTACCTCAAGAGCAGGCAGCAGCACATCCTGGGATGACATTACCTCAAGAGCAGGCAGCAGTGCATCCTGGGATGACATTACCTCAAGATCAGGCAGCAGCGCATCCTGGGATGTCATTACTTCAAGATCAGGCAGCAGCGCATCCTGGGATGTCATTACCTCAAGAGCAGGCAGCAGTGCATTCTGGGACATCACCTCAAGAGCAGGCAGCAGCGCATCCTGGGATGTCATTACCTCAAGATCAGGCAGCAGCGCATCCTGGGATGTCATTACCTCAAGAGCAAGCAGCAGCGCATCCTGGGATGTCATTACCTCAAGAGCAGGCAGCAGCGCATCCTGGGATGTCATTACCTCAAGAGCAGGCAGCAGTGCATCCTGGGATGTCATTACCTCAAGAGCAGGCAGCAGTGCATCCTGGGATGTCATTACCTCAAGAGCAGGCAGCAGCGCATCCTGGGATGACATTACCTCAAGATCGGGCAGCAGCGCATCCTGGGATGACATTACCTCAAGATCGGGCAGCAGCGCATCCTGGGATGTCATTACCTCAAGATCAGGCAGCAGCGCATCCTGGGATGTCATTACCTCAAGAGCAGGCAGCAGCGCATCCTGGGATGACATTACCTCAAGAGCAGGCAGCAGTGCATCCTGGGATGACATTACCTCAAGAGCAGGCAGCAGTGCATCCTGGGATGACATTACCTCAAGAGCAGGCAGCAGCGCATCCTGGGATGACAGTACCTCAAGGAGCAGGCAGCAGCGCATCCTGGGATGTCATTACCTCAAGATCAGGCAGCAGTGCATCCTGGGATGTCATTACCTCAAGAGCAGGCAGCAGCGCATCCTGGGATGTCATTACCTCAAGAGCAGGCAGCAGCGCATCCTGGGATGTCATTACCTCAAGAGCAGGCAGCAGTGCATCCTGGGATGACATTACCTCAAGAGCAGGCAGCAGCGCATCCTGGGATGACAGTACCTCAAGGAGCAGGCAGCAGTGCATCCTGGGATGACATTACCTCAAGAGCAGGCAGCAGTGCATCCTGGGATGACATTACCTCAAGAGCAGGCAGCAGTGCATCCTGGGATGACATTACCTCAAGAGCAGACAGCAGCGCATCCTGGGATGTCATTACCTCAAGAGCAGGCAGCAGCGCATCCTGGGATGTCATTACCTCAAGAGCAGGCAGGAGTGCATCCTGGGATGACATTACCTCAAGAGCAGGCAGCAGTGCATCCTGGGATGACATTACCTCAAGAGCAGGCAGCAGCGCATCCTGGGATGACAGTACCTCAAGGAGCAGGCAGCAGTGCATCCTGGGATGACATTACCTCAAGAGCAGGCAGCAGTGCATCCTGGGATGACATTACCTCAAGAGCAGGCAGCAGCGCATCCTGGGATGTCATTACCTCAAGAGCAGGCAGGAGTGCATCCTGGGATGACATTACCTCAAGAGCAGGCAGGAGTGCATCCTGGGATGACATTACCTCAAGAGCACGCAGCAGTGCATCCTGGGATGACATTACCTCAAGAGCAGGCAGCAGTGCATCCTGGGATGTCATTACCTCAAGAGCAGGCAGCAGCGCATCCTGGGATGTCATTACCTCAAGAGCAGGCAGCAGTGCATCCTGGGATGACATTACCTCAAGAGCAGGCAGCAGTGCATCCTTGGATGACAGTACCTCAAGGAGCAGGCAGCAGTGCATCCTGGGATGTCATTACCTCAAGATCAGGCAGCAGTGCATCCTGGGATGTCATTACCTCAAGATCAGGCAGCAGTGCATCCTGGGAAGTCATTACCTCAAGAGCAGGCAGCAGTGCATTCTGGGACATCACCTCAAGAGCAGGCAGCAGTGCATCCTGGGATGTCATTACCTCGAGTGCAGACAGCAGTGCATCCTGGGATGTCATTATCTCAAGAGCAGACAGCAGTGCATCCTGGGATGACATTACCTCAAGAGCAGGCAGCAGTGCATCCTGGGATGACATTACCTCAAGAGCAGGCAGCAGTGCATCCTGGGATGACATTACCTCAAGAGCAGGCAGCAGTGCATCCTGGGATGACATTACCTCAAGAGCAGGCAGCAGTGCATCCTGGGATGACATTACCTCAAGAGCAGGCAGCAGTGCATCCTGGGATGACATTACCTCAAGAGCAGGCAGCAGTGCATCCTGGGATGCCATTACCTCAAGAGCAGGCAGCAGTGCATCCTGGGATGCCATTACCTCAAGAGCAGGCAGCAGTGCATCCTGGGATGCCATTACCTCAAGAGCAGGCAGCAGTGCATCCTGGGATGACAGTACCTCAATGAGCAGGCAGCAGTGCATCCTGGGATGACATTACCTCAAGAGCAGGCAGCAGTGCATCCTGGGATGACAGTATCTCAAGGAGCAGACAGCAGTGCATCCTGGGATGACATTACCTCAAGAGCAGGCAGCAGTGCATCCTGGGATGTCATTACCTCAAGAGCAGGCAGCAGTGCATCGTGGGATGACATTACCTCAAGAGCAGGCAGCAGTGCATCCTGGGATGACAGTACCTCAAGGAGCAGGCAGCAGTGCATCCTGGGATGACATTACCTCAAGAACAGGCAGCAGTGCATCCTGGGATGTCATTGCCTCAAGAGCAGACAGCAGTGCATCCTGGGATGACATTACCTCAAGAGCACGCAGCAGTGCATCCTGGGATGTCATTACCTCAAGATCAGGCAGCAGCGCATCCTGGGATGTCATTACCTCAAGAGCAGGCAGCAGCGCATCCTGGGATGACATTACCTCAAGAGCAGGCAGCAGTGCATCCTGGGATGACATTACCTCAAGAGCAGGCAGCAGTGCATCCTGGGATGACATTACCTCAAGAGCAGGCAGCAGCGCATCCTGGGATGACAGTACCTCAAGGAGCAGGCAGCAGCGCATCCTGGGATGTCATTACCTCAAGATCAGGCAGCAGCGCATCCTGGGATGTCATTACCTCAAGAGCAGGCAGCAGCGCATCCTGGGATGTCATTACCTCAAGAGCAGGCAGCAGCGCATCCTGGGATGTCATTACCTCAAGAGCAGGCAGCAGTGCATCCTGGGATGACATTACCTCAAGAGCAGGCAGCAGCGCATCCTGGGATGACAGTACCTGAAGGAGCAGGCAGCAGTGCATCCTGGGATGACATTACCTCAAGAGCAGGCAGCAGTGCATCCTGGGATGACATTACCTCAAGAGCAGGCAGCAGTGCATCCTGGGATGACATTACCTCAAGAGCAGACAGCAGCGCATCCTGGGATGTCATTACCTCAAGAGCAGGCAGCAGCGCATCCTGGGATGTCATTACCTCAAGAGCAGGCAGGAGTGCATCCTGGGATGACATTACCTCAAGAGCAGGCAGCAGTGCATCCTGGGATGACATTACCTCAAGAGCAGGCAGCAGCGCTTCCTGGGATGACAGTACCTCAAGGAGCAGGCAGCAGTGCATCCTGGGATGACATTACCTCAAGAGCAGGCAGCAGTGCATCCTGGGATGACATTACCTCAAGAGCAGGCAGCAGCGCATCCTGGGATGTCATTACCTCAAGAGCAGGCAGGAGTGCATCCTGGGATGACATTACCTCAAGAGCAGGCAGGAGTGCATCCTGGGATGACATTACCTCAAGACCACGCAGCAGTGCATCCTGGGATGACATTACCTCAAGAGCAGGCAGCAGTGCATCCTGGGATGTCATTACCTCAAGAGCAGGCAGCAGCGCATCCTGGGATGTCATTACCTCAAGAGCAGGCAGCAGTGCATCCTGGGATGACATTACCTCAAGAGCAGGCAGCAGTGCATCCTTGGATGACAGTACCTCAAGGAGCAGGCAGCAGTGCATCCTGGGATGTCATTACCTCAAGATCAGGCAGCAGTGCATCCTGGGATGTCATTACCTCAAGATCAGGCAGCAGTGCATCCTGGGAAGTCATTACCTCAAGAGCAGGCAGCAGTGCATTCTGGGACATCACCTCAAGAGCAGGCAGCAGTGCATCCTGGGATGTCATTACCTCGAGTGCAGACAGCAGTGCATCCTGGGATGTCATTATCTCAAGAGCAGACAGCAGTGCATCCTGGGATGACATTACCTCAAGAGCAGGCAGCAGTGCATCCTGGGATGACATTACCTCAAGAGCAGGCAGCAGTGCATCCTGGGATGACAGTACCTCAATGAGCAGGCAGCAGTGCATCCTGGGATGACATTACCTCAAGAGCAGGCAGCAGTGCATCCTGGGATGACAGTACCTCAATGAGCAGGCAGCAGTGCATCCTGGGATGACATTACCTCAAGAGCAGGCAGCAGTGCATCCTGGGATGACAGTACCTCAATGAGCAGGCAGCAGTGCATCCTGGGATGACATTACCTCAAGAGCAGGCAGCAGTGCATCCTGGGATGACAGTATCTCAAGGAGCAGACAGCAGTGCATCCTGGGATGACATTACCTCAAGAGCAGGCAGCAGTGCATCCTGGGATGTCATTACCTCAAGAGCAGGCAGCAGTGCATCCTGGGATGACATTACCTCAAGAGCAGGCAGCAGTGCATCCTGGGATGACAGTACCTCAAGGAGCAGGCAGCAGTGCATCCTGGGATGACATTACCTCAAGAACAGGCAGCAGTGCATCCTGGGATGTCATTGCCTCAAGAGCAGACAGCAGTGCATCCTGGGATGACATTACCTCAAGAGCACGCAGCAGTGCATCCTGGGATGACATTACCTCAAGAGCAGGCAGCAGTGCATCCTGGGATGCCATTACCTCAAGAGCAGGCAGCAGTGCATCCTGGGATGACAGTACCTCAAGGAGCAGGCAGCAGTGCATTCTGGGACATCACCTCAAGAGCAGGCAGCAGTGCATCCTGGGATGACATTACCTCAAGAGCAGGCAGCAGTGCATCCTGGGATGACAGTACCTCAAGGAGCAGACAGCAGTGCATCCTGGGAGGACATTACCTCAAGAGCAGGCAGCAGTGCATCCTGGGATGACATTACCTCAAGAGCAGGCAGCAGTGCATCCTGGGATGTCATTACCTCAAGAGCAGGCAGCAGTGCATCCTGGGATGACAGTACCTCAAGGAGCAGGCAGCAGTGCATTCTGGAACATCACCTCAAGAGCAGGCAGCAGTGCATCCTGGGATTTCATTACCTCAAGAGCAGGCAGCAGTGCATCTTGGGATGTCATTACCTCAAGAGCAGGCAGCAGTGCATTCTGGGATGACATTACTTCAAGAGCAGGCAGCACTGCATTCTGGGACATTACCTCAAGAGCAGGCAGCAGTGCATACTGGGACATCACCTCAAGAGCAGGCAGCAGTGCATCCTGGGATGTCATTTCCTCAAGAGCAGGCAGCAGCGCATCCTGGGACATCACCTCAAGAGCAGGCAGCAGTGCATTCTGGGACATCACCTCAAGAGCAGGCAGCAGTGCATCCTGGGACATCACCTCAAGAGCAGGCAGCAGTGCATCCTGGGATGTCATTACCTCGAGTGCAGGCAGCAGTGCTTCTTGGGATGTCATTACCTCGAGTGCAGGCAGCAGTGCTTTCTGGGATGTCATTACCTCAAGAGCAGGCAGCAGTGCATCCTGGGACATCACCTCAAGAGCAGGCAGCAGTGCATCCTGGGATGTCATTACCTCAAGAGCAGACAGCCGTGCATTCTGGGACATTATCTCAAGAGCAGGCAGCATTGCATCCTGGGATGTCATTACCTCGAGTGCAGGCAGCAGTGCATCCTGGGATGTCATTACCTCGAGTGCAGGCAGCAATGCATCCTGGGATGTCATTACCTCAAGATCAAGCAGCAGTGCATCCTGGGATGTCATTACCTCGAGTGCAGGCAGCAGTGCATCCTGGGATGTCATTACCTCAAGATCAAGCAGCAGTGCATTCTGGGACATCACTTCAAGAGCAGGCAGCAGTGCATTCTGGGACATCACCTCAAGAACAAGTGTGGCGCCCCTGAGGGTTCAGTCGCCACAGAGGTATTGCATCTCACCCAGAGATGTGGTATCTCACCCTCAGGTAAGGAAGGAGTACAGCTCAAGACCATAACACCAGCATTCACTACACCACATTTCAGAGGGCAGGGCGAGATTGCTCCTACAGGAGAGCACAGTCCCTGATCCCTGGCTGGAGTGGGGGGAACCACAGTAAGGGGGAACCATGTAGTGGGTGTGGGTGTAGAATGTAGATCAGGGGAGCACTTGAAAGGAAGCTGTATAAAAAGAGGGAACCATCTTAGATCAGAGTTCAGTCAGAGGAGGAGAAGTGACAGGAGCAGAGGCTCTGTAGGAGCTCTGCTCCAGAGGCGGGCCTGAACAGAGAAGCCCAAGTCTGAGAGGAGAAGGAGAGAAGAGAGGAGAGGGAGAAGGAAGGCTCCACAAACAGAAGGGATCCCAGGGGTACGGGCAGTGCTGAAGGCCACCCGTACGACCGAATCTACCAGGAGGTGGAGGGGTCAGGCCACACAAAGGGAACCGGTCCCTCAACTAGCAGAAGATTGCAAGTCTCAGCTAGAAACCGGAGGCTGCAGAACTTTATGTCCTGTAGCCACAAGTCCACGCCAGTCTCACCGAGAAGGTAGCCATATAGGACCCAGGGAACCGAACATACGTCGCCCGCCAAGGCCCGTGGGTACCGGATTGGAGACACTAGGTGTGAGGTGCAGGGAAAAGGCCAGAGGAAGGACACAGAAGGGGGTCCTGCTAAGTACTCGGGAGCTATCTGGGGGTGGACTGAGCCCCTCACTGAATAAGCACAGAACGACGTGGGCAGTTACACTGAGCTCTGTTACCTGGATTACAACAACTGTGAGTAAAGATCCTGGGACTGCACTATCTTGTCTCTGTGTTCCTTGCCGCGCCATCACTCACTGCACTACAATGCCCAGTACAACCCCCAACATCCACGTACTGCCCTGAAGCTAACTCTTCCTGTGTGGAGTAATAATACCCTTGCTGCAATACCACCAGCTTCAGAGGACTATTCCGCAGCGGTGCCCCCTTTAGCCACATTCCACAGGTGGCGTAGTCGGACTCTTTAATAACACCTAAATATATAAAATTCCCTTGGATTGACTGCCTTGGGTCACGGACCGGGTCACCGCCACTTGACTACAACCCCCAGCATCTACCGGCCTGGCACTGGGTACCCCACGGCCCAGGGGGCACGTCACAAGCAGCAGTACATTTTTGGACATCAGCTCAAGAACAAGCAGCAGCGCATCCTGGAACATCCCCTCAAGAGCAGGCAGCAGTGCATCCTGGAACATCACCTCAAGAGCAGGCAGCAGTGCATCCTGGAACATCACTTCAAGAGCAGGCAGCAGCGCATCCTGGGATGTCATTACCTCAAGAGCAGGCAGGAGTGCATCCTGGGATGACATTACCTCAAGAGCAGGCAGGAGTGCATCCTGGGATGACATTACCTCAAGAGCACGCAGCAGTGCATCCTGGGATGACATTACCTCAAGAGCAGGCAGCAGTGCATCCTGGGATGTCATTACCTCAAGAGCAGGCAGCAGCGCATCCTGGGATGTCATTACCTCAAGAGCAGGCAGCAGTGCATCCTGGGATGACATTACCTCAAGAGCAGGCAGCAGTGCATCCTTGGATGACAGTACCTCAAGGAGCAGGCAGCAGTGCATCCTGGGATGTCATTACCTCAAGATCAGGCAGCAGTGCATCCTGGGATGTCATTACCTCAAGATCAGGCAGCAGTGCATCCTGGGAAGTCATTACCTCAAGAGCAGGCGGCAGTGCATTCTGGGACATCACCTCAAGAGCAGGCAGCAGTGCATCCTGGGATGTCATTACCTCGAGTGCAGACAGCAGTGCATCCTGGGATGTCATTATCTCAAGAGCAGACAGCAGTGCATCCTGGGATGACATTACCTCAAGAGCAGGCAGCAGTGCATCCTGGGATGACATTACCTCAAGAGCAGGCAGCAGTGCATCCTGGGATGACAGTACCTCAATGAGCAGGCAGCAGTGCATCCTGGGATGACATTACCTCAAGAGCAGGCAGCAGTGCATCCTGGGATGACAGTACCTCAATGAGCAGGCAGCAGTGCATCCTGGGATGACATTACCTCAAGAGCAGGCAGCAGTGCATCCTGGGATGACAGTACCTCAATGAGCAGGCAGCAGTGCATCCTGGGATGACATTACCTCAAGAGCAGGCAGCAGTGCATCCTGGGATGACAGTATCTCAAGGAGCAGACAGCAGTGCATCCTGGGATGACATTACCTCAAGAGCAGGCAGCAGTGCATCCTGGGATGTCATTACCTCAAGAGCAGGCAGCAGTGCATCCTGGGATGACATTACCTCAAGAGCAGGCAGCAGTGCATCCTGGGATGACAGTACCTCAAGGAGCAGGCAGCAGTGCATCCTGGGATGACATTACCTCAAGAACAGGCAGCAGTGCATCCTGGGATGTCATTGCCTCAAGAGCAGACAGCAGTGCATCCTGGGATGACATTACCTCAAGAGCACGCAGCAGTGCATCCTGGGATGACATTACCTCAAGAGCAGGCAGCAGTGCATCCTGGGATGCCATTACCTCAAGAGCAGGCAGCAGTGCATCCTGGGATGACAGTACCTCAAGGAGCAGGCAGCAGTGCATTCTGGGACATCACCTCAAGAGCAGGCAGCAGTGCATCCTGGGATGACATTACCTCAAGAGCAGGCAGCAGTGCATCCTGGGATGACAGTACCTCAAGGAGCAGACAGCAGTGCATCCTGGGAGGACATTACCTCAAGAGCAGGCAGCAGTGCATCCTGGGATGACATTACCTCAAGAGCAGGCAGCAGTGCATCCTGGGATGTCATTACCTCAAGAGCAGGCAGCAGTGCATCCTGGGATGACAGTACCTCAAGGAGCAGGCAGCAGTGCATTCTGGAACATCACCTCAAGAGCAGGCAGCAGTGCATCCTGGGATTTCATTACCTCAAGAGCAGGCAGCAGTGCATCTTGGGATGTCATTACCTCAAGAGCAGGCAGCAGTGCATTCTGGGATGACATTACTTCAAGAGCAGGCAGCACTGCATTCTGGGACATTACCTCAAGAGCAGGCAGCAGTGCATACTGGGACATCACCTCAAGAGCAGGCAGCAGTGCATCCTGGGATGTCATTTCCTCAAGAGCAGGCAGCAGCGCATCCTGGGACATCACCTCAAGAGCAGGCAGCAGTGCATTCTGGGACATCACCTCAAGAGCAGGCAGCAGTGCATCCTGGGACATCACCTCAAGAGCAGGCAGCAGTGCATCCTGGGATGTCATTACCTCGAGTGCAGGCAGCAGTGCTTCTTGGGATGTCATTACCTCGAGTGCAGGCAGCAGTGCTTTCTGGGATGTCATTACCTCAAGAGCAGGCAGCAGTGCATCCTGGGACATCACCTCAAGAGCAGGCAGCAGTGCATCCTGGGATGTCATTACCTCAAGAGCAGACAGCCGTGCATTCTGGGACATTATCTCAAGAGCAGGCAGCATTGCATCCTGGGATGTCATTACCTCGAGTGCAGGCAGCAGTGCATCCTGGGATGTCATTACCTCGAGTGCAGGCAGCAATGCATCCTGGGATGTCATTACCTCAAGATCAAGCAGCAGTGCATCCTGGGATGTCATTACCTCGAGTGCAGGCAGCAGTGCATCCTGGGATGTCATTACCTCAAGATCAAGCAGCAGTGCATTCTGGGACATCACTTCAAGAGCAGGCAGCAGTGCATTCTGGGACATCACCTCAAGAACAAGTGTGGCGCCCCTGAGGGTTCAGTCGCCACAGAGGTATTGCATCTCACCCAGAGATGTGGTATCTCACCCTCAGGTAAGGAAGGAGTACAGCTCAAGACCATAACACCAGCATTCACTACACCACATTTCAGAGGGCAGGGCGAGATTGCTCCTACAGGAGAGCACAGTCCCTGATCCCTGGCTGGAGTGGGGGGAACCACAGTAAGGGGGAACCATGTAGTGGGTGTGGGTGTAGAATGTAGATCAGGGGAGCACTTGAAAGGAAGCTGTATAAAAAGAGGGAACCATCTTAGATCAGAGTTCAGTCAGAGGAGGAGAAGTGACAGGAGCAGAGGCTCTGTAGGAGCTCTGCTCCAGAGGCGGGCCTGAACAGAGAAGCCCAAGTCTGAGAGGAGAAGGAGAGAAGAGAGGAGAGGGAGAAGGAAGGCTCCACAAACAGAAGGGATCCCAGGGGTACGGGCAGTGCTGAAGGCCACCCGTACGACCGAATCTACCAGGAGGTGGAGGGGTCAGGCCACACAAAGGGAACCGGTCCCTCAACTAGCAGAAGATTGCAAGTCTCAGCTAGAAACCGGAGGCTGCAGAACTTTATGTCCTGTAGCCACAAGTCCACGCCAGTCTCACCGAGAAGGTAGCCATATAGGACCCAGGGAACCGAACATACGTCGCCCGCCAAGGCCCGTGGGTACCGGATTGGAGACACTAGGTGTGAGGTGCAGGGAAAAGGCCAGAGGAAGGACACAGAAGGGGGTCCTGCTAAGTACTCGGGAGCTATCTGGGGGTGGACTGAGCCCCTCACTGAATAAGCACAGAACGACGTGGGCAGTTACACTGAGCTCTGTTACCTGGATTACAACAACTGTGAGTAAAGATCCTGGGACTGCACTATCTTGTCTCTGTGTTCCTTGCCGCGCCATCACTCACTGCACTACAATGCCCAGTACAACCCCCAACATCCACGTACTGCCCTGAAGCTAACTCTTCCTGTGTGGAGTAATAATACCCTTGCTGCAATACCACCAGCTTCAGAGGACTATTCCGCAGCGGTGCCCCCTTTAGCCACATTCCACAGGTGGCGTAGTCGGACTCTTTAATAACACCTAAATATATAAAATTCCCTTGGATTGACTGCCTTGGGTCACGGACCGGGTCACCGCCACTTGACTACAACCCCCAGCATCTACCGGCCTGGCACTGGGTACCCCACGGCCCAGGGGGCACGTCACAAGCAGCAGTACATTTTTGGACATCAGCTCAAGAACAAGCAGCAGCGCATCCTGGAACATCCCCTCAAGAGCAGGCAGCAGTGCATCCTGGAACATCACCTCAAGAGCAGGCAGCAGTGCATCCTGGAACATCACTTCAAGAGCAGGCAGCAGCGCATCCTGGAACATCACCTCAAGAGCAGGCGGCAGCGCATCCTGGAACATCACCTCAAGAGAAGGCAGCAGCGCATCTTGTAACATCACCTCAAGAGCAAGCCACAGCGCATCCTGGAACAACACCTCAAGAGCAGGCAGCAGCGCATCCTGGAACATCACCTCAAGAGCAGGCAGCAGCGCATCCTGGAACATCACCTCAAGAGCAGGCAGCAGCGCATCCTGGAACATCACCTCAAGAGCAGGCAGCAGCGCATCCTGGAACATCACTTCAAGAGCAGGCAGCAGCGCATCCTGGAACATCACCTCAAAAGCAGGCGGCAGCGCATCCTGGAATATCACCTCAAGAGCAGGCAGCAGTGCATCCTGGAACATCACCTCAAGAGCAGGCAGCAGCGCATCTTGTAACATCACCTCAAGAGCAGGCAGCAGCACATACTGGAACATCACTTCAAGAGCAGGCAGCAGCGCATCCTGGAACATCACCTCAGGAGCAGGCAGCAGCGCATCCTGGAACATCACCTCAAGAGCAGGCAGCAGCGCATCCTGGAACATCACCTCAAGAGCAAGCAGCAGCGCATCCTGGAACATCACCTCAAGAGCAGGCAGCAGCGCATCCTGGAACATCACCTCAAGAGCAGGCAGCAGTGCATCCTGGAACATCACCTCAAGAGCAGGCAGCAGCGCATCCTGGAACATCACCTCAGGAGCAGGCAGCAGCGCATCCTGGAACATCACTTCAAAAGCAGGCAGCAGCGCATCCTGGAACATCACATCAGGAGCAAGCCACAGCGCATCCTGGAACATCACCTCAAGAGCAGGCAGCAGTGCACCCTGGAACATCACCTCAAGAGGAGGCAGCAGCGCATCTTGTAACATCACCTCAAGAACAAGCAGCAGTGCATTCTGGGAAATCACCTCAAGAGCAGGCAGCAGCGCATCCTGGAACATCACTTCAAGAGCAGGCAGCAGCGCATCCTGGACCATCACTTCAAGAGCAGGCAGCAGTGCATCCTGGAACATCACCTCAAGAGCAAGCCACAGTGCATCCTAGAACATCACCTCAAGAGCAGGCAGCAGCGCATCCTGGAACATCACCTCAAGAGCAGGCAGCAGCGCATCCTGGAACATCACCTCAGGAGCAGGCAGCAGCGCATCCTGGAACATCACCTCAAGAGCAAGCCACAGCGCATCCTGGAACATCACCTCAAGAGCAGGCAGCAGTGCATCCTGGAACATCACTTCAAGAGCAGGCAGCAGTGCATCCTGGAACATCACCTCAAGAGCAAGCCACAGCGCATCCTGGAACATCACCTCAAGAGCAGGCAGCAGCGCATCCTGGAGCATCACCTCAAGAGAAGGCAGCAGCGCATCCTGGAACATCACCTCAAGAGCAGGCAGCAGCGCATCCTGGAACATCACCTCAAGAGCAGGCAGCAGCGCATCCTGGAACATCACTTCAAGAGCAGGCAGCAGCGCATCCTGGAACATCACCTCAAGAGCAGGCAGCAGCGCATCCTGGAACATCACCTCAAGAGCAGGCGGCAGCGCATCCTGGAACATCACCTCAAGAACAGGCAGCAGTGCATCCTGGAACATCACCTCAAGAGCAGGCAGCAGTGCATCTTGTAACAACACCTCAAGAGCAGGCAGCAGCACATACTGGAACATCACTTCAAGAGCAGGCAGCAGGGCATCCTGGAACATCACCTCAGGAGCAAGCCGCAGAGCATCCTGGAGCATCACCTCAAGAGCAGGCAGCAGCGCATCCTGGAACATCACCTCAAGAGCAGGCATCAGCGCATACTGGAACATCACCTCAGGAGCAGGCAGCAGCGCATCCTGGAACATCACCTCAGTAGCAAGCCGCAGCGCATCCTGGAACATCACCTCAAGAGCAGGCAGCAGCGCATCCTGGAACATCACCTCAAGAGCAGGCAGCAGCGCATCCTGGAACATCACCTCAGGAGCACGCAGCAGCGCATACTGGAACATCACCTCAGAAGCAGGCAGCAGAGCATCCTGGAACATCACCTCAGAAGCAGGCAGCAGCGCACACTGGAACATCACCTCAGAAGCAGGCAGCAGCGCATCCTGGAACATCACCTCAAAAGCAGGCAGCAGCGCATCCTGAAACATCACCTCAAGAGCAGGCTGCAGCGCATCTTATAACGTCACCTCAGGAGCAGGCAGCAGCGCATACTGGAACATCACTTCAAGAGCAGGCGGCAGTGCATCCTGGAACATCACCTCCGGAGCAGGCAGCAGCGCATCCTGGAACATCACCTCAAGAGCAGGCAGCAGCGCATCCTGGAACATCACGTCAAGAGCAGGCAGCATCGCATCCTGGAACATCACTTCAAAAGCAGGCAGCAGCGCATCCTGGAACATCACCTCAAGAGCAGGCAGCAGTGCATCCTGGAACATCACCTCAAGAGCAGGCAGCAGCGCATCTTATAACATCACCTCAAGAGCAGGCAGCAGCGCATACTGGAACATAACTCCAAGAGCAGGCAGCAGCGCATCCTGGAACACCACCTCCGGAGCAGGCAGCAGCGCATCCTGGAACATCACCTCAGAAGCATGTGACGCGCCCCCTGGGCCATATTCTTTAGGGGAATACCCGGAGCCGGATCAGATGGGGGTTGTAGTCTCCGAGTGGCTGTGACCCGGTCAGTGCCCAGGGTGTCAAGCTCAGTGTGTGGCAGTCCTTACTGATGTTACTAAAGTTCTTTATGTCGACTACGCCACCCGTTGAATTGCGGTCACTACGGCCGCCGCTGCAGCAGGGTCCGCTGAGGCTGATGGTGTTTGTGCAGCCTAGGTAGTATAACCCCCAACGGGAGGGGTATAGCCTCAGGGGGTCAGGTGCAGAGGATGGTGGTTGTGGAGGTGCAGGGAGGATGGTAATCAGAGACAGAGTCGGGTTGTGCAGTTCAGGGTTCTTTACTTACTGCAGATGTTCCGGTCACTCCGGCCTTGAGTGACCACCCGAGCCGTGCTGCGTCCACCAGGTCCTGGACTCGGCCAACCCCCAAGTAGTTCTGGAGCGTGGTTCTGAGCTCCCGTTCTGTCCTGTCCTCGTCTCTGACCTTCCCCACCAGGGATCCACCTATGTCCGGCTCCCTCGGGCCTCTTGTTGGCGAACCCTTGCCTCTGGGTTCCCTGACCCTATGCGTGGTCTGCCTTCTGGGTGGATATGGTGGGTGGCCGTGGCAAATGCTGCCCACGGCCTCCGGTCTCTGGCTGAGGTATGTTGTAGCCCCCCACCAGTTTGGGATCCGGTACCCTGTTGCCAACTCTTCACCCTGTGATTATATTTGGGCTCTCAGAGTTCCTTCTTTCTCCCCCTCTGGGTCTTTCGTTCTCTCTTCTCTCTCTCTGGGCCTGGGGCTGCTCTGCTCTTCTGCTCTCCTCCACTCCTCTGCAAAGGCTTACTAACTGTCTTCTCACAGACTGACCGACTGACTGACCCTGATCTTAGATGGTTCCCACCTTATATACTCCCTCTATGTGTGATCTCAGGTGACCAGCACCCAATGAGCTCCTATCTTTACCCAGGCTGCTCCCCCTATCTGCCCCTACACTACTGGGATGTACCAC
This sequence comes from Phyllobates terribilis, assembly GCF_046119375.1. Lineage (NCBI taxonomy): Eukaryota > Metazoa > Chordata > Amphibia > Anura > Dendrobatidae > Phyllobates > Phyllobates terribilis. The sequence goes on along the minus strand of NW_027362768.1, from coordinate 202,607,916 downwards.
CCCCCTCCCACTCCAGCCAGGAACAGACTCTGTCGTACCTGCACATTTCTAAGTGGGAGTACCGTTGGTCTGTTCCTCGGAAATGGGATGTGTGTAGTGCATGCAGCTTTCTGAGCTCAGCTCCACACTCCATCCTTACCCGGGAGTGGAATATCACACCTCTGGGTTGAGGTGCAATACCCCTGTAGCAGCCGAATCCTCAGGGTGCTACATTCCCCCCTGGTAAATCACAGCACGTCCTCGGGCTGTAAGATATAAACAACATCCAAAACATACAATTTTTTTACATAAACATAATAAAACATCATATAAAACTTTTCATATAAACATTCTTGTCTTCTGGTACCTCCGGTCACGGTGCAACTTGTGACCGGGTAAAGTGCGACAGTCTCTTGAAGAAACACGGTTTCCTATAAAACCGGAAGGGGGCGCTTTAGGAAGCGCAACTATATACAAAGGGAAGGTATGGCCGCTCTCAGTCCTCGGCCAGGTATAAAGAAGGAACGACCGCTCTCAGTCCTCGGTCAGTGGGATTAAGGGAAATACGGGTAACAGTTCAATTCGCTGGTCCCAACGGGGACTATATTAGCAGCAACGGTTCACTGTGCCCCGACGGGCAACTATATACAGCTTCTACTCTGCTGTACTCAACGACGACGTCCTCCTGCTCTTTCTTTGTGATTAACTTTAGCTTCAGACCCGTCCGGGTCCTCTTGCTCCTCCTCACACCGCAGCTCCTCCTCCGTCAGGCGATGCACATGGAGGGCGTAGGGTCCTTTGGCACACTTGTGCCGGGTGAAGGTGACCTCGTCCCCTATATAAAGGTCACGACCTCTGTGTCCCTCCGGTAGGTGGGACTCAACGTCTCTTCTTGTCACGAAGACGTCGCCTGGGGTGCGGTGATCTCGGATGAAGCCCCACCCGTGCTGCATATTAAACTTGATCACAGTCCCGGTGGAAGGGGGACCATGAGCTGCACGGGGACTCCTCCTGGCCCGGCTCTTCTGCTCCGCGCTCTTTATTTGGGCTTGTTGTTCCCGGACCCGCCTCTCTCTCCGCTCCCTCTCAAAGACCTCGAGCTGTTGCCGGCAGCACTCTGCACGCTCCGCTGCAGCTGCCCGGGTCTCCTGAGTGAACCCCATGAGATCTTCTCCGGTGGGGTCCCACTCAAACTGTGCCTCCTCTAGCGGGGGCGAGGTCCTTTTTATGGGCTTCGGAGCCGGGATCAGGGGTTCGTCTAGGGGTCTCTCTTTCCGGAGTCGGGGATGGTGAAACTCCGGTGGCCATATAAAGGGCTGCCCATCCGGGCACGTATGTTGGGCGAACAGATCTTCTCCCAGATGCGGCACTCTTGGTTTTATGGGCGCGGTGGTGGTGGCGCCCGGGTTGCCCAGGCCTTGCGGCCAGGCCTGGGGCACCTGGAAAGTGAAGGGCACCGTAAGGACGGCGGCGCCCTGGGCTACTTGGCCCTGCGACCAGGCCGGTGGCTCCGCGGAGGTAGGGGGCGCTGTTGGTATTGCGGCGCCCGGGGGTACTAGGCCTTGCGACCAGGCTGGTGGTACTTCCTGCTTGGTCACGCTCGGGGTCGAGGCGTGTGACGTCACAGGGGTCGCGGCTCCCGTTTGAGGCCTAGTCTGCGGCGGTGACGTTGCAGCGACGGGCACGGCAGGGGATACTTCGCGCTCTGCGACGGGGAGCTGGGGCAGGTATGCGGTTTCCCGGTTTGGGGTAGAGACGTCCCCTTTACCTGCCTCCTTTCGTTCGGCTCCCTTCTCGGCGCCGTCTCCGGCCTTCAGTCCTCCTGCGCCATCCTCAGAGGCGGTCTGTCTCCTCGTCTCGGGTGGCGTGCTCCGCTGACGGGTTCTTGTCTGCTGGGCCATCTCACGGCTCCATTCTGCTAACGTCTCTCGCTGCACCCGGGCCATCCTCCGTGCGAGGCCCTCCAGCGCAGTCTGTGCACACTCCCGATCTCGGGGGAGCTGTGCCAAGACCTCCACTAAGCCTAGTGGGGTCGTTGCTTCTAGCAGGCTCCTGACCAACGGGTCGGTGCTGCTCTGCTCTCCTCTCGTTGTCTCCAGCAGGCCTTCTGGAGTGGCGACCGGCAACAGGCTCCTGACCACTGGGTCGGTGCTGCCTGGAGTGGCGGCCCGCATCAGGCTCCTGACCACTGGGTCGGTGCTGCCTGGCTCTCCCTCCATCTCCGGGTAGGCTCTTTCTGGACTCTGCTCCAGGCTTCTTGTCTCCGGGTGCGCTCTCTCCAGACTGCTCCAGGCGACACCCATCTTTGTTCTCTTGTTCTCAGTCCTCCCACTTCGAGGGCGGTCCCGGGGCCACTTGGTGATTGTCAGCTCCAGGGGCAGTTCTTTCACGCTGACAGACACCTCTAGCATCACAGTCTCTGTTGGTGGGGGCGGTTTCCACTTTTGGCGCCATTTTCGGTCCTGGCCCACGATGTAAGGCGGCCTCTTGCCATCCTCTGGTACGCCCATAATGGCGTCCGCTCTGACAAGGCGGGAAACCTTTGGAAATGGCGGGAATCGTCTCCCAGTGGCGGGAAACTCTGCAGATGGCGGGAAAAAGCTGTTAATGGCGGACAACCGGCGGGAATCGATCTGTGATGGAGTCCGATGGCGGGGACCCTCCGGAACCGGCAGGAGACTTCTTTTTGAGGTAAACTTGTTCTTTTCTTCAGGCACGCAGTACCCGGTTGTTGTGGGCACGTAATCCTGCCGACTACGCCAAAGTTGACGCGCCCCCTGGGCCATATTCTTTAGGGGAATACCCGGAGCCGGATCAGATGGGGGTTGTAGTCTCCGAGCGGCTGTGACCCGGTCCGTGCCCAGGGTGTCAAGCTCAGTGTGTGGCAGTCCTTACTGATGTTACTAAAGTTCTTTATGTCGACTACGCCACCCGTTGAATTGCGGTCACTACGGCCGCCGCTGCAGCAGGGTCCGCTGAGGCTGATGGTGTTTGTGCAGCCTAGGTAGTATAACCCCCAACGGGAGGGGTATAGCCTCAGGGGGTCAGGTGCAGAGGATGGTGGTTGTGAAGGTGCAGGGAGGATGGTAATCAGAGACAGAGTCGGGTTGTGCAGTTCAGGGTTTTTTACTTACTGCAGATGTTCCGGTCACTCCGGCCTTGAGTGACCACCCGAGCCGTGCTGCGTCCACCAGGTCCTGGACTCGGCCAACCCCCAAGTAGTTCTGGAGCGTGGTTCTGAGCTCCCGTTCTGTCCTGTCCTCGTCTCTGGCCTTCCCCACCAGGGATCCACCTATGTCCGGCTCCCTCGGGCCTCTTGTTGGCGAACCCTTGCCTCTGGGTTCCCTGACCCTATGCGTGGTCTGCCTTCTGGGTGGATATGGTGGGTGGCCGTGGCAAATGCTGCCCACGGCCTCCGGTCTCTGGCTGAGGTATGTTGTAGCCCCCCACCAGTTTGGGATCCGGTACCCTGTTGCCAACTCTTCACCCTGTGATTATATTTGGGCTCTCAGAGTTCCTTCTTTCTCCCCCTCTGGGTCTTTCGTTCTCTCTTCTCTCTCTCTGGGCCTGGGGCTGCTCTGCTCTTCTGCTCTCCTCCACTCCTCTGCAAAGGCTTACTAACTGTCTTCTCACAGACTGACCGACTGACTGACCCTGATCTTAGATGGTTCCCACCTTATATACTCCCTCTATGTGTGAGCTCAGGTGACCAGCACCCAATGAGCTCCTATCTTTACCCAGGCTGCTCCCCCTATCTGCCCCTACACTACTGGGATGTACCACCCCCCTCCCACTCCAGCCAGGAACAGACTCTGTCGTACCTGCACATTTCTAAGTGGGAGTACCGTTGGTCTGTTCCTCGGAAATGGGATGTGTGTAGTGAATGCAGCTTTCTGAGCTCAGCTCCACACTCCATCCTTACCCGGGAGTGGAATATCACACCTCTGGGTTGAGGTGCAATACCCCTGTAGCAGCTGAATCCTCAGGGTGCTACACATGCAGCAGCGCATCCTGGAATATCACCTCAGGAGCAGGCAGCAGCGCATACTGGAACATCACCTAAGAAGCAGGCAGCAGGGCATCTTGGAACATCACCACAAGAGCAGGCAGCGACGCATCTAGGAACATCACCTCAAGAGCAGGCAGCAGCGCATCCTGGAACATCACCTCAGGAGCAGGCAGCAGCGCATCCTGGAACATCACTTCAAGAGCAGGCAGCAGCGCATCCTGGAACATCACCTCAGGAGCAGGCAGCAGCGCATACTGGAACATCACCTCTGAAGCAGGCAGCAGAGCATCCTGGAACATCACCTCAGGAGCAGGCAGCAGCGCACACTGGAACATCACCTCAGAAGCAGGCAGCAGCGCATCCTGGAACATCACCTCAAGAGCAGGCAGCAGAGCATCCTGGAACATCACCACAAGAGCAGGCAGCAGCGCATCCTGGAACATCACCTCAAGAGCAGGCAGCAGCGCATCCTGGAACATCACCTGAAGAGCAGGCAGCAGCGCATACTGGAACATCACCTCAAGAGCAGGCAGCAGCGCATCCTGGAACATCACCTCAGGAGCAGGCAGCAGCGCATACTGGAACATCACCTCAGAAGCAGGCAGCAGAGCATCCTGGAACATCACCTCAGAAGCAGGCAGCAGCGCACACTGGAACATCACCTCAGAAGCAGGCAGCAGCGCATCCTGGAACATCACCTCAAGAGCAGGCGGCAGCGCATCCTGGAACATCACCTGAAGAGCAGGCAGCAGCGCATCCTGGAACATCACCTGAAGAGCAGGCAGCAGCGCATCCTGGAACATCACCTCAGGAGCAGGCAGCAGCGCATACTGGAACATCACCTCAGAAGCAGGCAGCAGAGCATCCTGGAACATCACCTCAGAAGCAGGCAGCAGAGCACACTGGAACATCACCTCAGAAGCAGGCAGCAGCGCATCCTGGAACATCACCTCAAGAGCAGGCAGCAGCGCATCCTGGAACATCACCTCAAGAGCAGGCAGCAGCGCATCCTGGAACATCACCTCAAGAGCAGGCAGCAGCGCATCCTGGAACATCACCTCAAGAGCAGGCAGCAGCGCATCCTGGAACATCACTTCAAGAGCAGGCAGCAGCGCATCCTGGAACATCACCTCAAGAGCAGGCGGCAGCGCATCCTGGAACATCACCTCAAGAGCAGGCAGCAGTGCATCCTGGAACATCACCTCAAGAGCAGGCTGCAGCGCATCTTATAACGTCACCTCAGGAGCAGGCAGCAGCGCATACTGGAACATCACTTCAAGAGCAGGCGGCACTGCATCCTGGAACATCACTTCCGGAGCAGGCAGCAGCGCATCCTGGAACATCACCTCAAGAGCAGGCAGCAGCGCATCCTGGAACATCACGTCAAGAGCAGGCAGCATCGCATCCTGGAACATCACTTCAAAAGCAGGCAGCAGCGCATCCTGGAACATCACCTCAAGAGCAAGCCGCTGCGCATCCTGGAACATCACCTCAAGAGCAGGCAGCAGCGCATCCTGGAACATCACCTCAAGAGCAGGCAACAGCACATCCTGGAACATCACCTCAGGAGCAGGCAGCAGCGCATCCTGGAACATCACCTCAAGAGCAGGCAGCAGCACATCCTGGAACATCACCTCAGGAGCAGGCAGCAGCGCATCCTGGAACATCACTTCAAAAGCAGGCAGCAGCGCATCCTGGAACTTAACCTCAGGAGCAAGCCGCAGCGCATCCTGGAACATCACCTCAGGAGCAAGCCACAGCGCATCCTGGAACATCACCTCAAGAGCAGGCAGCAGTGCATCCTGGTACATGACCTCAAGAGCAGGCAGCAGAGCATCTTGGAACATCAGCTCAGGAGCAGGCAGCTGCGCATCTTGGAACATCAGCTCAGGAGCAGGCAGCTGCGCATCCTGGAACATCACCTCAAGAGCAGGCAGCAGTGCATCCTGGAACATCACCACAAGAGCAGGCAGCAGCGCATCTAGGAACATCACCTCAAGAGCAGGCAGCAGCGCATCTTGGAACATCACCTCAGAAGCAAGCCGCAGCGCTTCCTGGAACATCACCTCAAGAGCAGGCAGCAGCGCATCCTGGAACATCACCTCAGGAGCAGGCAGCAGTGCATCCTGGAACATCACCTCTGAAGCAGGCAGCAGAGCATCCTCGAACATCACCTCAGGAGCAGGCAGCAGCGCACACTGGAACATCACCTCAGAAGCAGGCAGCAGCGCATCCTGGAACATCACCTCAAGAGCAGGCAGCAGCGCATCCTGGAACATCACCTCAAGAGCAGGCAGCAGCGCATCCTGGAACATCACCTCAAGAGCAGGCAGCAGCACATCCTGGAACATCACTTTAAGAGCAGGCAGCAGCGCATCCTGGAACATCACCTCAAGAGCAGGCGGCAGCGCATCCTGGAACATTACCTGAAGAGCAGGCGGCAGCGCATCCTGGAACATCACCTCAGGAGCAGGCAGCAGCGCATACTGGAATATCACCTCAGAAGCAGGCAGCAGAGCATCCTGGAACATCACCTCAGGAGCAGGCAGCAGCGCACACTGAAACATCACCTCAGAAGCAGGCAGCAGCGCATCCTGGAACATCACCTCAAGAGCAGGCAGCAGCGCATCCTGGAACATCACCTCAAGAGCAGGCAGCAGCGCATCCTGGAACATCACCTCAAGAGCAGGCAGCAGCGCATCCTGGAACATCACTTCAAGAGCAGGCAGCAGCGCATCCTGGAACATCACCTCAAGAGCAGGCGGCAGCGCATCCTGGAACATCACCTCAAGAGCAGGCAGCAGTGCATCCTGGAACATCACCTCAAGAGCAGGCTGCAGCGCATCTTATAACATCACCTCAGGAGCAGGCAGCAGCGCATACTGGAACATCACTTCAAGAGCAGGCAGCAGTGCATCCTGGAACATCACCTCAAGAGCAGGTGTAGCACCCTGAGGGTTCGGCTGCTACAGGGGTATTGCACCTCAACCCAGAGGTGTGATATTCCACTCCCGGATAAGGATGGAGTGTGGAACTGAGCTCGGTAGGCTGCATGCACTACATACATCCCATTTCCGAGGAACAGGCCGACGGTACTCCCACTTAGAAATGTGCAGGTACGACCGAGTCTGTTCCTGGCTGGAGTGGGAGGGTGGTGGTACATCCCAAGTAGTGTAGGGGCAGATAGGGGGAGCAGCCTGGGTAAAGATAGGAGCTCATTGGGTGCTGGTCACCTGAGCTCACACATAGAGGGTGTATATAAGGTGGGCACCAACTAAGAACAGGGTCAGATGCAGAGAACAAGTCAGCAAGCAGAGGAGAAGAAAGACCCAGAGTGAGAGAGGAGAAGAGAAAGAGAGACCCAGAGGGGGGGAAACAGCAGAAAAGGACTCCAAGATCCCAACTTAAATCCCCGGGTGAAGAGTCAGCACAGGGTACCGGATCCCAAGCTGGTGGGGGCAGAAAACACACCCTAGCCAGAGACCGGAGACCGTGGGCAGCGTTTGCCACGGTCACCCATCACATCCACCCCGAAGGCACACCACATGAAGGGTCAGGGAACCCAAGGCCAAGGGTGTCCCAACAGAAGGCCCGAGGGAGCTGGACCTAGGTGGATCACTGGTGGGGACGGCCAGAGAACGGGACAGAAGGAGAGCTCAGGGCCACGCTCCGGACTTGTTTGGGGGTTGGCTGGATCCAGGACCTGGTGGACGCAGCACGGCTCGGGTGGTCACTCGAAGCTGGAGTGACCAGTACAACATCTGCAGTGAGTAAACACCCTTAACTGCACAACCCGACTCTGTCTTCATTGCCGTCTGCACTGCACCACCACAACCCCCATCCTCTGCACCTGTCCCCCCTGAGGCTATACCCCTCCCGTTGGGGGTTATCCCACCAAGCTGCGCACCCACCATCAGCCTCAGCGGACCCTGCTGCAGCGGCGGCCACAGTGACCGCATCACAACGGGTGGCGTAGTCGACACAAAAGAACTCTTAATAACATCTGTAGGACTGCCACATAACACTGAGTTTGACACCCTGGGCACGGGCCGGGTCACAGCCGCTCGGAGACTACAACCCCCCATCTGATCCGGTGCCGGGTATTCCCCTCAAAAAGGAATATGTCCCAGGGGGCGCGTCAACTTTGGCGTAGTCGGCAGGATTACGTGCCCGCAACAACCGGGTACTGCGTGCCTGAAGAAAAGAATGAGTTTACCTCAAAAAGAAGTCTCCTGCCGGTTCCGGAGGGTCCCCGCCATCGGACCCCATCACCAGTCGATTCCAGCCGGTTGTCCGCCATTAACCGCGTTTTCCCGCCATCTGCAGAGTTTCCCGCCACTGGGAAGCGATTCCCGCCATTTCCAAAGGTTTCCCGCCTTGGAAGAGCGGACGCCATTATGGGCGTGCCAGAGGGTGGCAAGAGGCCACCTCCCATTGTGGGCCAGGACCGAAAATGGCGCCAAAAGTGGAAACCGCCCCCACCAACAGAGACTGTGATGCTAGAGGTGTCTGTCAGCGTGAAAGAACTCCCCCTGGAGCTGACAGTCACCAAGTGGCCCCGGGACCGCCCTCGAAGGGGGAGGAGACGAAAGGAGAGAGAAAAGATGGGTGCCGCCTGGAGCAGTCTAGAGCGAGCGCACCCGGAGGCAAGAAGCCTGGAGAAGAGTATCGGAGGAGCTTACCCGGAGATGGCGAGAAAGCAGAGCAGCACCGGCCCGTTGGCCAGGAGTCTGCTAGACACCGAGGAAGGAGAGCAGAGCAGCACCGGCCCGCTGGCCAGGAGCCTGCTGGAAGAAGAGCAGAGCAGCACCGACCCGTTGGTCAGGAGCCTGCTGGAAACAACGACCCCACTAGGCCTAGTGGAGGTCCTTGCACAGCTCCCCCGAGACCGGGAGTGTGCACAGACTGCCCTGGAGGGCCTCGCACGGAGGATGGCCCGGGTACAGCGAGAGACATTGGCGGAGTGGAGCCGAGAGATGGCCCAGCAAATCAAGACCCGGAGCACGCCAGCCAAGATGAGGAGACAGACCGCCTCTGAGGATGGCGCGGGAGGACCCAAGGCCGGAGACGGCGCCGAGAAGGGAGCCGAACGCATGGAGGCAGGTAAAGGGGACGCCTATACCCCAAGCCGGGAAACCGCCCACCTGCCCCCGCTCCCCGTCGCAGAGCCCGAAAGTCCCCCTGCTGTGCCCGTAGCCGCCATGTCACCGCTATGGACTAGGCCCCGACCGGAAGCCGCCGCAGCGACCCCTGTGACGTCACGCGCCTCGACCCAGAGCGTAACAAAGCAGGAAATACCACCAGCCTGGTCGCAAGGCCTAGTACCCCCGGGCGCCGCATCACCAACAGCGCCCCCTACCTCCGCGGAGCCTCCGGCCTGGCCGCAAGGCCAGGTAGCCCAGGGCGCCGCCGTCCTAACGGTGCCCTTCACCTTCCAGGTGCCCCAGGCCTGGCCGCAAGGCCTGGGCAACCCGGGCGCCACCACCACCGCGCCCGCGCCCGTAAAACCAAGGGTGCCACACCTGGGGGAGGACTTGTTCAGCCAGCTCACATGGCCGGACGGGCGGCCCTTCATCTGGCCCGAAGAATTCCATGAGCTGGAACGGCAGCAGAGACTAGGACCCTTGTGTGAGCCCCTGATTCCGGCTCCGACGCCCGTGGCACGGATCTCGCCCCCGCTTGAAGAGGCCCCATTTGAGTGGGACCCCACCGGAGAAGACCTAATGGGGTTCACTCAGGAAACCAGGGCAGCTGCAGCGGAGCGTGCTGAGTGTTGCCGACAGCAGCTCGAAGAGTTTGCGAGGGAGCGGAGAGAGAGGCGGGTCCGGGAACAGCAGGCCCAAGTACGGAGTGCCGAGCAGAAGAGCCGGACCAGGAGGGACCCCCGAGCAGCGCATTGTCCCCGCACCATCGGGACAGTGATCAAGTTCAACCAGCAGCATGGGTGGGGCTTCATCCGAGACAACAACACCCCCGGCGACGTCTTTGTCACGCGCAGAGACGTGGAGTCCCATCTGCCGGAGGGGCACAGAGGTCGTGACCTCTACATCGGAGACGAGGTCACCTTTACCCGGCACAAGTGTGCCAAAGGACCTTACGCCCTCCACGTACACCGCCTGACGGAGGAGGAGTTGCGGTGCGAGGAGGAGGAGCAAGAGGACCCGGACGGGTCTGAAGTTACAACCAGTTACAAGCAAAGAGCAGGAGGAAGACGCCGTTGAGTGCGGCAGAGCAGTAGATGTAAATAGTTACCCGACCGGGTACTAAAGAAACTGTTGCTACATATATATAGTCCCCGTTGGGACCAGCATGAGTGAACTTTTTACCCGTTATTCCGTAATCCATACCAGGCTGAGGACTGTGAGCAGCCATTCCCTTCCCTTTACCTGGCCGAGGACTGAGAGCGGCCAACTTCCCCTGTATATAGTTGCGCTTCCTAAAGCGCCCCCTACTGGTTTTATAGGAAAACCAGTTTTCCAGAGAGACTGTCGCACTTTACCCGGTCACACGTTGCACAGTGACCGGAGGAGGAGCCAGAGGCGACGAGAATGTTTTATTTGCTAATATATGTTGTTTTATATGTTTATGAAAAAAAAAAAAAAATGTATGTTTGGTGTTTATGTCTTACAGCCCGAGGACGTGCTGTGATTTACCAGGGGGGAATGTAGCACCCTGAGGGTTCGGCTGCTACAGGGGTATTGCACCTCAACCCAGAGGTGTGATATTCCACTCCCGGATAAGGATGGAGTGTGGAACTGAGCTCGGTAGGCTGCATGCACTACATACATCCCATTTCCGAGGAACAGGCCGACGGTACTCCCACTTAGAAATGTGCAGGTACGACCGAGTCTGTTCCTGGCTGGAGTGGGAGGGGGGTGGTACATCCCAAGTAGTGTAGGGGCAGATAGGGGGAGCAGCCTGGGTAAAGATAGGAGCTCATTGGGTGCTGGTCACCTGAGCTCACACATAGAGGGTGTATATAAGGTGGGCACCAACTAAGAACAGGGTCAGATGCAGAGAACAAGTCAGCAAGCAGAGGAGAAGAAAGACCCAGAGTGAGAGAGGAGAAGAGAAAGAGAGACCCAGAGGGGGGGAAACAGCAGAAAAGGACTCCAAGATCCCAACTTAAATCCCCGGGTGAAGAGTCGGCACAGGGTACCGGATCCCAAGCTGGTGGGGGCAGAAAACACACCCTAGCCAGAGACCGGAGACCGTGGGCAGCGTTTGCCACGGTCACCCATCACATCCACCCCGAAGGCACACCACATGAAGGGTCAGGGAACCCAAGGCCAAGGGTGTCCCAACAGAAGGCCCGAGGGAGCTGGACCTAGGTGGATCACTGGTGGGGACGGCCAGAGAACGGGACAGAAGGAGAGCTCAGGGCCACGCTCCGGACTTGTTTGGGGGTTGGCTGGATCCAGGACCTGGTGGACGCAGCACGGCTCGGGTGGTCACTCGAAGCTGGAGTGACCAGTACAACATCTGCAGTGAGTAAACACCCTTAACTGCACAACCCGACTCTGTCTTCATTGCCGTCTGCACTGCACCACCACAACCCCCATCCTCTGCACCTGTCCCCCCTGAGGCTATACCCCTCCCGTTGGGGGTTATCCCACCAAGCTGCGCACCCACCATCAGCCTCAGCGGACCCTGCTGCAGCGGCGGCCACAGTGACCGCATCACAACGGGTGGCGTAGTCGACACAAAAGAACTCTTAATAACATCTGTAGGACTGCCACATAACACTGAGTTTGACGCCCTGGGCACGGGCCGGGTCACAGCCGCTCGGAGACTACAACCCCCCATCTGATCCGGTGCCGGGTATTCCCCTCAAAAAGGAATATGTCCCAGGGGGCGCCTCACAGGCAGCAGCGCATCCTGGAACATCAGCTCAAGAGCAGGCAGCAGCGCATCCTGGAACATCACGTCAAGAGCAGGCAGCATCGCATCCTGGAACATCACTTCAAAAGCAGGCAGCAGCGCATCCTGGAACATCACCTCAAGAACAAGCCACTGCGCATCCTGGAACATCACCTCAAGAGCAGGCAGCAGCGCATCCTGGAACATCACCTCAAGAGCAGGCAGTAGCACATCCTGGAACATCACCTCAGGAGCAGGCAGCAGCGCATCCTGGAACATCACTTCAAAAGCAGGCAGCAGCGCATCCTGGAACATAACCTCAGGAGCAAGCCGCAGCGCATCCTGGAACATCATTTCAAAAGCAGGCAGCAGCGCATCCTGGAACTTAACCTCAGGAGCAAGCTGCAGCGCATCCTGGAACATCACCTCAGGAGCAAGCCGCAGCGCATCCTGGAACATCACCTCAAGAGCAGGCAGCAGCGCATCCTGGAACATCACCTCAAGAGCAGGCAGCAGAGCATCTTGGAACATCAGCTCAGGAGCAGGCAGCTGCTCATCCTGGAACAACATCTCAAGAGCAGGCAGCAGCGCATCCTGGAACATCACCTCAAGAGCAGACAGCAGAGCATCTTGGAACATCACCTCAAGAGCAGACAGCAGCGCATCTTGGTACATCACCTCAAGAGCAGGCAGCAGCGCATCCTGGAACATAACCTCAGGAGCAGGCAGCAGCGCATACTGGAACATCACCGCAGAAGCAGGCAGCAGCGCATCCTGGAACATCACCTCAAGAGCAGGCAGCAGCGCATCCTGGAACATCACCTCAGGAGCAGACAGCAGTGCATCCTGGAACATCACCTCAAGAGCAGGCAGCAGCACATACTGGAACGTCACCTCAGAAGCAGGCAGCAGCGCATCCTGGAACATCACCGCAAGAGCAGGCAGCAGCGCATCCTGGAACATCACCTCAGGAGCAGGCATCAGCGCATCCTGGAACATAACGTCAAGAGCAGGAAGCAGCGCATCCTGGAAGATCACCTCAAGAGCAGGCAGCAGCGCATCCTGAAACATCACCTCAAGAGCAGGCAGCACATCCTGGAACATCACCTCAAGAGCAGGCAGCAGTGCATCCTGGAACATCACCTCAAGAGCAGGCAGCAGCGCATCCTGGAACATCACCTCAAGAGCAGGCATCAGCGCATCCTGGAACATCACCTCAAGAGCAGGCAGCAGCGCATCTTGGAACATCACCTCAAGAGCAGGCAGCAGCGCATCTTGGAACATCACCTCAGGAGCAAGCCGCAGCGCATCCTGGAACATTACCTCAAGAGCAGGCAGCAGCGCATCCTGGAACATCACCTCAAGAGCAGGCAGCAGCGCATCCTGGAACATCACTTCAGGAGCAAGCCGCAGCGCATCCTGGAACATCACGTGAAGAGCAGGCAGCAGCGCTTCTTGGAACATCACCTCAAGAGCAGACAGCAGCCCATCTTGGAACATCACCTCAAGAGCAGGCAGCAGCGCATCCTGGAACATCACCTCAGGAGCAGACAGCAGCGCATCCTGGAACATCACCTCAAGAGCATGCAGCAGCGCATCATGGAACATCACCTCAAGAGCAGGCAGCAGCGCATCCTGGACATCACTTCAGGAGCAAGCCGCAGCGCATCCTGGAACATCACGTCAAGAGCAGGCAGCAGCGCATCCTGGAACATCACCTCAAGAGCAGGCAGCAGCGCATCTTGGAACATCACCTCAAGAGCAGACAGCAGCCCATCTTGGAACATCACCTCAAGAGCAGGCAACAGGGCATCCTGGAACATCATCTCAGGAGCAGGCAGCAGCGCCTACTGGAACATCACCTCAGAAGCAGGCAGCAGCGCATCTTGGAACATCATCTCAGGAGCAGGCAGCAGCGCATCTTGGAAGATCACCTCAAGAGCAGACAGCAGCCCATCTTGGAACATCACCTCAAGAGCAGGCAACAGGGCATCCTGGAACATCATCTCAGGAGCAGGCAGCAGCGCATACAGGAACATCACCTCAGAAGCCGGCAGCAGCGCATCCTAGAACATCATCTCAGGAGCAGGCAGCAGCGCCTACTGGAACATCACCTCAGAAGCAGGCAGCAGCGCATCTTGGAACATCACCTCAAGAGCAGGCAGCAGCGCATCCTGGAACATCACCTCAGGAGCAGGCAGCAGCGCATACTGGAACATCACCTCAGAAGCAGGCCGCATTGCATCTTGGAACATCACCTCAAGAGCAGGCAGCAGCGCATCCTGGAACATCACCTCAGGAGCAGACAGCAGCGCATCCTGGAACATCACCCCAAGAGCAAGCTACAGCGCATCCTGGAACATCACCTCAAGAGCAGGCAGCAGTGCATCCTGGAACATCACCTCAAGAGCAGGCAGCAGCGCATCTTGTAACATCACCTCAAGAGGAGGCAGCAGTGCATCCTGGAACATCACCTCAAGAGCAGGCAGCAGCGCATCCTGGAACATCACCTCAAGAGCAGGCAGCAGCGCAACCTGGAACATCACTTCAAAAGCAGGCAGCAGCGCATCCCTAAACATCACCTCAGGAGCAAGCTGCAGCGCATCCTGGAACATCACCTCAAGAGCAGGCAGCAGCGCATCCTGGAACATCACCCCAAGAGCAGGCAGCAGCGCATCCTGGAACATCACTTCAAGAGCAGGCAGCAGCGCATCCTGGAACATCACCTCAAGAGCAGGCGGCAGCGCATCCTGGAAAATCACCTCAAGAGCAGGCAGCAGTGCATCCTGGAACATCACCTCAAGAGCAGGCAGCAGCGCATCTTGTAACATCACCTCAAGAGCAGGCAGCAGCACATACTGGAACATCACCTCAAGAGCAGGCAGCAGCGCATCCTGGAACATCACCTCAAGAGCAGGCAGCAGCGCATCCTGGAACATCACTTCAAAAGCAGGCAGCAGCGCATCCTGAAACATCACCTCAGGAGCAAGCCGCAGCACATCCTGGAACATCACCCCAAGAGCAGGCAGCAGCGCATCCTGGAACATCACCTCAAGAGCAGGCAGCAGTGCATCCTGGAACATCACCTCAAGAGCAGGCAGCAGCGCATCCTGGAACATCACCTCAAGAGCAGGCATCAGCGCATCCTGGAACATCACCTCAAGAGCAGGCAGCAGCGCATCTTGGAACATCACCTCAAGAGCAGGCAGCAGCGCATCTTGGAACATCACCTCAGGAGCAAGCCGCAGCGCATCCTGGAACATTACCTCAAGAGCAGGCAGCAGCGCATCCTGGAACATCACCTCAAGAGCAGGCAGCAGCGCATCCTGGAACATCACTTCAGGAGCAAGCCGCAGCGCATCCTGGAGCATCACGTCAAGAGCAGGCAGCAGCGCATCCTGGAATATCACCTCAAGAGCAGGCAGCAGCGCATCTTGGAACATCACCTCAAGAGCAGACAGCAGCCCATCTTGGAACATCACCTCAAGAGCAGGCAGCAGGGCATCCTGGAACATCACCTCAGGAGCAGGCAGCAGCGCATACAGGAACATCACCTCAGAAGCCGGCAGCAGCGCATCCTGGAACATCATCTCAGGAGCAGGCAGCAGCGCATACTGGAACATCACCTCAGAAGCAGGCAGCAGCGCATCTTGGAACATCACCTCAAGAGGAGACAGCAGCGCATCCTGGAACATCACCTCAAGAGCAGGCAGCAGCGCATCATGGAACATCACCTCAAGAGCAGGCAGCAGCGCATCCTGGAACATTACCTCAAGAGCAGGCAGCAGCGCATCCTGGAACATCACTTCAGGAGCAAGCCGCAGTGCATCCTGGAACATCACGTCAAGAGCAGGCAGCAGCGCATCCTGGAACATCACCTCAGGAGCAGACAGCAGCGCATCCTGGAACATCACCTCAAGAGCAGGCAGCAGCGCATCATGGAACATCACCTCAAGAGCAGGCAGCAGCGCATCCTGGAACATCACTTCAGGAGCAAGCCGCAGTGCATCCTGGAACATCACCTCAAGAGCAGGCAACAGCGCATCCTGGAACATCACCTCAAGAGCAGGCAGCAGCGCATCTTGGAACATCACCTCAAGAGCAGACAGCAGCCCATCTTGGAACATCACCTCAAGAGCAGGCAGCAGGGCATCCTGGAACATCACCTCAGGAGCAGGCAGCAGCGCATACAGGAACATCACCTCAGAAGCCGGCAGTAGCGCATCCTGGAACATCATCTCAGGAGCAGTCAGCAGCGCTTACTGGAACATCACCTCAGAAGCAGGCAGCAGCGCATTTTGGAACATCACCTCAAGAGCAGGCAGCAGCGCATCCTGGAACATCACCTCAGGAGCAGGCAGCAGCGCATCCTGGAACATCACTTCAGGAGCAGGCAGCAGCGCATACTGGAACATTACCTCAGAAGCAGGCAGCAGGGCATCTTGGAACATCACCTCAAGAGCAGGCAGCAGCGCATCCTGGAACATCACCTCAGCAGCAGACAGCAGCGCATCCTGGAACATCACCTCAAGAGGAGGCAGCAGCGCATCCTGGAACATCACCTCAAGAGCAGGCAGCAGCGCATCCTGGAACATCACTTCAAAAGCAGGCAGCAGCGCATCCTGGAATATCACTTCAGGAGCAGGCAGCAGCGCATACTGGAACATCACCTCAGAAGCAGGCAGCAGGGCATCTTGGAACATCACCTCAAGAGCAGGCAGCAGTGCATCCTGGAACATCACCTCAAGAGCAGGCAGCAGTGCATCTTGTAACATCACCTCAAGAGGAGGCAGCAGCGCATCCTGGAACATCACCTCAAGAGCAGGCAGCAGCGCATCCTGGAACATCACTTCAAAAGCAGGCAGCAGCGCATCCTGAAACATCACCTCAGGAGCAAGCTGCAGCGCATCCTGGAACATCACCTCAAGAGCAGGCAGCAGCGCATCCTGGAACATCACCTCAAGAGCAGGCAGCAGCGCATCCTGGAACATCACTTGAAGAGCAGGCGGCAGCGCATCCTGGAAAATCACCTCAAGAGCAGGCAGCAGCGCATCTTGTAACATCACCTCAAGAGCAGGCAGCAGCGCATACTGGAACATCACCTCAAGAGCAGGCAGCAGCGCATCCTGGAACATCACCTCAAGAGCAGGCAGCAGCGCATCCTGGAACATCACTTCAAAAGCAGGCAGCAGCGCATCCTGGAACATCACCTCAAGAGCAGGCAGCAGCGCATCCTGAAACATCACCTCAGGAGCAGGCAGCAGCGCATCCTGGAACATCACCTCAAGAGCAGGCAGCAGCGCATCCTGGAACATCACTTCAAAAGCAGGCAGCAGCGCATCCTGGAACATCACCTCAAGAACAGGCAGCAGCGCATCCTGGAACATCACCTCAGGAGCAGGCAGCAGCGCATCCTGGAACATCACCTCAGGAGCAGGCAGCAGCGCATCCTGGAACATCACCTCAGGAGCAGGCAGCAGCGCATCCTGGAACATCACCTTAAGATTAGAGGGGTTTTCCCACAAGCAAAAGTTGATTTTAATCAATAGATTTAGAAATAATAATAAGTTCCACAATTGGATGTTAAATAAAATGTTCCCATGCTGAAATAATCTTATAAATGTGCCCCTGCTGTGTGCTGTGTAATGGCCGTGTCAGACCGTGTGCGGAACGTGGTCTGATCATACCACATCTCCTGGGCAGGGAGGGAAGCAAAAAAGTATACAGACAGGACAGCAGGGGATCGCATCTGCTGTAATGTCTGTGTACTCTTTTGCTTCCTCCCCTGCCCAGGAGCTGTGGTACGATCAGACCGTGTTCCAAACACGGCCATTGCACAGGGGAAGATTTATAAGATTATCTCAGCACAGAAACATTTTATTTAAACATCCAATTGTGGAAATTATTATTATTCCAAGATCTATTGATTAAAATCAACTTTCATTCTTGGGAAAACCCCTTTAAGAAAAAGCCTCATCCTGGGGCTCCAGCACCAGATCAAGCAGCAGTGTATCCTGGGATGTTACCTCAGGAGCAGGCAGCTGTTCATCCCGGGTCAACAGCTGAAGAGTAGGTAGTAGCGCATCATTGGAAGGCACCTGAAGAGCAGTGTGAAGACACAAGGTCTTCTGGGGGCATACTACTACTCTGACAACACAGGGTGAGGGTAAACCGTGTGGCAATAGTTTATTGAACCACCAAACAGACAATGAACATATAGAACAGTCCCAGCAAATATCCAAGATGGTGCAACATTACACAGTCTCACCCTTCTGCTGGCCCGCCTGGGAACAGAACAGCTGCGATGTTGGGACTTCCAGGGCCAGCTACCTCAACCCTCAGCTTTTGGCGGGCCCCCACAGAGAGGAGGTAGCGGCAAGCTTCGGAAGCTGACAGTTCATCGAGGTACTGGGCCAGGAGATCCGAGGGTCCCACCCTGGCTTCTCTGAGAGTTTCCATGGGGCCATATGACTGGCTGGTCCCAATCTAGCTGCCAGGTGACTAGAGGGTCCCACCTGGCAACCCCAAACAACATATCCATGGGGCCAGGTGACTTCATCGTCCCAACCTTGTCTCCCCAAAAGTATCCATGAGCTCTCTGATGGTCAATGGGGCAGATCCGTATGTTTCCAGTCAGGGCCATATGCCCTTAGGCTGGAATCATGTAGAATCCAAATCTGTATCTCTTTGGATAAAGCCATGCTACCAAGCTGATGGTCTGAAAAGAGTCTGATCTTTGATTCTCCTTGTAATTTCTCTTTCAATTCTGCATGCTACAGAGGCATATGTTCCTTAAATAGTTCACATTTGTTCTTTCAAGTACACATCCACAGGACAAGGGTTAGGGATGGTATTATTCCACAGGGCTCAGGTCTCATTGTTTGAGCATTTACTCAATTTACATAGTTGGTGTAGCAGTTTTTTTTGTAAATAAACATCTAGCTGGCTTTAGTACAATATGCAATTAGCATAGCAAGAAACATCATTGTTTCAGAACCAAGAGAAGACAACATTCAGGGTTATACAAATACTGGTCTGTCCTTCTTGACCCACCAAAGAAACACACAAGTTCTAAAGTCAACACAAACTCAATAGTGCATTTCTCTTGGCTTAACAAATCTAGAGGGCTGGCTGCTTAAGAGAAGAAGCTGTTTCGTCACAAGCAGGCAGCAGCGCTTCATGGGATGTCAGTTTAAGATAAGGCCGCAGCGCGTCCCGGGACGTCATCTTAAGAGCTGGCAGCAGCGCATCTTGGGGCGTAACGTCAAGATTGGGCAACAGTGCATCCTGAGACAATGTCTCAAGAGCATGCAGCAGTGCATCCTGGGACATCAGCTCAAATGCAGGCAGCAGCATATCATGGGGCATCAGCCCAAGATCAGGCAGAAGTGCATCCTGGAACATCACCTCAAGTTCAGCAGCAACTCCTTCTGGGATGACACCTCAAGAGCAGGAAGCAGCGTATCCCACGACTTTATCTAAAGAGTAGACAGCAGCATATCATAGGAAGTCACCTCGAGAGCAGGCAGCAGTGCATAGTGGAATGTAACCTTAAGATCAAGCAAAAGCACATGCTTGGGCTTCAGCTCAAGAGCAGGCAGGAGTGTATCCTGGGATGTTTCCACAAGGGCCGGCAGCAGTGTATCCTGGGATGTCACCTCAAGAACAGGCAGCAACGCATCCTGTGACATCACCTCAAGAGTAAACAGCAGCAAGACATAGTATGTCACCTTAAAATCAAACACCAATCCAACCTGGGACATCACCTTAAGATCAAGCGACAGCGCATCATGGAATGTAACCTTAAGATCAAGCAACAGCGCATCCTGCGGCTTTAACTTAAGAAAAGGCAGAAGTGTATCCTGGGATGTTACCTCAAGAGCTGGCATCGCATCTTGGGATGTCACCGAAACGTGGGCAAGGGATGGCCACAGGATGAGAGGTACAGCTGCAACGCACAAAGATTGGATAATATGAACATTTACTAATCAGTTTATAAAACAAAGGAAAGGCTGGTGAGTACACAGCGTATATATAACAAATGCAATAACAGCAATTACTCTAAATAACACCGACTAGGAGTATACACAGGTACAGTCAACAGAATTAAGAGTTATATGCCAGCAAAAATACATGTGATTAACCCTTTCTATGCATAAAGCCGTAAAACGACAGTGTTGTGCCAGTACTCTAGTAATCGCCTACTAGGAGCAGATTTTGAAGTGTCTCTTACAGAAGAAACCTTTTCTCCTAACTAACTAGACCTCCATAAAGTTATTTATATATGCGCATATATATTCAGATGTAAATGGTACCGGTGCGTCCTGAGACTGAAGTGTCTTGCTGGGCTGAGTCCCGAATAATCATAAACGCTGATTTGACTCTCTTAGAGAAGGCCGATCTCTCTAACGCAGGGCTTCACTAAGTCGAATAAGGCCTCACGTGGCCTAGCCAAAGATGATGTGTCCTTGGTTGTCTTCACTGAGTCGGCTCATGTCAAACCGAACAACTTGTCCCAGAGTCACCAAGAACAGGTCAGAGTCGCACCGCTCTATCCAGACCTTTTCCAATGATGCGCAGCTTCACTGTCCTTGAACTCCCCTAGCAACAGTCACCAACTGCTAAACCCCTGCACTGCAACTCTGGCCTCTCTACTGCCTTCTGCTGGCCGGATCATATATTACATCACAAATCTCCAACACAGTAAACTGTGATTAATCCTTACATTCCACGTCACTAACATTTTGAGATCTCGGCAAAACAGCACCAACCGAGATCTGGCCCCACTCAATGTCATTTTGTAGGTACCTCTGTGGAGGTATCCTACTGTGGGAAGCTCTGACCTATGCAAGCCAGCATGGTCCAAGGGCTCTATAGGGTCCTCAGCTTCTCTCTCCCTCTGTAGTTGCAGCTCTTGTTTGGGTGCCACAGCTGTACTGTCTGTTAAAGGGATCCTGTCACGTCCTAGTTGCTATCTACACTGCCCCCATTGCTTTGCTAGTGATACAATGTGCATCACTAGAAGCTTTTTTCATTAAAATCGGTGGTAGTATAATGATTTTATAACTTTATATACACTTTGTCCTACCTGCTGTATTCAGTCATAGGGGTGTGATCCTCCCATCAGTCATAGGGGTGTGATCCTCCCATCAGCCATAGGGGCGTGATCCTCCCATCAGCCATAGGGGTCTGATCCTCCCATCAGCCATAGGGGTGTGATCCTCCCATCAGCCATAGGGGTGTGATCCTCCCATCAGCCATAGGGGTGTGATCCTCCCATCAGCCATAGGGGTGTGATCCTCCCATTAGTCATAGGGGTGTGATCCTCCCATCAGTCATAGGGGTGTGATCCTCCCATCAGCCATAGGGGTGCGATCCTCCCATCAGTCATAGGGGTGTGATCCTCCCATCAGTCATAGGGGTGTGATCCTCCCATCAGTCATAGGGGTGTGATCCTCCCATCAGTCATAGGGGTGTGATCCTCCCATCAGCCATAGGGGTGTGATCCTCCCATCAGTCATAGGGGTGTGATCCTCCCATCAGTCATAGGGGTGTGATCCTCCCATCAGTCATAGGGGTGTGATTCTCTCATCAGTCATAGGAGTGTGATTCTCTCATCAGTCATAGGAGTGTGATCCTCCCATCAGTCATAGGGGTGTGATTCTCTCATCAGTCATAGGGGTGTGATTCTCTCATCAGTCATAGGGGTGTGATCCTCCCATCAGCCATAGGGGTGTGATCCTCCCATCAGCCAAAGGGGTGTGATCCTCCCATCAGTCATAGGGGTGTGATCCTCCCATCAGTCATAGGAGTGTGATCCTCCCATCAGTCATAGGGGTGCGATCCTCCCATCAGCCATAGTGGTGTGATCCTCCTATCAGTCATAGGAGTGTGATCCTCCCATCAGTCATAGGGGTGCGATCCTCCCATCAGCCATAGGGGTGTGATCCGCCCATCTGTCATAGGGGTGTGATCCTCCTATCAGTCATAGGAGTGTGATTCTCTCATCAGTCATAGGGGTGTGATCCTCCCATCAGCCATAGGGGTGTGATCCTCCCATCAGTCATAGGGGTGTGATTCTCTCATCAGTCATAGGGGTGTGATCCTCCCATCAGCCATAGGGGTGTGATCCTCCTATCAGTCATAGGAGTGTGATTCTCTCATCAGTCATAGGGGTGTGATCCTCCCATCAGCCATAGGGGTGTGATCCTCCCATCAGTCATAGGGGTGTGATCCTCCCATCAGCCATAGGGGTGTGATCCTCCCATCAGCCATAGAGGTGTGATCCTCCCATCAGTCATAGGGGTGTGATCCTCCCATCAGTCATAGGAGTGTGATCCTCCCATCAGTCATAGGGGTGCGATCCTCCCATCAGCCATAGGGGTGCGATCCTCCTATCAGTCATAGGAGTGTGATCTTCCCATCAGCCATAGGAGTGTGATCCTCCCATCAGCCATAGAGGTGTGATCCTCCCATCAGTCATAGGGGTGTGATCCTCCCATCAGTCATAGGAGTGTGATCCTCCCATCAGTCATAGGGGTGTGATCCTCCCATCAGTCATAGGGGTGTGATCCTCCCATCAGCCATAGGGGTGTGATTCTCTCATCCAGTCACTTCTGGCGCCGCCCGTGTATTTGAATATTGCTCCCAGCAAGGTGGTGTCAGGACCGGAGGTGATTTCTTGTGCTCCTCACTGTAGCCTCCGATCTAAACGCTTCACTGCGGAGGAGACTGGATCAGAGATGCTGGAGTGAGGGTCTCAGTAATCCCCTCGATGTAGACAGTTCAGCGCTGACACCTCTAGACCGATGTAGACAGTTCAGCACTGACACCACTAGACCGATGTAGACAGCTCAGCACTGACACCACTAGACCGATGTAGACAGTTCAGCGCTGACACCACTAGACCGATGTAGACAGCTCAGCACTGACACCACTAGACCGATGTAGACAGCTCAGCACTGACACCACTAGACCGATGTAGACAGTTCAGCGCTGACACCACTAGACCGATGTAGACAGTTCAGAGCTGACACCAGTAGACCGATGTAGACAGTTCAGCGCTGACACCACTAGACCGATGTAGACAGTTCAGCGCTAACACCTCTAGACCGATGTAGACAGCTCAGCGCTGACACCACTAGACCGATGTAGACAGTTCAGCGCTGACACCACTAGACCGATGTAGACAGTTCAGCGCTGACACCACTAGACCGATGTAGACAGTTCAGCGCTGACACCACTAGACCGATGTAGACAGTTCAGCGCTGACACCACTAGACCGATGTAGACAGTTCAGCGCTAACACCTCTAGACCGATGTAGACAGCTCAGCACTGACACCACTAGACCGATGTAGACAGTTCAGCGCTGACACCACTAGACCGATGAAGACAGTTCAGCGCTGACATCACTAGACCGATGTAGACAGTTCAGCGCTGACACCACTAGACCGATGTAGACAGTTCAGCGCTGACATCACTAGACCGATGTAGACAGTTCAGCACTGACACCACTAGACCGATGTAGACAGCTCAGCACTGACACCACTAGACCGATGTAGACAGTTCAGAGCTGACACCACTAGACCGATGTAGACAGTTCAGAGCTGACACCACTAGACCGATGTAGACAATTCAGCGCTGACACCACTAGACCGATGTAGACAGTTCAGCACTGACACCACTAGACCGATGTAGACAGCTCAGCACTGACACCACTAGACCGATGTAGACAGTTCAGCACTGACACCACTAGACCGATGTAGACAGTTCAGCACTGACACCACTAGACCGATGTAGACAGTTCAGCACTGACACCACTAGACCGATGTAGACAGCTCAGCACTGACACCACTAGACCGATGTAGACAGTTCAGCGCTAACACCTCTAGACCGATGTAGACAGTTCAGAGCTGACACCACTAGACCGATGTAGACAGCTCAGCACTGACACCACTAGACCGATGTAGACAGTTCAGCGCTGACACCACTAGATGGCGCTGATTCCAGGCTCCTCATACTCACTGCTGTCTGGTCTTTTTTACACTGTTATATAATTTATGGATTTGGGCAAAATTCTTTTTTTTCTTGATTAGTGAAACTTATTTATTGTCACTTTATGTAATATAAAAAATTCCCTTTATCGCTGATTATTCACTTTTACCAGAATGTGACTCTGCTGTAGCACCGAGATTGTAAAGAGTGGGCGGAGCTTCGCGGGGAGAGGCGTAAAAGAGCGCCCCCAACAGTCACCATAATGTACAACACAGAAGTGACAAATTATTACAGGAATGTTCGGGGTCACTGGAGGACAGTGCTGGTAATATATATATATATATATATATATATACAGTCATGGCCAAAAGTTTTGAGAATGACACCAAAATGATCTTTTCCCATGATCTGCTGGCCTCTGGTTTTTATTAGTGTTTGTCTGATGTTTATATCACATACAGAAATATAATTGCAATCATATTATGAGGACCAATAGGTTATATTGACAGTTAGAATGAGTCAATATTTGCAGTGTTGCCCCTTCTTCTTCAAGACCTCTGTAATTCTCCCTGGCATGCTCTCAATCAACTTTTGGACCAAAACCTGACTGATAGCAGTCCATTCTTGCATAATCAATGCTTGCATTTTGCCAGAATTTGTTGGTTTTTGTTTGTCCACCCGTCTCTTGATGATTGACCACAAGTTCTCAATGGGATTAAGATCTGGGGAGTTTCCAGGCCATGGACCCAAAATCTCTATGTTTTGTTCCGTGAGCCATTTAGTTATCACCTTTGCTTTATGGCAAGGTGCTCCATCATGCTGGAAAAGGCATTGTTGGGCGCCAAACTGCTCTTGGACGGTTGGGAGAAGTTGCTCTTGGAGGACATTCTGGTACCATTCTTTATTCATGGCTGTGTTTTTAGGCAAGACTGTGAGTGAGCCGATTCCCTTGGCTGAGAAGCAACCCCACACATGAATGGTTTCAGGATGCTTTACAGTTGGCATGAGACAAGACTGGTGGTAGCGCTCACCTCTTCTTCTCCGAATAAGCTGTTTTCCAGATGTCCCAAACAATCGAAAAGGGGATTCATCTGAGAAAATGACTTTGCCCCAGTCCTCAGCAGTCCACTCCCTTTACCTTTTGCAGAATATCAGTCGGTCCCTGAAGTTTTTTCTGGAGAGAAGTGGCTTATTTGCTGCCCTCCTTGAAACCAGCCCTTGCTAAAAGAGTCTCCGCCTCACAGTGCGTGCAGAAGCACTCACACTAGCCTGCTGCCATTCCTGAGCAAGCTCGGCACTGCTGGTAGTCCCATCCCGCAGGTGAAACAGTTTTAAGATACGGTCCTGGCGCTTGCTGGTCTTTCTTGGGCGCCCTGGAGCCTTTTTGACAACAATGGAAGCTCTCTCCTTGAAGTTCTTGATGATGCGATAGATTGTTGACTGAGGTGCAATCTTTGTAGCTGCGATACTCTTCCCTGTTAGGCCATTTTTGTGCAGTGCAATGATGGCTGCACGTGTTTCTTTAGAGATAACCATGGTTAACTGAAGAGAAACAATGATACCAAGAACCAGGCTCCTTTTAAAGTGTCCAGTGATGTCATTCTTACTTAATCATGACTGATTGATCACCAGCCCTGTCCTCATCAACACCCACACCTGTGTTAATGGATCAATCACTAAAACGATGTTAGCTGCTCCTTTTAAGACAGGACTGCAATGATGTTGAAATGTGTTTTGGGGGTTAAAGTTCATTTTCTGGGCAAATATTGACTTTGCAAGTACAGTAATTGCTGTTAAGCTGATCACTCTTTGACATTCAGGAGTATATGCAAATTGCCATTACAAAAAATGAAGCAGTAAACTTTGGAAAAATTACTATTTGTCTCATTCTCAATACTTTTGGCCATGACTGTATATATACAGTACAGACCAAAAGTTTGGACACACCCCATTTAAAGATTTTTCTGTATTTTCATGACTATGAAAATTGTACATTCACACTGAAGGCATCAAAACTATGAATTACCACATGTGGAATTATATACTTAACAAAAAAGTGTGAAACAACTGAAAATATGTCTTATATTCTA
Organism: Phyllobates terribilis; assembly: GCF_046119375.1. Taxonomy (NCBI): domain Eukaryota; kingdom Metazoa; phylum Chordata; class Amphibia; order Anura; family Dendrobatidae; genus Phyllobates; species Phyllobates terribilis. The sequence goes on along the minus strand of NW_027362768.1, from coordinate 202,581,983 downwards.
GGGTCTTCAAGGTAGCCACCTTTTGCTTTGATGACTGCTTTGCACACTCTTGGCATTCTCTTGATGAGCTTCAAGAGGTAGTCACCAGAAATGGTTTTCACTTCACAGGTGTGCCCTGTCAGGTTTAATAAGAGGGATTTCTTGCCTTATAAATGGGGTTGGGACCATCAGTTGTGTTGTGCAGAAGTCTGGTGGATACACAGCTGATAGTCCTACTGAATAGACTGTTAGAATTTGCATTATGGCAAGAAAAAAGCAGCTAAGTAAAGAAAAACGAGTGGCCATCATTACTTTAAGAAATGAAGGTCAGTCAGTCCGAAAAATTGGGCAAACTTTGAAAGTGTCCCCAAGTGCAGTTGCAAAAACCATCAAGCGCTACAAAGAAACTGGCTCACATGAGGACCGCCCCAGGAAAGGAAGACCAAGAGTCACCTCTGCTTCTGAGGATAAGTTTATCCGAGTCACCAGCCTCAGATTAGAGACCAGGTCAATGCCACACAGAGTTCTAGCAGCAGACACATATCTACAACAACTGTTAAGAGGAGACTTTGTGCAGCAGGCCTTCATGGTAAAATAGCTGCTAGGAAACCACTGCTAAGGACAGGCAACAAGGAGAAGAGACTTGTTTGGGCTAAAGAACACAAGGAATGGACATTAGACCAGTGGAAATCCGTGCTTTGGTCTGATGAGTCCAAATTTGAGATCTTTGGTTCCATCCACCGTGTCTTTGTTCGAGGCAGAAAAGGTGAATGAATGGACTCTACATGCCTGGTTCCCACCATGAAGCATGGAGGAGGAGGTGTGATGGTGCTTTGCTGGTGACACTGTTGGAGATTTATTCAAAATTGAAGGCATACTGAACCAGCATGGTTACCACAGCATCTTGCAGCGGCATGCTATCCATCCGGTTTGCGTTTAGTTGGACCATCATTTATTTTTCAACAGGACAATGACCCCAAACACACCTCCAGGCTGTGTAAGGGCTATTTAACCAAGAGGGAGAGTGATTGGGTGCTATGCCAGATGACCTGGCCTCCACAGTCACCAGACCTGAACCCAATCGAGATGGTTTGGGGTGAGCTGGACCGCAGAGTGAAGGCAAAATGGCCAACAAGTGCTAAGCATCTCTGGGAACTGTTACACACACACCCGGACTGACTTGCTTGAGCATTTTTAGTGATCCCACTGGACCATGAACCGAGGAGTGCCTGGAGGGGCGTGACTAAGTATCAACTCGGTCCGACCAAGGTCGCACGGTGGCTCAGTTGACTCCGTGAACCAGGGAGGAATCGAGCAGAGGGACCAGGTGGTACTCCAGGTCAGACCCCGGTCACAGCTATTGACCCACACCGGGGAATGCAGGAACAGGCAAGTTAGGTTGGCATACTGACAGGTGGGTACTGGCAGGCACGGCTGGTATGCAGTCAGGTGGGTACTAGCAGGCACGGCTGGTAGGCAGACAGATGGGTACTGGCAGGTAGGAAAGCAGGCAGGATAGGGACCAGTACAGATTGGAATTCAGGAACAGAGCCGCAGGTGCGGCAGACAAGCAGAGCAGAGCAAAACCCCCAGGTGCGGTAAACGAGCAGAGCAAAACCCTCAGGTGCGGTAGACAAGCAGAGCAGAGCAAAACCCGCAGGTGCGGTAGACAAGCAGAGCAGAGCAAAACCCGAAGGTACGGTAGACAAGCAGAGCAGAGCAAAACCAGCAGATGCGGTAAACAAGCAGAGCAGAGCAAAATCCGCAGGTGCGGTAAACAAGCAAAGCAGAGCAAAACCCGCAGGTGCGGTAGACAAGCAGAGCAAAGCAAAACCCGCAGGTGCGGTAGACAAGCAAAGCAGAGAAAAACCCGCAGGTGCGGTAGACAAGCAAAGCAGAGCAAAACCCGCAGGTGCGGTAGACAAGCAGAGCAAAACCTGCAAGTGCGATAGACAAGCAGAGCAGAGCAAAACCCGCAGGTGCGGTAGACAAGCAAAGAAGAGCAAAATCCGCAGGTGCGATAGACAAGCAGAGCAGAGCAAAACCGTAGGTGCGGTAGACAAGCAGAGCAGAGCAAAACCGTAGGTGCGGTAGACAAGCAAAGCAGAGCAAAACCCGCAGGTGCGGTAGACAAGCAGAGCAAAGCAAAACCCGCAGGTGCGGTAGACAAGCAAAGCAGAGAAAAACCCGCAGGTGCGGTAGACAAGCAAAGCAGAGCAAAACCCGCAGGTGCGGTAGACAAGCAGAGCAAAACCTGCAAGTGCGATAGACAAGCAGAGCAGAGCAAAACCCGCAGGTGCGGTAGACAAGCAAAGAAGAGCAAAATCCGCAGGTGCGATAGACAAGCAGAGCAGAGCAAAACCGTAGGTGCGGTAGACAAGCAGAGCAGAGCAAAACCGTAGGTGCGGTAGACAAGCAGAGCAGAGCAAACCCGCAGGTGCGGTAGACCAGCAGAGCAGAGCAAAACTGCAGGTGTGGCAGACAAGCAGAGCAGAGCAAAATCTGCAGATACGGTAGACAAGCAAAGCAGAGCAAAACCCGCAGGTGCGGTAGACAAGCGAAGCAGAGCAAAACCCGCAGGTGCGGTAGACAAGCAGAGCAGAGCAAAACCGCAGATGCGGTAGACCAGCAGAGCAAAACCGCAGGTGCAGTAGACAAGCAGAGCAGAGCAAAATCCGCAGGTGCGGTAGACAAGCAAAGCAGATACACACAAGGTACTTACATTGAAGTAGCGAGTGGACACTAAACTCACAAACAGAAGTACAGAGACAACGAATTGGAGTTAGGTGCAGGTTCAGACACTGCAGGAAAAGGGAAGAAATGAACATAGAGACAAACAAGTAACGGGCTAGGACACTGTTCAGACAGGAACAAGATACAGGAACGAGCCTGGTAACTGAGCCCCCAGGGTGGCGGAAACAGACTAGAAGTCACAGATACAGGTAACGGGCCTGGGTATACAGCCCCCAGGGTGGCGGAACAGACTAGAAGTCACAGATACAGGTAACAGGCCTGGGTACTCAGCCCCCAGGGTGGCGTAAACAAACAAGATACAGGACAGGACCTGGCAACTCAGTTGCACAGAACACACTGAAAGAAAGTGTTACTCAGGCACCTCCTACTGGGTGGAGGGGGTTTAAGTATCCAGTGACTCACAACAATAGGCTGGGGATGCAATAGGAGTGCGCACACAGTAACTATAAGAATCAGACAGTAACCGCACCGCCGCCCTAAGCAATCAGACAAGAGACATGCACACAGCAGGTACTGGAGCAAAGTGTGCAGTCAGGAATGATAGGTAAGATGGCGGTCTTGCATGGTGGAAGGTGGTAAGCCATGCCAACACGCCGCCAGGGATGTTACAGTACCCCCCCCCATTACGCCCCCTCTTCTTTAAGCTTGCAAGGATTTTCTGCAGAGAATTTGGAGGCCGATCCTTCTCTTCAAGAAGATTACCTCTCCTGTCCACTAGAGGGAACGAAACTGGTCTCACCATCTTGGTGACTGGGATGCTTCCTCCCATCCAGCCATCCTCAGCAACAGATGGAGTGAGTGAAGTACCAGGAACAGGACACAGGAATGTCTCCATTTGTCATCAGGTAGCACCCCGGAAGATTCATGAGACAACTGGAAGTCCTCCGCCTGGTTGGAGGGGTGCAGAGACTTGGAGGTAGCCACGGCCTTGATGGACTTATTGCCAGATTTATTAGAGATGGAGGATCCTTGCTTAGGGACCAACTTCAATCTGGTTTCTGAGATGATACGTCTGCGAGGCGGGACGGTACCTGAAGACAGATCATTGGTACAATCGTCGAGACTGTGTGGGGACAATGCCTCCGCTTTCCTTCCTTCGGAGACTTCAGTGTTAGAACCTTGCTCTTAGGTCTTTTTTCCTTTGCTGGTCACATGACCTTGTTGGCCTATTTAATCCTGCTCCGCCCTTCTGGCTTTGCTGGACTTCATTGTATATCTACTTTCTAGCTAGCCTGTGCTCTGTATCTAACTCTGTTAGTTTGCTTGGTCTACGGACCTCTATGTTCTATCTATTTTGTTTGTTCGTCTGTCTGCTACTATTTCTGTTAGGAGGTGTCCCATATTCCTCCCAGTCCTTAGTACTTGTAGGGATTCCCTCCCCACATCTATAGGTCTCCGTACAGACTAGATTAGGACTTTAGCAGGTCTGATCGCAGGATCAGGTTCCCTGTTACATCGTAGGGATTCAGCTGAGTCCTAGAGTAGGGACAGATCTCCTCTCTTTCCTTAGCTTTGGTAGCAGAACATAACAGTAAGTCCAGCCAGCAAATTCTCTAAGGAAAGATTTTTCTGTTCCATCATGGTGTCGGTTCAGGATTTGGCTCATCGCCTGCAGGGACTCTCTCTGGAGGTGGCCGAGCTCCGTCAGCACGTGAGTAACTGTCCTGGAGCACATTTCTTGGAGCCTAAGGTATGTTTGCCGGATTTATTTTTTGGTGAACACCGAGAATTTTTTTCATTTAAAAATGCTTGCTTATTGTATTTTCGTTTGAGACCTAAGTCCTCTGGGGATGAATCCCAGCGCGTAGGGTTCATAATGTCACTTTTGCGCAAAGAGCCTCAGGAGTGGGCCTTTTCTTTGCAACCTAGTGATTCATGCTTCAGATCAGTGGATAGTTTTTTTTTCTGCTTTGGGACTATTATATGATGATCCTGACCGTGTCGCATCAGCTGAGACTGAGTTGAGACGTTTAAAACAAGGATCGGGTAATGTGGAAAAATATTGTACACATTTTCGTCGTTGGTCCACTCAAACAGGGTGGAACGATTCTGCTCTGAAAAGTCTATTTCTTGCTGGGCTCAGTGAAAGGGTTAAAGACCTGCTAATTGCTTATCCTACACCTGAGGATTTGCAACAGGCTATGCAATTAGCTATACGGGTGGATAGAAGACTGCGTGCTAGGGTTAATGAGAGCAAATCCTCTGCTATGTCAGTTTCTGGTTATGATAATGTGTGTATTAACAGTGGTGAACCGATGGAGATTGGATCGGTGGCACCTCGCTCTCAAGAAAAAGACCGTCGTTTTTCGGAAGGCTTGTGTTTCTATTGCGGAAAATCTGGTCATTTGATTAAAGGCTGTGAGCTTCGTATGAAGAAAGAAAAAAAAATGGTCAGTCACGCCCGTATTGCCTGTTTAAATTCCAAGGGTATATTTTTAGCTGCTTCCACGATTGCTCAGGAAAAATTGATGGAATTTCGGGTGTTTGTTGATTGCGGGTCTACACTGAATGTAATTGATGGGGGATTCGTGGAAAAACTCAATTTAAAACCTGAACCTTTATCATCCCCCATTGCTGTGGTTTCTGTGGATGGCTCCCCTTTGAAGAATATTACTCTCAAGGTCAGTGAATTTCCTCTCACTATTAATGGTGTTCACCATGAGAAATTGGATTTGGTAGTGTTGAATAACTTGCCTTCTCCAGTAATATTGGGTTTGCCCTGGTTAAAATTTCACAATCCTGTACTGGATTGGTCTACCAGTGAAATTAAATCCTGGAGCCATAAATGTTATGACAAGTGTTGTAACGGGCGTATTGCAGCTTTGGATAGGGGAGAATTGCCTGTTCCTATTCAGGATTTTTGGAGAGTTTTTTCTGAGAAAGAATCGCAGGTTTTGCCTCCCCATAGAGACTATGATTGTTCTATTGAATTTGTCCCTGGAGCGACTCTTCCTAAGAGTCGTTTATTTAACCTTACTATTCCTGAGAGGAAGGCTTTGGAGGAATACATACAGACAAGCTTGGCCGCCGGTCACATTAGGCCCTCTAAGTCTCCTGTGGCGGTTGGATTTTTTTTTGTAAAAAAAAAGGACGGCGGTTTACGTCCTTGTCTGGATTTTCGTGAGATTAACAAAATTACGGTACGCAATCCTTACCCACTGCCATTGATTCCTGATCTGTTTAACCAGTTATTGGGGGCCAAGTGGTTCTCTAAAATTGACCTTAAGGGGGCATACAATCTGTTGCGCATGAAGGAGGGTGATGAATGGAAGACTGCTTTTAACACTCCTGTGGGTCATTTTGAGAATCTGGTTATGCCTTTTGGTCTTAGTAATGCTCCTGCATTTTTTCAGAATCTGATTAATGACATCCTTAGACCTTTGATCGGTAAAAATGTGGTTGTGTATTTGGATGACATTTTGATTTATTCGCCAGATCTGGAGTCTCATTGGCGGAGCGTGCGTGAGGTATTACAGTTATTAATGGACAATTCGCTTTTTGCTAAGCTGGAGAAATGTGAGTTCGCTGTACAGAGAATTAGTTTTTTGGGCTACATTATCTCCAGCAAAGGTTTTGAGATGGATCCGGTTAAGGTTCAGGCTGTGCAGGAATGGCCTAGGCCTATTGGTTTGAAATCGATACAGAGGTTTTTGGGTTTCGACAATTACTATAGAAAATTCATAAAAAATTTTTCTAGTATTGTCAAACCTCTGACTGATCTCACTAGGAAAGGTGCTGATGCGGTTCAGTGGTCTTCTGAGGCCATTGAAGCTTTTGTGTATCTCAAGGAGAGGTTCACCTCTGCTCCCATCCTTATGCAGCCTGATGTTACTAGGCCGTTTTTGGTTGAGGTTGATGCTTCCTCTGTGGGGGTTGGCGCAGTATTGTCTCAGGATAACGGGGATGGATTACATCCCTGTGCCTTTTTTTCAAAAAAATTTTCGGAGACTGAACTGAATTACGATATTGGTAATCGGGAATTATTGGCTATTAAACTCGCATTTGAACACTGGCGCCACTTCTTGGAAGGTGCGGAATTTCCCGTTCAGGTTCTTACGGATCATAAAAATCTGATATATCTTGATGCTGCCAAGCGCCTGAATGCCCGTCAGGCTAGGTGGGCACTGTTTTTCTCGCGGTTTAATTTCTCCGTTACTTACATCCCTGGTACTAAGAATGTTAAGGCGGATGCCTTGTCTCGCAGTTTTTCTCCCATAGTCTGTGGTGAGAAAGAGGAGAACATTTTACAAGAAGGTGTTGTGATAGCTGCTTTAGACTCCGTTTTGGAAGATGAGATTCTTAAAGCTCAGGAGAATGCCCCATCTAACACTCCTCATGGGAGGTTGTTTGTGCCTGGGACCTTTAGGAGAGATTTGTTTGTTGAGTGTCACGAATCTCGGTTGGCAGGTCATCCCGGAATCTCTGAGACCAAGAGACTGGTGGGTCGCAGTTTTTGGTGGCCTGGGTGGCAGAATGAAGTCATTAAGTGGGTGCGCCAATGTACTATATGTGCTAGATCTAAGTCCTCACATACTCCTGCTGCGGGGTTGCTTTGTCCTTTGGAGGTCCCCAGTGCTCCTTGGACACATTTGGCTATGGACTTTATAACTGACCTTCCCCCCTCTGAGGGTTTTACTGTCATCTGGGTGGTCGTGGACCGTTTTAGCAAGATGTGTCACTTGGTTCCCTTCGTCAAACTGCCCTGCGCTAAAACTCTCGCTAAGGCCTTTGTCAAGGAAATTGTCAGACTTCATGGCGTTCCTACTGACATTGTTTCTGATAGGGGTCCTCAGTTCGTGGCTCGTTTTTGGCGTGCCTTTTGTGACAGGTTGGGAATTCATTTGTCGTTTTCGTCCGGATATCATCCTGAATCTAATGGCCAGACAGAAAGGAAAAACCAGGATGTTGAGCAGTTCTTGCGTTGTTTTGTGGCAGACAATCAAGAGGGGTGGTCTGAGTTTCTGCCACTTGCCGAATTTGCTCTGAACAATCATACATCTTCTTCTGCTGGTTGTTCGCCTTTTTTTTGTTGTTCTGGGAGACATCCGTCGTTTGGGTCGTTCTCCAAGTTGGGATCTGCCGTGCCTGAGGAGGAGAATTTTTCCGGTGATTTGGAAAGAGTTTGGACGGATGTGCGTGGTAATCTTCAGGAGGCCAACAGAAAATCTAAAGACTACTTTGATAGGAAACGACAGGAGGTTTTGTTCGCTGTTGGTGACATGGTTTGGTTGTCCTCTAGGAATCTGCGGTTGAGGATTCCTTCTAAGAAATTGGGTCCCAAGTTTGTAGGGCCCTTTAAGGTGCTTCAGGTTGTCAACCAATCTGCTGTTAGGTTGGAGGTTCCTACCTCCTGGAGAATTAATCCGGTCTTTCATGTCTCTCTGTTAAAAAAAGCTGTTGTGTCGGATGGTGACGCCTCTGCCTCTGTTCCTCCGGTGGTGGAGGACGGGGAATATGAAATTTCTCGCATCCTTGACTCTAGACGGTATAGAGGTAGTTTGCAGTATCTTGTGGCCTGGAAAGGTTTCGGACCCGAGGATAACTCTTGGGTGAGGTCAGATGATGTTTCCGCGTCCAGACTTATCAGAGCGTTTCACAGGAGATTTCCTGATAAGCCTGGTCCTAGGGGATCCGGAGGATCCTCTTAGAAGGGGGGGTACTGTTAGAACCTTGCTCTTAGGTCTTTTTTCCTTTGCTGGTCACATGACCTTGTTGGCCTATTTAATCCTGCTCCGCCCTTCTGGCTTTGCTGGACTTCATTGTATATCTACTTTCTAGCTAGCCTGTGCTCTGTATCTAACTCTGTTAGTTTGCTTGGTCTACGGACCTCTATGTTCTATCTATTTTGTTTGTTCGTCTGTCTGCTACTATTTCTGTTAGGAGGTGTCCCATATTCCTCCCAGTCCTTAGTACTTGTAGGGATTCCCTCCCCACATCTATAGGTCTCCGTACAGACTAGATTAGGACTTTAGCAGGTCTGATCGCAGGATCAGGTTCCCTGTTACATCGTAGGGATTCAGCTGAGTCCTATAGTAGGGACAGATCTCCTCTCTTTCCTTAGCTTTGGTAGCAGAACATAACATTCAGCACACAGCGAGTCAGCGACTAGCAGATCTGGTGAAGAAGAAGAAGAAGACACTGCTGACTGTCCTGAAGATATGGGGACTGGACACCCCTTGTACCTCAGCAGTCCCCCAGGAAACACCATGCAGGATCTCCAGACCTGAGCGTGCACTAGATCTCTCGGCTCTGGACGACCTGTGGGTAAACCAGACAGCACCTGAAATGTGAACTTCTTTATGTGTAATGCTCCAATCTGGAGCTTAATTTGTACAGACATATTTTGACTGTTTCTAAGTAGGGCTCGTCCTTCCGCTGACAATGCCCAAACCGGATTCTGGAGTTGTCGGACGGGAATCAGACACCGACTCTTCAAGGCTATACGCCTGAAATTTCCGGTTAATCCAAGGCCTTCACTTGCCACGGAGACAGTTACGGTCATCTGTGGAGAGGAAACACTAACGCCAAGGGCAGCCTCTCCTACAGGCCTAATGTCTTGGGATTCCAACCTTCGCTGGACAAAGACCGTCAGGGTGTCCCAAACAACCGCAGCGGGACCGCAATCTGATTTTGTGACTGAGTTCCGGCCTCTGCTTTGCCTGACGAACATGGTCATCCTTCATGGATTCTGTGCGGGTAGCTGCCTCTACAGGCTGGGGAACAGGAGGTCTTTGGGATGACAGAACCTGACAGAACCAGTTTACCTGTACGCCTAGCATGTCTGGACTGCCTCTTGCGGTTGAGAAGAGAAGAATTCTGTGGAGCATTGTCATCCTGTGTGGATTCTGTGTGGGCAGCAGTCTTTTCAGGCTGGAGAGCTGGTGGGCTCCCTACACGCATCACCCATCGGGACTGCTCCAGGATATTGGTAAGGGAAGCTTTAGCAGAAGCCTCAGGGTTACGGTCATCGAAAACCATTAGAAAGGCCACCAGGAAGGCCTGCAAGTCTGAGATGATAGGATCCCATGCTTCCCATAGGGGGTGATCCAATTCAAGGCATCACCAGCTAAGTAGGACATCATAAATGCTACTTTAACCCGATCAGTGGAAAAATAGTGAGCATAGAATTTGAAATGCAGCATACATTGCTCCACAAACGCACGGCTTTATTTTGGATCCCCGTAGTACCGTGGTGGATCCGCAGGAGCGAGTGCTGATAGATCCATTTGGGCTGGTGCATAAATCGCCTGGACCTCAGCTTGAGAACAATATTTTCCTTGGTGCACGTATTCGCCAGACAAGAATTCAAATGTCTCCTAGAGTGAAGGGCCATGGGGCTCAACGGGGACCATGGCCTGAGCAAACTGTTATGCACATGCCCGGACTGACTGGCGTGAGCGTGGTTAGTGATCCCACTGGACCATGAACCGAGGAATGCCTGGAGGGGCGTGACTAAGTATCAACTCGGTCCGACCAAGGTCGCACGGCGGCTCAGTCGACTCCGTGAACCAGGGAGGAACCGAGCAGAGGCACCAAGTGCTACTCCAGGTCAGACCCCGGTCACAGCTGTTGACCCACATCGGGGAATGCAGGAACAGGCAAGTTAAGCTGGCATACTGACAGGTGGGTACTGGCAGGCACGGCTGGTATGCAGACAGGTGGGTACTGGCAGGCACGGCTGGTAGGCAGACATGTGGGTACTGGTTGGTAGGAAAGCAGGCAGGATAGGGACCAGTACAGACTGGAATACAGGAACAGAGCCGCAGGTGCGTCAGACAAGCAGAGCAGAGCAAAACCCGCAGGTGCGGTAGACAAGCAGAGCAGAGCAAAACCCGCAGGTGCGGTAGACAAGCAGAGCAGAGCAAAACCCGCAGGTGTGGTAGACAAGCAGAGTAGAGCAAAACCCGCAGGTGCAGTAGACAAGCAGAGTAGAGCAAAGCACACAGGTGCGGTAGACAAGCAGAGCAGAGCAAAACCCGCAGGTGCGGTAGACAAGCAGAGCAGAGCAAAACCCGCAGATGCCGTAAACAAGCAGAGCAGAGCAAAACCCGCAGATGCAGTAAACAAACAGAGCAGAGCAAAAGCCGCAGGTGCGGTAGACAAGCAAAGCAGAGCAAAACCCGCAGGTGCGGTAGACAAGCAGAGCAGAGCAAAACCCGCAGGTGCGGTAGACAAGCAGAGCAGAGCAAAACCTGCAGGTGCGGTAGACAAGCAGAGAAGAGCAAAACCCGCAAGTGCAGTAGTCAAACAGAGCAGAGCAAAACCCGCAGGTGCGGTAGACAAGCAAAGCAGAGAAAAACCTGCAGGTGCGGTAGACAAGCAGAGCAGAGCAAAACCCGCAGGTGCGGTAGACAAGCAAAGCAGAGCAAAACCCAAAGGTGCGGTAGACAAGCAGAGCAGAGCAAAACCGCAGATGCGGTAGACCAGCAGAGCAGAGCAAAACCGCAGGTGCAGTAGACAAGCAAAGCAGATACACACAATGTACTTACAATGAAGTAGCGAGTGGACACTAAACTCACAAACAGAAGTACAGAGACAACGAATTGGAGTTAGGTGCAGGTTCAGACACTGCAGGAAAAGGGAAGAAATTAACATAGAGACAAACAAGTAACGGGCTAGGACACTGTTCAGACAGGAACTGAACCAGGAACAAGATACAGGAACAAGCCAGGGAACTCAGCCCCAGGGTGGCGGAAACAGACTAGAAGTCACAGATACAGGTAAGGGGCCTGGGTATACAGCCCCCAGGGTGGTGGAACAGACTAGAAGTAACCAATACAGGTAACAGGCCTGGGTACTCAGCCCCCAAGGTGGCGGAAACAGACAAGATACAGGACCTGGCAACTCAGTTGCACAGAACACACTGAAAGAAAGTGTTGCTCAGGCACCTCCTACCGGGTGGAGGGGGTTTAAGTATCCAGTGACTTACAACAATAGACTGGGGACGCATTAGAAGTGCGCACACAGTAACTACAAGAATCAGACAGTAACCGCGCCGTCGCCCTAAGCAATCAGACAAGAGACATGCACACAGCAGATACTGGAACAAAGTGTGCAGCCAGGACTGATAGGTAAGATGGCGTTCTTGCTTGGTGGAAGGTGTTAAGCCATGCCAGCACACCGCCAGGGATGTTACAGAACTCCTTCAAGATTGTTGGAAGACCATTTTCGGTGACTACCTCTTGAAGCTCATCAAGAGAATGCCAAGAGTGTGCAAAGCAGTCATCAAAGCAAAAGGTGGCTACTTTGAAGAACCTCGAATATAAGACATATTTTCAGTTGTTTCACACTTTTTTGTTAAGTATATAATTCCACATTTGGTAATTCATAGTTTTGATGCCTTCAGTGTGAATGTACAATTTTCAAAGTCATGAAAATACAGAAAAATCTTTAAATGAGAAGGTGTGTCCAAACTTTTGGTCTGTACTGTATATGTGACGCGCCCCCTGGGCCGTGGGATACTCGGTGCCGGGCCGGTCGCTGCTAGGGGTGATGTCACAGTGGCGGTGACCCGGTCCGTGACCCAGGGCGGTCAATCCAAAGGGGAATATTTACAGGGGATTTATAGTTTTTATATACAGTTCGTGACGCCACCTGTGGTATGCGGCTATATGGAGCCGCCACTGCGGAGCAGATCCTCTGGAGCGGTTGTTAATGCAGCAGAGTTGGTTTAGCTCTCCACAGGTAGAGCTTAGCTCCAGGGCTGTGCTGAGATGTTATGGATGTTGCGGTAGCAGTTGTAGTGCCGTGTAGTGCAGGGGGTGATGGCACAGCAATAATTTCGCAGAGACAGTGGGGTGCAGCCTTCAGGGTTTACTCACAGTTGTTAAGTTCCACAGGTTGCACTTTCCGGATTACGACCTCCCACGTCGCGCTGCGTTCACCAGGCAGGGGTTCAGCAAACTCCCAGGTGTTTCAAGAGTGCCTGACAGGACCCCGTTCTATATGCCCTTCTCAGCCGTCTTCCTGCGCTGGCCCTCACCCTTCTTGACCTGCGCCTCGCCAAACATTGTCCCAAGCCGATATCCTCGGATCTTTCTGGGCAACCTGGAGTTCCCTGGATCCTATGTGGTTACCTTTTTGGCGACTTGAGTGCGGATGTGGCAACTGCACCCTGAAAGTACAGAAGCCTCCGGTTTCTAGTTGAACTTTGTAATTCTCACTACTTTGGGGCCGGTCCCCTCTGCGGCTCAATCCCTTTACCGCCTGGCTGATTCGGGCATACGGGTGGCCTCCAGCACTGCCCGTACCGCTGGGAATCCTTCCACGTTCCTGGAGCCTTTCTCCTGCTCCTCTCTCGCTTCAGTCTTGGGCCTCTCTGGCTAAGCCCTCCTCCTGAGCAGAGCTCCTACAGAGCTCCTGATCCTCTCACTGTCCTCCTCTGACTGAACTGAACTCAACTCAACTCTCACACCCATGATGGCTTCCCTCTTTATACTATTTCTAACAAGGGCTCCCCTGATTTACTTCCTTTACCCACACCCACTACATGGTTCCCCCTACTTTGGTTCCCCCCACTCCAGCCAGGGACAGGGCTCAGCAGGGAAGCAACGCATCTTGCCCCTCCTGCTGGTCTGGAGTAGTGTAGTGTTGGATGCAGGTGTTAGGGACCCGGGTAGCACTCTATCCTTACTTGAGAGTGAGATACCGCACCTCTGGGTGAGATGCAGCACCTCTGTGGTGACTGAACCCGCTGGGATGCCACATACCCCCCTGGTAAAACACAGCACGTCCGCGGGCTGGAACAGAGCAAAACCAGGTTTTAGACATACAATTTTAGAATGCATTCACATAGAAGATCATAAATAAACTTTTTCTTCCCTTTATGGGAGGCACATTACTTGAACGTTGCAGGTTTCCTTTAGCATTTTACAACATATTATAAAACATTCTTCAAGAAGATAAAACATTTCTCATATCAAACATTTTCAATCAAATACTGTGAAATTTATAGCCGAATGTCCTTTTCACTGGTAAGGTGCAATTCTGATGAACAAGAGGGACCCGTCTGAAAACCCCCAACGTAGGCCCTGGGCATGGCTGCAGGGCATAGGTGATCCAGGTGTTGGACCACGTCTTCGGCCACGCCAAACAGGTTTTTGTTCTGAGGTCAATCTTGTTGTATAAAATCAATAAGGGGCACTTTAAGAAGTGCAACTATGCACAAGTACAAGTTTTTAGGGAGATCACTGTCCTCCACCTCAATGTCTTTATACCCTTACGGGGTTACTAAGTAAACACACAATAAGTAAACAAACAGACTTAAATACTGCAGTACCCTTCCGGGTAACTATGTACATCACTAAACTTTAATAGTTCAGCAGTGGTGCCCCCTCCCGGGAAACACCTGGTTCTTGCAGGCTGACCCAGCCGGGTCATCAGCCTCTGATGGCGAGGGTACACTCTCCTGTTTCACCACCCTGTGTACGCGGAGAGCGTACCAACCCTGTTCTCCCTTGTGCCGGGTGTAAGTGACTCGGTCACCGGGGTTCAAATCTCGGTCGGGGTGTCCCTGTTGGAGATGGGACTCCACATCCCGCCGATTGACGAAGAAGTCCCGCGCCATGTGGGGCTCTCTTATAAATCCCCACCCGGCCTCTAAGTCAAGTTTCACCACGGTCCACTCCGCACGTGGCTCAGGCGTGGTTGACTTTGCCTTGCGGGCCCGTGCCTTCTCCTCCATATTTTTCGTCTCCATCTTCTCCCAGCGCTCCCGCCGGATGCACGGCTCTTTTTCCAGCTGCAGGAGCTACCGCCTGCAATACTCCTCTCGTTGGGCAGCTTCCCTCCCTGTCTCCTGGGGAAAACCCATAAGGTCCCCCCCATGGGTTATCCCACAGGAATGGATCTTCCTCTCCCTGGTGTGCAACTGCGAGTGGTCAGGAGTGGTCATTAACGGGAGTCTCCGGTCCTCTACCTCCGCGGGCCAGTCCTAGGCCGCGAGCCCGTACACCCATTCGGGCGTGGGAGCAGGTGGCTTTTGCTGGGGGCCCAGAAGCAGGGTTTCGTCAGCAGCGCCCGGGGTTGATGGTTCCAGGCCCAGGGGCAGATCAGGGGCTTGCGCGCCCGGGTACGGAAGTTCCGCAAGGGGGCCCAGGAGCAGGTCAGCGCCGTCAGCGCCCGGGACAGGGAGACTCCTCTTACCTGCTCCCGCGGCTGCTCCTGTGCTGCACGCTGCCTGCTGGTTCTGATCAGGCTCTGCCAGGGCTGAGGCGCTGCTAGTAGAGCGCAGCACTGGCTGCTGCCTGGTTATCATCTTCCCCAGCATCTCCTCCTTCCAGCCAGTGATGGCAACCTGCTGGGCCATCTCCACCCGCCGACCTAGTTCTTGCATTTCAGCGTGGAGGAACTCCGCATCCTCCAAGGACAACTTGTAGACCACCTTCTCCAGGGTGAGGGGTGTCTCTCGCTGCTGCAAGCCACAGGCTGGAGTTCCAGGCTCACCTCCCTCCATCTGGCTTGCCGGGTGCGGTCTGTCTGCACTGCTGGAGACTCCGCCCTGTCTCCAAGGTTTCCTCTCTCCTCTCCTCTTTCTGGGGCGGTCCCATGGCTGCTTGCTGTCGGCCACACCCAGAGGCGGCTTCCCCAGACTGATGGACAGATCCAAGTATATCGCCACAGTTGCAGGGGGCGGATTGCGCTTTTGGCGCCATTCTGGGACCCGGCCCACGATGGGAGGTTTCTTGTCGTCCTTGATAACGCACATAATGGCGCCCGTTCTTCTGAGGCGGGCGCCACATTCAGTATCAAATACAGTCTCTAGGCGCATAATACCCGGTGATAACGGGTGGGTTCATATCCTGTTCGTGACATCAAAGATGACGCGCCCCCTGGGCCGTGGGGTACTCGGTGCCGGGCCGGTCGTTGCTAGGGGTGATGTCACAATGGCGGTGACCCGGTCCGTGACCCAGGGCTGTCAATCCAAAGGGGAATATTTACAGGGGATTTATAGTTTTTATATACAGTTCGTGACGCCACCTGTGGTATGCGGCTATATGGAGCCGCCACTGTGGAGCAGATCCTATGGAGCGGTTGTTAATGCCGCAGAGTTGATTTAGCTCTCCACAGGTAGAGCTTAGCTCCAGGGCTGTGCTGAGATGTTATGGATGTTGCTGTTGCAGTTGTGGTCCAGTGTAGTGCAGGGGGTGATGGCACAGCAATAATTTCGCATAGACAGTGGGGTGCAGTCTTCAGGGTTTACTCACAGTTGTTAAGTTCCACAGGTTGCACTTTCCGGATTACGACCTCCCACGTTGCGCTGCTTTCACCAGGCAGGGGTTAAGCAAACTCCCAGGTGTTTCAAGAGTGCCTGACAGGACCCCGTTCTATATGCCCTTCTCAGCCGTCTTCCTGCGCTGGCCCTCACCCTTCTTGCCCTGCGCCTCACCAAACTATGTCCCAAGCCGGTATCCTCGGATCTTTCTGGGCAACCTGGAGTTCCCTGGATCCTATGTGGTTACCTTTTTGGCGACTTGAGTGTGGATGTGGCAACTGTACCCTGAAAGTAGAGAAGCTTCTGGTTTCTAGTTAAACTTTGTAATTCTCACTAGTTAGGGGCCGGTCCCCTCTGCAGCTCAATCCCTCCACCGTCTGCCAGATTCGGGCGTACGGGTGGCCTCCAGCACTGCCCGTACCCCTGGTATCCCTTCCACGTTCCTGGAGCCTTTCTCCTGCTCCTCTCTCTCTTCAGTCTTGGGCCTCTCTGGCTAGGCCCTCCTCCTGAGCAGAGCTCCTACAGAGCTCCTGATCCTCTCACTGTCCTCCTCTGACTGAACTGAACTCAACTCAGCTCTCACACCCAAGATGGCTTCCCTCATTATACTATTCCTAACAAGTGCTCCCCTGATTTACTTCCTCCACCCACACCCACTACATAGTTCCCCCTACTTTGGTTCCCCCCACTCCAGCCAGGGACAGGGCTCAGCAGGGAAGCGACGCATCTTGCCCCTCCTGCCGGTCTGGAGTAGTGTAGTGTTGGATGCAGGTGTTAGGGTCCCGGGCAGCACTCTATCCTTACCTCAGAGTGAGATACCACACCTCTGGGTGAGATGCAGTACCTCTGTGGCGACTGAACCCGCAGGGGCGCCACATATGCACTGCAGTCTGCTATATACCCTGCCTGCCTAGCACTGATTATATGCAGCTGGATTAGTCCTCAGAAGGAGTGTTAGTTCAGATGGATATATACGCTGTGTTCCAAATTATTATGCAAATAATATTTTCTCAGATTTTCCCAAATTACCTATATGAATTGCAGTCATTGTAATTTTCCAGTCAAATAACTATTAGAGTACAATTGAAAGGTTTTTGTACAAATTGCCTATGATAACAGGATATTTTTTAAAAAATAAAACACTCAAACTGCACTCAAAATGCATGTTCCAAATTATTATGCACAGCAGAGTTTTCAACCTTTTCATTTTAATAAAGAACAAAAAAATGGTCATTTTTGAAATTATAACAAACAAATCAAACAGTTTTCAACTCAAAACTTTATTCTAGGTGATGCTACATTTGCACATAGGACCGCTTGTTCGAAAAGAGCTTCTGAACTCTCTCGTCCATTGAATTTGTCAGGTCTTGGATGGTTTCTGCTTCAATTGTTTTGCATGACGACAGAATACCCTCCCAGAGCTGTTGCTTAGATGTGAACTGCCTCCCGCCATCATGGACACTCCTTTTGATGATGCTCCAGAGGTTCTCAATGGGGTTGAGGTCAGGGGAGCATGGGGGTCACACCATAAGTTTGTCCCCTTTTATGCCCATAGGAGCCAGAGATGCAGATGTGTTATGTGCAGCATGAGACGGGGCATTATCATGCATGAAATGATCTCGATGGTCCAGATGGATGGAGTGGAGGATGGCTGGTTGATGGACACCCCATGCAAACACAGCTACGGCGCTAACAAGGAGGAGGTGGAGTAATGTTTTGGGTTGGAATCATGGGGAGAGAGATTGTTGGCCCTTTTAGGATCCCTGAAGGGGTAAAGATGAACTCCATAATGTATGTTGAGTTTCTCAAACAGCACTTCCTGCCATGGTTCAAGAAGAAGAACCGTGTATTCCGCAGCAAGATCATTTTCATGCATGATAATGCACCGTCTCATGCTGCACATAACACATCTGCATCTCTGGCTGCTATGGGCATAAAAGGGGACAAACTTATGGTGTGGCACCCATGCTCCCCGGACCTCTACCCCAGTGAGAACCTCTGGAGCATCATCAAAAGGAGTGTCTATGATGGCGGGAGGCAGTTCACATCTAAGCAACAGCTCTGGGAGGGTATTCTGTCCTCATGCAAAACAATTGAAGCAGAAACCATCCAAAACCTGACAAATTCAATGGACGAGAGAGTTCAGAAGTGACTCGCCCCCTGGGCCGTGGGGTACCCGGAACCGGGCCTTCTAGTGTACGGTGCTGATGGGGGTAGTAGTGGCAACCCGATCCCGTGGCTCAGGGTGGTCAGGCCAAATTGTGTGGCAGTCTATTTGTAGGGTTTTGAATGTCCGACTACGCCACCCGTGGATTGCGGTCAGGGATGACCGCCGCTGCAAGGCAGACCGCTGAGGCTGGTGTTAGTGTGCAGCACAGGGATAGGATAACTCCCCACGGGAAGAGTGTAGCCTCAGGGCAGTGTAATAGGATGCTGGGAGTGATGGTGCAGGCGCAGCATAAATAACACAGAGTCTGATGATGCAGTCCAGGGTTTTTACTCACAGTTGTTATCCATGTCACTTCTGTCAGCAATGACTGCCCAAGCCATGCTGCGTCCACCAGGTGAGGGGCTCGGTCAACCCCCAGGCAATTCAGGAGTATGGCACAGGACTCCCTTCTGTCCTTTCTCTGGCCTCTCGTGCCCCACCAGTGACCAAACTTCTGTCCAGCTGCCGCGGATCTATGCGGGCAAACGTGGGCCCCGTTTCCCGCTATCCTATATGGTGCCTTCCTAGCAGGTTTGGCGGGGGGTCGCACAAATAGATGATCACGACCTCCGGTCTTTGGCTGAGGGATGATTTACCTCCACCAACTTGGGAATCCGGTACCCTTATTCTGCCTGACCCTTCACCCGATATCTCGTGGGTTCTTGGGGTCCCTTCTGCCTTCTTGTTTCTGGAGCCTTTCTACTCCTCTGTCTCTCCTCTTTCCTTCCTTCTCCTCCTTCACTTCTCCTCTCTGGCCCCGGCCTCTTCTCTAGGCCTGCCTTCTGAGCAGAGCTCCTACAGAGCCTCTACTCCCTGTCACCTCTCCACTGTACTGAACCACTGAACTAAGATGGCTCCCACCTTTTATCTACTTCTCTGTGTCTGAGCTCAGGTGACCAGCACCCAATGAGCTCCTTCCTATGCTCCAGAAACCGTCCCCTTCTGCTCCTAAATCACTGGGTTCTCTCCCCCCTCCCCACTCCAGCCAGGGACATGGTCAGTTGTGCCTGCATATATATAAATGGGAGCACCGTCGAGCTGTCCCCTGGAAATGGGGTGAGTGTGTGTATGCAGCTAACTGAGCCCTAGTCCATACTCCATCCTTACCCGGGAGTGGAATATCACACCTCTGGTTGAGCTGCAATACCCCTGTAGCAACCGAACCCTCGGGGCGCTACATTCCCCCTGGTAAAGCACAGCATGTCCTCGGGCTGGAACAAAGCAAAAACATTTTACAAGACATGCAAAACTTTTTCAAAACTTTTCACATTAGAAAACTGCCGGCATTATTCAACTTCCCTTTATGGGAAACACTTTCTCTTTACTAGACATTATACTGCACTTTTAATATTACTGGAACTCTTTTGTCATATAACATTTTCTAGCAGCATATAAAACTATTCAGTATATCAAACTTTTTCAGGTAAAACATTTTCAAGTAAACTCTGATTCACTGGCCACGGTGCAATTTGCGACCAGGTGTCCACTCTTCTATTAAGTGCAAAACTTCAGCAAACTTTCAAACATGCGGGACGCTTTGTCCAGAGGTAGACGTTGCTGTACTTTTATAAAACCAATAGGGGGCGCTTTAAGAAGCGCAACTATTTACAGGGATTGGCCGCTCCCAGTCCTCGGCCAGGTGAGGAAGAGGGATGGCTGCTCTCAGTCCTCAGCCAGGTAACTTAGGGGAGCACTTTAAACGGGCAACAGTCAAATAACAGTTCCAACGGGGGCAATTAAACAGTTCTTTGTACCCAGACGGGTAACTATGTACAGTTATACTCTACCGTTTACTGGTAACGGTATCCTCCGTATGGGCCTTGCTCCTCATGGTGGTGATCTTCAGACCCGTCCGGGCCCTCTTGGTATCCGCATGCTGAGTAGTACTGCTCCTCCTTTTCTACTACTCTGTGGACGTGGAGGGCGTACCACCCCTTCACGCCTCGGTGTCGGGTGTAGGACACCACGTCTCCAGGATACAGATCCCGCCCACGATGACCTTCCGGCAGGTGGCTCTCCACATCCCTTCGGGTCACGAACACATCGCTAATCGTGTTTGGGTCTCTTATGAAACCCCAGCCATGCCCTTGCTGGAATTTCACCACGGTCCCGGTGGCTTGGGGACCTCGGGCGGCTTGGGGGTCTCGCCGGGTATGCATCTTTTGCTCGGCGCTCTGGGCCTGCAGCTGCTCCTGCCACTGACGCCATTCTCGCTGCTCCCTTTCAAACAGCGCCACCTGTTGGCTGCAGGTCTCCCGCCTGCGGGCTGCGTCCGCCCGCGTCTCTTGAATGAACCCGATCAGGTCCTCTCCGGTCGGGTCCCACTCATACTGGGCATCTTCAACTGGGGGCTGGGGAACTTCCACGGGCTCCGGAGCAGGTATGAGTGGGTGAAGCGGGGCTCCAGCCTCCGCGGACGGGCCTCCCCTTTGCCGAGGATTAACCCACCCGGGCGGCCAGATAAAGGGCTGTCCATCCGGACCCGTATGTTGGGCGTACAGGTCCGTGCCCAGAGGTGGTGGTACTGGGGCTGGGGACGCTATCGGGCGAGCGGCGCCCGGGGGCCTCGAGCCTTGCGACCAGGCCCGAGGCAAACTGCTTCTGGTCGCACCCGGGGTCAGAGGGCACGGCGTGGGACGTGGCTTGGTGACAGCGCCCGCGGCTTGGGGCCTAGGTGGAGGCAGTGGAAGCGTGGTAGCGGCGACGGCTCCCAGGGGTTCTGGCTCCATGACCGGATCCTGGGGCAGGTTCGTGGCATCTGGACTCGGGGTAGGTACATCCCCTCTACTTGCCTCACATGCGGTGTTGTCCTCGGCCTCCGGTCCGCTCTCCCTGTCCTCGGGGGCAGGCGCGCAGCTAGATGTTGGCAGCATCTCCTGCGGCCGGGTCACGACCCGCTGGGCCATCTCCTCCTTCCACCCGGCGATGACGTCCCGCTGCGCTCGGACCATCCTCCGGTCCAGCTCCTCCAGCG
Organism: Phyllobates terribilis; assembly: GCF_046119375.1. NCBI lineage: Eukaryota > Metazoa > Chordata > Amphibia > Anura > Dendrobatidae > Phyllobates > Phyllobates terribilis. The sequence goes on along the minus strand of NW_027362768.1, from coordinate 202,560,854 downwards.
CAGTCCGCATGAACACCGGGTCCTCCTTGGGGAGCTGTGCTATCAGCTCCGTGAGGCTGCATGGGGATTCGGCCTGCAGCAGGCCCCTCGCCAGGGTGCTGGAGCTGGTTCCTCTCTCCATCTCCGGGTGTGGTCTGGTGAGACTGATCCAAACCACACCCTGCCCCACAGTTTTCTTCTCTTTCCGCCCCCATTGGGGGTGGTCTTGGGGCAATCTGCTGACAATCACTCTCAGAGGCAGCCCCCCCACCTTGATGGACATCTCTACAGCCGCACTCATGGCTGTTGGGGGTGGGCTCCTTCTTTGGCGCCATTCTGGGACCTGGCCCACGATGGGAGGTGGCTTCCTGTTGTCTTTTGGCGCGCACATTATGGCATCCATTCTTCTGGGGCGGGCGCCATTTTTAATACAGCGAAACAGTCTCTTTTCAGGCACGCAATACCCGTTTGTGGCGGGTTGGTCACAATCCTGCCGACTACGCCAAAAGCTGACTCGCCCCCTGGGTTAGACCAAATTGTGTGGCAGACCAAATTGTGTGGCAGTCTATTTGTAGGGTTTTGAATGTCCGACTACACTACCCGTGGATTGCGGTTAGGGATGATCGCCGCAGCAAGGCAGACCGCTGAGTCTGATGTTGGTATGCAGCACAGGGATAGGATAACTCCCCACGGGAAGAGTGTAGCCTCAGGGCAGTGTAATAGGATGCTGGGAGTGATGGTGCAGGCGCAGCATAAATAACACAGAGTCCGATGATGCAGTCCGGGGTTTTTACTCACAGTTGTTATCCATGTCACTGCCCAAGCCGTGCTGCGTCCACCAGGTGAGGGGCTCGGTCAACCCCCAGGCAATTCAGGAGTATGGCACAGGACTCCCTTCTGTCCTTTCTCTGGCCTCTCGTGCCCCACCAGTGACCTCCGGTCTTTGGCTGAGGGATGATTTACCTCCACCAACTTGGGAATCCGGTACCCTTATTCTGCCTGACCCTTCACCCGATATCTCGTGGGTTCTTAGGGCCCCTTCTGCCTTCTTGTTTCTGGAGCCTTTCTACTTCTCTGTCTCTCCTCTTTCCTTCATTCTCCTCCTTCACTTCTCCTCTCTAGCCCCGGCCTCTTCTCTTGGCCTGCCTTCTGAGCAGAGCTCCTACAGAGCCTCTGCTCCCTGTCACCTCTCCACTGTACTGAACCACTGAACTAAGATGGCTCCCACCTTTTATCTGCTTCTCTGTGTCTGAGCTCAGGTGACCAGCATCCAATGAGCTCCTTCCTATGCTCCAAAAACCGTCCCCTTCTGCTCCTACATCACTGGATTCTCTCCCCCCTTCCCCACTCCAGCCAGGGACATGGTCAGTTGTGCCTGCATATATATAAATGGGATCACCGTCGAGCTGTCCCCCGGAAATGGGGTGAGTGTGTGTATGCAGCTAACTGAGCCCTGGTCCATACTCCATCCTTACCCGGGAGTGGAATATCACACCTCTGGTTGAGCTGCAATACCCCTGTAGCAACCGAACCCTCAGGGCGCTACAGAAGCTCCTTTCGAACAAGCGGTCCTATGTGCAAATGTAACATCACCTAGAATAAAGTTTTGAGGTGAAAACTGTTTGATTTCAGTGTGTAATAACCTGCTAATGCTTATAATTTCAAAAATGACCATTTTTTTGTTCATTATTAAAATGAAAAGGTTGAAACCTCTGCTGTGCATAATAATTTGGAACATGCATTTTGAGTGCAATTTGAGTATTTTATTTTTTTAAAAATATCCTGTTATCATAGGCAGTTTATACAAAAACCTTTCAATTGTCCTCTAATAGTTATTTGACTGGAAAATTACAATGACTGCAATTCATATAGGTAATTTGGGAAAATCTGAGAAAATATTATTTGCATAATAATTTGGAACACAGTGTATATGTTGTGGAATACCTACACTAACTAGAAACAAGCAAATCTCTCTCTGACGCAGCAGCACCTCTGCCTACACTGTCTGATTCCGGAGTGACTGTGACGAGCATGGCGGCGCCTGGTCTTATATAGCCCTGATGACCTTTCTAACAACTGCACCTTTAGTCCTACTCCTCCTCTACCCGTTCTTATTCTCCCTTCTTTTGAAGTCCACTCTGTCCGCATCTACTCTCCCTCCAACCTCCAAGTGGCTGTCATATACTGACCTCCAGGCAATGAAAGAAAAGCCGCAGTACAGGGAGCGCTAAGGTGAAGGGTTAAAATTAACAGACCTTTATTTAAACACTATGGATTCCACAACGCGTTTCGATGGCTACAGCCATCTTCACCTGCTGACAGGGCCTGACCGGACGCCGCGAGAAAGCCCTTCTCCTGCGTACCGGCCTAACATTACCCCCCTCTCTAGGGCTCCCCCCCCCGGAATTATGGATATGCTCAAAAGCAGCAATATGATCCGGAGCGTTGATATTGTCTACTGGCTCCCAAGTCCTATCCTCCGGACCATAATCCCGCCAGGCCACCAAATAAAACTTCTTGCCCCTAACCACCTTAGAAGCAATGATTTCATTTACCTCAAAGTCATCCTGTGCGGATTCCGATTCAGCCGGAAAGGAACCAGAGAATTCATTGAGAGTAACCGGCTTGAATAAAGAAACATGGAAGGTGTTAGAAATTCGCCAAGCGGCCTGCAATTTCAGCCGATAAGCAGCATCATTCACTTTGGCCAAAATTCTAAATGGCCCCAAATACCGGGGAGCAAATTTAGTCGAAACCACCCGGAGGCGAATATTGCGTGCAGAAAGCCACACCAAGTCCCCAGGAGCATAACTTGGAGCAGGACACCGATGCCTATCGGCCGTGACCCTCATACGCTCCTTAGAAGCACGAAAAGACTCCTGATATCCCTGGCATTCGTTGCCCAATCCTCCACAGCGGGAAGAGGCATAAGAAGCCCCGCCGACCGTTCCCTAGACCGCTTATTTCGTGCACAAGAGACGCAGGCGGCGACAAAATGGGAGATATCAGTAGACATCTTGGGCCACCAATGAGACCGAGAAATTAGCTCTTTGGTCCCTTTGTCCCCAAAGTGCCCTCCAATCTTGGAGGAGTGACCCCAATGGAGAACCTCTTGCCTAAGAGACTCTGGCACAAATGTCCTCCCAGGCGGAAGTCCCTGCAAGGTGATAGGGTTTACAGAGAGTAAACTCTCAGATGGGACAATAAGCCGCAGATTCGACTCTTCACGCAGGGGGTCAAAAGAGCGAGACAGAGCATCTGCCCATGGATTAGATTTATGGATAAACCCCCTTGCCAGATTATTTGCAATGTATTTTACGCGCCCCCTGGGCCGTGGGGTACTCGGTGCCGGGCCGGTCGTTGCTAGGGGAGAGGTCACAGTGGCAGTGACACGGTCCGTGACCCAGGGCGGTCAGTAAAAAGGGGATTTTATAGTTTTTATGTACAAAGTTCATGACGCCACCTGTGGTATGCAGCGAAAGGGAGCCACCGCTGCGGAGCAGGTCCTCTGGAGCTGATGTTAGCGCAGCAAAGCTGGTGTGGCTCTCCACAGGTAGAGCTTAGCTCCAGGGCAGTGTAGATGTTATAGGTTGTGCTGGGCGTTGTAGTGCAGGGGTGATGGCGCAGATAATAATCACAGAGACAGTGGGGTGCAGTCTTCCGAGTTTACTCACAGTTGTTAAGTTCCTCAGGTTACAGGTTCCGGACTCCAACCTCCCACGTCGCGCTGCGTTCACCAGGCAGGGGTTCAGCAATCCCCCAGGTAATTCAAGAGTGCCTGACAGGACCCCTTTCCATGTGCCTTCCTCAGTCGTCTTCCTGCGCTGGCTCTCGCCCTCCTGCCCTGCGCCTCACAATCAGTGTCCCAATCCGGTAGCCTCGGGTCTTGTCGGGCGACCTGCAGTCCCCTGGACCCTATGTGGCCACCTTTTTGGCGATATAATTGTGGTTGTGGCCACTGCACCTTGCAAGTACAGCAGCCTCCGGTTCCTAGCTGAGCCTTGTAGTTCTCCACTATTTTAGGGGCCGGTCCCCTCTGCGGCTTGATCCCTCCACCGCCTGGCAGATTCTGGTGTACGGGTGGCCACATAGGGCTCTTCCCGTACCCCTGGGATCCCTTCTGTTCCTGGAGCCTTTCTCCTGCTCCCTCTCCTCTCTCAGTCCTGGGCCTCTCAGACTAGGCCCGCCTCCCGAGCAGAGCTCTTGCAGAGCCTCTGCTCCTTTCACTTCTCCTCTGAATGATCTGATCTTTCAAGATGGTTCCCCCTTTTATATCACTCCCTCACAAGTGCTCCCCTGATCTACGTCCTTCACCCACACCCACTACATGGTTCCCCCTCACTAGGTTCCCCTCCACTCCAGCCAGGGACCAGGGACTGTGCTCTCCCGTAGGAGCAATCTCGCCCTGCCCTACTGAAGTGGATGTGTTGGATGCAGGTGTTAGGGTCCCGGGCAGCACTCTATCCTTACCTGAGAGTGGGATACCACACCTCTGGGTGAGATGCAGTACCTCTGTGGCGACTGAACCCGCAGGGGCGCCACATATTCTGATGTTGCTTTCGTCTCAGGGACCGACAAAGGATATACCCTGCCTCTTGGGGGTTCCGAACCCGGTAGTAAATTTATGGCGCAATCATATGCCCGGTGAGGTGGTAGAGTCTCTGCAGCTTTTTTGGAGAAAACATCTGCATACTCCGCGTATTGAACGGGTAACGCTGACAGCTCCGGAGGTAACTCAGAAAGAGAAACCGGAGGTGCCGGACGAATACAATTCCCCTGGCAGGAAGAGCTCCACTGGATAACCTGACCAGTTGACCAGTCCAGATGGGAATGCCTCCGGAGCCAGAGCAGGCCCAAAAGTACCGAATCCACCCCCTCCTCCATCACCAGGAAAGAAATAGATTCGTAAAGGCTAGCTCCTATCTGGAGCTGTATAGCCTCGGTACGATCGGTAACCTCCCTAGGCAGAACAAATGGAACTGAGTGGCTCTGAGCGAAAGACGCAGACATAAAGTTTGCCTCTGCTCCCGAGTCCACACAGGCTCCTATCTCCACAGTCTTCTGATCAAGAATGACTGAGGAAGGCAACATTTTTTTTCGAGGAAACAAACTCATTTTCTAGTGACTCGCCTCCAACAGACACTAGAACTCCCTGTTTAACATGCTGAGAGCGACTGACGCATCGCCCAGACTCCCGAGGGGTGTGGGACCATAGACAGGATTTTATTGACTGTTTGGGAGGACAAAGACCCTCCGTGCGTGACACCTCCATGGGCACAGAGGGGTCAAAATTGCCCGAACCCTCACTCAGAGGCACTGAGAAGGTTGGAGCAGAACGCTCCCGTAGCTTCTCAGCAGTCACCTCCAGTTGTCTCTCGGCAAACTGAAGGTCAATTCTGGTAGCGAGATTAATCAATGCCTCAATCGTTACTGGCACCTCTCGGGTAGCCAACGCATCTTTTACATGGGAGGCCAGACCTCTCTAGAAAATGGGAATCAGAGCTTTGTCTGGGCAATTCAACTCAGCTGCTAGGGTGCGGAAACGCACCGCATAGTCGCTTATGGACGACGTAGCCTGACTAATAGCGAGAAGACGCATGGCAGTGTCATTGGTGACCTCAGGACCCAAAAAGACCTGTTTGAGGGCTGTTGTGAAACCGGCTACAGTCTGCACAACTGGATCCGACTGTTCCCAAAGTAGAGTAGCCCACTCCAGCGCCCGCTCAGAGAGCAAGGAAAATATAAATCCCACTCTAGACCTATCAGTGGGGTACACCTGCGGTTGTAACTCGAAGTGCACCGCACATTGATTGAGAAACCACCGACAGGTCCGAGCGCGCCCAGAAAACTTACTAGGAAGCGCTAGGCGAGGAGTTGGGACAGGGGAGGGTATTAGGGCGGATACCGTCTGGCCCACAGCCTGAGCGGTCAGAGTCGGAATGTCCAGAGTCGGCGCACATTGTTCTACTCGTTGCAACCGAGACTCCAGCTGCTGGATATGGCGTTGCATCGAGGATGAGCTGTTCTGACTCCGTGCAGTAGCTGTCACACTCAGCCAGACCCTGGCCTAGTCTAATGTTACGCTGGCCTAGTCTAATGTTACGCTGGCGTGTCCTTTAATAAAATAAAATAAAACTTAAAGGACACGTCGGGGTCCACCGGACTGCAGAGGAGCTGCAGCAGCTGAGTCCAGAGAAATGTTCAGCTAAGCACAGAGAAAGAAATGAACTAGTGTGTTAAGTGCACACACAAGTAGTAACTAACAAGGTATAATGCTGGGAGTTATCAACACTCCAGAAACAAAACTAATGAATTTCTGCACTGCAAGACACCGCTGTGCAGAGCAGGAAGGATTTGGCAGCATGAAACGCCCGAGCACTAGATGGCGGCGTATAGAGCTGCAGATAGCTGCAGGCCAGGAAAGGCCTGGCACCTAAGATCCTAAAGAGGAAGAGGATCTCTGCAGCACCCAACACATGGGTGTAAAAGCGGCAGTGTGACCACACATACAATGGCGGACCCTGGAATACTGGATCGGTAGCGAGGACGCCTCCGTGGCGTGGACACCAACCGGTGAACCGACACGGTAGAGCGTGCTGCTCACAGCATTCCCCTAGCCCTAATTGATGGCTAGGATGACTAGGGAGCACACAGCAGGAACCCTTGACAACGACTCTCACACATTGTGACTCGCCCCCTGGGCCGTGGGGCACTCAGAGCCGTACAATAGGGCAATATTGGGAGTAGTAGTGGCAACCCGGTCCGTGGCTCAGGGTGGTCAGACCAAACGTTGTGGCAGTCTATTTGTAAGGTTTTAAATGTCCGACTACGCCACCCGTGGATTGCGGTCAGGGTTAACCGCCGCTGCAGTGCAGACCGCTGGGGCAGATGTAGGTGTGCAGCACTAAGTAGTATAACTCCCCACGGGAAGAGTGTGGCCCCAGGGCAGTATATAGATGGATGATGGAGGGGATGATCCCGATCACAATAGCCAGGAGACGGAGGCCTCTTAAACAGTTCAGGGTCTTTATTAGAACATGTGAGACGACAAAAAACAGTCCCGGCTAGGAGGGGGCCTGGATGTCTGAGAGCAAGTGGGAAGCTGACCCTGGTCAGGGTGAGGGTGTAGGCCTACCATGCTCTCTGCGCTCTCTCTGGCTATTTCCCTCCTCGTGGTGTAACAGCCCACGTTCCTGAGCTCGGCGTGTCTTCTCGCCCATATGGCTTGCAAGTTGGGTTCCTTTCTATTCTTGGCCTGGTGCAGCTTTGCTGGTCCCTTCTGCTGTGGCGGAACCTCCGGGCTTCTTAGGCCAAGGGACATACAATCCCCTGCGGACTGGTTATTTGCTGTAGGACTTGGAATCCTAACAGCCTCGGACACCAAAGTCCGGTAGTTCAGTTTCTCTCTCAACCAGGACAGGCTCCCCTCGCCTTCCGTCCCTGGCTCGTGGCTCCTCTACTGCCACTCGTCCTCCTCAGCCTCAGCTGAACTGGCTCTCCCTTCTCTGGGACACCTCTCACTCCAGAGACAGGTCGTCCAGAACTCTCTAACCCTGCCCCCAGTTCCAGCTTTTATAGGGGCAGCCTGCTCCCCCTACTGGCCTGGGACAGGAGGTGCTGCATGCTAATGGTCCCTGACCAGAGAACCTCCCCCATTGCTCTCAGACACAGCTTTATTATACATTTGTGGCATCCAGGCCAGGGTGATACATTCCCCCCTAGTAAAACTTAGTACTCCAGGACTAAGCTTAAAACAAGAGTTATATGCATGACCATTAAAACATTATAAGGCAAGTAAAAGCAAACGACGCACAGGTTGAGTTCTTAAGGTCACAGTGTGGTCTGTGACCGGGTGTCCATCTCACCAACAACAACGGGGAGCTCTAACCAGGTGGGGGGTCTGCCGTAGCCCCAAGTCCTTGACAGTCCTTGTTCCTTCCGTTGGTTAAGCTCCAAACATATGTACAGGCAAGTCTCGGTTACTCACAGTTCATAACCTGTTAGTCCATGTTTTAACTGAAAGAAACTGAGAAAACGCGTAGTTACTGGTCATGCAATTACATTTTAAACAATTCAACATTTTGCAGGTTATTTACATTTGCTATCACACCCTACACTCTCCAGCGAGCTGGTATTTGCCCCTTAGTGCTCCGGGTTGACCTACATAACCCACTGTCTGGTGGTGGTCTAACCTGGTTTTTCTCACTAGCGCTCGGGGTGCAGTCACTGGCTAGATTTACAGGCAGGGCAGGCAGCTGTCTGCGGGTCCTTTGGCTTACCACAGGCATGGCAGGCTCACTGTCAGCAGAGGGTTGATTCTCCTGGGCTGTTGGTACAGGCTCTTCTGCCTCTGGAACTGCTCGTTCCTCTCCACCTTCCCGCTCTGGTGTAGGTTGCTGCTGAGTTGGTTGCAGGAAATGCAGGACGGGTACCACTATGGCATCGTTTATCCGAGTCCAGGTCCGGGGGAACTCCCCAAGAACGGTGCTGATCATTTCTTCCTTGTCCTCTGCGGGTTCAAGGTCTCTTTGATCCTCTTCTGCACTTTGTAGTTGCACGGGGCACCATTTTAGGTGGTCTCTGGAGACGATACTAGTGGTTTCTCCTCCATCCTTGGTGATCACGCACACCTTCGGGTTGTCGTGATCAGACTGCAGTACTGTGTAGGGTTTCCTTTCCCACTGGTCGTCCAGCTTGTGTAGCCTTCTCTTTTGCTTCAGGACCTGCTCACCATGTTCTAGGGGACCAGCAGAGGCGTGTTGGTTGAAGAGTCTCTCTTGCCTTTCTCTCACCTGGGCCAGGCTCTTCTCCACACTCTCCTGTACATTCTTGTACTGCAGTCGCCTTTCCGTATCCCAGTCCGCATCTGGGGAGGTGTCCTCGGGTGTTAGGACTCCCATCTCCAGATTTATGGGCAGCTTACCTGGTCTGGCTCGCATCAGGTAAGCCGGGGTGCAGTTTGTAGCATTCACCGGGATATGGTTGTATAAGTCAATCAGGTCCGGCAGTTTTTCTGGCCACAGGCTGTGTTCCTCCAGGGGCAACGTCTTCAGGAGATCAATGACTATATTGTTCATTTTCTCACACATCCCATTGGTTTGTGGGTGGTAAGGCGTTGTCCGAATCTTCTTACAGCCATAGAGGTTGCAGAACTCTTGGAAGATTTCAGCCTCGAACGCTGGACCCTGGTCTGTCAGGACCTGTTCTGGATACCCGTGTGGGCGGCAGAAGTATTGCTGGAAAGCTCTGGCTGCCGTTTGAGCTGTCAAGTCTTTTACAGGGACCACCACTAAAAATCAGGAATAGTGGTCCACGATTGTCAGGGCATAAACGTATCCTGACCGGCTTGGAGCCAATTTGACGTGGTCCAGAGCTACCAGCTCAAGAGGCTGCTTGGTGACGATGGGCCTCAAGGGTGTCTTCTGGCTGGTGCGGTCCTTCCTCCTTAGATTACAAGGGCCACAGTCTCTGCACCACTTCTCTACAGCCCCTCTCATGCCGATCCAGAAGAACTCCAGTTTCTTCCAGCCGAAGTGCCCCGCTCTGTCATGGTAAACCTCCAGAACCATAGCTGCATCCCGCCTTGGGACCACGACTTGCCAGGTCAGCTCGTGCGTCCGGTGGTTGACGAGTCTCCTGCACAGCTTACCTTCATAGAGGAACAGCCTGCTCTTCTCTTTCCATAGCTGCTTGGCTTCCTCTGGAGCATCCGGACCTAGACGGGCGTCTTCCCGGGTCAGCAGGTCTTTCACCATGCGGATTGCAGGGTCACTATCTTGGGTCTCGGCCCAGCTGTGGTGAGGTAGGGGATTGATCATGATGGTTGTTAAGTCTTCCTCCTTCACGCGGTGGGAGTATTGAGTGGCTCCATACCGGTGAAACGCAGGGAGTTCTACCTCCTCCAGCTCTTCTGGGTCTTCGCCTCCGTCAGGTAAGTGAGGCATTCTTGATAGGGCGTTAGCATTGACATTGGTTCTGCCTGATCGGTACTTGATCGTGAAGTCATAATTCGAGAGTCGCGCCATCCACCGTTGCTCTAGGGCACCTGTGCATTGTCCAGGTGTGTCAACGGGTTGTTGTCCGTGTACACGGTGAACTTTGCGGAGGCCAGGTAATGCTTAAACCGTTCTGTGATGGCCCACACCACTGCCAAGAATTCTAGCTTGAAGGAGCTGTAATTCTCCGGGTTTCTTTCAGTGGGCCTCAGCTTCCGGCTGGCATATGCGATCACCCTTTTTCTGCCCTGTTGGTTTTGTGACAGTACGGCTCCCAGCCCCACATTACTGGCGTCTGTGTGGAGGATAAAAGGCTGGCCATAATCTGGGTAGGCCAGGATCTCATCCCCCGTGAGGGCCATCTTCAACTGGCGGAAGGACTCCTCTTCCGGCTTGTCCGACTTGAAGGGTGGCTTTTGACTTCTGGATTTGGATTTACCTATCAGGAGGTCCTGCATTCGAGCTGCCATCTTAGTGAACCCGGGGATGAACCTTCGGTAGTAGCCTACCAACCCGAGGAACTGCCTCACTTCTTTGATGTTTGAGGGACTTGGCCAGCTCTTGATTACTGTGACTTTGTCAGGGTCGGGGGCTACTCCCTCTGCACTCACAATGTGCCCTAGGTACTGGACCTTCGGTTTCAACAGGTGACGCTTTGATGGTTTCACCTTCAGGCCATAGCCTGCCAGGGCTTCGAACACCTCTGCCAGGTGTTTTAGGTGGTCCTCGTAGGTCTTTGAATAGACGATCACGTCGTCCAGGTAAAGTAGGACCGTCTCGAAGTTTCGGTGCCCTAGACAGCATTCCATCAGCCTCTGGAAGGTCCCTGGTGCGTTGCAGAGCCCGAAGGGCATACAGTTGAATTCGCGCAATCCCATCGGGGTGGTGAAGGCGGTTTTCTCCTTGTCAGCCTCTGCCACAGGAACCTGCCAGTACCCGCTAGTAAGGTCCAAAGTAGAGAAGAAGTTAGCTGATTTTAGGGCTGCCAAAGACTCCTCTATCCTAGGTAACGGATACGCTTCTTTATGGGTGATACGGTTGATTTGTCTATAGTCCACGCACATTCTCATGGTACCGTCTTTCTTTTTTACCAGAACCAAGGGGGCTGCCCTGGGGCTACAGCTATCTCTAATGACCCCAGCCTCTTTAATTTCTCTCAGCATGCCCTTTGCGTTCTGATAATGTGCAGGGGGTACAGGTCTGTGTCTCTCTTTTATTGGTGGGTGGCTCCCCGTGGGGATATAGTGTTCCACTCCCTTTACTCGGCCGAAGTCTAGCGGGTGCTTACTAAAAATTCTCTCGTACTCCTGAACCACCCGGTAGACTCCTTGTTTTTGGTGCAGGGGAGTGGAGTCAGCATGCACGTGGAGTTTCTGGCACCAGTCCTCCTTTTGTTTCTGGGAGCCATTACCCTCCGCCTGTGGAGATGGGGGCAACGGTTCCACGGCCCTGATAGCTTTGTGTTCAACAGCAAACAGTTTGGCAAGTGTAGCGTACCTGGGTAAGTGTACCTCCCTCTCCCCAATGTTGAGAATGCGAACGGGCACCCCCCCATGACGGACATCAACCACCCCCCGGGCCGTCAAAATGGTGGGCCTGCTGTCTGAGTACACAGGTCCTACCATGGCTTGGTAGTCTCTGCCTCTCAACCCGATTGCAGTCCGACACCAGATCATCATTTCACTTTTGGGAGGCATGGAAATTGGGAATGGGTCACTCATTCTTACGCTACCGATCTCACCACCAGACAGTTCTACCTGCTGCAGTCTCATCAGAGCCTTTATCTCTTTGTTGAGGACTCTCTGTTGGCTGGAACTAGCATTCATCGCCACCTGCTGCAAAATCATAATTACTTCTGAAAGACAGTTTTCAATCACGTTAGTACCCACAGTTATTTTAGGGTGACTCTCACGGCGATCAATGTCCACAATGATCACTCCCTGTGCCGGCAGTTCAACCTTACCAATCTTGATGGTCATCTCTCTGAACCCCACTAGCGGCACAGGTTGGCCATTGCTGGCGATGATGCTTAAGTCATCGTCTAGATAACGGGTTATATCCGCGTCATTCCAGTACCGCTTGATAAGAACGTAGGGGATGGTAGTCACTTGAGACCCGGTGTCCAGCAGTGCACTCATGGCGATACCATCCAGCACTACGGGTAAGACCGGGCGTCCCCCCACGTACTTATCACGCCAATTAGACGGGCCTGGTGACCTTATGCCTGGGGGTTGGCCCTCTTACCCAGGTCGGGCCCATTTAAAGTACAGTACCTTGCTAGGTGTCCTGGCTGACTGCAACGGCGGCAAATCGGCTGTCCATCCTCAGTGTAGCGGTCGGCGGGCCTCCCTCTGAAAGGCGGGATCCTCCTCTGTCGACGCCACAGGACATCCTCCGGACTGGAAGCCAGCTTGATGGATCCTGACGGGTCCACCTGTAACGACTGTACGGTCCTGGTCAATGCAGCAACACTTCTGGTTAGTTCCTGGACCTGATAGTGCAGGTCTGCAGGCGGGGATGGGCTTGAGACCTGAGCATCAGCCCCCACAAGGCCTGCAGGGTAGGGCGCCGTCCCCTGGTGGTAAGTAATGGCAGGGCGCCGGGAAGTTACAGCGCCACTTGGTGGGGGTTCTCGGAGCACCCGGATGGCCCTATCCTTGAACTGCGCAAAAGTCAAATCGGGGTTCTGTAGGGCCATGAGGCGCAGCTGGGTCCTGTGGGCGCTGGACAGCAGACCTTCTATGAACTGGTCAGTTAACAGCTTATCGGTGTCCTGCACGCTACCAGGGTCAGCTTGTTTGATAGCTCTCAGGGCTTCTTGCAGGTTCAAGGCATAGTCTCTGATACTATCCTGGGCTCACTGCTTACAGCCATAGAACCGCATTTTAATCTCTGCTGAGGTACGGGTATCAAAAGGTACTCCGCAGCCGGGTCAGAATGTCCTTTACTGTCCTTTTCTCCTCATCTGACCAGGATTTCACCTCCCGCTGGGCTGCAAACTTTAAATAAACTGTGCAGTCTTTCTTTAAAGTCAGTTAATGTATGGGATTCCTGTCACGGGTGTGTCGCCACGAAGATCGTCACGAGTACACAGCCTGACTTCTCGCAGCTGACTTGTTGGTGCTTTGTGTTTTTCGGCAGTGAGGGAGTTAATTCTCTCTCTCTCTGTGCTAGACGAGGTCCAGCCTCGCCCAGCTGCAATCAATACTTCTGTAGTGAGACTCCTTCAAATGCCTGCTGGTCTGTTTGGGAAGTGTCGGTGAAAGCATTTCATTCAGACTTACAGAGCGGATCGTGGTGTTTGGAGTTTCTGAGATAAGTGTTTTTGGAGTGTTTCTTCCCTTCCTCGCTTTATCATTTATCTCCTTTCCCGTTGGTGTTCCCTCTGTTGTAGTTGTGTAGTTGTTGTATGCAAGGTGGTTTTGGTTTTTCCCTTGTACTGTCTCGTTCGTCTAAGTACTGTGTGTGGGCATATTATTTCTTGTCCCCTTTTGTAGTGATCGGGGTCCTTCTCAGGACTAGATTACTTTGGTGCAGGGATCCTCAGGAGGTAGGGGTTACGCTGGCGGCCTGGACCTCTGTACCTTTAACAGTACCTCCAGGTTGAGGGATTAGTCAGGGCCCCAGCTTAGGGTCAGCTTAGGCCCCCTACCTCCAGTATACTGAGACAGCGTGACATTTTCACCGACCCGCTTAGTTTTTCTCCAGCTTCCATGGATCCAGTAGCCGGTCTAGCTCGGCAGTTGCAGAGTTTGTCCATGGAGCTGGCGGACGTTAGGTCCAAGGTTTTGCATCCTCAGGAGCAAGCCGGACCAGAACCTAAAGTAGCTCTCCCTGACAGGTTCACTGGGGGGCGGGACAAGTTTTTTGTTTTCCGGGAGGCATGCAAGTTGTACTTTCGGCTGCGGCCTCGGTCATCGGGGAGTGAAGAACAAAGGGTGGGAATTGTCATCTCGCTCCTACAAGGGGACCCACAATCTTGGGCGTTCTCTCTTCCCCCGGGCTCCCCGGCTCTCCAGTCAGTGGATAGGTTTTTCGCTGCTCTGGGACTCGTATATGATGACCCAGATCGGATCTCCCTTGCTGAGTCTAAGTTACGTAGGATCCAGCAGGGAGATCGTCCGGCGGAGGAATTCTGTTCGGAGTTCCGTAGGTGGGCCACGGACACCCAGTGGAATGACCCGGCTCTTAGGAGCCAGTTTTGTCATGGTTTATCCGACAAATTACAGGATGTGTTGGCACAGTATGACTCTCCCGCGTCACTGGAGGCCGCTATGGCCCTTGCTATTCGCGTTGACAGACGGCTTCGGGAGAGGTGCGGGATAACTCTACCCCCTGTGATGACTCCACCTCCTACAAGGTCCCCTCATATGGTGGTTCCCCTGGTCAGTCCAGAGGAGCCTATGCAATTAGGAGGGACATCATTTCGGGGGAGGGGACCGGTGGTGCGCCATAAGACAGGAAGGTGTTTCTTCTGCGGGAGAAAGGGACATTTTATTGGGGGGTGTCCATCCCGTCCCTTGCAGAGTGAAGAGTCGTCGGAAAACTGTTGATCCCAGGTTGTGTGGTGGACGGCAATCTGGGAGAAGGTATTTCGTCCCTAGGTTCGTCTCAGTTTCTCGTACCGGCGGAGGTGGTGGTGGGTACGAGAACTGAGAGGATATCTGTTCTTCTGGATAGTGGGGCCGGGGCTAATCTGGTTGATGCTCGGTTTGCCCGGGTTCAAGGTATGCGATTGATTGAGTTGGCTAAACCCATCCCCATATTCTCGATCGATGCCAGGCCTCTCGGTCAGGGAAGTTTTTTGCAAGCTGTGCATGACGTAAAACTTCAAGTGGGGGCGATACATAAAGAACTGTTGTCTTGCTACGTGTTGTAGGGTCTTCCCACTCCTATAGTGTTGGGCCTTCCTTGGTTAGCTAAGCATAACCCTGTTATTAATTGGCAAACCAGAGAGATAAGCCAATGGAGTAAATTCTGTAATAAAAACTGCATGAACACGGTCATCGGTGCGGTTACTCCTTGGGTCTTACCTCCATTTCTGGCGGACTTTGAGGATGTATTCTCGGAGAAAGGGTGTCAGGAACTACCTCCTCATCGCGAGTATGACTGTTCTGTAAAACTGCTCCCTGAGGCCAAGTTACCTAAAGCTAGGTTGTATAACCTTTCTGGTCCTGAGAGGCAGGCCATGAAGGATTATATTTCAGAAAGTCTGGCTAAGGGGCATATTAGACCTTCATCTTCACCGGTGGCTGCGGGGTTCTTCTTTGTTAAAAAGAAAGATGGAGGCCTACGCCCTTGCCTGGATTTCCGTGAACTTAATCGGATTACGGTCCGAGATCCGTATCCGCTCCCACTTATTCCCGATCTCTTTAATCAGATCGTGGGCGCCAAATGGTTCTCTAAGTTGGATCTCAGGGGGGCGTACAATCTGATTAGGATGAAGGAGGGGGATGAGTGGAAGACGGCGTTTAACACTCCAGAGGGGCATTATGAGAACCTTGTCATGCCATTCGGTCTGACTAATGCCCCGGCGGTGTTCCAACACTTTGTTAATGACATTTTTCGCCGCCTGGTGGGACAGTTTGTTGTCATATATCTGGATGATATCTTAATTTACTCGCCGGATCTGGTGTCTCATCAGGAGCACGTTAGGCAGGTGTTACAGATCTTGCGGGATAATAAACTGTATGCCAAATGGGAAAAGTGTGTGTTCGCCGTACAGGAACTCCAGTTTTTAGGCTTCCTGGTTTCAGCATCCGGTTTTCGTATGGACCCTGGGAAAGTGCGGGCAGTTCTTGAGTGGGATCGGCCAGAGAATCTTAAGGCACTACAACGTTTCCTGGGGTTTGCTAATTATTACCGGAAGTTCATTCGTAATTTCTCGTCCATGGTTAAGCCTCTCACAGACATGACTAAAAAGGGGACGGATTTTTCTAGGTGGTCTGACAAGGCTTGTCAAGCATTCTCCTCCTTGAAAAAATGTTTTGCCTCGGCACCCATACTCATTCAACCTGATGCGTCACAGCCATTCATTGTAGAGGTAGACGCTTCCGAGGTAGGGGTGGGAGCAGTATTGTCACAGGGTTCGTCCCCTGGTAAGTGGCATCCGTGCGCCTTTTTCTCTAAAAAATTGTCGTCCGCTGAGAGGAATTACGATGTCGGCAATAGGGAACTCTTGGCCATTAAGTTAGCTTTTGAGGAGTGGCGCCATTTTTTGGAGGGGGCAGTCCATCCGGTCACCGTCATCACCGATCACAAGAACCTGCTATATCTGGAGTCCGCGAAACGTCTGAATCCCAGACAAGCTAGGTGGTCATTGTTTTTTACCAGGTTTAATTTTGTCGTTACATATCGTCCTGGGTCAAAAAATGTAAAGGCGGATGCCTTATCTCGTAGTTTCCCTGGGGCCGGGAATACGGACGACCCGATTCCTATCCTTCAGGAGGGGGTGGTGGTTTCGGCAGTATGCTCTGAGCTGGAGGAGGAGGTATTGGAGGCTCAGGGGGACGCCCCTGTTGGACCTCCGGGGAGACTGTTTGTTCCAGATCAGTTGCGACAAAAGGTGATCGAGGCACACCATAACTCAGTTTTTGCAGGACACCCGGGGAGTAAAGCAACTGTGGATCTCCTCTCGCGTCGGTTTTGGTGGCCTAACTTACATAAGGAGGTGGTAACTTTTGTCGCGTCTTGTGGAGTTTGTGCGCGCTCTAAGACCTCACATACCCGTCCGTCTGGGGCCCTCTTACCTTTGAAGATCCCGGAGCGTCCTTGGACTCATCTGTCTATGGACTTTATTACGGACCTCACTCCGTCTTCGGGTAAAACGGTCATACTCGTTGTAGTGGACAGGTTCAGCAAGATGGCACATTTTATCGCTTTTCCGGCTCTCCCTAATGCTAAAACTCTTGCGCAGGTGTTCATTGGGGAGATTGTGAGGCTTCACGGGGTACCCTCCGAGGTGGTGTCTGATCGGGGGTCTCAGTTTGTGTCCAAGTTCTGGAAGGCGTTTTGTGCACGGCGGGGGATGCATTTGTCATTCTCATCGGCTTTTCATCCTCAGACCAATGGTCAGACGGAACGTATGAACCAGAGCTTGGAGACATATCTCCGGTGTTTTGTGTCAGAGAACCAGGAGGACTGGGCTTCTTTCTTACCTCTGGCAGAGTTTGCTCTTAATAATAGGCGGAGCGAGTCCACTGGTAAGTCCCCGTTTTTTGGGGCATATGGTTTTCACCCCCAGTTTTGTACTTTCAGTAGGGGGGGCTCTTCGGGGGTTCCTGAGGAGGAACGATTTTCCTCATCACTCGCTTCAGTATGGAGAGGGGTGCTGAAGAATCTGAATACTATGGGGAACCGATACAAACGTATGGCTGATAGGAGGAGAGTGTCTGGTCCGGACCTAAGTGTGAACGATCGGGTATGGTTGTCTACCAGGAATATTAAACTTAAGGTTCCCTCCTGGAAACTGGGTCCCAGGTTCATCGGGCCGTACAGAATCAGTTCTATTATTAATCCGGTGGCATTCCGTCTTGACCTCCCCCCTACGTTTAAAATTCACAACGTGTTCCACAGATCATTGCTTAAGAGGTATGTGGCGCCGGTGGTACCGTCACCTTTACCTCCCCCTCCAGTGGTGGTCAATGGTAACTTGGAGTTCCAGGTATCGAGGGTCATCGATTCACGCTTTAATCGCCGGTCCCTTCAGTACCTGGTTCATTGGAAAGGGTATGGTCCTGAGGAGAGGATGTGGGTTCCTGCGTCGGATATTAACGCAGACCGATTAGTTCGGGCCTTCCACACGACTCACCCGGATAAACCTGGCCCTGAGGGTCCGGAGGCCCCTCGTAGAAGGGGGGGTACTGTCACGGGTGTGTCGCCACGAAGATCGTCACGAGTACACAGCCTGACTTCTCGCAGCTGACTTGTTGGTGCTTTGTGTTTTTCGGCAGTGAGGGAGTTAATTCTCTCTCTCTCTGTGCTAGACGAGGTCCAGCCTCGCCCAGCTGCAATCAATACTTCTGTAGTGAGACTCCTTCAAATGCCTGCTGGTCTGTTTGGGAAGTGTCGGTGAAAGCATTTCATTCAGACTTACAGAGCGGATCGTGGTGTTTGGAGTTTCTGAGATAAGTGTTTTTGGAGTGTTTCTTCCCTTCCTCGCTTTATCATTTATCTCCTTTCCCGTTGGTGTTCCCTCTGTTGTAGTTGTGTAGTTGTTGTATGCAAGGTGGTTTTGGTTTTTCCCTTGTACTGTCTCGTTCGTCTAAGTACTGTGTGTGGGCATATTATTTCTTGTCCCCTTTTGTAGTGATCGGGGTCCTTCTCAGGACTAGATTACTTTGGTGCAGGGATCCTCAGGAGGTAGGGGTTACGCTGGCGGCCTGGACCTCTGTACCTTTAACAGTACCTCCAGGTTGAGGGATTAGTCAGGGCCCCAGCTTAGGGTCAGCTTAGGCCCCCTACCTCCAGTATACTGAGACAGCGTGACAATTCCCCTGAGTATTGGGGCAGCCAGGCTGCTCCGGGGATGTAGGGCATGGAGAAGGGCATCACCGCTGCTGCAGCCACACTGGTGGTAGAAGGTCCCTCCGCGTCCGTCATCTTACTCCCCCCTAGTTAAGCGTGGCCTACCTTCCGAAGATCCTCTTCTGTAGGCCGCGGCTCCGCTGGTGCTGCTCCGGACGAGGACCTTGCGTCGCCTCCTGGTGACGTCAGCATCACTCTCTCTCCCTTCCAGGACCTTGCGCAGCGTCGGTGCGTTGGGCGGAGTTTCAGATCTCGCGCGGTTTGGCCGTCCACGCCCCTCTTCTTCCCGCGCGGGGTCCTGCAGATGGCGTCCGATGGCGGGAAACTGCTGAAGATGGCGGGATACGGCTGAAAATGGCAGGAAACGGCTCCGGATGGCGGGAAACCTCTTTTTAAGGTACGTGTACAGTCTTTTTCAGGCACGCAATACCCGTTTGTGGCAGGTTGGTCACAATCCTGCCGACTACGCCAAAGCTGACTCGCCCCCTGGGCCGTGGGGCACTCGGAGCCGGGCAATAGGGCAATATTGGGAGTAGTAGTGGCAACCCGGTCCGTGGCTCAGGGTGGTCAGACCAAACGTTGTGGCAGTCTATTTGTAAGGTTTTAAATGTCCGAATACGCCACCCGAGGATTGCGGTCAGGGTTAACCGCTGCTGCAGTGCAGACCGCTGGGGCAGATGTAGGTGTGCAGCACTAAGTAGTATAACTCCCCACGGGAAGAGTGTGGCCCCAGGGCAGTATATAGATGGATGATGGAGGGGATGATCCCGATCGCAATAGCCAGGAGACGGAGGCCTCTTAAACAGTTCAGGGTCTTTATTAGAACATGTGAGACGACACAAAAACAGTCCCGGATAGGAGGGGGCCTGGATGTCTGAGAACAAGTGCAAAGCTGACCCTGGTCAGGGTGAGGGTGAAGGCCGTATTCTCTGCGCTCTTTCTGGCTATTTCCCTCCTGGTGGTGTAACAGCCCACGTTACTGAGCTCGGCGTGTCTTCTCACCCGTATGGCTTGCAACTTGGGTTCCTTTCTATTCTTGGCCTGGTGCAGCTTTGCTGGTCCCTTCTGCTGTGGCGGAACCGCCGGGATACTTAGGCCAAGGGACATACAATCCCCTGCGGACTGGTTATTTGCTGTAGGACTTGGAATCCTAACAGCCTCGGACACCAAAGTCCGGTAGTTCAGTTTCTCTCTCAACCAGGACAGGCTTCCCTCGCCTTCCGTCCCTGGCTCGTGGCTCCTCTACTGCCACTCGTCCTCCTCAGCCTCAGCTGAATTGACTTTCCCTTCTCTGGGACACCTCTCACTCCAGAGACAGGTCGTCCAGAACTCTCTAACCCTGCCCCCAGTTCCAGCTTTTATAGGGGCAGCCTGCTCCCCCTACTGGCCTGGGACAGGAGGTGCTGCATGCTAATGGTCCCTGACCAGAGAACCTCCCCCTTGCTCTCAGACACAGCTTTATTATACATTTGTGGCATCCAGGCCAGGGTGACACAATTGCATTTACTGCCAGAAACCTCACCCCAGGTTAGAAAGAGATAGACTAGGCACCGGGACGGAGCCCACCGAGCCCTTAAATACACTAGAGACAGCCCCAGCCCCCCAAGACAACCAACCACGCTGTACCAGACAGCAGGAGACGTGGCTTAGCGGTATATGACCGCACGGGGGCGTGGCTTAGTGGCACATGCTCGCAAGGGGGTATGGCTTAGCGGCACATTAGCAGAAATGCAGAAACCACACTTAGAATCCCTAGAACGGAACGTGAATGCTGACAATTACTGACCAACAGGAAAGGGCCTGGCCGGACGCCGAGAGAAAGCCCTTCTCCTGCGTACCGGCCTAACAGAGGCCTACTTCACAACCCTCATATCTTCCTTATCCTACAACACCAAACAGCTCATCAACACTTTTAACTCTCTCATCCGCCTTCCACTGCCCCCTCCGACCCCAACCTACTCTGCTAAGGAGTTTGCCACACACTTCAAAAACAATATTGACCAAACACGTTAAGTCTTTACTGTCCGACCACCACAACACCTTTGTCTTCCACAACATTGTCCTACCCCCATAACTTCTCTTCCCAACATCACAGAAAGAGACGTTACTTGTCTCCTCTCCAAATCACACCTCACCACATGTGCACTCGACCCCATCCCATCCCACCTCCTCCCCAACCTCACCCCCACACTCATCCCATCCCTAACCCATCTCTTCAACCTATCACTATCTTCTGGTACCTTTATCGCTGCCTTCAAACATGCCACAATCACGCCCATCCTCAAAAAGCCATCCCTCGACCCAACCGCCTTGAACAAGCTATCGCCCCATATCGCTGCTCCCATTTGCCTCCAAACTCCTCGAGCAACACGTTGATGCTGAACTTTCCTTCCATTTCGCATCTAACCCTCTCTTCGACAACCGACAATCCGGCTACCGCCTCCACCATTCCACCGAAACTGCCCTTACCAAAATCACCAATGACTTACTTACAGTCAAAGCTAACAGACAATTCTCTGTACGCCTTCTTCTTGACCTGTCCTCTGCTTTTGATAAAGTTGACCACTGCCTCCTACTGCAGATCCTCTCATCCTTTGGTGTCAAAGACCTTGCCCTATCTTGGATCTTCTCATACCTTTCTATCCGCACATTTAGCGTCTCCCACTCCCACACTACCTCCTCACAACCGCCCACTCTCTGTTGGAGTCCCTCTAGGCTCTGTCCTAGGATCCCTATTCTTGTCAATCTATCCCCTTGGCCTGGGACAGCTCATAAAATCCCATGGCTTCCAGCACCATCTGTACGCTGATGACACCCAGATCTACCTCTCTGGCCCAGATTTCACATCTCTGCTGTCCAGAATTCCAGCATGTCTATCAGCCATATCCTCCTTCTTCTCTCGCTTCCTCAAGCTCAATGTAGACAAATCTGAACTTATCATCTTTCCCCCATCTCGCATATCTTTCCCACCTGATCTTTCTATCACAATATATGACATCACTCTTTCCCCTGTACTGACAATCTGCTGCCTCGGAGTAACCTTTGGCTATGCCCTGTCCTTCAAACCCCACACCCAAGCTCTCGCCACCTCTTGTCGCCTCAAGCTCAAAAATATTTCCAGAATCCATCCTTTCCTCAACCCTCAATCTACTAAACTGCTTGTGCATGCCCTCATCATATCCCGCCTCGACTACTGCAACATCCTCCTCTGTGGCCTCCCTGCTAACACTCTCGCACCCCTCCAGTCCATCCTTTACTCTGCTGCACGACTTGTTCATCTCTTGCCTCGCTACTCCTCCGCTACCCCCCTTTGCAAATCCCTTCACTGGCTCCCAATTGCCCAGCGCATCCAGTTCAGACTACTAACACTGACCTACAAAGCCATCCATAACCTTTCTCCTCCATACATCTCTGAACTAATCTCCCGATATATTCCCTCACGTAACCTCCGGTCCTCCCACAACCTCCTTCTCTCCTCCACACTTATTCATTCCTCACGCAATTGCCTCCAAGATTTCTCCAGAATATCCCCCGTCCTCTGGAATTCTGTGCCTCAACACGTCCGATTATCCACCACATCCGGATCCTTCAGATGGAACCTGAAAACCCATCTCTTCAAACAAGCTTACAGCCTGCCATGACCCCACTGCCTCCTCAACAACACCGGAGCTACTGCAACCCCCCAACCTACTGTTTCCTTCCCCTGAAGAATGTATGCCCGCAAGGGCAGGGTCCTCCTCCCTCTGTACCCGTCTATCATTGTTAGTTCTTTACAGTAAGTGATATCTGTATCTGGTATGTAACCCCTTCTCATGTACAGCACCATGGCATCAATGGTGCTATATAAATAATAATAATATACAATGTATCTGTAGACTGTAAGCCCGCAGGGGCAGGGTCCTCCTCCCTCTATATCCGTCTATCATTGTTAGTTTACTGTAAGTGATATCTGTATCTGGTATGTAACCCCTTCTCATGTACAGCACCATGGCATCAATGGAGCTATATAAATACTAATAATATACAATGTATCTGTAGAATGTAAGCCCGCAGGGGCAGGGTCCTCCTCCCTCTGTACCCGTCTATCATTGTTAGTTCTTTACTGTAAGCGATATCTGTATCTGGTATGTAACCTCTTCTCATGTACAGCACCATGGAATCAATGGTGCTATATAAATAATAATAGTATACAATGTATCTGTAGAATGTAAGCCCCCGGGGGCAGGGTCCTCCTCCCCCTGTACCCGTCTATCATTGTTAGTTTACTCTAAGTGATATCTGTATCTGGTATGTAACCTCTTCTCATGTACAGCACCATGGAATCAATGGCGCTATATAAATAATAATAGTATACAATGTATCTGTAGAATGTAAGCCTGCAGGGGCAGAGTCCTCCTCCCTCTGTACCCGTCTATCATTGTTAGTTTACTGTAAGTGATATCTGTATCTGGTATGTAACCCCTTCTCATGTACAGCACCATGGAATCAATGGCGCTATATAAATAATAATAATATACAATGTATCTGTAGAATGTAATCCCGCAGGGGCAGGGTCCTCCTCCCTCTGTACCCGTCTATCATTGTTAGTTCTTTACTGTAAGTGATATCTGTATCTGGTATGTAACCCCTTCTCATGTACAGCGCCATGGCATCAATGGCTCTATATAAATAATAATAATATACAATGTATCTGTAGAATGTAAGCCCGCAGGGGCAGGGTCCTCCTCCCTCTGTACCTGTCTATCATTGTTAGTTCTTTACTGTAAGTGATATCTGTATCTGGTATGTAACCCCTTCTCATGTACAGCACCATGGAATCAATGGAGCTATATAAATAATAATAATATACAATGTATCTGTAAAATGTAAGCCCGCAGGGGCAGGGTCCTCCTCCCTCTGTACCGTCTATCATTGTTAGTTCTTTACTGTAAGTGATATCTGTATCTGGTATGTAACCCCTTCTCATGTACAGCACCATGGAATCAATGGAGCTATATAAATAATAATAATATACAATGTATTTGTAGAATGTAAGCCCGCAGGGGCAGGGTCCTCCTCCCTCTGTACCCGTCTATCATTCTTAGTTCTTTACTGTAAGTGATATCTGTATCTGGTATATAACCCCTTCTCATGTACAGCACCATGGCATCAATGGAGCTATATAAATAATAATAGTATACAATGTATCTGTAGAATGTAAGCCCCCAGGGGCAGGGTCCTCCTCCCCCTGTACCCGTCTATCATTGTTAGTTTACTGTAAGTGATATCTGTATCTGGTATGTAACCTCTTCTCATGTACAGCACCATGGAATCAATGGCGCTATATAAATAATAATAGTATACAATGTATCTGTAGAATGTAAGCCTGCAGGGGCAGAGTCCTCCTCCCTCTGTACCCGTCTATCATTGTTAGTTTACTGTAAGTGATATCTGTATCTGGTATGTAACCCCTTCTCATGTACAGCACCATGGAATCAATGGCGCTATATAAATAATAATAATATACAATGTATCTGTAGAATGTAATCCCGCAGGGGCAGGGTCCTCCTCCCTCTGTACCCGTCTATCATTGTTAGTTCTTTACTGTAAGTGATATCTGTATCTGGTATGTAACCCCTTCTCATGTACAGCGCCATGGCATCAATGGCTCTATATAAATAATAATAATATACAATGTATCTGTAGAATGTAAGCCCGCAGGGGCAGGGTCCTCCTCCCTCTGTACCTGTCTATCATTGTTAGTTCTTTACTGTAAGTGATATCTGTATCTGGTATGTAACCCCTTCTCATGTACAGCACCATGGAATCAATGGAGCTATATAAATAATAATAATATACAATGTATCTGTAAAATGTAAGCCCGCAGGGGCAGGGTCCTCCTCCCTCTGTACCGTCTATCATTGTTAGTTCTTTACTGTAAGTGATATCTGTTTCTGGTATGTAACCCCTTCTCATGTACAGCACCATGGAATCAATGGAGCTATATAAATAATAATAATATACAATGTATTTGTAGAATGTAAGCCCGCAGGGGCAGGGTCCTCCTCCCTCTGTACCCGTCTATCATTCTTAGTTCTTTACTGTAAGTGATATCTGTATCTGGTATATAACCCCTTCTCATGTACAGCACCATGGCATCAATGGAGCTATATAAATAATAATAGTATACAATGTATCTGTAGAATGTAAGCCCCCAGGGGCAGGGTCCTCCTCCCCCTGTACCCGTCTATCATTGTTAGTTTACTGTAAGTGATATCTGTATCTGGTATGTAACCTCTTCTCATGTACAGCACCATGGAATCAATGGCGCTATATAAATAATAATAGTATACAATGTATCTGTAGAATGTAAGCCTGCAGGGGCAGAGTCCTCCTCCCTCTGTACCCGTCTATCATTGTTAGTTTACTGTAAGTGACATCTGTATCTGGTATGTAACCCCTTCTCATGTACAGCACCATGGAATCAATGGCGCTATATAAATAATAATAATATACAATGTATCTGTAGAATGTAAGCCCGCAGGGGCAGGGTCCTCCTCCCTCTGTACCTGTCTATCATTGTTAGTTCTTTACTGTAAGTCATATCTGTATCTGGTATATAACCCCTTCTCATGTACAGCACCATGGAATCAATGGCGCTATATAAATAATAATAATATACAATGTATCTGTAGAATGTAAGCCCCCAGGGGCAGGGTCCTCCTCCCTCTGTATCCGTCTATCATTGTTAGTTCTTTACTGTAAGTGATATCTGTATTTGGTATGTAACCCCTTCTCGTGTACAGCACCATGGCATCAGTGGCGCTATATAAATAATAATAATATACAATGCATCTGTAGAATGTAAGCCCGCAGGGGCAGGGTCCTCCTCCCTCTGTACCCGTCTGTCATTGTTAGTTCTTTACTGTAAGTGATATCTGTATTTTGTATGTAACCCCTTCTCATGTACAGCACCATGGAATCAATGGCGCTATATAAATAATAATAATACACGATGTATCTGTAGAATGTAAGCCCACAGGGGCAGGGTCCTCCTCCCTCTGTACCCGTCTATCATTGTTAGTTCTTTACTGTAAGCGATATCTGTATCTGGTATGTAACCTCTTCTCATATACAGCACCATGGCATCAGTGGCGCTATATAAATAATAATAATATACAATGTATCTGTAGAATGTAAGCCCGCAGGGGCAGGGTCCTCCTCCCTCTGTACCCGTCTATCATTGTTAGTTCTTTACTGTAAGTGATATCTGTATTTTGTATGTAACCCCTTCTCATGTACAGCACCATGGAATCAATGGCGCTATATAAATAATAATAATACACGATGTATCTGTAGAATGTAAGCCCACAGGGGCAGGGTCCTCCTCCCTCTGTACCCGTCTATCATTGTTAGTTCTTTACTGTAAGCGATATCTGTATCTGGTATGTAACCTCTTCTCATGTACAGCACCATGGAATCAATGGTGCTATATAAATAATAATAATATACAATGTATCTGTAGAATGTAAGCCCCCGGGGGCAGGGTCCTCCTCCCTCTGTACCCGTCTATCATTGTTAGTTCTTTACTGTAAGTGATATCTGTATCTGGTATGTCACCTCTTCTCATGTACAGCACCATGGAATCAATGGCGCTATATAAATAATAATAATATACAATGTATCTGTAGAATGTAAGCCCGCAGGTGCAGGGTCCTCCTCCCTCTGTACCTGTCTATCATTGTTAGTTCTTTACTGTAAGTGATATCTGTATCTGGTATGTAACCCCTTCTCATGTACAGCACCATGGAATCAATGGAGCTATATAAATAATAATAATATACAATTTATCTGTAAAATGTAAGCCCGCAGGGGCAGGGTCCTCCTCCCTCTGTACCGTCTATCATTGTTAGCTCTTTACTGTAAGTGATATCTCTATCTGGTATGTAACCCCTTCTCATGTACAGCACCATGGAATCAATGGAGCTATATAAATAATAATAATATACAATGTATCTGTAGAATGTAAGCCCCCAGGGGCAGGGTCCTCCTCCCTCTGTACCCATCTATCATTCTTAGTTCTTTACTGTAAGTGATATCTGTATCTGGTATATAACCCCTTCTCATGTACAGCACCATGGCATCAATGGAGCTTTATAAATAATAATAGTATACAATGTATCTGTAGAATGTAAGCCCCCAGGGGCAGGGTCCTCCTCCCCCTGTACCCGTCTATCATTGTTAGTTTACTGTAAGTGATATCTGTATCTGGTATGTAACCTCTTCTCATGTACAGCACCATGGAATCAATGGCGCTATATAAATAATAATAGTATACAATGTATCTGTAGAATGTAAGCCTGCAGGGGCAGAGTCCTCCTCCCTCTGTACCCGTCTATCATTGTTAGTTTACTGTAAGTGATATCTGTATCTGGTATGTAACCCCTTCTCATGTACAGCACCATGGAATCAATGGCGCTATATAAATAATAATAATATACAATGTATCTGTAGAATGTAATCCCCCAGGGGCAGGGTCCTCCTCCCTCTGTACCCGTCTATCATTGTTAGTTCTTCACTGTAAGTGATGTCTGTATCTGGTATGTAACCCCTTCTCATGTACAGCACCATGGAATCAATGGCGCTATATAAATAATAATAATATACAATGTATCTGTAGAATGTAAGCTCGCAGGGGCAGGTCCTCCTCCCTCTGTACCCGTCTATCATTGTTAGTTCTTTACTGTAAGTGATATCTATATCTGGTATGTAACCCCTTCTCATGTACAGCGCCATGGCATCAATGGAGCTATATAAATAATAATAATATACATGTATCTGTAGAATGTAAGCCCCCGGGGGCAGGGTCCTCCTCCCTCTGTACACGTCTATCATTGTTCGTTCTTTACTGTAAGTGATATCTGTATCTGGTATATAATCCCTTCTCATGTACAGCACCATGGAATCAATGGAGCTATATAAATAATAATAATAATATACAATGTATCTGTAGAATGTAAGCCCGCAGGGGCAGGGTCCTCCTCCCTCTGTACCCGTCTATCATTGTTAGTTACTGTAAGTGATATCTGTATCTGGTATGTAACCCGTTCTCATGTACAGCACCATAGAATCAATGGCGCTATATAAATAATAATAATATACAATGTGTCTGTAGAATGTAAGCCCCCAGGGGCAGGGTCCTCCTCCCTCTTTTTTCGTCTATCATTGTTAGTTCTTTACTGTAAGTGATATCTGTATCTGGTATGTAACCCCTTCTCATGTACAGCACCATGGAATCAATGGAGCTATATAAATAATAATAATATACAATGTATCTGTAGAATGTAAGCCCCCAGAGGCAGGGTCCTCCTCCCTCTGTACCCGTCTATCATTGTTAGTTCTTTACTGTAAGTGATATCTGTATCTGGTATGTAACCCCTTCTCATGTACAGCACCATGGAATCAATGGCTCTATATAAATAATAATAATAATCAATGTATCTGTAGAATGTAAGCCCGCAGGGGCAGGGTCCTACTCCCTCTGTACCCGTCTATCATTGGTAGTTCTTTACTGTAAGTGATATCTGTATCTGGTATGTAATCCCTTCTCATGTACAGCACCATGGAATCAATGGCTCTATATAAATAATAATAATATACAATGTATCTGTAGAATGTAAGCCCGCAGGGGCCGGGTCCTCCTCCCTCTGTACCCATCTATCATTGGTAGTTCTTTACTGTAAGTGATATCTGTATCTGGTATGTAATCCCTTCTCATGTACAGCACCATGGAATCAATGGCTCTATATAAATAATAATAATATACAATGTATCTGTAGAATGTAAGCCCGCAGGGGCAGGGTCCTCCACCCTCTGTACCCATCTATCATTGTTAGTTACTGTAAGTGATATCTGTGTCTGGTATGTAACCCCTTCTCATGTACAGCACCATGGCATCAATGGAGCTATATAAATAATAATAATATACAATGTATCTGTAGAATGTAAGCCCCCAAGGGCAGGGTCCTCCTCCCTCTGTACCCGTCTATCATTGTTAGTTACTGTAAGTGATATCTGTGTCTGGTATGTAACCCCTTCTCATGTACAGCACCATGGCATCAATGGAGCTATATAAATAATAATAATATGCAATGTATCTGTAGAATGTAAGCCCGCAGGGCCCGGGTCCTCCTCCCTCTGTACCCGTCTATCATTGTTAGTTCTTTACTGTAAGTGATATCTGTATCTGGTATGTAACCCCTTCTCATGTACAGCACCATGGAATCAATGGAGCTATATAAATAATAATAATATACAATGTATCTGTAGAATGTAAGCCCCCAGGGGCAGGGCCCTCCTCCCTCTGTACCCGTCTATCATTGTTAGTTACTGTAAGTGATATCTGTATCTGGTATGTAACCTCTTCTCATGTACAGCACCATGGCATCAATGGCGCTATATAAATAATAATAATATACAATGTATCTGTAGAATGTAAGCCCCCAAGGGCAGGGTCCTCCTCCCTCTGTACCCGTCTATCATTGTTAGTTACTGTAAGTGATATCTGTATCTGGTATGTAACCCCTTCTCATGTACAGCACCATGGCATCAATGGTGCTATATAAATAATAATAATATACAATGTATCTGTAGAATGTAAGCCTGCAGGGGCAGGGTCCTCCTCCCTCTGTACCCGAATATCATTGTTAGTTCTTTACTGTAAGTGATATCTGTATCTGGCATGTAACCCCTTCTCATGTACAGCACCATGGAATCAATGGAGCTATATAAATAATAATAATATACAATGTATCTGTAGAATGTAAGCCTGCAGGGGCAGGGTCCTCCTCCCTCTGTACCCGTCTATCATTGTTAGTTCTTTACTGTAAGTGATATCTGTATCTGGTATGTAACATCTTCTCATGTACTGCACCATGGAATCAATGGTGCTATATAAATAATAATAATATACAATGTATCTGTAGAATGTAAGCCCCCAGGGGCCGGGTCCTCCTCCCTCTGTACCCGTCTATCATTGTTAGTTCTTTACTGTAAGTGATATCTGTATCTGGTATGTAACCCCTTCTCATGTACAGCACCATGGAATCAATGGCTCTATATAAATAATAATAATATACAATGTATCTGTAGAATGTAAGCCCGCAGGGGCAGGGTCCTCCTCCCTCTGTACCCGTCTATCATTGTTAGTTCTTTACTGTAAGTGATATCTGTATCTGGTATGTAACCCCTTCTCATGTACAGCACCATGGAATCAATGGCACTATATAAATAATAATAATATACAATGTATCTGTAGAATGTAAGCCCGCAGGGGCAGGGTCCTCCTCCCTCTGTACCCGTCTATCATTGTTAGTTCTTTACTGTAAGTGATATCTGTATCTGGCATGTAACCCCTTCTCATGTACAGCACCATGGAATCAATGGAGCTATATAAATAATAATAATATACAATGTATCTGTAGAATGTAATCCTGCAGGGGCAGGGTCCTCCTCCCTCTGTACCCGTCTATCATTGTTAGTTCTTTACTGTAAGTGATATCTGTATCTGGTATGTAACCTCTTCTCATGTACTGCACCATGGAATCAATGGTGCTATATAAATAATAATAATATACAATGTATCTGTAGAATGTAAGCCCCCAGGGGCCGGGTCCTCCTCCCTCTGTACCCATCTATCATTGTTAGTTCTTTACTGTAAGTGATATCTGTATCTGGTATGTAACCTCTTCTCATGTACAGCACCATGGAATCAATGGCGCTATATAAATAATAATAATTTACAATGTATCTGTAGAATGTAAGCCCCCAGGGGCAGGGTCCTCCTCCCTCTGTACCCGTCTATCATTGTTAGTTACTGTAAGTGATATCTGTATCTGGTATGTAACCCCTTCTCATGTACAGCACCATGGCATCAATGGCTCTATATAAATAATAATAATATACAATGTATCTGTAGAAAGTAAGCCCCCAGGGGCAGGGTCCTCCTCCCCCTGTACCCGTCTATCATTGTTAGTTGTTTACTGTAAGTGATATCTGTATCTGGTATGTAACCTCTTCTCATGTACAGCGCCATGGCATCAATGGCGCTATATAAATAATAATAATATACAATGTATCTGTAGAATGTAAGCCTGCAGGGGCAGGGTCCTCCTCCCTCTGTACCCGTCTATCATTGTTAGTTACTGTAAGTGATATCTGTATCTGGTATGTAACCTCTTCTCATGTACAGCACCATGGCATCAATGGCGCTATATAAATAATAATAATATACAATGTATCTGTAGAATGTAAGCCCCCAGGGGCAGGGTCCTCCTCCCTCTGTACCCGTCTATCATTGTTAGTTCTTTACTGTAAGTGATATCTGTATCTGGTATGTAACCTCTTCTCATGTACAGCACCATGGAATCAATGGAGCTATATAAATAATAATAATATACAATGTATCTGTAGAATGTAAGCCCCCAGGGGCAGGGTCCTCCTCCCTCTGTACCCGTCTATCATTGTTAGTTACTGTAAGTGATATCTGTATCTGGTATGTAACCCCTTCTCATGTACAGCACCATGGCATCAATGGTGCTATATAAATAATAATAATATACAATGTATCTGTAGAATGTAAGCCTGCAGGGGCAGGGTCCTCCTCCCTCTGTACCCGTCTATCATTGTTAGTTCTTTACTCTAAGTGATATCTGTATCTGGTATGTAACCCCTTCTCATGTACAGCACCATGGAATCAATGGCGCTATATAAATAAAAATAATATACAATGTATCTGTAGAATGTAAGCCCACAGGGGCAGGGTCCTCCTCCCTCTGTACCCGTCTATCATTGTTAGTTCTTTACTGTAAGTGATATCTGTATCTGGCATGTAACCCCTTCTCATGTACAGCACCATGGAATCAATGGAGCTATATAAATAATAATAATATACAATGTATCTGTAGAATGTAAGCCCGCAGGGGCAGGGTCCTCCTCCCTCTGTATCCGTCTATCATTGTTAGTTCTTTACTGTAAGTGATATCTGTATCTGGTTTGTAACCTCTTCTCATGTACTGCACCATGGAATCAATGCTGCTATATAAATAATAATAATATACAATGTATCTGTAGAATGTAAGCCCCCAGGGGCCGGGTCCTCCTCCCTCTGTACCCGTCTATCATTGTTAGTTCTTTACTGTAAGTGATATCTGTATCTCGTATGTAACCCCTTCTCATGTACAGCACCATGGAATCAATGGCTCTATATAAATAATAATAATATACAATGTATCTGTAGAATGTAAGCCCGCAGGGGCAGGGTCCTCCTCCCTCTGTACCCGTCTATCATTGTTAGTTCTTTACTGTAAGTGATATCTGTATCTGGTATGTAACCCCTTCTCATGTACAGCACCATGGAATCAATGGCGCTATATAAATAATAATAATATACAATGTATCTGTAGAATGTAAGCCCCCAGGGGCAGGGTCCTCCTCCCTCTGTACCCGTCTATCATTGTTAGTTCTTTACTCTAAGTGATATCTGTATCTGGTATGTAACCCCTTCTCATGTACAGCACCATGGAATCAATGGCGCTATATAAATAAAAATAATATACAATGTATCTGTAGAATGTAAGCCCGCAGGGGCAGGGTCCTCCTCCCTCTGTACCTGTCTATCATTGTTAGTTCTTTACTGTAAGTGATATCTGTATCTGGTATGTAACCCCTTCTCATGTACAGCACCATGGAATCAATGGCACTATATAAATAATAATAATATACAATGTATCTGTAGAATGTAAGCCCGCAGGGGCAGGGTCCTCCTCCCTCTGTACCCGTCTATCATTGTTAGTTCTTTACTGTAAGTGATATCTGTATCTGGCATGTAACCCCTTCTCATGTACAGCACCATGGAATCAATGGAGCTATATAAATAATAATAATATACAATGTATCTGTAGAATGTAAGCCTGCAGGGGCAGGGTCCTCCTCCCTCTGTACCCGTCTATCATTGTTAGTTCTTTACTGTAAGTGATATCTGTATCTGGTATGTAACCTCTTCTAATGTACAGCACCATGGAATCAATGGCGCTATATAAATAATGATAATATACAATGTATCTGTAGAATGCAAGCCCGCAGGGGCAGGGTCCTCCTCCCTCTGTACCCGTCTATCATTGTTAGTTCTTTACTGTAAGTGATATCTGTATCTGGTATGTAACCCCTACTCATGTACAGCACCATGGCATCAATGGCGCTATATAAATAATAATAATATACAATGTATCTGTAGAATGTAAGCCCGCAGGGGCAGGGTCCTCCTCCCTCTGTACCCGTCTATCATTGTTAGTTCTTTACTGTAAGTGATATCTGTATCTGGTATGTAATCCCTTCTCATGTACAGCACCATGGCATCAATGGAGCTATATAAATAATAATAATATACAATGTATCTGTAGAATGTAAGCCCCCAGGGGCAGGGTCCTCCTCCCTCTCTACCCGTCTATCATTGTTAGTTACTGTAAGTGATATCTGTATCTGGTATGTAACCCCTTCTCATGTACAGCACCATGGAATCAATGGTGCTATATAAATAATAATAATATACAATGTATCTGTAGAATGTAAGCCCGCAGGGGCAGGGTCCTCCTCCCTCTGTACCCGTCTATCATTGTTAGTTTTTTACTGTAAGTGATATCTGTATCTGGTATGTAACCCCTTATGTACAGCACCATGGAATCAATGGCGCTATATAAATAATAATAATATACAATGTATCTGTAGAATGTAAGCCCGCAGGGGCAGGGTCCTCCTCCCTCTGTACCCATCTATCATTGTTAGTTCTTTACTGTAAGTGATATCTGTATCTGGTATGTAACCCCTTCTCATGTACAGCGCCATGGCATCAATGGCTCTATATAAATAATAATAATATACAATGTATCTGTAGAATGTAAGCCCGCAGGGGCCGGGTCCTCCTCCCGCTGTACCCGTCTATCATTGTTCGTTCTTTACTGTAAGTGATATCTATATCTGGTATGTAACCCCTTCTCATGTACAGCACCATGGAATCAATGGAGCTATATAAATAATAATAATATACAATGTATCTGTAGAATGTAAGCCCCCAGGGGAAGGGTCCTCCTCCCTCTCTACCCGTCTATCATTGTTAGTTACTGTAAGTGATATCTGTATCTGGTATGTAACCCCTTCTCATGTACAGCACCATGGCATCAATGGAGCTATATAAATAATAATAATATACAATGTATCTGTAGAATGTAAGCCCACAGGGGCAGGGTCCTCCTCCCTCTGTACCCGTCTATCATTGTTAGTTCTTTACTGTAAGTGATATCTGTATCTGGTATGTAACCCCTTCTCATGTACAGCACCATGGCATCAATGGAGCTATATAAATAATAATAATATACAATGTGTCTGTAGAATGTAAGCCCGCAGGGGCAGGTTCCTCCTCCCTCTGTACCCGTCTATCATTGTTAGTTCTTTACTGTAAGTGATATCTGTATCTGGTATGTAACCCCTTCTCATGTACAGCACCATGGCATCAATGGTGCTATATAAATAATAATAATAATATACAATGTATCTGTAGAATGAAAGCCTCCAGAGGCAGGGTCCTCCTCCCTCTGTACCCGTCTATCATTGTTAGTTACTGTAAGTGATATCTGTATCTGGTATGTAACCCCTTCTCATGTACAGCACCATGGCATCAATGGAGCTATATAAATAATAATAATATACAATGTGTCTGTAGAATGTAAGCCCGCAGGGGCAGGTTCCTCCTCCCTCTGTACCCGTCTATCATTGTTAGTTCTTTACTGTAAGTGATATCTGTATCTGGTATGTAACCCCTTCTCATATACAGCACCATGGAATCAATGGAGCTATATAAATAATAATAATATACAATGTATCTGTAGAATGTAAGCCCCCAGGGGCAGGGTCCTCCTCCCTCTGTACCCGTCTATCATTGTTAGTTTACTGTAAGTGATATCTGTATTTGTTATGTAACCTCTTCTCATGTACAGCACCATGGCATCAATGGCTCTATATAAATAATAATAATATACAATGTATCTGTAGAATGTAAGCCCGCAGGGGCAGGGTCCTCCTCCCTCTGTACCCGTCTATCATTGTTAGTTTTTTACTGTAAGTGATATCTGTATCTGGTATGTAACCCCTTATGTACAGCACCATGGAATCAATGGCGCTATATAAATAATAATAATATACAATGTATCTGTAGAATGTAAGCCCGCAGGGGCAGGGTCCTCCTCCCTCTGTACCCATCTATCATTGTTAGTTCTTTACTGTAAGTGATATCTGTATCTGGTATGTAACCCCTTCTCATGTACAACACCATGGAATCAATGGCTCTATATAAATAATAATAATATACAATGTATCTGTAGAATGTAAGCCCGCAGGGGCCGGGTCCTCCTCCCGCTGTACCCGTCTATCATTGTTCGTTCTTTACTGTAAGTGATATCTATATCTGGTATGTAACCCCTTCTCATGTACAGCACCATGGAATCAATGGAGCTATATAAATAATAATAATATACAATGTATCTGTAGAATGTAAGCCCCCAGGGGAAGGGTCCTCCTCCCTCTCTACCCGTCTATCATTGTTAGTTACTGTAAGTGATATCTGTATCTGGTATGTAACCCCTTCTCATGTACAGCACCATGGCATCAATGGAGCTATATAAATAATAATAATATACAATGTATCTGTAGAATGTAAGCCCACAGGGGCAGGGTCCTCCTCCCTCTGTACCCGTCTATCATTGTTAGTTCTTTACTGTAAGTGATATCTGTATCTGGTATGTAACCCCTTCTCATGTACAGCACCATGGCATCAATGGAGCTATATAAATAAAAATAATATACAATGTGTCTGTAGAATGTAAGCCCGCAGGGGCAGGTTCCTCCTCCCTCTGTACCCGTCTATCATTGTTAGTTCTTTACTGTAAGTGATATCTGTATCTGGTATGTAACCCCTTCTCATGTACAGCACCATGGCATCAATGGTGCTATATAAATAATAATAATAATATACAATGTATCTGTAGAATGAAAGCCTCCAGAGGCAGGGTCCTCCTCCCTCTGTACCCGTCTATCATTGTTAGTTACTGTAAGTGATATCTGTATCTGGTATGTAACCCCTTCTCATGTACAGCACCATGGCATCAATGGAGCTATATAAATAATAATAATATACAATGTGTCTGTAGAATGTAAGCCTGCAGGGGCAGGTTCCTCCTCCCTCTGTACCCGTCTATCATTGTTAGTTCTTTACTGTAAGTGATATCTGTATCTGGTATGTAACCCCTTCTCATATACAGCACCATGGAATCAATGGAGCTATATAAATAATAATAATATACAATGTATCTGTAGAATGTAAGCCCCCAGGGGCAGGGTCCTCCTCCCTCTGTACCCGTCTATCATTGTTAGTTTACTGTAAGTGATATCTGTATTTGTTATGTAACCTCTTCTCATGTACAGCACCATGGCATCAATGGCTCTATATAAATAATAATAATATACAATGTATCTGTAGAATGTAAGCCCCCAGGGGCAGGGTCCTCCTCCCCCTGTACCCGTCTATCATTGTTAGTTCTTTACTGTAAGTGATATCTGTATCTGGTATGTAACCTCTTCTCATGTACAGCGCCATGGCATCAATGGCGCTATATAAATAATAATAATATACAATGTATCTGTAGAATGTAAGCCTGCAGGGGCAGGGTCCTCCTCCCTCTGTAGCCGTCTATCATTGTTAGTTACTGTAAGTGATATCTGTATCTGGTATGTAAGCCCTTCTCATATACAACACCATGGAATCAATGGCGCTATATAAATAATAATAATATACAATGTATCTGTAGAATGTAAGCCCCCAGCGGCAGGGTCCTCCTTCCTCTGTACTCGTCTATCATTGTTAGTTCTTTACTGTAAGTGATATCTGTATCTGGTATGTAACCCCTTCTCATGTACAGCACCATGGCATCAATGGAGCTATATAAATAATAATAATATACAATGTATCTGTAGAATGTAAGCCCGCAGGGGCAGGGTCCTCCTCCCTCTGTACCCGTCTATCATTGTTAGTTCTTTACTGTAAGTGATATCTGTATCTGGTATGTAACCCCTTCTCATGTACAGCGCCATGGAATCAATGGCGCTATATAAATAATAATAATATACAATGTATCTGTAGAATGTAAGCCCGCAGGGGCCGGGTCCTCCTCCCTCTGTACCCGTCTATCATTATTAGTTCTTTACTGTAAGTCATATCTGTATCTGGTATGTAACCCCTTCTCATGTACAGCGCCATGGCATCAATGGCTCTATATAAATAATAATAATATACAATGTATCTGTAGAGTGTAAGCCCCAGGGGCAGGGTCCTCCTCCCTCTGTACCCATCTATCATTGTTAGTTACTGTAAGTGATATCTGTATCTGGTATGTAACCCCTTCTCATGTACAGCACCATGGAAACAATGGAGCTATATAAATAATAATAATATACAATGTATCTGTAGAATGTAAGCCCCAGGGGCAGGGTCCTCCTCCCTCTGTATCCGTCTATCATTGTTCGTTCTTTACTGTAAGTGATATCTATATCTGGTATGTAACCCCTTCTCATGTACAGCACCATGGAATCAATGGCGCTATATAAATAATAATAATATACAATGTATCTGTAGAATGTAAGCCCCCAGGGGCAGGGTCCTCCTCCCTCTCTACCCGTCTATCATTGTTAGTTACTGTAAGTGATATCTGTATCTGGTATGTAACGCCTTCTCATGTACAGCACCATGGAATCAATGGAGCTATATAAATAATAATAATATACAATGTATCTGTAGAATGTAAGCCCCCAGGGGCAGGGTCCTCCTCCCTCTCTACCCGTCTATCATTGTTAGTTACTGTAAGTGATATCTGTATCTGGTATGTAACCCCTTCTCATGTACAGCACCATGGAATCAATGGTGCTATATAAATAATAATAATATACAATGTATCTGTAGAATGTAAGCCCGCAGGGGCAGGGTCCTCCTCCCTCTGTACCCGTCTGTCATTGTTAGTTCTTTACTGTAAGTGATATCTGTATCTGGTATGTAACCCCTTATGTACAGCACCATGGAATCAATGGCGCTATATAAATAATAATAATATACAATGTATCTGTAGAATGTAAGCCCGCAGGGGCAGGGTCCTCCTCCCTCTGTACCCGTCTATCATTGTTAGTTCTTTACTGTAAGTGATATCTGTATCTGGTATGTAACCCCTTCTCATGTACAGCACCATGGCATCAATGGAGCTATATAAATAATAATAATATACAATGTATCTGTAGAATGTAAGCCCGCAGGGGCAGGGTCCTCCTTCCTCTGTACCCGTCTATCATTGTTAGTTCTTTTCTGTAAGTGATATCTGTATCTGGTATGTAACCCCTTCTCATGTACAGCACCATGGCATCAATGGAGCTATATAAATAATAATAATATACAATGTGTCTGTAGAATGTAAGCCCGCAGGGGCAGGGTCCTCCTCCATCTGTACCTGCCTATCATTGTTAGTACTTTACTGTAAGTGATATCTGTATCTGGTATGTAACCCCTTCTCATGTACAGCGCCATGGAATCAATGGCTCTATATAAATAATAATAATATACAATGTATCTGTAGAATGTAAGCCCCCAGGGGCAGGGTCCTCCTCCCTCTGTACTCGTCTATCATTGTTAGTTTACTGTAAGTGATATCTGTGTCTGGTATGTAACCCCTTCTCATGTACAGCGCCATGGAATCAATGGCTCTATATAAATAATAATAATATACAATGTATCTGTAGAATGTAAGCCCGCAGGGGCAGGGTCCTCCTCCCTCTGTACCCATCTATCATTGTTAGTTCTTTACTGTAAGTGATATCTGTATCTGGTATGTAACCCCTTCTCATGTACAGCGCCATGGCATCAATGACCCTATATAAATAATAATGATATACAATGTATCTGTAGAATGTAAGCCCGCAGGGGCAGGGTCCTCCTTCCTCTGTACCAGTCTATCATTGTTAGTTCTTTACTGTAAGTGATATCTGTATCTGGTATGTAACCCCTTCTCATGTACAGCACCATGGAATAAATGGCTCTATATAAATAATAATAATATACAATGTATCTGTAGAATGTAAGCCCGCAGGGGCCGGGTCCTCCTCCCTCTGTACCCGTCTATCATTGTTAGTTACTGTAAGTGATATCTGTATCTGGTATGTAACCCCTTCTCATGTACAGCACCATGGAATAAATGGCTCTATATAAATAATAATAATATACAATGTGTCTGTAGAATGTAAGCCCGCAGGGGCAGGGTCCTCCTCCATCTGTACCCGCCTATCATTGTTAGTACTTTACTGTAAGTGATATCTGTATCTGGTATGTAACCCCTTCTCATGTACAGCACCATGGTATCAATGGAGCTATATAAATAATAATAATATACAATGTATCTGTAGAATGTAAGCCCCCAGGGGCAGGGTCCTCCTCCCTCTGTACCCGTCTATCATTGTTAGCTCTTTACTGTAAGTTATATCTGTATCTGGTATGTAACCCCTTCTCATGTACAGCACCATGGAATCAATGGAGCTATATAAATAATAATAATATACAATGTATCTGTAGAATGTAAGCCCGCAGGGGCAGGTTCCTCCTCCCTCTGTACCCGTCTATCATTGTTAGTTCTTTACTGTAAGTGATATCTGTATCTGGTATGTAACCCCTTCTCATGTACAGCACCATGGAATCAATGGTGCTATATAAATAATAATAATATACAATGTATCTGTAGAATGTAAGCCCGCAGGGGCAGGGTCCTCCTCCCTCTGTACCCGTCTATTATTGTTAGTTCTTTACTGTAAGTGATGTCTGTATCTGGTATGTAACCCCTTCTCATGTACAGCACCATAGAATCAATGGCGCTATATAAATAATAATAATATACAATGTATCTGTAGAATGTAAGCCCCCAGGGGCAGGGTCCTCCTCCCTCTGTACCCGTCTATCATTGTTAGTTACTGTAAGTGATGTCTGTATCTGGTATGTAACCCCTTCTCATGTACAGCACCATGGAATCAATGGTGCTATATAAATAATAATAATATACAATGTATCTGTAGAATGTAAGCCCCCAGGGGCAGGGTCCTCCTCCCTCTGTACCGTCTATCATTGTTAGTACTTTACTGTAAGTGATATCTGTATCTGGTATGTAACCCCTTATGTACAGCACCATGTCATCAATGGAGCTATATAAATAATAATAATATACAATGTATCTGTAGAATGTAAGCCCGCAGGGGCAGGGTCCTCCGCCCTCTGTACCAGTCTATCATTCTTAGTTCTTTACTGTATGTGAAATCTGTATCTCGTATGTAACCCCTTCTCATGTACAGCACCATGGAATCAATGAAGCTATATAAATAATAATAATATACAATGTATCTGTAGAATGTAAGCCCCCGGGGGCAGGGTCCTCCTCCCTCTGTACCCGTCTATCATTGTTAGTTCTTTACTGTAAGTGATGTCTGTATCTGGTATGTAACCCCTTCTCATGTACAGCACCATGGAATCAATGGCGCTATATAAATAATAATAATATACAATGTATCTGTAGAATGTAAGCCCTCAGGGGCAGGGTCCTCCTCCCTCTGTACCCGTCTATCATTGTTAGTTACTGTAAGTGATATCTGTATCTGGTATGTAACCCCTTCTCATGTACAGCACCATGGAATCAATGGTGCTATATAAATAATAATAATATACAATGTATCTGTAGAATGTAAGCCCACAGGGGCAGGGTCCTCCTCCCTCTGTACCCGTCTATCATTGTTATTTCTTTACTGTAAGTGATATCTGTATCTGGTATGTAACCCCTTCTCATGTACAGCACCATGGAACCAATGGAGCTATATAAATAATAATAATATACAATGTATCTGTAGAATGTAAGCCCGCAGGGGCAGGGTCCTCCTCCCTCTGTACCTGTCTATCATTGTTAGTTCTTTACTGTAAGTGATATCTGTATCTGGTATGTAACCCCTTATGTACAGCACCATGGAATCAATGGCGCTATATAAATAATAATAATATACAATGTATCTGTAGAATGTAAGCCCGCAGGGGCAGGGTCCTCCTCCCTCTGTACCGTCTATCATTGTTAGTTCTTTACTGTAAGTGATATCTGTATCTGGTATGTAATCTCTTCCCATTTACAACACCATGGAATCAATGGCGCTATATAAATAATAATATACAGTGTATCTGTAGATTGTAAGCCTGCAGGGGCCGGGTCCTCCTCCCTCTGTACCCGTCTATCATTGTTAGTTCTTTACTGTAAGTGATATCTGTATCTGGTATGTGACCCCTTCTCATGTACAGCACCATGGAATCAATGGCGCTATATAAATAATAATAATATACAATGTATCTGTAGAATGTAAGCCTGCAGGGGCTGGGTCCTCCTCCCTCTGTACCCGTCTATCATTGTTAGTTCTTTACTGTAAGTGATATCTGTATCTGGTATGTAACCTCTTCTCATGTACAGCACCATGGAATCAATGGAGCTATATAAATAATAATAATATACAATGTATCTGTAGAATGTAAGCCCCCAGGGGCAGGGTCCTCCTCCCTCTGTACCCGTCTATCATTGTTAGTTCTTTACTGTAAGTGATATCTGTATCTGGTATGTAACCCCTTCTCATGTACAGCACCATGGCATCAATGGTGCTATATAAATAATAATAATAATATACAATGTATCTGTAGAATGTAAGCCCGCAGGGGCAGGGTCCTCCTCCCTCTGTACCTGTCTATCATTGTTAGTTCTTTACTGTAAGTGATATCTGTATCAGGTATGTAACCCCTTCTCATGTACAGCACCATGAAATCAATGGCGCTATATAAATAATAATAATATACAATGTATCTGTAGAATGTAAGCTCCCAGGGGCAGGGTCCTCCTCCCTCTGTACCGTCTATCATTGTTAGTACTTTACTGTAAGTGATATCTGTATCTGGTATGTAACCCCTTCTCATGTACAGCACCATGGCATCAATGGAGCTATATAAATAATGATAATATACAATGTATCTGTAGAATGTAAGCCCACAGGGGCAGGGTCCTCCTCCCTCTGTACCCGTCTATCATTGTTAGTTCTTTACTGTAAGTGATATCTGTATCTGGTATGTAACCCCTTCTCATGTACAGCACCATGGAATCAATGGTGCTATATAAATAATAATAATATACAATGTATCTGTAGAATGTAAGCCCGCAGGGGCAGGGTCCTCCTCCCTCTGTACCCGTCTATCATTGTTAGTTCTTTACTGTAAGTAATATCTGTATCTGGTATGTAACCTCTTCTTATGTACAGCACCATGGATTCAATGGCGCTATATAAATAATAATAATATACAATGTATCTGTAGAATGTAAGCCCCCGGGGGCAGGGTCCTCCTCCCTCTGTACCCATCTATCATTGTTAGTTCTTTACTGTAAGTGATATCTGTATCTGGTATGTAACCCCTTCTCATGTACAGCACCATGGAATCAATGGAGCTATATAAATAATAATAATATACAAGGTATCTGTAGAATGTAAGCCCCCAGGGGCAGGGTCCTCCTCCCTCTGTACCCGTCTATCATTGTTAGTTCTTTACTGTAAGTGATATATGTATCTGGTATGTAACCCCTTCTCATGTACAGCACCATGGAATCAATGGCGCTATATAAATAATAATAATATACAATGTATCTGTAGAATGTAAGCCCCCAGGGGCAGGGTCCTCCTCCCTCTGTACCCGTCTATCATTGTTAGTTCTTTACTGTAAGTGATATCTGTATCTGGTATGTAACCCCTTCTCATGTACAGCACCATGGCATCAATGGTGCTATATAAATAATAATAATAATTTACAATGTATCTGTAGAATGTAAGCCTCCAGGGGCAGGGTCCTCCTCCCTCTGTACCTGTCTATCATTGTTAGTTCTTTACTGTAAGTGCATATCTGTATCTGG
Source organism: Phyllobates terribilis (assembly GCF_046119375.1). NCBI lineage: Eukaryota > Metazoa > Chordata > Amphibia > Anura > Dendrobatidae > Phyllobates > Phyllobates terribilis. The sequence goes on along the minus strand of NW_027362768.1, from coordinate 202,518,268 downwards.
TATGTAACCCCTTCTCATGTACAGCACCATGGCATCAATGGTGCTATATAAATAATAATATACAATGTATCTGTAGAATGTAAGCCCGCAGGGGCAGGGTCCTCCTCCTTCTGTACCCATCTATCATTGTTAGTTCTTTACTGTAAGTGATATCTGTATCAGGTATGTAACCCCTTCTCATGTACAGCACCATGGAATCAATGGCGCTATATAAATAATAATAATATACAATGTATCTGTAGAATGTAAGCTCCCAGGGGCAGGGTCCTCCTCCATCTGTACCGTCTATCATTGTTAGTACTTTACTGTAAGTGATATCTGTATCTGGTATGTAACCCCTTCTCATGTACAGCACCATGGCATCAATGGAGCTATATAAATAATAATAATATACAATGTATCTGTAGAATGTAAGCCCGCAGGGGCAGGGTCCTCCTCCCTCTGTACCCATCTATCATTGTTAGTTCTTTACTGTAAGTGATATCTGTATCTGGTATGTAACCCCGTCTCATGTACAGCACCATGGCATCAATGGCGCTATATAAATAATAATAATATACAATGTATCTGTAGAATGTAAGCCCGCAGGGGCAGGGTCCTCCTCCCTCTGTACCCATCTATCATTGTTAGTTCTTTACTGTAAGTGATATCTGTATCTGGTATGTAACCCCGTCTCATGTACAGCACCATGGCATCAATGGCGCTATATAAATAATAATAATATACAATGTATCTGTAGAATGTAAGCCCGCAGGGGCAGGGTCCTCCTCCATCTGTACCCGTCTATCATTGTTAGTTCTTTACTGTAAGTGATATCTGTATCTGGTATGTAACCCCTTCTCATGTACAGCACCATGGCATCAATTGAGCTATATAAATAATAATAATATACAATGTGTCTGTAGAATGTAAGCCCGCAGGGGCAGGGTCCTCCTCCATCTGTACCCGCCTATCATTGTTAGTACTTTACTGTAAGTGATATCTGTATCTGGTATGTAACCCCTTCTCATGTACAGCACCATGGTATCAATGGAGCTATATAAATAATAATAATATACAATGTATCTGTAGAATGTAAGCCCCCAGGGGCAGGGTCCTCCTCCCTCTGTACCCGTCTATCATTGTTAGTTCTTTACTGTAAGTGATATCTGTATCTGGTATGTAACCTCTTCTTATGTACAGCACCATGGAATCAATGGCGCTATATAAATAATAATAATATACAATGTATCTGTAGAATGTAAGCCCCCGGGGGCAGGGTCCTCCTCCCTCTGTACCCGTCTATCATTGTTAGTTCTTTACTGTAAGTGATATCTGTATCTGGTATGTAACCCCTTCTCATGTACAGCACCATGGCATCAATGGAGCTATATAAATAATAATAATATACAAGGTATCTGTAGAATGTAAGCCCCCAGGGGCAGGGTCCTCCTCCCTCTGTACCCGTCTATCATTGTTAGTTCTTTACTGTAAGTGATATCTGTATCTGGTATGTAACCCCTTCTCATGTACAGCACCATGGCATCAATGGAGCTATATAAATAATAATAATATACAATGTGTCTGTAGAATGTAAGCCCGCAGGGGCAGGGTCCTCCTCCATCTGTACCCGCCTATCATTGTTAGTACTTTACTGTAAGTGATATCTGTATCTGGTATGTAACCCCTTCTCATGTACAGCACCATGGAATCAATGGAGCTATATAAATAATAATAATATACAAGGTATCTGTAGAATGTAAGCCCCCAGGGGCAGGGTCCTCCTCCCTCTGTACCCGTCTATCATTGTTAGTTCTTTACTGTAAGTGATATATGTATCTGGTATGTAACCCCTTCTCATGTACAGCACCATGGAATCAATGGCGCTATATAAATAATAATAATATACAATGTATCTGTAGAATGTAAGCCCCCAGGGGCAGGGTCCTCCTCCCTCTGTACCCGTCTATCATTGTTAGTTCTTTACTGTAAGTGATATCTGTATCTGGTATGTAACCCCTTCTCATGTACAGCACCATGGCATCAATGGTGCTATATAAATAATAATAATAATTTACAATGTATCTGTAGAATGTAAGCCTCCAGGGGCAGGGTCCTCCTCCCTCTGTACCTGTCTATCATTGTTAGTTCTTTACTGTAAGTGCATATCTGTATCTGGTATGTAACCCCTTCTCATGTACAGCACCATGGCATCAATGGTGCTATATAAATAATAATATACAATGTATCTGTAGAATGTAAGCCCGCAGGGGCAGGGTCCTCCTCCTTCTGTACCCATCTATCATTGTTAGTTCTTTACTGTAAGTGATATCTGTATCAGGTATGTAACCCCTTCTCATGTACAGCACCATGGAATCAATGGCGCTATATAAATAATAATAATATACAATGTATCTGTAGAATGTAAGCTCCCAGGGGCAGGGTCCTCCTCCATCTGTACCGTCTATCATTGTTAGTACTTTACTGTAAGTGATATCTGTATCTGGTATGTAACCCCTTCTCATGTACAGCACCATGGCATCAATGGAGCTATATAAATAATAATAATATACAATGTATCTGTAGAATGTAAGCCCGCAGGGGCAGGGTCCTCCTCCCTCTGTACCCATCTATCATTGTTAGTTCTTTACTGTAAGTGATATCTGTATCTGGTATGTAACCCCGTCTCATGTACAGCACCATGGCATCAATGGCGCTATATAAATAATAATAATATACAATGTATCTGTAGAATGTAAGCCCGCAGGGGCAGGGTCCTCCTCCCTCTGTACCCATCTATCATTGTTAGTTCTTTACTGTAAGTGATATCTGTATCTGGTATGTAACCCCGTCTCATGTACAGCACCATGGCATCAATGGCGCTATATAAATAATAATAATATACAATGTATCTGTAGAATGTAAGCCCGCAGGGGCAGGGTCCTCCTCCATCTGTACCCGTCTATCATTGTTAGTTCTTTACTGTAAGTGATATCTGTATCTGGTATGTAACCCCTTCTCATGTACAGCACCATGGCATCAATTGAGCTATATAAATAATAATAATATACAATGTGTCTGTAGAATGTAAGCCCGCAGGGGCAGGGTCCTCCTCCATCTGTACCCGCCTATCATTGTTAGTACTTTACTGTAAGTGATATCTGTATCTGGTATGTAACCCCTTCTCATGTACAGCACCATGGTATCAATGGAGCTATATAAATAATAATAATATACAATGTATCTGTAGAATGTAAGCCCCCAGGGGCAGGGTCCTCCTCCCTCTGTACCCGTCTATCATTGTTAGTTCTTTACTGTAAGTGATATCTGTATCTGGTATGTAACCTCTTCTTATGTACAGCACCATGGAATCAATGGCGCTATATAAATAATAATAATATACAATGTATCTGTAGAATGTAAGCCCCCGGGGGCAGGGTCCTCCTCCCTCTGTACCCGTCTATCATTGTTAGTTCTTTACTGTAAGTGATATCTGTATCTGGTATGTAACCCCTTCTCATGTACAGCACCATGGCATCAATGGAGCTATATAAATAATAATAATATACAAGGTATCTGTAGAATGTAAGCCCCCAGGGGCAGGGTCCTCCTCCCTCTGTACCCGTCTATCATTGTTAGTTCTTTACTGTAAGTGATATCTGTATCTGGTATGTAACCCCTTCTCATGTACAGCACCATGGCATCAATGGAGCTATATAAATAATAATAATATACAATGTGTCTGTAGAATGTAAGCCCGCAGGGGCAGGGTCCTCCTCCATCTGTACCCGCCTATCATTGTTAGTACTTTACTGTAAGTGATATCTGTATCTGGTATGTAACCCCTTCTCATGTACAGCACCATGGTATCAATGGAACTATATAAATAATAATAATATACAATGTATCTGTAGAATGTAAGCCCCCAGGGGCAGGGTCCTCCTCCCTCTGTACCCGTCTATCATTGTTAGCTCTTTACTGTAAGTTATATCTGTATCTGGTATGTAACCCCTTCTCATGTACAGCACCATGGAATCAATGGTGCTATATAAATAATAATAATATACAATGTATCTGTAGAATGTAAGCCCCCGGGGGCAGGGTCCTCCTCCCTCTGTACCCGTCTATCATTGTTAGTTCTTTACTGTAACTGATATCTGTATCTGGTATGTAACCCCTTCTCATGTACAGCACCATGCCATCAATGGAGCTATATAAATAATAATAATATACAATGTATCTGTAGAATGTAAGCCCGCAGGGGCAGGTTCCTCCTCCCTCTGTACCCGTCTATCATTGTTAGTTCTTTACTGTAAGTGATATCTGTATCTGGTATGTAACCCCTTCTCATGTACAGCACCATGGAATCAATGGTGCTATATAAATAATAATAATATACAATGTATCTGTAGAATGTAAGCCTGCAGGGGCAGGGTCCTCCTCCCTCTGTACCCGTCTATCATTGTTAGTTCTTTACTGTAAGTGATATCTGTATCTGGTATGTAACCTCTTCTTATGTACAGCACCATGGAATCAATGGCGCTATATAAATAATAATAATATACAATGTATCTGTAGAATGTAAGCCCCCGGGGGCAGGGTCCTCCTCCCTCTGTACCCGTCTATCATTGTTAGTTCTTTACTGTAAGTGATATCTGTATCTGGTATGTAACCCCTTCTCATGTACAGCACCATGGAATCAATGGAGCTATATAAATAATAATAATATACAAGGTATCTGTAGAATGTAAGCCCCCAGGGGCAGGGTCCTCCTCCCTCTGTACCCGTCTATCATTGTTAGTTCTTTACTGTAAGTGATATCTGTATCTGGTATGTAACCCCTTCTCATGTACAGCACCATGGAATCAATGGCGCTATATAAATAATAATAATATACAATGTATCTGTAGAATGTAAGCCCCCAGGGGCAGGGTCCTCCTCCCTCTGTATCCGTCTATCATTGTTAGTTCTTTATTGTAAGTGATATCTGTATTTGGTATGTAACCCCTTCTCATGTACAGTACCATGGAATCAATGGAGCTATATAAATAATAATAATATACAATGTATCTGTAGAATGTAAGCCCCCAGGGGCAGGGTCCTCCTCCCTCTCTACCCGTCTATCATTGTTAGTTACTGTAAGTGATATCTGTATCTGGTATGTAACCCCTTCTCATGTACAGCACCATGGAATCAATGGTGCTATATAAATAATAATAATATACAATGTATCTGTAGAATGTAAGCCCGCAGGGGCAGGGTCCTCCTCCCTCTGTACCCATCTATCATTGTTAGTTCTTTACTGTAAGTGATATCTGTATCTGGTATGTAACCCCGTCTCATGTACAGCACCATGGCATCAATGGTGCTCTATAAATAATAATAATATACAATGTATCTGTAGAATGTAAGCCCGCAGGGGCAGGGTCCTCCTCCATCTGTACCCGCCTATCATTGTTAGTACTTTACTGTAAGTGATATCTGTATCTGGTATGTAACCCCTTCTCATGTACAGCACCATGGTATCAATGGAGCTATATAAATAATAATAATATACAATGTATCTGTAGAATGTAAGCCCCCAGGGGCAGGGTCCTCCTCCCTCTGTACCCGTCTATCATTGTTAGCTCTTTACTGTAAGTTATATCTGTATCTGGTATGTAACCCCTTCTCATGTACAGCACCATGGAATCAATGGTGCTATATAAATAATAATAATATACAATGTATCTGTAGAATGTAAGCCCCCGGGGGCAGGGTCCTCCTCCCTCTGTACCCGTCTATCATTGTTAGTTCTTTACTGTAAGTGATATCTGTATCTGGTATGTAACCCCTTCTCATGTACAGCACCATGGCATCAATGGAGCTATATAAATAATAATAATATACAATGTATCTGTAGAATGTAAGCCCGCAGGGGCAGGTTCCTCCTCCCTCTGTACCCGTCTATCATTGTTAGTTCTTTACTGTAAGTGATATCTGTATCTGGTATGTAACCACTTCTCATGTACAGCACCATGGAATCAATGGTGCTATATAAATAATAATAATATACAATGTATCTGTAGAATGTAAGCCCGCAGGGGCAGGGTCCTCCTCCCTCTGTACCCGTCTATCATTGTTAGTTCTTTACTGTAAGTGATATCTGTATCTGGTATGTAACCTCTTCTTATGTACAGCACCATGGAATCAATGGCGCTATATAAATAATAATAATATACAATGTATCTGTAGAATGTAAGCCCCCGGGGGCAGGGTCCTACTCCCTCTGTACCCGTCTATCATTGTTAGTTCTTTACTGTAAGTGATATCTGTATCTGGTATGTAACCCCTTCTCATGTACAGCACCATGGAATCAATGGAGCTATATAAATAATAATAATATACAAGGTATCTGTAGAATGTAAGCCCCCAGGGGCAGGGTCCTCCTCCCTCTGTACCAGTCTATCATTGTTAGTTCTTTACTGTAAGTGATATCTGTATATGGTATGTAACCCCTTCTCATGTACAGCACCATGGAATCAATGGCGCTATATAAATAATAATAATATACAATGTATCTGTAGAATGTAAACCCCCAGGGGCAGGGTCCTCCTCCCTCTGTATCCGTCTATCATTGTTATTTCTTTATTGTAAGTGATATCTGTATTTGGTATGTAACCCCTTCTCATGTACAGCACCATGGAATCAATGGAGCTATATAAATAATAATAATATACAATGTATCTGTAGAATGTAAGCCCCCAGGGGCAGGGTCCTCCTCCCTCTCTACCCGTCTATCATTGTTAGTTACTGTAAGTGATATCTGTATCTGGTATGTAACCCCTTCTCATGTACAGCACCATGGAATCAATGGTGCTATATAAATAATAATAATATACAATGTATCTGTAGAATGTAAGCCCGCAGGGGCAGGGTCCTCCTCCCTCTGTACCCATCTATCATTGTTAGTTCTTTACTGTAAGTGATATCTGTATCTGGTATGTAACCCCTTATGTACAGCACCATGTAATCAATGGCGCTATATAAATAATAATAATATACAATGTATCTGTAGAATGTAAGCCCGCAGGGGCAGGGTCCTCCTCCCTCTCTACCCGTCTATCATTGTTAGTTCTTTACTGTAAGTGATATCTGTATCTGGTATGTAACCCCTTTTCATGTACAGCACCATGGCATCAATGGAGCTATATAAATAATAATAATATACAATGTGTCTGTAGAATGTAAGCCCGCAGGGGCAGGGTCCTCCTCCATCTGTACCCGCCTATCATTGTTAGTACTTTACTGTAAGTGATATCTGTATCTGGTATGTAACCCCTTCTCATGTACAGCACCATGGAATCAATGGTGCTATATAAATAATAATAATATACAATGTATCTGTAGAATGTAAGCCCGCAGGGGCAGGGTCCTCCTCCCTCTGTACCCATCTATCATTGTTAGTTCTTTACTGTAAGTGATATCTGTATCTGGTATGTAACCCCTTATGTACAGCACCATGGAATCAATGGCGCTATATAAATAATAATAATATACAATGTATCTATAGAATGTAAGCCCGCAGGGGCAGGGTCCTCCTCCCTCTGTACCAGTCTATCATTCTTAGTTCTTTACTGTAAGTGAAATCTGTATCTGGTATGTAACCCCTTCTCATGTACAGCACCATTGAATCAATGGAGCTATATAAATAATAATAATATACAATGTATCTGTAGAATGTAAGCCCCCGGGGGCAGGGTCCTCCTCCCTCTGTACCCGTCTATCATTGTTAGTTCTTTACTGTAAGTGATATCTGTATCTGGTATGTAACCCCTTCTCATGTACAGCACCATGGTATCAATGGAGCTATATAAATAATAATAATATACAATGTATCTGTAGAATGTAAGCCCCCAGGGGCAGGGTCCTCCTCCCTCTGTACCCGTCTATCATTGTTAGTTTACTGTAAGTGATATCTGTATCTGGTATGTAACCCCTTCTCATGTACAGCACCATGGAATCAATGGAGCTATATAAATAATAATAATATACAATGTATCTGTAGAATGTAAGCCCGCAGGGGCAGATTCCTCCTCCCTCTGTACCCGTCTATCATTGTTAGTTCTTTACTGTAAGTGATATCTGTATCTGGTATGTAACCCCTTCTCATGTACAGCACCATGGAATCAGTGGTGCTATATAAATAATAATAATATACAATGTATCTGTAGAATGTAAGCCCGCAGGGGCAGGGTCCTCCTCCCTCTGTACCCGTCTATCATTGTTAGTTCTTTACTGTAAGTGATGTCTGTATCTGGTATGTAACCCCTTCTCATGTACAGCACCATGGAATCAATGGCGCTATATAAATAATAATAATATACAATGTATCTGTAGAATGTAAGCCCCCAGGGGCAGGGTCCTCCTCCCTCTGTACCCGTCTATCATTGTTAGTTACTGTAAGTGATATCTGTATCTGGTATGTAACCCCTTCTCATGTACAGCACCATGGAATCAATGGTGCTATATAAATAATAATAATATACAATGTATCTGTAGAATGTAAGCCCGCAGGGGCAGGGTCCTCCTCCCTCTGTACCAGTCTATCATTGTTAGTTCTTTACTGTAAGTGATATCTGTATCTGGTATGTAACCCCTTCTCATGTACAGCACCATGGAACCAATGGAGCTATATAAATAATAATAATATACAATGTATCTGTAGAATGTAAGCCCGCAGGGGCAGGGTCCTCCTCCCTCTGTACCTGTCTATCATTGTTAGTTCTTTACTGTAAGTGATATCTGTATCTGGTATGTAACCTCTTCTCATGTACAGCACCATGGAATCAATGGAGCTATATAAATAATATACAATGTATCTGTAGAATTTAAGCCCCCAGGGGCAGGGTCCTCCTCCCTCTGTACCCGTCTATCATTGTTAGTTCTTTACTGTAAGTGATATCTGTATCTGGTATGTAACCCCTTCTCATGTACAGCACCATGGCATCAATGGTGCTATATAAATAATAATAATAATATACAATGTATCTGTAGAATGTAAGCCCGCAGGGACAGGGTCCTCCTCCCTCTGTACCTGTCTATCATTGTTAGTTCTTTACTGTAAGTGATATCTGTAACAGGTATCTAACCCCTTCTCATGTACAGCACCATGGAATCAATGGCGCTATATAAATAATAATAATATACAATGTATCTGTAGAATGTAAGCCCCCAGGGGCAGGGTCCTCCTCCCTCTGTACCGTCTATCATTGTTAGTACTTTACTGTAAGTGATATCTGTATCTGGTATGTAACCCCTTCTCATGTACAGCACCATGGAATCAATGGAGCTATATAAATAATAATAATATACAATGTATCTGTAGAATGTAAGCCCACAGGGGCAGGGTCCTCCTCCCTCTGTACCAATCTATTATTGTTAGTTCTTTACTGTAAGTGATATCTGTATCTGGTATGTAACCCCGTCTCATGTACAGCACCATGGCATCAATGGCGCTATATAAATAATAATAATATACAATGTATCTGTAGAATGTAAGCCCGCAGGGGCAGGGTCCTCCTCCATCTGTACCCATCTATCATTGTTAGTTCTTTACTGTAAGTGATATCTGTATCTGGTATGTAACCCCTTCTCATGTACAGCACCATGGCATCAATGGAGCTATATAAATAATAATAATATACAATGTGTCTGTATAATGTAAGCCCGCAGGGGCAGGGTCCTCCTCCATCTGTACCCGCCTATCATTGTTAGTACTTTACTGTAAGTGATATCTGTATCTGGTATGTAACCCCTTCTCATGTACAGCACCATGGTATCAATGGAGCTATATAAATAATAATAATATACAATGTATCTGTAGAATGTAAGCCCGCAGGGGCAGGTTCCTCCTCCCTCTGTACCCGTCTATCAATGTTAGTTCTTTACTGTAAGTGATATCTGTATCTGGTATGTAACCCCTTCTCATGTACAGCACCATGGAATCAATGGTGCTATATAAATAATAATAATATACAATGTATCTGTAGAATGTAAGCCCGCAGGGGCAGGGTCCTCCTCCCTCTGTACCCGTCTATCATTGTTAGTTCTTTACTGTAAGTGATGTCTGTATCTGGTATGTAACCCCTTCTCATGTACAGCACCATGGAATCAATGGCGCTATATAAATAATAATAATATACAATGTATCTGTAGAATGTAAGCCCCCAGGGGCAGGGTCCTCCTCCCTCTGTACCCGTCTATCATTGTTAGTTACTGTAAGTGATATCTGTATCTGGTATGTAACCCCTTCTCATGTACAGCACCATGGAATCAATGGTGCTATATAAATAATAATAATATACAATGTATCTGTAGAATGTAAGCCCGCAGGGGCAGGGTCCTCCTCCCTCTGTACCAGTCTATCATTGTTAGTTCTTTACTGTAAGTGATATCTGTATCTGGTATGTAACCCCTTCTCATGTACAGCACCATGGAACCAATGGAGCTATATAAATAATAATAATATACAATGTATCTGTAGAATGTAAGCCCGCAGGGGCAGGGTCCTCCTCCCTCTGTACCTGTCTATCATTGTTAGTTCTTTACTGTAAGTGATATCTGTATCTGGTATGTAACCCCTTATGTACAGCACCATGGAATCAATGGCGCTATATAAATAATAATAATATCCAATGTATCTGTAGAATGTAAGCCCGCAGGGGCAGGGTCCTCCTAGCTCTGTACCGTCTATCATTGTTAGTTCTTTACTGTAAGTGATATCTGTATCTGGTATGTAACCTCTTCTCATGTACAGCACCATGGAATCAATGGCGCTATATAAATAATAATAATATACAATGTATCTGTAGAATGTAAGCCCGCAGTGGCAGGGTCCTCCTCCCTCTGTACCAGTCTATCATTCTTAGTTCTTTACTGTAAGTGATATCTGTATCTGGTATGTAACCCCTTATGTACAGCACCATGGAATCAATGGCGCTATATAAATAATAATAATATCCAATGTATCTGTAGAATGTAAGCCCGCAGGGGCAGGGTCCTCCTCCCTCTGTACCGTCTATCATTGTTAGTTCTTTACTGTAAGTGATATCTGTATCTGGTATGTAACCTCTTCTCATGTACAGCACCATGGAATCAATGGTGCTATATAAATAATAATAATATACAATGTATCTGTAGAATGTAAGCCCGCAGGGGCAGGGTCCTCCTCCCTCTGTACCAGTCTATCATTGTTAGTTCTTTACTGTAAGTGATATCTGTATCTGGTATGTAACCTCTTCTCATGTACAGCACCATGGAATCAATGGAGCTATATAAATAATATACAATGTATCTGTAGAATGTAAGCCCCCAGGGGCAAGGTCCTCCTCCCTCTGTAACCGTCTATCATTGTTAGCTCTTTACTGTAAGTGATATCTGTATCTGGTATGTAACCCCTTCTCATGTACAGCACCATGGCATCAATGGTGCTATATAAATAATAATAATAATATACAATGTATCTGTAGAATGTAAGCCCGCAGGGGCAGGGTCCTCCTCCCTCTGTACCTGTCTATCATTGTTAGTTCTTTACTGTAAGTGATATCTGTATCAGGTATGTAACCCCTTCTCATGTACAGCACCATGGAATCAATGGCGCTATATAAATAATAATAATATACAATGTATCTGTAGAATGTAAGCCCCCAGGGGCAGGGTCCTCCTCCCTCTGTACCGTCTATCATTGTTAGTACTTTACTGTAAGTGATATCTGTATTTGGTATGTAACCCCTTCTCATGTACAGCACCATGGAATCAATGGAGCTATATAAATAATAATAATATACAATGTATCTGTAGAATGTAAGCCCGCAGGGGCAGGGTCCTCCTCCCTCTGTACCAATCTATTATTGTTAGTTCTTTACTGTAAGTGATATCTGTATCTGGTATGTAACCCCTTCTCATGTACAGCACCATGGCATCAATGGTGCTATATAAATAATAATAATAATATACAATGTATCTGTAGAATGTAAGCCCGCAGGGGCAGGGTCCTCCTCCCTCTGTACCTGTCTATCATTGTTAGTTCTTTACTGTAAGTGATATCTGTAACAGGTATGTAACCCCTTCTCATGTACAGCACCATGGAATCAATGGCGCTATATAAATAATAATAATATACAATGTATCTGTAGAATGTAAGCCCCCAGGGGCAGGGTCCTCCTCCCTCTGTACCGTCTATCATTGTTAGTACTTTACTGTAAGTGATATCTGTATCTGGTATGTAACCCCTTCTCATGTACAGCACCATGGAATCAATGGAGCTATATAAATAATAATAATATACAATGTATCTGTAGAATGTAAGCCCACAGGGGCAGGGTCCTCCTCCCTCTGTACCAATCTATTATTGTTAGTTCTTTACTGTAAGTGATATCTGTATCTGGTATGTAACCCCGTCTCATGTACAGCACCATGGCATCAATGGCGCTATATAAATAATAATAATATACAATGTATCTGTAGAATGTAAGCCCGCAGGGGCAGGGTCCTCCTCCATCTGTACCCGTCTATCATTGTTAGTTCTTTACTGTAAGTGATATCTGTATCTGGTATGTAACCCCTTCTCATGTACAGCACCATGGCATCAATGGAGCTATATAAATAATAATAATATACAATGTGTCTGTATAATGTAAGCCCGCAGGGGCAGGGTCCTCCTCCATCTGTACCCGCCTATCATTGTTAGTACTTTACTGTAAGTGATATCTGTATCTGGTATGTAACCCCTTCTCATGTACAGCACCATGGTATCAATGGAGCTATATAAATAATAATAATATACAATGTATCTGTAGAATGTAAGCCCGCAGGGGCAGGTTCCTCCTCCCTCTGTACCCGTCTATCAATGTTAGTTCTTTACTGTAAGTGATATCTGTATCTGGTATGTAACCCCTTCTCATGTACAGCACCATGGAATCAATGGTGCTATATAAATAATAATAATATACAATGTATCTGTAGAATGTAAGCCCGCAGGGGCAGGGTCCTCCTCCCTCTGTACCCGTCTATCATTGTTAGTTCTTTACTGTAAGTGATGTCTGTATCTGGTATGTAACCCCTTCTCATGTACAGCACCATGGAATCAATGGCGCTATATAAATAATAATAATATACAATGTATCTGTAGAATGTAAGCCCCCAGGGGCAGGGTCCTCCTCCCTCTGTACCCGTCTATCATTGTTAGTTACTGTAAGTGATATCTGTATCTGGTATGTAACCCCTTCTCATGTACAGCACCATGGAATCAATGGTGCTATATAAATAATAATAATATACAATGTATCTGTAGAATGTAAGCCCGCAGGGGCAGGGTCCTCCTCCCTCTGTACCAGTCTATCATTGTTAGTTCTTTACTGTAAGTGATATCTGTATCTGGTATGTAACCCCTTCTCATGTACAGCACCATGGAACCAATGGAGCTATATAAATAATAATAATATACAATGTATCTGTAGAATGTAAGCCCGCAGGGGCAGGGTCCTCCTCCCTCTGTACCTGTCTATCATTGTTAGTTCTTTACTGTAAGTGATATCTGTATCTGGTATGTAACCCCTTATGTACAGCACCATGGAATCAATGGCGCTATATAAATAATAATAATATCCAATGTACCTGTAGAATGTAAGCCCGCAGGGGCAGGGTCCTCCTAGCTCTGTACCGTCTATCATTGTTAGTTCTTTACTGTAAGTGATATCTGTATCTGGTATGTAACCTCTTCTCATGTACAGCACCATGGAATCAATGGCGCTATATAAATAATAATAATATACAATGTATCTGTAGAATGTAAGCCAGCAGGGGCAGGGTCCTCCTCCCTCTGTACCAGTCTATCATTCTTAGTTCTTTACTGTAAGTGATATCTGTATCTGGTATGTAACCCCTTATGTACAGCACCATGGAATCAATGGCGCTATATAAATAATAATAATATCCAATGTATCTGTAGAATGTAAGCCCGCAGGGGCAGGGTCCTCCTCCCTCTGTACCGTCTATCATTGTTAGTTCTTTACTGTAAGTGATATCTGTATCTGGTATGTAACCTCTTCTCATGTACAGCACCATGGAATCAATGGTGCTATATAAATAATAATAATATACAATGTATCTGTAGAATGTAAGCCCGCAGGGGCAGGGTCCTCCTCCCTCTGTACCAGTCTATCATTGTTAGTTCTTTACTGTAAGTGATATCTGTATCTGGTATGTAACCTCTTCTCATGTACAGCACCATGGAATCAATGGAGCTATATAAATAATACACAATGTATCTGTAGAATGTAAGCCCCCAGGGGCAGGGTCCTCCTCCCTCTGTAACCGTCTATCATTGTTAGTTCTTTACTGTAAGTGATATCTGTATCTGGTATGTAACCCCTTCTCATGTACAGCACCATGGCATCAATGGTGCTATATAAATAATAATAATAATATACAATGTATCTGTAGAATGTAAGCCCGCAGGGGCAGGGTCCTCCTCCCTCTGTACCTGTCTATCATTGTTAGTTCTTTACTGTAAGTGATATCTGTATCAGGTATGTAACCCCTTCTCATGTACAGCACCATGGAATCAATGGCGCTATATAAATAATAATAATATACAATGTATCTGTAGAATGTAAGCCCCCAGGGGCAGGGTCCTCCTCCCTCTGTACCGTCTATCATTGTTAGTACTTTACTGTAAGTGATATCTGTATCTGGTATGTAACCCCTTCTCATGTACAGCACCATGGAATCAATGGAGCTATATAAATAATAATAATATACAATGTATCTGTAGAATGTAAGCCCGCAGGGGCAGGGTCCTCCTCCCTCTGTACCAATCTATTATTGTTAGTTCTTTACTGTAAGTGATATCTGTATCTGGTATGTAACCCCGTCTCATGTACAGCACCATGGCATCAATGGCGCTATATAAATAATAATAATATACAATGTATCTATAGAATGTAAGCCCGCAGGGGCAGGGTCCTCCTCCATCTGTACCCATCTATCATTGTTAGTTCTTTACTGTAAGTGATATCTGTATCTGGTATGTAACCCCTTCTCATGTACAGCACCATGGCATCAATGGAGCTATATAAATAATAATAATATACAATGTGTCTGTAGAATGTAAGCCCGCAGGGGCAGGGTCCTCCTCCATCTGTACCCGCCAATCATTGTTAGTACTTTACTGTAAGTGATATCTGTATCTGGTATGTAACCCCTTCTCATGTACAGCACCATGGTATCAATGGAGCTATATAAATAATAATAATATACAATGTATCTGTGGAATGTAAGCCCCCAGGGGCAGGGTCCTCCTCCCTATGTACCCGTCTATCATTGTTAGTTCTTTACTGTAAGTGATATCTGTATCTGGTATGTAACCCCTTCTCATGTACAGTACCATGGCATCAATGGTGCTATATAAATAATAATAATATTTTACAATGTATCTGTAGAATGTAAGCCACCAGGGGCAGGGTCCTCCTCCCTCTGTACCTGTCTATCATTGTTAGTTCTTTACTGTAAGTGATATCTGTATCTGGTATGTAACCCCTTCTCATGTACAGCACCATGGCATCAATGGTGCTATATAAATAATAATAATAATATACAATGTATCTGTAGAATGTAAGCCCGCAGGGGCCGGGTCCTCCTCCCTCTGTACCCATCTATCATTGTTAGTTCTTTACTGTAAGTGATATCTGTATCAGGTATGTAACCCCTTCTCATGTACAGCACCATGGAATCAATGGCGCTATATAAATAATAATAATATACAATGTATCTGTAGAATGTAAGCCCCCAGGGGCAGGGTCCTCCTCCATCTGTACCGTCTATCATTGTTAGTACTTTACTGTAAGTGATATCTGTATCTGGTATGTAACCCCTTCTCATGTACAGCACCATGGCATCAATGGAGCTATATAAATAATAATAATATACAATGTATCTGTAGAATGTAAGCCCGCAGGGGCAGGGTCCTCCTCCCTCTGTACCCATCTATCATTGTTAGTTCTTTACTGTAAGTGATATCTGTATCTGGTATGTAACCCCGTCTCATGTACAGCACCATGGCATCAATGGCGCTATATAAATAATAATAATATACAATGTATCTGTAGAATGTAAGCCCGCAGGGGCAGGGTCCTCCTCCATCTGTACCCGTCTATCATTGTTAGTTCTTTACTGTAAGTGATATCTGTATCTGGTATGTAACCCCTTCTCATGTACAGCACCATGGCATCAATGGAGCTATATAAATAATAATAATATACAATGTGTCTGTAGAATGTAATCCCGCAGGGGCAGGGTCCTCCTCCATCTGTACCCGCCTATCATTGTTAGTACTTTACTGTAAGTGATATCTGTATCTGGTATGTAACCCCTTCTCATGTACAGCACCATGGTATCAATGGAGCTATATAAATAATAATAATATACAATGTGTCTGTGGAATGTAATCCCGCAGGGGCAGGGTCCTCCTCCAACTGTACCCGCCTATCATTGTTAGTACTTTACTGTAAGTGATATCTGTATCTGGTATGTAACCCCTTATGTACAGCACCATGGAATCAATGGTGCTATATAAATAATAATAATATACAATGTATCTGTAGAATGTAAGCCCGCAGGGGCAGGGTCCTCCTCCCTCTGTACCTGTCTATCATTGTTAGTTCTTTACTGTAAGTGATATCTGTATCTGGTATGTAACCCCTTATGTACAGCACCATGGAATCAATGGCGCTATATAAATAATAATAATATACAATGTATCTGTAGAATGTAAGCCCGCAGGGGCAGGGTCCTCCTCCCTCTGTACCATCTATCATTGTTAGTTCTTTACTGTAAGTGATATCTGTATCTGGTATGTAACCTCTTCTCATGTACAGCACCATGGAATCAATGGCGCTATATAAATAATAATAATATGCAATGTATCTGTAGAATGTAAGCCCGCAGGGGCAGGGTCCTCTTCCCTCTGTACCTGTCTATCATTGTTAGTTCTTTACTGTAAGTGATATCTGTATCTGGTATGTAACCCCTTATGTACAGCACCATGGAATCAATGGCGCTATATAAATAATAATAATATACAATGTATCTGTAGAATGTAAGCCTGCAGGGGCCGGGTCCTCCTCCCTCTGTACCCGTCTATCATTGTTAGTTCTTTACTGTAAGTGATATCTGTATCTGGTATGTAACCTCTTCTCATGTACAGCACCATGGAATCAATGGAGCTATATAAATAATATACAATGTATCTGTAGAATGTAAGCCCGCAGGGGCCGGGTCCTCCTCCCTCTGTACCCGTCTATCATTGTTAGTTCTTTACTGTAAGTGATATCTGTATCTGGTATGTAACCTCTTCTCATGTACAGCACCATGGAATCAATGGAGCTATATAAATAATAATAATATACAATGTATCTGTAGAATGTAAGCCCGCAGGGGCAGGGTCCTCCTCCCTCTGTACCAATCTATTATTGTTAGTTCTTTGCTGTAAGTGATATCTGTATCTGGTATGTAACCCCGTCTCATGTACAGCACCATGGCATCAATGGCGCTATATAAATAATAATAATATACAATGTATCTGTAGAATGTAAGCCCCCGGGGGCAGGGTCCTCCTCCATCTGTACCCGCCTATCATTGTTAGTTCTTTACTGTAAGTGATATCTGTATCTGGTATGTAACCTCTTCTCATGTACAGCGCCATGGCATCAATGGCGCTATATAAATAATAATAATATACAATGTATCTGTAGAATGTAAGCCCCCGGGGGCAGGGTCCTCCTCCATCTGTACCCGCCTATCATTGTTAGTTCTTTACTGTAAGTGATATCTGTATCTGGTATGTAACCTCTTCTCATGTACAGCGCCATGGCATCAATGGCGCTATATAAATAATAATAATATACAATGTATCTGTAGAATGTAAGCCTGCAGGGGCAGGGTCCTCCTCCCTCTGTACCCTTGCCAGTGGAAAAGCCAAACTTCACATGCCAGAAATGCAGCTTGTGTCCCTGTTGGAGGAAAAGTTGTGAAATCTAGAAGAGAGGTTAACTACCTTGAAAATCATTAAGGAAGGTGAAGAGTTCTTAGACAGAGCAGAATTATCTCTTCATGATTCAGAAAGAGAAGAAATTCGAACTGCACCTGACGAAACAGAGGAATGGAAGCCTGTGACCCACAGAAGCCGGAGGATCGAGAGGCAGTCAGCACCCATACTGCTCAGGAACCAGTACCAGGCTCTCACGCAGGAGAACCAGGAAGAAATACAGCAAAATAAGACTTTGCCAGCAATGAATAACCCTGTAAGCCCTCAGAATCCTCCTGGATGGAGAAAGAAGAATGTTGTGAAGAAAAAACGGAGAGTGGTGGTCATGGGGGATTCCCTGTTAAGAGGAACAGAGGCCGCTATCTGCAGACCAGACATAACCTCAAGAGAAATGTGCTGTCTTCCAGGAGCAAAAATTAAAGATGTGTCTGACAGGATATCAAGACTCTTCAGACCTACAGATCACTACCCATTCCTGCTAATACATGTGGGGACAAATGACACCGCAAGAAAGGACCTGGAAACCATCTGCAGTGACTTTGAAGACTTAGGCAAGAAAGTGAAAGAATTGGGAGCGCAGGTGGTCTTCTCATCCATCCTCCCAGTGGATGGCCATGGAACAATGAGGTGGAATAAGATTCTACAGGTGAACAACTGGCTACGTCGATGGTGCCGTCAACAAGGATTTGGATTTCTGGATCACGGAATGAATTACCTATACGATGGACTACTTGCTAGAGATGGGGTGCACCTTACGAAGACTGGAAAACATGTATTTGGAAGTCGCCTTGCTACACTCATCAGAAGAGCTTTATACCAGAACAATGTGGGAAGGGAAGCAAAAGGCCAGAAAAAGCCATACAGCTGACAAATACTATTGAGATCTCTGCTACTGGAAGTGGAAAAGAAGAACAAAGACAAAAAAATCTAAATAATAAAAATATGGGAGGAAGAGAAACCAATCACAAACTAAAATGTTTTTATACAAATGCACAAAGCATGGGCAACAAACAAGGAGAATTGGAACTACTAACGCAGGAAAAGGAATATGATGTCATTGGAATCACTGAAACTTGGTGGGACGATACACATGATTGGAATAAAAGGCTAAAAGGATACAACTTATTTGCAAGAAACAGACTTGATAAACGAGGAGGAGGTGTTGCATTGTATGTTAGAAAAGCGTATATCTGCACAGAGACTGAAGCTTCAGAGACTGGGAGTTCTGTGGAAACTGTTTGGGTAAGAATACAAGGAGAGAACAACGGAAAGGACACCATTGTAGGCATTTACTACAGGCCACCTGGGCAAGCTGAAGATATGGATGAACTCTTTATGTATCAAATGACCAAGTTCTCCAAAAAATATGACGTAGTGGTCATGGGAGATTTCAACTATCCAGACATTTGTTGGGAATCTCTCTCAAGTAAAACTAACAGGTCAAGCAAATTCTTATCCTCTCTTGCTGACAACTTTATCTTCCAAAAGGTAGGGGAGAAAACAAGGGGATCTGCTACTTTGGATCTAATCCTTATAAACAGGGAGGAAATGGTTGAGGAGGTAAAGGTGGCTGGGACCCTAGGAGGCAGCGATCATGCTATTATAGAATTTTGGATAACTAGAGGAGGAAGACATGTGAAGACTCAAACTTCAAGGTTAGATTTTAGAAAGGCAGATTTTAAGAGACTCAGAAAGAGAATAGGAGGGATCCAATGGCTGGATGTCCTTAAGGACAAAAATGTCCAGGAAGGATGGGAAATTTTTAAAAATGAGATTCTCAAAGCACAATCGTTAACAATCCCGAAAAGTAGGAAGAATGGGAAGCATTTAAGGAAACCAGGATGGATGAACACAGAACTTAAACACATGCTAAAAAGAAAGAAAGAAATGTTTATTAAATGGAAAGAGGGAGGCATATCTAAAGAAGATTATAATGCAGTCTGCAGATCCTGCAGGGCACGTATCAGGTTAGCTAAAGCTGACAATGAATTAAGGCTTGCAAGAGATGTCAAAAGCAATAAAAAAGGATTTTGGGGGTATGTCAAAAGTAAAAGAAAAGTCAAAGATGCTATAGGATTTTTACAGGATGAAAATGGAGAAATGGTAAGAGAGGATGTTGAGAAGGCCGAACTTTTTAATTCCTATTTTGCATCTGTTTTCTCTCAGAAAGAAAATGTAACATCAACTGATCTTCACTGTCCTTTTAAAGGAATAGAGGAATCCAAGTTATCAGTAAACAGAAAGATTGTGAGGGAATATTTAGCTAACATAAATGAGTTCAAGTCTCCAGGTCCAGATGAATTACACCCCAGAGTACTGAAGGATATTGTAGAAGAAATTTTAGAACCACTCTCCATAATCTTTGAAAATTCTTGGAGAACAGGAGAAGTCCCAGAAGACTGGAGAAGAGCAAATGTTGTTCCTATCTTCAAAAAGGGGAAGAAGGTGGACCCAGGGCACTATAGGCCGGTGAGTCTGACTTCTATACCAGGAAAGATCTTTGAACAAATTATTAAACAACATGTATGTAAGTACATGGATAAGAATGAAGTGATTAACCAGAGTCAGCATGGGTTTGTAACTAACAAGTCATGTCAGACTAACTTAATTTCCTTCTATGACAGAATCACGGACTGGGTGGATCAGGGAAATGCTGTAGATATAGTATATCTTGACTTCAGCAAAGCATTTGACAAAGTATCTCACATCATCCTTATTGAAAAAATGACCAAGTATGCAATGGACCAGGCAACTGTTAGGTGGATTCATAACTGGCTTAGTGATCGGACTCAAAGGGTGGTTGTAAATGGCTTCACATCCAGCTGGATGAATGTCTCAAGTGGGGTACCACAGGGCTCCGTCCTGGGACCTGTATTGTTCAACATCTTTATCAATGATTTAGATGAAGGAATTGAGGGTAAACTGATTAAATTTGCTGATGACACAAAGCTAGGAGGGATAGCTAATACTAGAGAAGAGAGAGAGAGGATTCAAAAAGACCTAAATAAACTGGAGCAGTGGGCAGCAACCAACAGAATGGTTTTTAACAGGGAAAAATGCAAAGTACTACATCTGGGCAATAAAAATGAAAAAAGCATATATAGAATGGGAGGAATAGAGCTAAGCAACAGTACATGTGAAAAAGACTTAGGTATACTAATAGATCATAGACGGAACATGAGTCAACAGTGTGATGCAGCAGCAAAAAAGGCAAATACAATTCTGGGATGTATTAACAGAAGCATACAGTCTAGATCACGTGAAGTCATTATCGGTCTTTACTCCTCTTTGGTCAGACCTCATCTGGAATACTGTGTACAGTTTTGGGCACCACATTTTAAAAAAGACATAGACAAACTGGAGCAAGTTCAGAGAAGAGCGACCAGAATGGTGACTGGTCTGCAAACCATCTCCTATGAGGAACGGTTGCAGGATTTGGGAATGTTTAGCTTGCAAAAAAGAAGACTGAGAGGAGACTTAATAGCTGTCTACAAATATGTCAAGGGCTGTCACATTGTAGAAGGATCATCTTTATTCTCATTTGCACAAGGAAAGACTAGAAGCAATGGGATGAAACTAAATGGGAGGAGACACAGAATAGATATTAGAAAAAACTTTTTGACAGTTAGGGTGATTAATGAGTGGAACAGGCTGCCACGAGAGGTGGTGAGTTCCCCTTCAATGGACGTCTTCAAACAGAGGCTGGACAGACATCTGTCTGAGATGATCTAGTGAATCCTGCTTTTAGCAGGGGGTTGGACCAGATGACCCAGGAGGTCCCTTCCAACTCTACCATTCTATGATTCTATGATTCTATGATTCTACCCGTCTATCATTGTTAGTTCTTTACTGTAAGTGATATCTGTATCTGGTATGTAACCCCTTCTCATGTACAGCACCATGGAATCAATGGTGCTATATAAATAATAATAATATACAATGTATCTGTAGAATGTAAGCCCCCAGGGGCAGGGTCCTCCTCCCTCTGTACCCGTCTATCATTGTTAGTTCTTTACTGTAAGTGATATCTGTATCTGGTATGTAACCCCTTCTCATGTACAGCACCATGGAATCAATGGTGCTATATAAATAATAATAATATACAATGTATCTGTAGAATGTAAGCCCCCAGAGGCAGGGTCCTCCTCCCTCTGTACCCGTCTATCATTGTTAGTTCTTTACTGTAAGTGATATCTGTATCTGCTATGTAACCCCTTCTCATGTACAGCACCATGGAATCAATGGAGCTATATAAATAATATACAATGTATCTGTAGAATGTAAGCCCCCAGGGGCAGGGTCCTCCTCCTTCTTTATCCGTCTATCATTGTTAGTTCTTTACTGTAAGTGATATCTGTATCTGGTATGTAACCTCTTCTCATGTACAGCACCATGGAATCAATGGAGCAATATAAATAATAATAATATACAATGTATCTGTAGAATGTAAGCCCGCAGGGGCAGGGTCCTCCTCCCTCTGTACCCGTCTATCATTGTTAGTTCTTTACTGTAAGTGATATCTGTATCTGATATGTAACCTCTTCTCATGTACAGCACCATGGAATCAATGGAGCTATATAAATAATAATAATATACAATGTATCTGTAGAATGTAAGCCCCCAGAGGCAGGGTCCTCCTCCCTCTGTACCCGTCTATCATTGTTAGTTCTTTACTGTAAGTGATATCTGTATCTGATATGTAACCTCTTCTCATGTACAGCACCATGGAATCAATGGAGCTATATAAATAATAATAATATACAATGTATCTGTAGAATGTAAGCCCACAGGGGCAGGGTCCTCCTCCCTCTGTACCCGTCTATCATTGTTAGTTCTTTACTGTAAGTGATATCTGTATCTGGTATGTAACTCCTTCTCATGTACAGCACCATGGAATCAATGGAGCTATATAAATAATAATAATATACAATGTATCTGTAGAATGTAAGCCCCCAGGGGCAGGGTCCTCCTCCCTCTGTATCCGTCTATCATTGTTAGTTCTTTACTGTAAGTGATATCTGTATCTGGTATGTAACCTCTTCTCATGTACAGCACCATGGAATCAATGGAGCTATATAAATAATAGTAATATACAATGTATCTGTAGAATGTAAGCCCCCAGGGGCAGGGTCCTCCTCCCTCTGTACCCGTCTATCAATGTTAGTTCTTTACTGTAAGTGATATCTGTATCTGGTATGTAACCTCTTCTCATGTACAGTACCATGGAATCAATGGAGCTATATAAATAATAATAATAATATACAATATATCTGTAGAATGTAAGCCCGCAGGGGCAGGTCCTCCTCCCTCTGTACCTGTCTATCATTGTTAGTTCTTTACTGTAAGTGATATCTGTATCTGGTATGTAACCCCTTCTCATGTACAGCACCATGGAATCAATGGCGCTATATAAATAATAATAATATACAATGTATCTGTAGAATGTAAGCCCCCAGGGGCAGGGTCCTCCTCCCTCTGTACCCGTCTATCATTGTTAGTTCTTTACTGTAAGTGATATCTGTATCTGGTATGTAACCCCTTCTCATGTACAGCACCATGGAATCAATGGAGCTATGTAAATAATATACAATGCATCTGTAGAATGTAAGCCCCCAGGGGCAGGGTCCTCCTCCCTCTGTACCCGTCTATCATTTTTAGTTCTTTACTGTAATTGATATCTGTATCTGGTATGTAACCTCTTCTCATGTACAGCACCATGTAATCAATGGAGCTATATAAATAATAATAATAATATACAATGTATCTGTAGAATGTAAGCCCGCAGGGGCAGGGTCCTCCTCCCTCTGTACACATCTCTCATTGTTAGTTCTTTACTGTAAGTGATATCTGTATCTGGTATGTAACCCCTTCTCATGTACAGCACCATGGAATCAATGGAGCTATATAAATAATAATAATATACAATGTATCTGTAGAATGTAAGCCCCCAGGGGCAGGGTCCTCCTCCCTCTGTATCCATCTATCATTGTTAGTTCTTTACTGTAAGTGATATCTGTATCTGGTATGTAACCTCTTCTCATGTACAGCACCATGGAATCAATGGAGCTATATAAATAATAATAATATACAATGTATCTGTAGAATGTAAGCCCCCAGGGGCAGGGTCCTCCTCCCTCTGTACCCGTCTATCATTGTTAGTTCTTTACTGTAAGTGATATCTGTATCTGGTATGTAACCCCTTCTCATGTACAGCACCATGGCATCAATGGCGCAATATAAATAATAATAATATACAATGTATTTGTAGAATGTAAGCTCGCAGGGGCAGGGTCCTCCTCCTTCTGTACCCGTCTATCATTGTTAGTTCTTTACTGTAAGTGATATCTGTATCTGGTATGTAACCCCTTCTCATGTACAGCACCATGGCATCAATGGCGCTATATAAATAATAATAATATACAATGTATCTGTAGAATGTAAGCCCCCAAGGGCAGGGTCCTTCTCCCTCTGTACCCATCTATCATTGTTAGTTTACTGTAAGTGATATCTGTATCTGGTATGTAACCCCTTCTCATGTACAGCACCATGGAATCAATGGCGCTATATAAATAATAATAATATACAATGTATCTGTAGAATGTAAGCTCGCAGGGGCAGGGTCCTCCTCCTTCTGTACCCGTCTATCATTGTTAGTTCTTTACTGTAAGTGATATCTGTATCTGGTATGTAACCGCTTCTCATGTACAGCACCATGGCATCAATGGCACTATATAAATAATAATAATATGCAATGTATCTGTAGAATGTATGCCCGCAGGGGCAGGGTCCTCCTCCCTCTGTACCCGTCTATCATTGTTAGTTCTTTACTGTAAGTGATATCTGTATCTGGTATGTAACCCCTCCTCATGTACAGCACCACGGCATCAATGGAGCTATATAAATAATAATAATATACAATGTATCTGTAGAATGTAAGCCCCCAGGGACAGGGTCCTCCTCCCTCTGTACCCGTCTATCATTGTTAGTTTACTGTAAGTGATATCTGTATCTGGTATGTAACCCCTTCTCATGTACAGCACCATGGAATCAATGGAGCTATATAAATAATAATATACAATGTATCTGTAGAATGTAAGCCCCCAGGGGCAGGGTCCTCCTCCCTCTGTACCCGTCTATCATTGTTAGTTTATTGTAAGTGATATCTGTATCTGGTATGGAACCCCTTCTCATGTACAGCACCATGGAATCAATGGCGCTATATAAATAATAATAATATACAATGTATCTGTAGAATGTAAGCCCCCAGGGGCAGGGTCCTCCTCCCTCTGTACCCATCTATCATTGTTAGTTCTTTGCTGTAAGTGATATCTGTATCTGGTATGTAACCTCTTCTCATGTACAGCACCATGGAATCAATGGAGCTATATAAATAATAATATACAATGTATCTGTAGAATGTAAGCTCGCAAGGGCAGTGTCCTCCTCCTTCTGTACCTGTCTATCATTGTCAGTTCTTTACTGTAAGTGATATCTGTATCTGGTATGTAACCCCTTCTCATGTACAGCACCATGGCATCAATGGCACTATATAAATAATAATAATATACAATGTTTCTGTAGAATGTAAGCCCGCAGGGGCAGGGTCCTCCTCCATCTGTACCCGTCTATCATTGTTAGTTCTTTACTGTAAGTGATATCTGTATCTGGTATGTAACCCCTTCTCATGTACAGCACCATGGCATCAATGGCACTATATAAATAATAATAACATACAATGTATCTGTAGAATGTAAGCCCGCAGGGGCAGGGTCCTCCTCCCTCTGTACCCGTCTATCATTGTTAGCTCTTTACTGTAAGTGATATCTGTATATGGTATGTAACCCCTTCTTATGTACAGCACCATGGAATCAATGGTGCTATATAAATAATAATAATATACAATGTATCTGTAGAATGTAAGCCCCCAGGGGCAGGGTCCTCCTCCCTCTGTACCCGTCTATCATTGTTAGTTCTTTACTGTAAGTGATATCTGTATCTGGTATGTAACCCCTTCTCATGTACAGCACCATGGTATCAATGGTGCTATATAAATAATAATAATATACAATGTATCTGTAGAATGTAAGCCCGCAGGGGCAGGGTCCTACTCCCTCTGTACCCGTCTATCATTGTTAGTTACTGTAAGTGATATCTGTATCAGGTATGTAACCCCTTCTCATGTACAGCACCATGGAATCAATGGCGCTATATAAATAATAAAAATATACAATGTATCTGTAGAATGTAAGCCCCCAGGGGCAGGGTCCTCCTCCCTCTGTACCGTCTATCATTGTTAGTTCTTTACTGTAAGTGATATCTGTATCTGGTATGTAACCCCTTCTCATGTACAGCACCATGGAATCAATGGCGCTATATAAATAATAATAATATACAATGTATCTGTAGAATGTAAGCCCCCAGGGGCAGGGTCCTTCTCCCTCTGTACCCGTCTATCATTGTTAGTTCTTTACTGTAAGTGATATCTGTATCTGGTATGTAACCCCTTCTCATGTACAGCACCATGGCATCAATGGCGATATATAAATAATAATAATATACAATGTATCTGTAAAATGTAAGCCCCCAGGGGCAGGGTCCTCCTCCCTCTGTACCAGTCTATCATTGTTAGTTCTTCACTGTAAGTGATATCTGTATCTGGTATGTAACCCCTTCTCATGTACAGCACCATGGAATCAATGGCGCTATATAAATAATAAAAATATACAATGTATCTGTAGAATGTAAGCCCCCAGGGGCAGGGTCCTCCTCCCTCTGTACCGTCTATCATTGTTAGTTCTTTACTGTAAGTGATATCTGTATCTGGTATGTAACCCCTTCTCATGTACAGCACCATGGAATCAATGGCGCTATATAAATAATAATAATATACAATGTATCTGTAGAATGTAAGCCCCCAGAGGCAGGGTCCTTCTCCCTCTGTACCCGTCTATCATTGTTAGTGCTTTACTGTAAGTGATATCTGTATCTGGTATGTAACCCCTTCTCATGTACAGCACCATGGCATCAATGGCGATATATAAATAATAATAATATACAATGTATCTGTAGAATGTAAGCCCCCAGGGGCAGTGTCCTCCTCCCTCTGTATCCGTCTATCATTGTTAGTTACTGTAAGTGATATCTGTATCTGGTATGTAACCCCTTCTCATGTACAGCACCATGGAATCAATAGCGCTATATAAATAATAATAATATACAATGTATCTGTAGAATGTAAGCCCCCAGGGGCAGGGTCCTCCTCCCTCTGTACCCATCTATCATTGTTAGTTCTTTACTGTAAGTGATATCTGTATCTGTTATGTAACCCCGTCTCATGTACAGCACCATGGAATCAATGGCTCTATATAAATAATAATAATATACAATGTATCTGTAGAATGTAAGCCCGCAGGGGCAGGGTCCTCCTCCCTCTGTACCCGTCTATCATTGTTAGTTCTTTACTGTAAGTGATATCTGTATCTGATATGTAACCTCTTCTCATGTACAGCACCATGGAATCAATGGAGCTATATAAATAATAATAATATACAATGTATCTGTAGAATGTAAGCCCCCAGAGGCAGGGTCCTCCTCCCTCTGTACCCGTCTATCATTGTTAGTTCTTTACTGTAAGTGATATCTGTATCTGATATGTAACCTCTTCTCATGTACAGCACCATGGAATCAATGGAGCTATATAAATAATAATAATATACAATGTATCTGTAGAATGTAAGCCCACAGGGGCAGGGTCCTCCTCCCTCTGTACCCGTCTATCATTGTTAGTTCTTTACTGTAAGTGATATCTGTATCTGGTATGTAACTCCTTCTCATGTACAGCACCATGGAATCAATGGAGCTATATAAATAATAATAATATACAATGTATCTGTAGAATGTAAGCCCCCAGGGGCAGGGTCCTCCTCCCTCTGTATCCGTCTATTATTGTTAGTTCTTTACTGTAAGTGATATCTGTATCTGGTATGTAACCTCTTCTCATGTACAGCACCATGGAATCAATGGAGCTATATAAATAATAGTAATATACAATGTATCTGTAGAATGTAAGCCCCCAGGGGCAGGGTCCTCCTCCCTCTGTAACCGTCTATCAATGTTAGTTCTTTACTGTAAGTGATATCTGTATCTGGTATGTAACCTCTTCTCATGTACAGTACCATGGAATCAATGGAGCTATATAAATAATAATAATAATATACAATATATCTGTAGAATGTAAGCCCGCAGGGGCAGGTCCTCCTCCCTCTGTACCTGTCTATCATTGTTAGTTCTTTACTGTAAGTGATATCTGTATCTGGTATGTAACCCCTTCTCATGTACAGCACCATGGAATCAATGGCGCTATATAAATAATAATAATATACAATGTATCTGTAGAATGTAAGCCCCCAGGGGCAGGGTCCTCCTCCCTCTGTACCCGTCTATCATTGTTAGTTCTTTACTGTAAGTGATATCTGTATCTGGTATGTAACCCCTTCTCATGTACAGCACCATGGAATCAATGGAGCTATGTAAATAATATACAATGCATCTGTAGAATGTAAGCCCCCAGGGGCAGGGTCCTCCTCCCTCTGTACCCGTCTATCATTTTTAGTTCTTTACTGTAATTGATATCTGTATCTGGTATGTAACCTCTTCTCATGTACAGCACCATGTAATCAATGGAGCTATATAAATAATAATAATAATATACAATGTATCTGTAGAATGTAAGCCCGCAGGGGCAGGGTCCTCCTCCCTCTGTACACATCTCTCATTGTTAGTTCTTTACTGTAAGTGATATCTGTATCTGGTATGTAACCCCTTCTCATGTACAGCACCATGGAATCAATGGAGCTATATAAATAATAATAATATACAATGTATCTGTAGAATGTAAGCCCCCAGGGGCAGGGTCCTCCTCCCTCTGTATCCATCTATCATTGTTAGTTCTTTACTGTAAGTGATATCTGTATCTGGTATGTAACCTCTTCTCATGTACAGCACCATGGAATCAATGGAGCTATATAAATAATAATAATATACAATGTATCTGTAGAATGTAAGCCCCCAGGGGCAGGGTCCTCCTCCCTCTGTACCCGTCTATCATTGTTAGTTCTTTACTGTAAGTGATATCTGTATCTGGTATGTAACCCCTTCTCATGTACAGCACCATGGCATCAATGGCGCAATATAAATAATAATAATATACAATGTATTTGTAGAATGTAAGCTCGCAGGGGCAGGGTCCTCCTCCTTCTGTACCCGTCTATCATTGTTAGTTCTTTACTGTAAGTGATATCTGTATCTGGTATGTAACCCCTTCTCATGTACAGCACCATGGCATCAATGGCGCTATATAAATAATAATAATATACAATGTATCTGTAGAATGTAAGCCCCCAAGGGCAGGGTCCTTCTCCCTCTGTACCCATCTATCATTGTTAGTTTACTGTAAGTGATATCTGTATCTGGTATGTAACCCCTTCTCATGTACAGCACCATGGAATCAATGGCGCTATATAAATAATAATAATATACAATGTATCTGTAGAATGTAAGCTCGCAGGGGCAGGGTCCTCCTCCTTCTGTACCCGTCTATCATTGTTAGTTCTTTACTGTAAGTGATATCTGTATCTGGTATGTAACCCCTTCTCATGTACAGCACCATGGCATCAATGGCACTATATAAATAATAATAATATGCAATGTATCTGTAGAATGTATGCCCGCAGGGGCAGGGTCCTCCTCCCTCTGTACCCGTCTATCATTGTTAGTTCTTTACTGTAAGTGATATCTGTATCTGGTATGTAACCCCTCCTCATGTACAGCACCACGGCATCAATGGAGCTATATAAATAATAATAATATACAATGTATCTGTAGAATGTAAGCCCCCAGGGACAGGGTCCTCCTCCCTCTGTACCCGTCTATCATTGTTAGTTTACTGTAAGTGATATCTGTATCTGGTATGTAACCCCTTCTCATGTACAGCACCATGGAATCAATGGAGCTATATAAATAATAATATACAATGTATCTGTAGAATGTAAGCCCCCAGGGGCAGGGTCCTCCTCCCTCTGTACCCGTCTATCATTGTTAGTTTATTGTAAGTGATATCTGTATCTGGTATGTAACCCCTTCTCATGTACAGCACCATGGAATCAATGGCGCTATATAAATAATAATAATATACAATGTATCTGTAGAATGTAAGCCCCCAGGGGCAGGGTCCTCCTCCCTCTGTACCCATCTATCATTGTTAGTTCTTTGCTGTAAGTGATATCTGTATCTGGTATGTAACCTCTTCTCATGTACAGCACCATGGAATCAATGGAGCTATATAAATAATAATATACAATGTATCTGTAGAATGTAAGCTCGCAAGGGCAGTGTCCTCCTCCTTCTGTACCTGTCTATCATTGTCAGTTCTTTACTGTAAGTGATATCTGTATCTGGTATGTAACCCCTTCTCATGTACAGCACCATGGCATCAATGGCACTATATAAATAATAATAATATACAATGTTTCTGTAGAATGTAAGCCCGCAGGGGCAGGGTCCTCCTCCATCTGTACCCGTCTATCATTGTTAGTTCTTTACTGTAAGTGATATCTGTATCTGGTATGTAACCCCTTCTCATGTACAGCACCATGGCATCAATGGCACTATATAAATAATAATAACATACAATGTATCTGTAGAATGTAAGCCCGCAGGGGCAGGGTCCTCCTCCCTCTGTACCCGTCTATCATTGTTAGCTCTTTACTGTAAGTGATATCTGTATATGGTATGTAACCCCTTCTTATGTACAGCACCATGGAATCAATGGTGCTATATAAATAATAATAATATACAATGTATCTGTAGAATGTAAGCCCCCAGGGGCAGGGTCCTCCTCCCTCTGTACCCGTCTATCATTGTTAGTTCTTTACTGTAAGTGATATCTGTATCTGGTATGTAACCCCTTCTCATGTACAGCACCATGGTATCAATGGTGCTATATAAATAATAATAATATACAATGTATCTGTAGAATGTAAGCCCGCAGGGGCAGGGTCCTACTCCCTCTGTACCCGTCTATCATTGTTAGTTACTGTAAGTGATATCTGTATCAGGTATGTAACCCCTTCTCATGTACAGCACCATGGAATCAATGGCGCTATATAAATAATAAAAATATACAATGTATCTGTAGAATGTAAGCCCCCAGGGGCAGGGTCCTCCTCCCTCTGTACCGTCTATCATTGTTAGTTCTTTACTGTAAGTGATATCTGTATCTGGTATGTAACCCCTTCTCATGTACAGCACCATGGAATCAATGGCGCTATATAAATAATAATAATATACAATGTATCTGTAGAATGTAAGCCCCCAGGGGCAGGGTCCTTCTCCCTCTGTACCCGTCTATCATTGTTAGTTCTTTACTGTAAGTGATATCTGTATCTGGTATGTAACCCCTTCTCATGTACAGCACCATGGCATCAATGGCGATATATAAATAATAATAATATACAATGTATCTGTAAAATGTAAGCCCCCAGGGGCAGGGTCCTCCTCCCTCTGTACCAGTCTATCATTGTTAGTTCTTCACTGTAAGTGATATCTGTATCTGGTATGTAACCCCTTCTCATGTACAGCACCATGGAATCAATGGCGCTATATAAATAATAAAAATATACAATGTATCTGTAGAATGTAAGCCCCCAGGGGCAGGGTCCTCCTCCCTCTGTACCGTCTATCATTGTTAGTTCTTTACTGTAAGTGATATCTGTATCTGGTATGTAACCCCTTCTCATGTACAGCACCATGGAATCAATGGCGCTATATAAATAATAATAATATACAATGTATCTGTAGAATGTAAGCCCCCAGGGGCAGGGTCCTTCTCCCTCTGTACCCGTCTATCATTGTTAGTGCTTTACTGTAAGTGATATCTGTATCTGGTATGTAACCCCTTCTCATGTACAGCACCATGGCATCAATGGCGATATATAAATAATAATAATATACAATGTATCTGTAGAATGTAAGCCCCCAGGGGCAGTGTCCTCCTCCCTCTGTATCCGTCTATCATTGTTAGTTACTGTAAGTGATATCTGTATCTGGTATGTAACCCCTTCTCATGTACAGCACCATGGAATCAATAGCGCTATATAAATAATAATAATATACAATGTATCTGTAGAATGTAAGCCCCCAGGGGCAGGGTCCTCCTCCCTCTGTACCCATCTATCATTGTTAGTTCTTTACTGTAAGTGATATCTGTATCTGTTATGTAACCCCGTCTCATGTACAGCACCATGGAATCAATGGCTCTATATAAATAATAATAATATACAATGTATCTGTAGAATGTAAGCCCGCAGGGGCAGGGTCCTCCTCCCTCTGTACCCGTCTATCATTGTTAGTTCTTTACTGTAAGTGATATCTGTATATGGTATGTAACCTCTTCTCTTGTACAGCGCCATGGAATCAATGGCTCTATATAAATAATAATAATATACAATGTATCTGTAGAATGTAAGCCCCCAGGGGCAGGGTCCTCCTCCCTCTGTACCCGTCTATCATTGTTAGTTCTTTACTGTAAGTGATATCTGTATCTGGTATGTAACCCCGTCTCATGTACAGCACCATGGAATCAATGGCTCTATATAAATAATAATAATATACAATGTATCTGTAGAATGTAAGCCCCCAGGGGCAGGGTCCTCCTCCCTCTGTACCTGTCTATCATTATTAGTTACTGTAAGTGATATCTGTATCTGGTATGTAACCCCTTCTCATGTACAGCACCATGGAATCAATGGCGATATATAAATAATAATAATATACAATGTATCTGTAGAATGTAAGCCCCCAGGGGCAGGGTCCTTCTCCCTCTGTACCAGTCTATCATTGTTAGTTCTTTACTGTAAGTGATATCTGTATCTGGTATGTAACCCCTTCTCATGTACAGCACCATGGCATCAATGGCGCTATATAAATAATAATAACATACAATGTATCTGTAGAATGTAAGCCCGCAGGGGCAGGGTCCTCCTCCCTCTGTACCCGTCTATCATTGTTAGTTCTTTACTGAAAGTGATATCTGTATCTGGTATGTAACCCCTTCTCATGTACAGCACCATGGAATCAATGGCTCTATATAAATAATAATAATATACAATGTATCTGTAGAATGTAAGCCCCCAGGGGCAGGGCCCTCCTCCCTCTGTACCCGTCTATCATTGTTAGTTACTGTAAGTGATATCTGTATCTGGTATGTAACCTCTTCTCATGTACAGCACCATGGCATCAATGGCGCTATATAAATAATAATAATATACAATGTATCTGTAGAATGTAAGCCCCCAGGGGCAGGGTCCTCCTCCCTCTGTACCCGTCTATCATTGTTAGTTACTGTAAGTGATATCTGTATCTGGTATGTAACCCCTTCTCATGTACAGCACCATGGCATCAATGGTGCTATATAAATAATAATAATATACAATGTATCTGTAGAATGTAAGCCTGCAGGGGCAGGGTCCTCCTCCCTCTGTACCCGTCTATCATTGTTAGTTCTTTACTGTAAGTGATATCTGTATCTGGTATGTAACCCCTTCTCATGTACAGCACCATGGAATCAATGGCGCTATATAAATAAAAATAATATACAATGTATCTGTAGAATGTAAGCCCGCAGGGGCAGGGTCCTCCTCCCTCTGTACCCGTCTATCATTGTTAGTTCTTTACTGTAAGTGATATCTGTATCTGGCATGTAACCCCTTCTCATGTACAGCACCATGGAATCAATGGAGCTATATAAATAATAATAATATACAATGTATCTGTAGAATGTAAGCCTGCAGGGGCAGGGTCCTCCTCCCTCTGTACCCGTCTATCATTGTTAGTTCTTTACTGTAAGTGATATCTGTATCTGGTATGTAACCTCTTCTCATGTACTGCACCATGGAATCAATGGTGCTATATAAATAATAATAATATACAATGTATCTGTAGAATGTAAGCCCCCAGGGGCCGGGTCCTCCTCCCTCTGTACCCGTCTATCATTGTTAGTTCTTTACTGTAAGTGATATCTGTATCTGGTATGTAACCCCTTCTCATGTACAGCACCATGGAATCAATGGCTCTATATAAATAATAATAATATACAATGTATCTGTAGAATGTAAGCCCGCAGGGGCAGGTTCCTCCTCCCTCTGTACCCGTCTATCATTGTTAGTTCTTTACTGTAAGTGATATCTGTATCTGGTATGTAACCCCTTCTCATGTACAGCACCATGGAATCAATGGCACTATATAAATAATAATAATATATAATGTATCTGTAGAATGTAAGCCCGCAGGGGCAGGGTCCTCCTCCCTCTGTACCCGTCTATCATTGTTAGTTCTTTACTGTAAGTGATATCTGTATCTGGCATGTAACCCCTTCTCATGTACAGCACCATGGAATGAATGGAGCTATATAAATAATAATAATATACAATGTATCTGTAGAATGTAAGCCTGCAGGGGCAGGGTCCTCCTCCCTCTGTACCCGTCTATCATTGTTAGTTCTTTACTGTAAGTGATATCTGTATCTGGTATGTAACCTCTTCTCATGTACTGCACCATGGAATCAATGGTGCTATATAAATAATAATAATATACAATGTATCTGTAGAATGTAAGCCCCCAGGGGCCGGGTCCTCCTCCCTCTGTACCCATCTATCATTGTTAGTTCTTTACTGTAAGTGATATCTGTATCTGGTATGTAACCTCTTCTCATGTACAGCACCATGGAATCAATGGCGCTATATAAATAATAATAATTTACAATGTATCTGTAGAATGTAAGCCCCCAGGGGCAGGGTCCTCCTCCCTCTGTACCCGTCTATCATTGTTAGTTACTGTAAGTGATATCTGTATCTGGTATGTAACCTCTTCTCATGTACAGCGCCATGGCATCAATGGCGCTATATAAATAATAATAATATACAATGTATCTGTAGAATGTAAGCCTGCAGGGGCAGGGTCCTCCTCCCTCTGTACCCGTCTATCATTGTTAGTTACTGTAAGTGATATCTGTATCTGGTATGTAACCTCTTCTCATGTACAGCACCATGGCATCAATGGCGCTATATAAATAATAATAATATACAATGTATCTGTAGAATGTAAGCCCCCAGGGGCAGGGTCCTCCTCCCTCTGTACCCGTCTATCATTGTTAGTTCTTTACTGTAAGTGATATCTGTATCTGGTATGTAACCTCTTCTCATGTACAGCACCATGGAATCAATGGAGCTATATAAATAATAATAATATACAATGTATCTGTAGAATGTAAGCCCCCAGGGGCAGGGTCCTCCTCCCTCTGTACCCGTCTATCATTGTTAGTTACTGTAAGTGATATCTGTATCTGGTATGTAACCCCTTCTCATGTACAGCACCATGGCATCAATGGTGCTATATAAATAATAATAATATACAATGTATCTGTAGAATGTAAGCCTGCAGGGGCAGGGTCCTCCTCCCTCTGTACCCGTCTATCATTGTTAGTTCTTTACTGTAAGTGATATCTGTATCTGGTTTGTAACCTCTTCTCATGTACTGCACCATGGAATCAATGGTGCTATATAAATAATAATAATATACAATGTATCTGTAGAATGTAAGCCCCCAGGGGCCGGGTCCTCCTCCCTCTGTACCCGTCTATCATTGTTAGTTCTTTACTGTATCTGGTATGTAACCCCTTCTCATGTACAGCACCATGGAATCAATGGCTCTATATAAATAATAATAATATACAATGTATCTGTAGAATGTAAGCCCGCAGGGGCAGGGTCCTCCTCCCTCTGCACCCGTCTATCATTGTTAGTTCTTTACTGTAAGTGATATCTGTATCTGGTATGTAACCCCTTCTCATGTACAGCACCATGGAATCAATGGCACTATATAAATAATAATAATATACAATGTATCTGTAGAATGTAAGCCCGCAGGGGCAGGGTCCTCCTCCCTCTGTACCCGTCTATCATTGTTAGTTCTTTACTGTAAGTGATATCTGTATCTGGCATGTAACCCCTTCTCATGTACAGCACCATGGAATCAATGGAGCTATATAAATAATAATAATATACAATGTATCTGTAGAATGTAAGCCTGCAGGGGCAGGGTCCTCCTCCCTCTGTACCCGTCTATCATTGTTAGTTCTTTACTGTAAGTGATATCTGTATCTGGTATGTAACCTCTTCTCATGTACAGCGCCATGGAATCAATGGCGCTATATAAATAATGATAATATACAATGTATCTGTAGAATGCAAGCCCGCAGGGGCAGGGTCCTCCTCCCTCTGTACCCGTCTATCATTGTTAGTTCTTTACTGTAAGTGATATCTGTATCTGGTATGTAACCCCTACTCATGTACAGCACCATGGCATCAATGGCGCTATATAAATAATATTAATATACAATGTATCTGTAGAATGTAAGCCCCAGGGGCAGGGTCCTCCTCCCTCTGTACCCGTCTATCATTGTTAGTTCTTTACTGTAAGTGATATCTGTATCTGGTATGTAATCCCTTCTCATGTACAGCACCATGGCATCAATGGAGCTATATAAATAATAATAATATACAATGTATCTGTAGAATGTAAGCCCCCAGGGGCAGGGTCCTCCTCCCTCTGTACCCATCTATCATTGTTAGTTTACTGTAAGTGATATCTGTATCTGGTATGTAATCCCTTCTCCTGTACAGCACCATGGCATCAATGGAGCTATATAAATAATGATAATATACAATGTATCTGTAGAATGTAAGCCCGCAGGGGCAGGGTCCTCCTCCCTCTGTACCCGTCTATCATTGTTAGTTCTTTACTTTAAGTGATATCTGTATCTGGTATGTAACCCCTTCTCATGTACAGCACAATGGAATCAATGAAGCTATATAAATAATAATAATATACAATGTATCTGTAGAATGTAAGCCCCCAGGGGCAGGGTCCTCCTCCCTCTGTACCCGTCTATCATTGTTAGTTACTGTACGTGATATCTGTATCTGGTATGTAACCCCTTCTCATGTACAGCGCCATGGAATCAATGGTGCTATATAAATAATAATAATATACAATGTATCTGTAGAATGTAAGCCTGCAGGGGCAGGGTCCTCCTCCCTCTGTACCCGTCTATCATTGTTAGTTCTTTACTGTAAGTGATATCTGTATCTGGTATGTAACCTCTTCTCATGTACAGCGCCATGGAATCAATGGCGCTTTATAAATAATGATAATATACAATGTATCTGTAGAATGTAAGCCCGCAGGGGCAGGGTCCTCCTCCCTCTGTACCCGTCTATCATTGTTAGTTCTTTACTGTAAGTGATATCTGTATCTGGTATGTAACCCCTTCTCATGTACAGCACCATGGCATCAATGGAGCTATATAAATAATAATAATATACAATGTATCTGTAGAATGTAAGCCCCCAGGGGCAGGGTCCTCCTCCCTCTGTACCCGTCTATCATTGTTAGTTTACTGTAAGTGATATCTGTATCTGGTATGTAACCCCTTCTCATGTACAGCACCATGGAATCAATGGCGCTATATAAATAATAATAATATACAATGTATCTGCAGAATGTAAGCCCCCAGGGGCAGGGTCCTCCTCCCTCTGTACCCGTCTATCATTGTTAGTTACTGTAAGTGATATCTGTATCTGGTATGTAACCCCTTCTCATGTACAGCGCCATGGAATCAATGGTGCTATATAAATAATAATAATATACAATGTATCTGTAGAATGTAAGCCCGCAGGGGCAGGGTCCTCCTCCCTCTGTACCAGTCTATCATTTTTAGTTCTTTACTGTAAGTGATATCTGTATCTGGTATGTAACCCCTTCTCATGTACAACACCATGGAATCAATGGCGCTATATAAATAATAATAATATACAATGTATCTGTAGAATGTAAGCCCCCGGGGGCAGGGTCCTCCTCCCTCTGTACCCGTCTATCATTGTTAGTTACTGTAAGTGATATCTGTATCTGGTATGTAACCCCTTCTCATGTACAGCACCATGGCATCAATGGCTCTATATAAATAATAATAATATACAATGTATCTGTAGAATGTAAGCCCGCAGGGGCAGGGTCCTCCTCCCTCTGTACCCGTCTATCATTGTTAGTTCTTTACTGTAAGTGATATCTGTATCTGGTATGTAACCCCTTCTCATGTACAGCACCATGGCATCAATGGTGCTATATAAATAATAATAATAATATACAATGTATCTGTAGAATGAAAGCCTCCAGGGGCAGGGTCCTCCTCCCTCTGTACCCGTCTATCATTGTTAGTTACTGTAAGTGATATCTGTATCTGGTATGTAACCTCTTCTCATGTACAGCACCATGGAATCAATGGAGCTATATAAATAATAATAATATACAATGTATCTGTAGAATGTAAGCCCGCAGGGGCAGGGTCCTCCTCCCTCTGTACCCGTCTATCATTGTTAGTTCTTTACTGTAAGTGATATCTATATCTGGTATGTAACCTCTTCTCATGTACAGCGCCATGGAATCAATGGCGCTTTATAAATAATGATAATATACAATGTATCTGTAGAATGTAAGCCCGCAGGGGCAGGGTCCTCCTCCCTCTGTACCCATCTATCATTGTTAGTTCTTTACTGTAAGTGATATCTGTATCTGGTATGTAACCCCTTCTCATGTACAACACCATGGCATCAATGGCGCTATATAAATAATAATAATATACAATGTATCTGTAGAATGTAAGCCCCAGGGGCAGGGTCCTTCTCCCTCTGTACCCGTCTATCATTGTTAGTTCTTTACTGTAAGTGATATCTGTATCTGGTATGTAACCCCTTCTCATGTACAGCACCATGGCATCAATGGAGCTATATAAATAATAATAATATACAATGTATCTGTAGAATGTAAGCCCCCAGGGGCAGGGTCCTCCTCCCTCTGTACCCGTCTATCATTGTTAGTTTACTGTAAGTGATATCTGTATCTGGTATGTAACCCCTTCTCATGTACAGCACCATGGAATCAATGGCGCTATATAAATAATAATAATATACAATGTATCTGTAGAATGTAAGCCCCCAGGGGCAGGGTCCTCCTCCCTCTGTACCCGTCTATCATTGTTAGTTACTGTAAGTGATATCTGTATCTGGTATGTAACCCCTTCTCATGTACAGCGCCATGGAATCAATGGCTCTATATAAATAATAATAATATACAATGTATCTGTAGAATGTAAGCCCCCAGGGGCAGGGTCCTCCTTCCCCTGTACCCGTCTATCATTGTTAGTTCTTTACTATAAGTGATATCTATATCTGGTATGTAACCTCTTCTCATGTACAGCGCCATGGCATCAATGGCGCTATATAAATAATAATAATATACAATGCATCTGTAGAATGTAAGCCTGCAGGGGAAGGGTCCTCCTCCCTCTGTACCCGTCTATCATTGTTAGTTACTGTAAGTGATATCTGTATCTGGTATGTAACCTCTTCTCATGTACAGCACCATGGCATCAATGGCTCTATATAAATAATAATAATATACAATGTATCTGTAGAATGTAAGCCCGCAGGGGCAGGGTCCTCCTCCCTCTGTACCCGTCTATCATTGTTAGTTCTTTACTGTAAGTGATATCTGTATCTGGTATGTAACCCCTTCTCATGTACAGCACCATGGCATCAATGGTGCTATATAAATAATAATAATAATGTACAATGTATCTGTAGAATGAAAGCCTCCAGGGGCAGGGTCCTCCTCCCTCTGTACCCATCTATCATTGTTAGTTACTGTAAGTGATATCTGTATCTGGTATGTAACCTCTTCTCATGTACAGCACCATGGAATCAATGGAGCTATATAAATAATAATAATATACAATGTATCTGTAGAATGTAAGCCCCCAGGGGCAGGGTCCTCCTCCCTCTGTACCCGTCTATCATTGTTAGTTTACTGTAAGTGATATCTGTATTTGGTATGTAACCTCTTCTCATGTACAGCACCATGGCATCAATGGCTCTATATAAATAATAATAATATACAATGTATCTGTAGAATGTAAGCCCCCAGGGGCAGGGTCCTCCTCCCCCTGTACCCGTCTATCATTGTTAGTTCTTTACTGTAAGTGATATCTGTATCTGGTATGTAACCTCTTCTCATGTACAGCGCCATGGCATCAATGGCGCTATATAAATAATAATAATATACAATGCATCTGTAGAATGTAAGCCTGCAGGGGCAGGGTCCTCCTCCCTCTGTACCCGTCTATCATTGTTAGTTACTGTAAGTGATATCTGTATCTGGTATGTAACCCCTTCTCATGTACAGCACCAT
This sequence comes from Phyllobates terribilis, assembly GCF_046119375.1. Classification (NCBI taxonomy): domain Eukaryota; kingdom Metazoa; phylum Chordata; class Amphibia; order Anura; family Dendrobatidae; genus Phyllobates; species Phyllobates terribilis. The sequence goes on along the minus strand of NW_027362768.1, from coordinate 202,477,845 downwards.
GGAATCAATGGAGCTATATAAATAATAATAATATACAATGTATCTGTAGAATGTAAGCCCCCAGCGGCAGGGTCCTCCTCCCTCTGTACTCGTCTATCATTGTTAGTTCTTTACTGTAAGTGATATCTGTATCTGGTATGTAACCCCTTCTCATGTAGAGCACCATGGCATCAATGGAGCTATATAAATAATAATAATATACAATGTATCTGTAGAATGTAAGCCCGCAGGGGCAGGGTCCTCCTCCCTCTGTACCCGTCTATCATTGTTAGTTCTTTACTGTAAGTGATATCTGTATCTGGTATGTAACCCCTTCTCATGTACAGCGCCATGGAATCAATGATAATATACAATGTATCTGTAGAATGTAAGCCCCCAAGGGCAGGGTCCTTCTCCCTCTGTACCCATCTATCATTGTCAGTTCTTTACTGTAAGTGATATCTGTATCTGGTATGTAACCCCTTCTCATGTACAGCGCCATGGAATCAATGGCGCTATATAAATAATAATAATATACAATGTATCTGTAGAATGTAAGCCCGCAGGGGCAGGGTCCTCCTCCCTCTGTACCCGTCTATCATTGTTAGTTCTTTACTGTAAGTGATATCTGTATCTGGTATGTAACCCCTTCTCATGTACAGCGCCATGGCATCAATGGCTCTATATAAATAATAATAATATACAATGTATCTGTAGAATGTAAGCCCCCAAGGGCATGGTCCTTCTCCCTCTGTACCCATCTATCATTGTTAGTTCTTTACTGTAAGTGATATCTGTATCTGGTATGTAACCTCTTCTCATGTACAGCGCCATGGAATCAATGGCGCTATATTAATAATGATAATATACAATGTATCTGTAGAATGTAAGCCCCCAAGGGCAGGGTCCTTCTCCCTCTGTACCCGTCTATCATTGTTAGTTTACTGTAAGTGATAACTGTATCTGGTATGTAACCCCTTCTCATGTACAGCACCATGGAATCAATGGTGCTATATAAATAATAATAATATACAATGTATCTGTAGAATGTAAGCCCGCAGGGGCCGGGTCCTCCTCCCTCTGTACCCATCTATCATTGTTAGTTCTTTACTGTAAGTGATATCTGTATCTGGTATGTAACCTCTTCTCATGTACAGCGCCATGGCATCAATGGCTCTATATAAATAATAATAATATACAATGTATCTGTAGAATGTAAGCCCGCAGGGGCCGGGTCCTCCTCCCTCTGTACCAGTCTATCATTGTTAGTTCTTTACTGTAAGTGATATCTGTATCTGGTATGTAACCCCTTCTCATGTACAGCACCATGGAATCAATGGCTCTATATAAATAATAATAATATACAATGTATCTGTAGAATGTAAGCCCGCAGGGGCCGGGTCCTCCTCCCTCTGTACCCGTCTATCATTGTTCGTTCTTTACTGTAAGTGATATCTATATCTGGTATGTAACCCCTTCTCATGTACAGCACCATGGAATCAATGGAGCTATATAAATAATAATAATATACAATGTATCTGTAGAATGTAAGCCCCCAGGGGCAGGGTCCTCCTCCCTCTCTACCCGTCTATCATTGTTAGTTACTGTAAGTGATATCTGTATCTGGTATGTAACCCCTTCTCATGTACAGCACCATGGAATCAATGGTGCTATATAAATAATAATAATATACAATGTATCTGTAGAATGTAAGCCCGCAGGGGCAGGGTCCTCCTCCCTCTGTACCCGTCTATCATTATTAGTTCTTTACTGTAAGTGATATCTGTATCTGGTATGTAACCCCTTATGTACAGCACCATGGAATCAATGGCGCTATATAAATAATAATAATATACAATGTATCTGTAGAATGTAAGCCCGCAGGGGCAGTGTCCTCCTCCCTCTGTACCCATCTATCATTGTTAGTTCTTTACTGTAAGTGATATCTGTATCTGGTATCTAACCCCTTCTCATGTACAGCGCCATGGCATCAATGGCTCTATATAAATAATAATAATATAAAATGTATCTGTAGAATGTAAGCCCGCAGGGGCCGGGTCCTCCTCCCTCTGTACCAGTCTATCATTGTTAGTTCTTTACTGTAAGTGATATCTGTATCTGGTATGTAACCCCTTCTCATGTACATCACCATGGAATCAATGGCTCTATATAAATAATAATAATATACAATGTATCTGTAGAATGTAAGCCCGCAGGGGCCGGGTCCTCCTCCCTCTGTACCGGTCTATCATTGTTCGTTCTTTACTGTAAGTCATATCTATATCTGGTATGTAACCCCTTCTCATGTACAGCACCATGGAATCAATGGAGCTATATAAATAATAATAATATACAATGTATCTGTAGAATGTAAGCCCCCAGGGGCAGGGTCCTCCTCCCTCTCTACCCGTCTATCATTGTTAGTTACTGTAAGTGATATCTGTATCTGGTATGTAACCCCTTCTCATGTACAGCACCATGGAATCAATGGTGCTATATAAATAATAATAATATACAATGTATCTGTAGAATGTAAGCCCGCAGAGGCAGGGTCCTCCTCCCTCTGTACCCGTCTATCATTGTTAGTTCTTTACTGTAAGTGATATCTGTATCTGGTATGTAACCCCTTCCCATGTACAGCACCATGGCATCAATGGAGCTATATAAATAATAATAATATACAATGTATCTGTAGAATGTAAGCCCACAGGGGCAGGGTCCTCCTCCCTCTGTACCCGTCTATCATTGTTAGTTCTTTACTGTAAGTGATATCTGTATCTGGTATGTAACTCCTTCTCATGTACAGCACCATGGCATCAATGGAGCTATATAAATAATAATAATATACAATGTGTCTGTAGAATGTAAGCCCGCAGGGGCAGGTTCCTCCTCCCTCTGTACCCGTCTATCATTGTTAGTTCTTTACTGTAAGTGATATCTGTATCTGGTATGTAACCCCTTCTCATGTACAGCACCATGGCATCAATGGTGCTATATAAATAATAATAATAATATACAATGTATCTGTAGAATGAAAGCCTCCAGGGGCAGGGTCCTCCTCCCTCTGTACCCGTCTATCATTGTTAGTTACTGTAAGTGATATCTGTATCTGGTATGTAACCTCTTCTCATGTACAGCACCATGGAATCAATGGAGCTATATAAATAATAATAATATACAATGTATCTGTAGAATGTAAGCCCCCAGGGGCAGGGTCCTCCTCCCTCTGTACCCGTCTATCATTGTTAGTTTACTGTAAGTGATATCTGTATTTGTTATGTAACCTCTTCTCATGTACAGCACCATGGCATCAATGGCTCTATATAAATAATAATAATATACAATGTATCTGTAGAATGTAAGACCCCAGGGGCAGGGTCCTCCTCCCCCTGTACCCCTCTATCATTGTTAGTTCTTTACTGTAAGTGATATCTGTATCTGGTATGTAACCTCTTCTCATGTACAGCGCCATGGCATCAATGGCTCTATATAAATAATAATAATATACAATGTATCTGTAGAATGTAAGCCCGCAGGGGCCGGGTCCTCCTCCCTCTGTACCCGTCTATCATTGTTCGTTCTTTACTGTAAGTGATATCTATATCTGGTATGTAACCCCTTCTCATGTACAGCACCATGGAATCAATGGAGCTATATAAATAATAATAATATACAATGTATCTGTAGAATGTAAGCCCCCAGGGGCAGGGTCCTCCTCCCTCTCTACCCGTCTATCATTGTTAGTTACTGTAAGTGATATCTGTATCTGGTATGTAACCCCTTCTCATGTACAGCACCATGGAATCAATGGTGCTATATAAATAATAATAATATACAATGTATCTGTAGAATGTAAGCCCGCAGGGGCAGGGTCCTCCTCCCTCTGTACCCGTCTATCATTATTAGTTCTTTACTGTAAGTGATATCTGTATCTGGTATGTAACCCCTTATGTACAGCACCATGGAATCAATGGCGCTATATAAATAATAATAATATACAATGTATCTGTAGAATGTAAGCCCGCAGGGGCAGTGTCCTCCTCCCTCTGTACCCATCTATCATTGTTAGTTCTTTACTGTAAGTGATATCTGTATCTGGTATCTAACCCCTTCTCATGTACAGCGCCATGGCATCAATGGCTCTATATAAATAATAATAATATAAAATGTATCTGTAGAATGTAAGCCCGCAGGGGCCGGGTCCTCCTCCCTCTGTACCAGTCTATCATTGTTAGTTCTTTACTGTAAGTGATATCTGTATCTGGTATGTAACCCCTTCTCATGTACATCACCATGGAATCAATGGCTCTATATAAATAATAATAATATACAATGTATCTGTAGAATGTAAGCCCGCAGGGGCCGGGTCCTCCTCCCTCTGTACCGGTCTATCATTGTTCGTTCTTTACTGTAAGTCATATCTATATCTGGTATGTAACCCCTTCTCATGTACAGCACCATGGAATCAATGGAGCTATATAAATAATAATAATATACAATGTATCTGTAGAATGTAAGCCCCCAGGGGCAGGGTCCTCCTCCCTCTCTACCCGTCTATCATTGTTAGTTACTGTAAGTGATATCTGTATCTGGTATGTAACCCCTTCTCATGTACAGCACCATGGAATCAATGGTGCTATATAAATAATAATAATATACAATGTATCTGTAGAATGTAAGCCCGCAGAGGCAGGGTCCTCCTCCCTCTGTACCCGTCTATCATTGTTAGTTCTTTACTGTAAGTGATATCTGTATCTGGTATGTAACCCCTTCCCATGTACAGCACCATGGCATCAATGGAGCTATATAAATAATAATAATATACAATGTATCTGTAGAATGTAAGCCCACAGGGGCAGGGTCCTCCTCCCTCTGTACCCGTCTATCATTGTTAGTTCTTTACTGTAAGTGATATCTGTATCTGGTATGTAACTCCTTCTCATGTACAGCACCATGGCATCAATGGAGCTATATAAATAATAATAATATACAATGTGTCTGTAGAATGTAAGCCCGCAGGGGCAGGTTCCTCCTCCCTCTGTACCCGTCTATCATTGTTAGTTCTTTACTGTAAGTGATATCTGTATCTGGTATGTAACCCCTTCTCATGTACAGCACCATGGCATCAATGGTGCTATATAAATAATAATAATAATATACAATGTATCTGTAGAATGAAAGCCTCCAGGGGCAGGGTCCTCCTCCCTCTGTACCCGTCTATCATTGTTAGTTACTGTAAGTGATATCTGTATCTGGTATGTAACCTCTTCTCATGTACAGCACCATGGAATCAATGGCTCTATATAAATAATAATAATATACAATGTATCTGTAGAATGTAAGACCCCAGGGGCAGGGTCCTCCTCCCCCTGTACCCCTCTATCATTGTTAGTTCTTTACTGTAAGTGATATCTGTATCTGGTATGTAACCTCTTCTCATGTACAGCGCCATGGCATCAATGGCGCTATATAAATAATAATAATATACAATGTATCTGTAGAATGTAAGCCTGCAGGGGCAGGGTCCTCCTCCCTCTGTACCCGTCTATCATTGTTAGTTACTGTAAGTGATATCTGTATCTGGTATGTAACCCCTTCTCATATACAACACCATGGAATCAATGGCGCTATATAAATAATAATAATATACAATGTATCTGTAGAATGTAAGCCCCCAGCGGCAGGGTCCTCCTTCCTCTGTACTCGTCTATCATTGTTAGTTCTTTACTGTAAGTGATATCTGTATCTGGTATGTAACCCCTTCTCATGTACAGCACCATGGAATCAATGGTGCTATATAAATAATAATAATATACAATGTATCTGTAGAATGTAAACCCGCAGGGGCAGGGTCCTCCTCCCTCTGTACCCGTCTATCATTGTTAGTTCTCTACTGTAAGTGATATCTGTATCTGGTATGTAACCCCTTCTCATGTACAGCGCCATGGAATCAATGGCTCTATATAAATAATAATAATATACAATGTATCTGTAGAATGTAAGCCCCCAGGGGCAGGGTCCTCCTCCCTCTGTACCCGTCTATCATTGTTAGTTTACTGTAAGTGATATCTGTATCTGGTATGTAACCCCTTCTCATGTACAGCGCCATGGAATCAATGGCTCTATATAAATAATAATAATATACAATGTATCTGTAGAATGTAAGCCCGCAGGGGCCGGGTCCTCCTCCCTCTGTACCCATCTATCATTGTTAGTTCTTTACTGTAAGTGATATCTGTATCTGGTATGTAACCCCTTCTCATGTACAGCGCCATGGCATCAATGGCTCTATATAAATAATAATAATATACAATGTATCTGTAGAATGTAAGCCCGCAGGGGCCGGGTCCTCCTCCCTCTGTACCAGTCTATCATTGTTAGTTCTTTACTGTAAGTGATATCTGTATCTGGTATGTAACCCCTTCTCATGTACAGCACCATGGAATCAATGGCTCTATATAAATAATAATAACATACAATGTATCTGTAGAATGTAAGCCCGCAGGGGCCGGGTCCTCCTCCCTCTGTACCCGTCTATCATTGTTCGTTCTTTACTGTAAGTGATATCTATATCTGGTATGTAACCCCTTCTCATGTACAGCACCATGGAATCAATGGAGCTATATAAATAATAATAATATACAATGTATCTGTAGAATGTAAGCCCCCAGGGGCAGGGTCCTCCTCCCTCTCTACCCGTCTATCATTGTTAGTTACTGTAAGTGATATCTGTATCTGGTATGTAACCCCTTCTCATGTACAGCACCATGGAATCAATGGTGCTATATAAATAATAATAATATACAATGTATCTGTAGAATGTAAGCCCGCAGGGGCAGGGTCCTCCTCCCTCTGTACCCGTCTATCATTGTTAGTTCTTTACTGTAAGTGATATCTGTATCTGGTATGTAACCCCTTATGTACAGCACCATGGAATCAATGGCGCTACATAAATAATAATAATATACAATGTATCTGTAGAATGTAAGCCCGCAGGGGCAGGGTCCTCCTCCCTCTGTACCCATCTATCATTGTTAGTTCTTTACTGTAAGTGATATCTGTATCTGGTATCTAACCCCTTCTCATGTACAGCGCCATGGCATCAATGGCTCTATATAAATAATAATAATATACAATGTATCTGTAGAATGTAAGCCCACAGGGGCCGGGTCCTCCTCCCTCTGTACCAGTCTATCATTGTTCGTTCTTTACTGTAAGTGATATCTGTATCTGGTATGTAACCCCTTCTCATGTACATCACCATGGAATCAATGGCTCTATATAAATAATAATAATATACAATGTATCTGTAGAATGTAAGCCCGCAGGGGCCGGGTCCTCCTCGCTCTGTACCCGTCTATCATTGTTCGTTCTTTACTGTAAGTGATATCTATATCTGGTATGTAACCCCTTCTCATGTACAGCACCATGGAATCAATGGAGCTATATAAATAATAATAATATACAATGTATCTGTAGAATGTAAGCCCCCAGGGGCAGGGTCCTCCTCCCTCTCTACCCGTCTATCATTGTTAGTTACTGTAAGTGATATCTGTATCTGGTATGTAACCCCTTCTCATGTACAGCACCATGGAATCAATGGTGCTATATAAATAATAACAATATACAATGTATCTGTAGAATGTAAGCCCGCAGGGGCAGGGTCCTCCTCCCTCTGTACCCGTCTATCATTGTTAGTTCTTTACTGTAAGTGATATCTGTATCTGGTATGTAACCCCTTCTCATGTACAGCACCATGGCATCAATGGAGCTATATAAATAATAATAATATACAATGTATCTGTAGAATGTAAGCCCACAGGGGCAGGGTCCTCCTCCCTCTGTACCCGTCTATCATTGTTAGTTCTTTACTGTAAGTGATATCTGTATCTGGTATGTAACTCCTTCTCATGTACAGCACCATGGCATCAATGGAGCTATATAAATAATAATAATATACAATGTGTCTGTAGAATGTAAGCCCGCAGGGGCAGGTTCCTCCTCCCTCTGTACCCGTCTATCATTGTTAGTTCTTTACTGTAAGTGATATCTGTATCTGCTTTGTAACCCCTTCTCATGTACAGCAACATGGCATCAATGGTGCTATATAAATAATAATAATAATATACAATGTATCTGTAGAATGAAAGCCTCCAGGGGCAGGGTCCTCCTCCCTCTGTACCCGTCTATCATTGTTAGTTACTGTAAGTGATATCTGTATCTGGTATGTAACCTCTTCTCATGTACAGCACCATGGAATCAATGGAGCTATATAAATAATAATAATATACAATGTATCTGTAGAATGTAAGCCCCCAGGGGCAGGGTCCTCCTCCCTCTGTACCCGTCTATCATTGTTAGTTTACTGTAAGTGATATCTGTATTTGTTATGTAACCTCTTCTCATGTACAGCACCATGGCATCAATGGCTCTATATAAATAATAATAATATACAATGTATCTGTAGAATGTAAGCCCCCAGGGGCAGGGTCCTCCTCCCCCTGTACCCGTCTATCATTGTTAGTTCTTTACTGTAAGTGATATATGTATCTGGTATGTAACCCCTTCTCATGTACAGCGCCATGGAATCAATGGCGCTATATAAATAATAATAATATACAATGTATCTGTAGAATGTAAGCCCCCAGGGGCAGGGTCCTCCTCCCCCTGTACCCGTCTATCATTGTTAGTTCTTTACTGTAAGTGATATCTGTATCTGGTATGTAACCTCTTCTCATGTACAGCGCCATGGCATCAATGGCGCTATATAAATAATAATAAAATACAATGTATCTGTAGAATGTAAGCCTGCAGGGGCAGGGTCCTCCTCCCTCTGTACCCGTCTATCATTGTTAGTTACTGTAAGTGATATCTGTATCTGGTATGTAACCCCTTCTCATATACAACACCATGGAATCAATGGCGCTATATAAATAATAATAATATACAATGTATCTGTAGAATGTAAGCCCCCAGCGGCAGGGTCCTCCTTCCTCTGTACTCGTCTATCATTGTTAGTTCTTTACTGTAAGTGATATCTGTATCTGGTATGTAACCCCTTCTCATGTACAGCACCATGGCATCAATGGAGCTATATAAATAATAATAATATACAATGTATCTGTAGAATGTAAACCTGCAGGGGCAGGGTCCTCCTCCCTCTGTACCCGTCTATCATTGTTAGTTCTCTACTGTAAGTGATATCTGTATCTGGTATGTAACCCCTTCTCATGTACAGCGCCATGGAATCAATGGCTCTATATAAATAATAATAATATACAATGTATCTGTAGAATGTAAGCCCCCAGGGGCAGGGTCCTCCTCCCTCTGTACCCGTCTATCATTGTTAGTTTACTGTAAGTGATATCTGTATCTGGTATGTAACCCCTTCTCATGTACAGCACCATGGCATCAATGGCTCTATATAAATAATAATAATATACAATGTATCTGTAGAATGTAAGCCCGCAGGGGCCGGGTCCTCCTCCCTCTGTACCAGTCTATCATTGTTAGTTCTTTACTGTAAGTGATATCTGTATCTGGTATGTAACCCCTTCTCATGTACAGCACCATGGAATCAATGGCTCTATATAAATAATAATAACATACAATGTATCTGTAGAATGTAAGCCCGCAGGGGCCGGGTCCTCCTCCCTCTGTACCCGTCTATCATTGTTCGTTCTTTACTGTAAGTGATATCTATATCTGGTATGTAACCCCTTCTCATGTACAGCACCATGGAATCAATGGAGCTATATAAATAATAATAATATACAATGTATCTGTAGAATGTAAGCCCCCAGGGGCAGGGTCCTCCTCCCTCTCTACCCGTCTATCATTGTTAGTTACTGTAAGTGATATCTGTATCTGGTATGTAACCCCTTCTCATGTACAGCACCATGGAATCAATGGTGCTATATAAATAATAATAATATACAATGTATCTGTAGAATGTAAGCCCGCAGGGGCAGGGTCCTCCTCCCTCTGTACCCGTCTATCATTGTTAGTTCTTTACTGTAAGTGATATCTGTATCTGGTATGTAACCCCTTATGTACAGCACCATGGAATCAATGGCGCTATATAAATAATAATAATATACAATGTATCTGTAGAATGTAAGCCCGCAGGGGCAGGGTCCTCCTCCCTCTGTACCCATCTATCATTGTTAGTTCTTTACTGTAAGTGATATCTGTATCTGGTATCTAACCCCTTCTCATGTACAGCGCCATGGCATCAATGGCTCTATATAAATAATAATAATATACAATGTATCTGTAGAATGTAAGCCCACAGGGGCCGGGTCCTCCTCCCTCTGTACCAGTCTATCATTGTTAGTTCTTTACTGTAAGTGATATCTGTATCTGGTATGTAACCCCTTCTCATGTACATCACCATGGAATCAATGGCTCTATATAAATAATAATAATATACAATGTATCTGTAGAATGTAAGCCCGCAGGGGCCGGGTCCTCCTCGCTCTGTACCCGTCTATCATTGTTAGTTCTTTACTGTAAGTGATATCTATATCTGGTATGTAACCCCTTCTCATGTACAGCACCATGGAATCAATGGAGCTATATAAATAATAATAATATACAATGTATCTGTAGAATGTAAGGCCCCAGGGGCACGGTCCTCCTCCCTCTCTACCCGTCTATCATTGTTAGTTACTGTAAGTGATATCTGTATCTGGTATGTAACCCCTTCTCATGTACAGCACCATGGAATCAATGGTGCTATATAAATAATAACAATATACAATGTATCTGTAGAATGTAAGCCCGCAGGGGCAGGGTCCTCCTCCCTCTGTACCCGTCTATCATTGTTAGTTCTTTACTGTAAGTGATATCTGTATCTGGTATGTAACCCCTTCTCATGTACAGCACCATGGCATCAATGGAGCTATATAAATAATAATAATATACAATGTATCTGTAGAATGTAAGCCCACAGGGGCAGGGTCCTCCTCCCTCTGTACCCGTCTATCATTGTTAGTTCTTTACTGTAAGTGATATCTGTATCTGGTATGTAACTCCTTCTCATGTACAGCACCATGGCATCAATGGAGCTATATAAATAATAATAATATACAATGTGTCTGTAGAATGTAAGCCCGCAGGGGCAGGTTCCTCCTCCCTCTGTACCCGTCTATCATTGTTAGTTCTTTACTGTAAGTGATATCTGTATCTGGTATGTAACCCCTTCTCATGTACAGCACCATGGCATCAATGGTGCTATATAAATAATAATAATAATATACAATGTATCTGTAGAATGAAAGCCTCCAGGGGCAGGGTCCTCCTCCCTCTGTACCCGTCTATCATTGTTAGTTACTGTAAGTGATATCTGTATCTGGTATGTAACCTCTTCTCATGTACAGCACCATGGAATCAATGGAGCTATATAAATAATAATAATATACAATGTATCTGTAGAATGTAAGCCCCCAGGGGCAGGGTCCTCCTCCCTCTGTACCCGTCTATCATTGTTAGTTTACTGTAAGTGATATCTGTATTTGTTATGTAACCTCTTCTCATGTACAGCACCATGGCATCAATGGCTCTATATAAATAATAATAATATACAATGTATCTGTAGAATGTAAGCCCCCAGGGGCAGGGTCCTCCTCCCCCTGTACCCATCTATCATTGTTAGTTCTTTACTGTAAGTGATATCTGTATCTGGTATGTAACCTCTTCTCATGTACAGCGCCATGGCATCAATGGCGCTATATAAATAATAATAAAATACAATGTATCTGTAGAATGTAAGCCTGCAGGGGCAGGGTCCTCCTCCCTCTGTACCCGTCTATCATTGTTAGTTACTGTAAGTGATATCTGTATCTGGTATGTAACCCCTTCTCATATACAACACCAAGGAATCAATGGCGCTATATAAATAATAATAATATACAATGTATCTGTAGAATGTAAGCCCCCAGCGGCAGGGTCCTCCTTCCTCTGTACTCGTCTATCATTGTTAGTTCTTTACTGTAAGTGATATCTGTATCTGGTATGTAACCCCTTCTCATGTACAGCACCATGGCATCAATGGAGCTATATAAATAATAATAATATACAATGTATCTGTAGAATGTAAGCCCGCAGGGGCAGGGTCCTCCTCCCTCTGTACCCGTCTATCATTGTTAGTTCTTTACTGTAAGTGATATCTGTATCTGGTATGTAACCCCTTCTCATGTACATCGCCATGGAATCAATGGCGCTATATAAATAATAATAATATACAATGTATCTGTAGAATGTAAGCCCGCAGGGGCCGGGTCCTCCTCCCTCTGTACCCGTCTATCATTATTAGTTCTTTACTGTAAGTCATATCTGTATCTGGTATGTAACCCCTTCTCATGTACAGCGCCATGGCATCAATGGCTCTATATAAATAATAATAATATACAATGTATCTGTAAAGTGTAAGCCCCAGGGGCAGGGTCCTCCTCCCTCTGTACCCATCTATCATTGTTAGTTACTGTAAGTGATATCTGTATCTGGTATGTAACCCCTTCTCATGTACAGCACCATGGAATCAATGGAGCTATATAAATAATAATAATATACAATGTATCTGTAGAATGTAAGCCCCAGGGGCAGGGTCCTCCTCCCTCTGTATCCGTCTATCATTGTTCGTTCTTTACTGTAAGTGATATCTATATCTGGTATGTAACCCCTTCTCATGTACAGCACCATGGAATCAATGGAGCTATATAAATAATAATAATATACAATGTATCTGTAGAATGTAAGCCCCCAGGGGCAGGGTCCTCCTCCCTCTCTACCCGTCTATCATTGTTAGTTACTGTAAGTGATATCTGTATCTGGTATGTAACCCCTTATCATGTACAGCACCATGGAATCAATGGTGCTATATAAATAATAATAATATACAATGTATCTGTAGAATGTAAGCCCGCAGGGGCAGGGTCCTCCTCCCTCTGTACCCGTCTGTCATTGTTAGTTCTTTACTGTAAGTGATATCTGTATCTGGTGTGTAACCCCTTCTCATGTACAGCACCATGGAATCAATGGCTCTATATAAATAATAATAATATACAATGTGTCTGTAGAATGTAAGCCCGCAGGGGCAGGGTCCTCCTCCATCTGTACCCGCCTATCATTGTTAGTACTTTACTGTAAGTGATATCTGTATCTGGTATGTAACCCCTTCTCATGTACAGCACCATGGCATCAATGGAGCTATATAAATAATAATAATATACAATGTATCTGTAGAATGTAAGCCCGCAGGGGCAGGGTCCTCCTCCCTCTGTACCCGTCTATCATTGTTAGTTCTTTACTGTAAGTGATATCTGTATCTGGTATGTAACCCCTTCTCATGTACAGCACCATGGCATCAATGGAGCTATATAAATAATAATAATATACAATGTGTCTGTAGAATGTAAGCCCGCAGGGGCAGGGTCCTCCTCCATCTGTACCCGCCTATCATTGTTAGTACTTTACTGTAAGTGATATCTGTATCTGGTATGTAACCCCTTCTCATGTACAGCGCCATGGAATCAATGGCTCTATATAAATAATAATAATATACAATGTATCTGTAGAATGTAAGCCCCCAGGGGCAGGTTCCTCCTCCCTCTGTACCCGTCTATCATTGTTAGTTCTTTACTGTAAGTGATATCTGTATCTGCTTTGTAACCCCTTCTCATGTACAGCAACATGGCATCAATGGTGCTATATAAATAATAATAATAATATACAATGTATCTGTAGAATGAAAGCCTCCAGGGGCAGGGTCCTCCTCCCTCTGTACCCGTCTATCATTGTTAGTTACTGTAAGTGATATCTGTATCTGGTATGTAACCTCTTCTCATGTACAGCACCATGGAATCAATGGAGCTATATAAATAATAATAATATACAATGTATCTGTAGAATGTAAGCCCCCAGGGGCAGGGTCCTCCTCCCTCTGTACCCGTCTATCATTGTTAGTTTACTGTAAGTGATATCTGTATTTGTTATGTAACCTCTTCTCATGTACAGCACCATGGCATCAATGGCTCTATATAAATAATAATAATATACAATGTATCTGTAGAATGTAAGCCCCCAGGGGCAGGGTCCTCCTCCCCCTGTACCCGTCTATCATTGTTAGTTCTTTACTGTAAGTGATATATGTATCTGGTATGTAACCCCTTCTCATGTACAGCGCCATGGAATCAATGGCGCTATATAAATAATAATAATATACAATGTATCTGTAGAATGTAAGCCCCCAGGGGCAGGGTCCTCCTCCCCCTGTACCCGTCTATCATTGTTAGTTCTTTACTGTAAGTGATATCTGTATCTGGTATGTAACCTCTTCTCATGTACAGCGCCATGGCATCAATGGCGCTATATAAATAATAATAAAATACAATGTATCTGTAGAATGTAAGCCTGCAGGGGCAGGGTCCTCCTCCCTCTGTACCCGTCTATCATTGTTAGTTACTGTAAGTGATATCTGTATCTGGTATGTAACCCCTTCTCATATACAACACCATGGAATCAATGGCGCTATATAAATAATAATAATATACAATGTATCTGTAGAATGTAAGCCCCCAGCGGCAGGGTCCTCCTTCCTCTGTACTCGTCTATCATTGTTAGTTCTTTACTGTAAGTGATATCTGTATCTGGTATGTAACCCCTTCTCATGTACAGCACCATGGCATCAATGGAGCTATATAAATAATAATAATATACAATGTATCTGTAGAATGTAAACCTGCAGGGGCAGGGTCCTCCTCCCTCTGTACCCGTCTATCATTGTTAGTTCTCTACTGTAAGTGATATCTGTATCTGGTATGTAACCCCTTCTCATGTACAGCGCCATGGAATCAATGGCTCTATATAAATAATAATAATATACAATGTATCTGTAGAATGTAAGCCCCCAGGGGCAGGGTCCTCCTCCCTCTGTACCCGTCTATCATTGTTAGTTTACTGTAAGTGATATCTGTATCTGGTATGTAACCCCTTCTCATGTACAGCACCATGGCATCAATGGCTCTATATAAATAATAATAATATACAATGTATCTGTAGAATGTAAGCCCGCAGGGGCCGGGTCCTCCTCCCTCTGTACCAGTCTATCATTGTTAGTTCTTTACTGTAAGTGATATCTGTATCTGGTATGTAACCCCTTCTCATGTACAGCACCATGGAATCAATGGCTCTATATAAATAATAATAACATACAATGTATCTGTAGAATGTAAGCCCGCAGGGGCCGGGTCCTCCTCCCTCTGTACCCGTCTATCATTGTTCGTTCTTTACTGTAAGTGATATCTATATCTGGTATGTAACCCCTTCTCATGTACAGCACCATGGAATCAATGGAGCTATATAAATAATAATAATATACAATGTATCTGTAGAATGTAAGCCCCCAGGGGCAGGGTCCTCCTCCCTCTCTACCCGTCTATCATTGTTAGTTACTGTAAGTGATATCTGTATCTGGTATGTAACCCCTTCTCATGTACAGCACCATGGAATCAATGGTGCTATATAAATAATAATAATATACAATGTATCTGTAGAATGTAAGCCCGCAGGGGCAGGGTCCTCCTCCCTCTGTACCCGTCTATCATTGTTAGTTCTTTACTGTAAGTGATATCTGTATCTGGTATGTAACCCCTTATGTACAGCACCATGGAATCAATGGCGCTATATAAATAATAATAATATACAATGTATCTGTAGAATGTAAGCCCGCAGGGGCAGGGTCCTCCTCCCTCTGTACCCATCTATCATTGTTAGTTCTTTACTGTAAGTGATATCTGTATCTGGTATCTAACCCCTTCTCATGTACAGCGCCATGGCATCAATGGCTCTATATAAATAATAATAATATACAATGTATCTGTAGAATGTAAGCCCACAGGGGCCGGGTCCTCCTCCCTCTGTACCAGTCTATCATTGTTAGTTCTTTACTGTAAGTGATATCTGTATCTGGTATGTAACCCCTTCTCATGTACATCACCATGGAATCAATGGCTCTATATAAATAATAATAATATACAATGTATCTGTAGAATGTAAGCCCGCAGGGGCCGGGTCCTCCTCGCTCTGTACCCGTCTATCATTGTTAGTTCTTTACTGTAAGTGATATCTATATCTGGTATGTAACCCCTTCTCATGTACAGCACCATGGAATCAATGGAGCTATATAAATAATAATAATATACAATGTATCTGTAGAATGTAAGGCCCCAGGGGCACGGTCCTCCTCCCTCTCTACCCGTCTATCATTGTTAGTTACTGTAAGTGATATCTGTATCTGGTATGTAACCCCTTCTCATGTACAGCACCATGGAATCAATGGTGCTATATAAATAATAACAATATACAATGTATCTGTAGAATGTAAGCCCGCAGGGGCAGGGTCCTCCTCCCTCTGTACCCGTCTATCATTGTTAGTTCTTTACTGTAAGTGATATCTGTATCTGGTATGTAACCCCTTCTCATGTACAGCACCATGGCATCAATGGAGCTATATAAATAATAATAATATACAATGTATCTGTAGAATGTAAGCCCACAGGGGCAGGGTCCTCCTCCCTCTGTACCCGTCTATCATTGTTAGTTCTTTACTGTAAGTGATATCTGTATCTGGTATGTAACTCCTTCTCATGTACAGCACCATGGCATCAATGGAGCTATATAAATAATAATAATATACAATGTGTCTGTAGAATGTAAGCCCGCAGGGGCAGGTTCCTCCTCCCTCTGTACCCGTCTATCATTGTTAGTTCTTTACTGTAAGTGATATCTGTATCTGGTATGTAACCCCTTCTCATGTACAGCACCATGGCATCAATGGTGCTATATAAATAATAATAATAATATACAATGTATCTGTAGAATGAAAGCCTCCAGGGGCAGGGTCCTCCTCCCTCTGTACCCGTCTATCATTGTTAGTTACTGTAAGTGATATCTGTATCTGGTATGTAACCTCTTCTCATGTACAGCACCATGGAATCAATGGAGCTATATAAATAATAATAATATACAATGTATCTGTAGAATGTAAGCCCCCAGGGGCAGGGTCCTCCTCCCTCTGTACCCGTCTATCATTGTTAGTTTACTGTAAGTGATATCTGTATTTGTTATGTAACCTCTTCTCATGTACAGCACCATGGCATCAATGGCTCTATATAAATAATAATAATATACAATGTATCTGTAGAATGTAAGCCCCCAGGGGCAGGGTCCTCCTCCCCCTGTACCCATCTATCATTGTTAGTTCTTTACTGTAAGTGATATCTGTATCTGGTATGTAACCTCTTCTCATGTACAGCGCCATGGCATCAATGGCGCTATATAAATAATAATAAAATACAATGTATCTGTAGAATGTAAGCCTGCAGGGGCAGGGTCCTCCTCCCTCTGTACCCGTCTATCATTGTTAGTTACTGTAAGTGATATCTGTATCTGGTATGTAACCCCTTCTCATATACAACACCAAGGAATCAATGGCGCTATATAAATAATAATAATATACAATGTATCTGTAGAATGTAAGCCCCCAGCGGCAGGGTCCTCCTTCCTCTGTACTCGTCTATCATTGTTAGTTCTTTACTGTAAGTGATATCTGTATCTGGTATGTAACCCCTTCTCATGTACAGCACCATGGCATCAATGGAGCTATATAAATAATAATAATATACAATGTATCTGTAGAATGTAAGCCCGCAGGGGCAGGGTCCTCCTCCCTCTGTACCCGTCTATCATTGTTAGTTCTTTACTGTAAGTGATATCTGTATCTGGTATGTAACCCCTTCTCATGTACATCGCCATGGAATCAATGGCGCTATATAAATAATAATAATATACAATGTATCTGTAGAATGTAAGCCCGCAGGGGCCGGGTCCTCCTCCCTCTGTACCCGTCTATCATTATTAGTTCTTTACTGTAAGTCATATCTGTATCTGGTATGTAACCCCTTCTCATGTACAGCGCCATGGCATCAATGGCTCTATATAAATAATAATAATATACAATGTATCTGTAAAGTGTAAGCCCCAGGGGCAGGGTCCTCCTCCCTCTGTACCCATCTATCATTGTTAGTTACTGTAAGTGATATCTGTATCTGGTATGTAACCCCTTCTCATGTACAGCACCATGGAATCAATGGAGCTATATAAATAATAATAATATACAATGTATCTGTAGAATGTAAGCCCCAGGGGCAGGGTCCTCCTCCCTCTGTATCCGTCTATCATTGTTCGTTCTTTACTGTAAATGATATCTATATCTGGTATGTAACCCCTTCTCATGTACAGCACCATGGAATCAATGGAGCTATATAAATAATAATAATATACAATGTATCTGTAGAATGTAAGCCCCCAGGGGCAGGGTCCTCCTCCCTCTCTACCCGTCTATCATTGTTAGTTACTGTAAGTGATATCTGTATCTGGTATGTAACCCCTTATCATGTACAGCACCATGGAATCAATGGTGCTATATAAATAATAATAATATACAATGTATCTGTAGAATGTAAGCCCGCAGGGGCAGGGTCCTCCTCCCTCTGTACCCGTCTGTCATTGTTAGTTCTTTACTGTAAGTGATATCTGTATCTGGTGTGTAACCCCTTCTCATGTACAGCACCATGGAATCAATGGCTCTATATAAATAATAATAATATACAATGTGTCTGTAGAATGTAAGCCCGCAGGGGCAGGGTCCTCCTCCATCTGTACCCGCCTATCATTGTTAGTACTTTACTGTAAGTGATATCTGTATCTGGTATGTAACCCCTTCTCATGTACAGCACCATGGCATCAATGGAGCTATATAAATAATAATAATATACAATGTATCTGTAGAATGTAAGCCCGCAGGGGCAGGGTCCTCCTCCCTCTGTACCCGTCTATCATTGTTAGTTCTTTACTGTAAGTGATATCTGTATCTGGTATGTAACCCCTTCTCATGTACAGCACCATGGCATCAATGGAGCTATATAAATAATAATAATATACAATGTGTCTGTAGAATGTAAGCCCGCAGGGGCAGGGTCCTCCTCCATCTGTACCCGCCTATCATTGTTAGTACTTTACTGTAAGTGATATCTGTATCTGGTATGTAACCCCTTCTCATGTACAGCGCCATGGAATCAATGGCTCTATATAAATAATAATAATATACAATGTATCTGTAGAATGTAAGCCCCCAGGGGCAGGGTCCTCCTCCCTCTGTACCCGTCTATCATTGTTAGTTTACTGTAAGTGATATCTGTGTCTGGTATGTAACCCCTTCTCATGTACAGCGCCATGGAATCAATGGCTCTATATAAATAATAATAATATACAATGTATCTGTAGAATGTAAGCCCGCAAGGGCCGGGTCCTCCTCCCTCTGTACCCATCTATCATTGTTAGTTCTTTACTGTAAGTGATATCTGTATCTGGTATGTAACCCCTTCTCATGTACAGCGCCATGGCATCAATGACTCTATATAAATAATAATAATATACAATGTATCTGTAGAATGTAAGCCCGCAGGGCAGGGTCCTCCTTCCTCTGTACCAGTCTATCATTGTTAGTTCTTTACTGTAAGTGATATCTGTATCTGGTATGTAACCCCTTCTCATGTACAGCACCATGGAATAAATGGCTCTATATAAATAATAATAATATACAATGTGTCTGTAGAATGTAAGCCCGCAGGGGCAGGGTCCTCCTCCATCTGTACCTGCCTATCATTGTTAGTACTTTACTGTAAGTGATATCTGTATCTGGTATGTAACCCCTTCTCATGTACAGCACCATGGTATCAATGGAGCTATATAAATAATAATAATATACAATGTATCTGTAGAATGTAAGCCCCCAGGGGCATGGTCCTCCTCCCTCTGTACCCGTCTATCATTGTTAGCTCTTTACTGTAAGTTATATCTGTATCTGGTATGTAACCCCTTCTCATGTACAGCACCATGGAATCAATGGAGCTATATAAATAATAATAATATACAATGTATCTGTAGAATGTAAGCCCGCAGGGGCAGGTTCCTACTCCCTCTGTACCGTCTATCATTGTTAGTTCTTTACTGTAAGTGATATCTGTATCTGGTATATAACCTCTTCTCATGTACAGCACCATGGAATCAATGGTGCTATATAAATAATAATAATATACAATGTATCTGTAGAATGTAAGCCCGCAGGGGCAGGGTGCTCCTCCATCTGTACCCGTCTATCATTGTTAGTTACTGTAAGTGATATCTGTATCTGGTATGTAACCCCTTCTCATGTACAGCACCATGGAATCAATGGCGCTATATAAATAATAATAATATACAATGTATCTGTAGAATGTAAGCTCGCAGGGGCAGGGTCCTCCTCCCTCTGTACCCGTCTATCATTGTTAGTTCTTTACTGTAAGTGATATCTGTATCTGGTATGTAACCCCTTCTCATGTACAGCACCATGGCATCAATGGCACTATATAAATAATAATAATATGCAATGTATCTGTAGAATGTAAGCCTGCAGGGGCAGGGTCCTCCTCCCTCTGTACCCGTCTATCATTGTTAGTTCTTTACTGTAAGTGATATCTGTATCTGGTATGTAACCCCTCCTCATGTACAGCACCATGGCATCATTGGAGCTATATAAATAATAATAATATACAATGTATCTGTAGAATGTAAGCCCCCAGGGGCAGGGTCCTCCTCCCTCTGTACCCGTCTATCATTGTTAGTTTACTGTAAGTGATATCTGTATCTGGTATGTAACCCCTTCTCATGTACAGCACCATGGAATCAATGGAGCTATATAAATAATAATATACAATGTATCTGTAGAATGTAAGCCCCCAGGGGCAGGGTCCTCCTCCCTCTGTACCCGTCTATGATTGTTAGTTTATTGTAAGTGATATCTGTATCTGGTATGTAACCCCTTCTCATGTACAGCACCATGGAATCAATGGCGCTATATAAATAATAATAATATACAATGTATCTGTAGAATGTAAGCCCCCAGGGGCAGGGTCCTCCTCCCTCTGTACCCATCTATCATTGTTAGTTCTTTGCTGTAAGTGATATCTGTATCTGGTATGTAACCTCTTCTCATGTACAGCACCATGGAATCAATGGAGCTATATAAATAATAATATACAATGTATCTGTAGAATGTAAGCTCGCAAGGGCAGGGTCCTCCTCCTTCTGTACCTGTCTATCATTGTCAGTTCTTTACTGTAAGTGATATCTGTATCTGGTATGTAACCCCTTCTCATGTACAGCACCATGGCATCAATGGCACTATATAAATAATAATATACAATGTATCTGTAGAATGTAAGCCCGCAGGGGCAGGGTCCTCCTCCCTCTGTACCCGTCTATCATTGTTAGTTCTTTACTGTAAGTGATATCTGTATCTGGTATGTAACCCCTTCTCATGTACAGCACCATGGAATCAATGGCGCTATATAATAATAATAATATACAATGTATTTGTAGAATGTAAGCTCGCAGGGGCAGGGTCCTCCTCCCTCTGTTCCCATTCTATCATTGTTAGTTCTTTACTGTAAGTGATATCTGTATCTGGTATGTAACCCCTTCTCATGTACAGCACCATGGAATCAATGCTGCTATATAAATAATAATAATATACAATGTATCTGTAGAATGTAAGCCTGCAGGGGCAGGGTCCTCCTCCCTCTGTACCCGTCTATCATTGTTAGTTCTTTACTGTAAGTGATATCTGTATTTGGTATGTAACCTCTTCTCATGTACAGCACCATGGAATCAATGGAGCTATATAAATAATAATAATATACAATGTATCTGTAGAATGTAAGCCCCCAGGGGCAGGGTCCTCCTCCCTCTGTACCCGTCTGTCATTGTTAGTTCTTTACTGTAAGTGATATCTGTATCTGGTATGTAACCCCTTCTCATGTACAGCGCCATGGCATCAATGGCTCTATATAAATAATAATAATATACAATGTATCTGTAGAATGTAAGCCCCCAGGGGCAGTGTCCTCCTCCCTCTGTATCCGTCTATCATTGTTAGTTACTGTAAGTGATATCTGTATCTGGTATGTAACCCCTTCTCATGTATAGCACCATGGAATTAATAGCGCTATATAAATAATAATAATATACAATGTATCTGTAGAATGTAAGCCCCCAGGGGCAGGGTCCTCCTCCCTCTGTACCCGTCTATCATTGTTAGTTCTTTACTGTAAGTGATATCTGTATCTGGTATGTAACCCCGTCTCATGTACAGCACCATGGAATCAATGGCTCTATATAAATAATAATAATATACAATGTATCTGTAGAATGTAAGCCCCCAGGGGCAGGGTCCTCCTCCCTCTGTACCTGTCTATCATTATTAGTTAGTGTAAGTGATATCTGTATCTGGTATGTAACCCCTTCTCATGTACAGCACCATGGAATCAATGGCGATATATAAATAATAATAATATACAATGTATCTGTAGAATGTAAGCCCCCAGGGGCAGGGTCCTTCTCCCTCTGTACCCGTCTATCATTGTTAGTTCTTTACTGTAAGTGATATCTGTATCTGGTATGTAACCCCTTCTCATGTACAGCACCATGGCATCAATGGCACTATATAAATAATAATAACATACAATGTATCTGTAGAATGTAAGCCCGCAGGGGCAGGGTCCTCCTCCCTCTGTACCCGTCTCTCATTGTTAGCTCTTTACTGTAAGTGATATCTGTATATGGTATGTAACCCCTTCTTATGTACAGCACCATGGAATCAATGGCGCTATATAAATAATAAAAATATACAATGTATCTGTAGAATGTAAGCCCCCAGGGGCAGGGTCCTCCTCCCTCTGTACCGTCTATCATTGTTAGTTCTTTACTGTAAGTGATATCTGTATCTGGTATGTAACCCCTTCTCATGTACAGCACCATGGAATCAATGGCGCTATATAAATAATAATAATATACAATGTATCTGTAGAATGTAAGCCCCCAGGGGCAGGGTCCTTCTCCCTCTGTACCCGTCTATCATTGTTAGTTCTTTACTGTAAGTGATATCTGTATCTGGTATGTAACCCCTTCTCATGTACAGCACCATGGCATCAATGGCGATATATAAATAATAATAATATACAATGTATCTGTAGAATGTAAGCCCCCAGGGGCAGGGTCCTCCTCCCTCTGTACCAGTCTATCATTGTTAGTTCTTCACTGTAAGTGATATCTGTATCTGGTATGTAACCTCTTCTCTTGTACAGCGCCATGGAATCAATGGCTCTATATAAATAATAATAATATACAATGTATCTGTAGAATCTAAGCCCCCAGGGGCAGGGTCCTCCTCCCTCTGTACCCGTCTATCATTGTTAGTTCTTTACTGTAAGTGATATCTGTATCTGGTATGTAACCCCTTCTCATGTACAGCGCCATGGCATCAATGGCTCTATATAAATAATAATAATATACAATGTATCTGTAGAATGTAAGCCCCCAGGGGCAGTGTCCTCCTCCCTCTGTATCCGTCTATCATTGTTAGTTACTGTAAGTGATATCTGTATCTGGTATGTAACCCCTTCTCATGTACAGCACCATGGAATCAATAGCGCTATATAAATAATAATAATATACAATGTATCTGTAGAATGTAAGCCCCCAGGGGCAGGGTCCTCCTCCCTCTGTACCCATCTATCATTGTTAGTTCTTTACTGTAAGTGATATCTGTATCTGGTATGTAACCCCGTCTCATGTACAGCACCATGGAATCAATGGCTCTATATAAATAATAATAATATACAATGTATCTGTAGAATGTAAGCCCGCAGGGGCAGGGTCCTCCTCCCTCTGTACCCGTCTATCATTGTTAGTTCTTTACTGTAAGTGATATCTGTATCTGGTATGTAACCTCTTCTCTTGTACAGCGCCATGGAATCAATGGCTCTATATAAATAATAATAATATACAATGTATCTGTAGAATGTAAGCCCCCAGGGGCAGGGTCCTCCTCCCTCTGTACCCGTCTATCATTGTTAGTTCTTTACTGTAAGTGATATCTGTATCTGGTATGTAACCCCGTCTCATGTACAGCACCATGGAATCAATGGCTCTATATAAATAATAATAATATACAATGTATCTGTAGAATGTAAGCCCCCAGGGGCAGGGTCCTCCTCCCTCTGTACCTGTCTATCATTATTAGTTACTGTAAGTGATATCTGTATCTGGTATGTAACCCCTTCTCATGTACAGCACCATGGAATCAATGGCGATATATAAATAATAATAATATACAATGTATCTGTAGAATGTAAGCCCCCAGGGGCAGGGTCCTTCTCCCTCTGTACCCGTCTATCATTGATACTTCTTTACTGTAAGTGATATCTGTATCTGGTATGTAACCCCTTCTCATGTACAGCACCATGGCATCAATGGCGCTATATAAATAATAATAACATACAATGTATCTGTAGAATGTAAGCCCGCAGGGGCAGGGTCCTCCTCCCTCTGTACCCGTCTATCATTGTTAGCTCTTTACTGTAAGTGATATCTGTATATGGTATGTAACCCCTTCTTATGTACAGCACCATGGAATCAATGGTGCTATATAAATAATAATAATATACAATGTATCTGTAGAATGTAAGCCCCCAGGGGCAGGGTCCTCCTCCCTCTGTACCCGTCTATCATTGTTAGTTCTTTACTGTAAGTGATATCTGTATCTGATATGTAACCCCTTCTCATGTACAGCACCATGGCATCAATGGTGCTATATAAATAATAATAATATACAATGTATCTGGAGAATGTAAGCCCGCAGGGGCAGGGTCCTACTCCCTCTGTACCCGTCTATCATTGTTAGTTACTGTAAGTGATATCTGTATCTGGTATGTAACCCCTTCTCATGTACAGCACCATGGAATCAATGGTGCTATATAAATAATAATAATATACAATGTATCTGTAGAATGTAAGCCCCCAGGGGCAGGGTCCTCCTCCCTCTGTACCGTCTATCATTGTTAGTTCTTTACTGTAAGTGATATCTGTATCTGGTATGTAACCCCTTCTCATGTACAGCACCATGGAATCAATGGCGCTATATAAATAATAATAATATACAATGTATCTGTAGAATGTAAGCCCCCAGGGGCAGGGTCCTTCTCCCTCTGTACCCGTCTATCATTGTTAGTTCTTTACTGTAAGTGATATCTGTATCTGGTATGTAACCTCTTCTCTTGTACAGCGCCATGGAATCAATGGCTCTATATAAATAATAATAATATACAATGTATCTGTAGAATGTAAGCCCCCAGGGGCAGGGTCCCCCTCCCTCTGTACCCGTCTATCATTGTTAGTTCTTTACTGTAACTGATATCTCTATCTGGTATGTTACCTCTTCTCATGTAGAGCACCATGGAATCAATGGCGCTATATAAATAATAATAATATACAATGCATCTGTAGAATGTAAGCCCCCAGGGGCAGGGTCCTCCTCCCTCTGTACCCGTCTATCATTGTTAGTTCTTTACTGTAAGTGATATCTGTATCTGGTATGTAACCTCGTCTCATGTACAGCACCATGGAATCAATGGCGATATATAGGGGCAGGGTCCTCCTCCCTCTGTACCCGTCTATCATTGTTAGTTACTGTAAGTGATATCTGTATCTGGTATGTAACCCCTTCTCATGTACAGCGCCATGGAATCAATGGAGCTATATAAATAATAATAATATACAATGTATCTGTAGAATATAAGCCCCCAGGGGCAGGGTCCTCCTCCCTCTGTACCCGTCTATCATTGTTAGTTCTTTACTGTAAGTGATATCTGT
Organism: Phyllobates terribilis; assembly: GCF_046119375.1. NCBI lineage: Eukaryota > Metazoa > Chordata > Amphibia > Anura > Dendrobatidae > Phyllobates > Phyllobates terribilis. The sequence continues at coordinate 202,452,057 of NW_027362768.1, read as the reverse complement.
ATCTGGTATGTAAACCCTTCTCATGTACAGCACCATGGAATCAATGGTGCTATATAAATAATAATAATATACAATGTATCTGTTGAATGTAAGCCCCCAGGGGCAGGGTCCTCCTACCTCTGTACCCGTCTATCATTGTTAGTTCTTTACTGTAAGTAATATCTTTATCTGGTATGTAACCCCTTCTCATGTACAGCACCATGGCATCAATGGCACTATATAAATAATAATAATATGCAATGTATCTGTAGAATGTAAGCCTGCAGGGGCAGGGTCCTCCTCCCTCTGTACCCGTCTATCATTGTTAGTTCTTTACTGTAAGTGATATCTGTATCTGGTATGTAACCCCTCCTCATGTACAGCACCATGGCATCATTGGAGCTATATAAATAATAATAATATACAATGTATCTGTAGAATGTAAGCCCCCAGGGGCAGGGTCCTCCTCCCTCTGTACCCGTCTATCATTGTTAGTTTACTGTAAGTGATATCTGTATCTGGTATGTAACCCCTTCTCATGTACAGCACCATGGAATCAATGGAGCTATATAAATAATAATATACAATGTATCTGTAGAATGTAAGCCCCCAGGGGCAGGGTCCTCCTCCCTCTGTACCCGTCTATCATTGTTAGTTTATTGTAAGTGATATCTGTATCTGGTATGTAACCCCTTCTCATGTACAGCACCATGGAATCAATGGCGCTATATAAATAATAATAATATACAATGTATCTGTAGAATGTAAGCCCCCAGGGGCAGGGTCCTCCTCCCTCTGTACCCATCTATCATTGTTAGTTCTTTGCTGTAAGTGATATCTGTATCTGGTATGTAACCTCTTCTCATGTACAGCACCATGGAATCAATGGAGCTATATAAATAATAATATACAATGTATCTGTAGAATGTAAGCTCGCAAGGGCAGGGTCCTCCTCCTTCTGTACCTGTCTATCATTGTCAGTTCTTTACTGTAAGTGATATCTGTATCTGGTATGTAACCCCTTCTCATGTACAGCACCATGGCATCAATGGCACTATATAAATAATAATATACAATGTATCTGTAGAATGTAAGCCCGCAGGGGCAGGGTCCTCCTCCCTCTGTACCCGTCTATCATTGTTAGTTCTTTACTGTAAGTGATATCTGTATCTGGTATGTAACCCCTTCTCATGTACAGCACCATGGAATCAATGGCGCTATATAATAATAATAATATACAATGTATTTGTAGAATGTAAGCTCGCAGGGGCAGGGTCCTCCTCCCTCTGTTCCCATTCTATCATTGTTAGTTCTTTACTGTAAGTGATATCTGTATCTGGTATGTAACCCCTTCTCATGTACAGCACCATGGAATCAATGCTGCTATATAAATAATAATAATATACAATGTATCTGTAGAATGTAAGCCTGCAGGGGCAGGGTCCTCCTCCCTCTGTACCCGTCTATCATTGTTAGTTCTTTACTGTAAGTGATATCTGTATTTGGTATGTAACCTCTTCTCATGTACAGCACCATGGAATCAATGGAGCTATATAAATAATAATAATATACAATGTATCTGTAGAATGTAAGCCCCCAGGGGCAGGGTCCTCCTCCCTCTGTACCCGTCTGTCATTGTTAGTTCTTTACTGTAAGTGATATCTGTATCTGGTATGTAACCCCTTCTCATGTACAGCGCCATGGCATCAATGGCTCTATATAAATAATAATAATATACAATGTATCTGTAGAATGTAAGCCCCCAGGGGCAGTGTCCTCCTCCCTCTGTATCCGTCTATCATTGTTAGTTACTGTAAGTGATATCTGTATCTGGTATGTAACCCCTTCTCATGTATAGCACCATGGAATTAATAGCGCTATATAAATAATAATAATATACAATGTATCTGTAGAATGTAAGCCCCCAGGGGCAGGGTCCTCCTCCCTCTGTACCCGTCTATCATTGTTAGTTCTTTACTGTAAGTGATATCTGTATCTGGTATGTAACCCCGTCTCATGTACAGCACCATGGAATCAATGGCTCTATATAAATAATAATAATATACAATGTATCTGTAGAATGTAAGCCCCCAGGGGCAGGGTCCTCCTCCCTCTGTACCTGTCTATCATTATTAGTTAGTGTAAGTGATATCTGTATCTGGTATGTAACCCCTTCTCATGTACAGCACCATGGAATCAATGGCGATATATAAATAATAATAATATACAATGTATCTGTAGAATGTAAGCCCCCAGGGGCAGGGTCCTTCTCCCTCTGTACCCGTCTATCATTGTTAGTTCTTTACTGTAAGTGATATCTGTATCTGGTATGTAACCCCTTCTCATGTACAGCACCATGGCATCAATGGCACTATATAAATAATAATAACATACAATGTATCTGTAGAATGTAAGCCCGCAGGGGCAGGGTCCTCCTCCCTCTGTACCCGTCTCTCATTGTTAGCTCTTTACTGTAAGTGATATCTGTATATGGTATGTAACCCCTTCTTATGTACAGCACCATGGAATCAATGGCGCTATATAAATAATAAAAATATACAATGTATCTGTAGAATGTAAGCCCCCAGGGGCAGGGTCCTCCTCCCTCTGTACCGTCTATCATTGTTAGTTCTTTACTGTAAGTGATATCTGTATCTGGTATGTAACCCCTTCTCATGTACAGCACCATGGAATCAATGGCGCTATATAAATAATAATAATATACAATGTATCTGTAGAATGTAAGCCCCCAGGGGCAGGGTCCTTCTCCCTCTGTACCCGTCTATCATTGTTAGTTCTTTACTGTAAGTGATATCTGTATCTGGTATGTAACCCCTTCTCATGTACAGCACCATGGCATCAATGGCGATATATAAATAATAATAATATACAATGTATCTGTAGAATGTAAGCCCCCAGGGGCAGGGTCCTCCTCCCTCTGTACCAGTCTATCATTGTTAGTTCTTCACTGTAAGTGATATCTGTATCTGGTATGTAACCTCTTCTCTTGTACAGCGCCATGGAATCAATGGCTCTATATAAATAATAATAATATACAATGTATCTGTAGAATCTAAGCCCCCAGGGGCAGGGTCCTCCTCCCTCTGTACCCGTCTATCATTGTTAGTTCTTTACTGTAAGTGATATCTGTATCTGGTATGTAACCCCTTCTCATGTACAGCGCCATGGCATCAATGGCTCTATATAAATAATAATAATATACAATGTATCTGTAGAATGTAAGCCCCCAGGGGCAGTGTCCTCCTCCCTCTGTATCCGTCTATCATTGTTAGTTACTGTAAGTGATATCTGTATCTGGTATGTAACCCCTTCTCATGTACAGCACCATGGAATCAATAGCGCTATATAAATAATAATAATATACAATGTATCTGTAGAATGTAAGCCCCCAGGGGCAGGGTCCTCCTCCCTCTGTACCCATCTATCATTGTTAGTTCTTTACTGTAAGTGATATCTGTATCTGGTATGTAACCCCGTCTCATGTACAGCACCATGGAATCAATGGCTCTATATAAATAATAATAATATACAATGTATCTGTAGAATGTAAGCCCGCAGGGGCAGGGTCCTCCTCCCTCTGTACCCGTCTATCATTGTTAGTTCTTTACTGTAAGTGATATCTGTATCTGGTATGTAACCTCTTCTCTTGTACAGCGCCATGGAATCAATGGCTCTATATAAATAATAATAATATACAATGTATCTGTAGAATGTAAGCCCCCAGGGGCAGGGTCCTCCTCCCTCTGTACCCGTCTATCATTGTTAGTTCTTTACTGTAAGTGATATCTGTATCTGGTATGTAACCCCGTCTCATGTACAGCACCATGGAATCAATGGCTCTATATAAATAATAATAATATACAATGTATCTGTAGAATGTAAGCCCCCAGGGGCAGGGTCCTCCTCCCTCTGTACCTGTCTATCATTATTAGTTACTGTAAGTGATATCTGTATCTGGTATGTAACCCCTTCTCATGTACAGCACCATGGAATCAATGGCGATATATAAATAATAATAATATACAATGTATCTGTAGAATGTAAGCCCCCAGGGGCAGGGTCCTTCTCCCTCTGTACCCGTCTATCATTGATACTTCTTTACTGTAAGTGATATCTGTATCTGGTATGTAACCCCTTCTCATGTACAGCACCATGGCATCAATGGCGCTATATAAATAATAATAACATACAATGTATCTGTAGAATGTAAGCCCGCAGGGGCAGGGTCCTCCTCCCTCTGTACCCGTCTATCATTGTTAGCTCTTTACTGTAAGTGATATCTGTATATGGTATGTAACCCCTTCTTATGTACAGCACCATGGAATCAATGGTGCTATATAAATAATAATAATATACAATGTATCTGTAGAATGTAAGCCCCCAGGGGCAGGGTCCTCCTCCCTCTGTACCCGTCTATCATTGTTAGTTCTTTACTGTAAGTGATATCTGTATCTGATATGTAACCCCTTCTCATGTACAGCACCATGGCATCAATGGTGCTATATAAATAATAATAATATACAATGTATCTGGAGAATGTAAGCCCGCAGGGGCAGGGTCCTACTCCCTCTGTACCCGTCTATCATTGTTAGTTACTGTAAGTGATATCTGTATCTGGTATGTAACCCCTTCTCATGTACAGCACCATGGAATCAATGGTGCTATATAAATAATAATAATATACAATGTATCTGTAGAATGTAAGCCCCCAGGGGCAGGGTCCTCCTCCCTCTGTACCGTCTATCATTGTTAGTTCTTTACTGTAAGTGATATCTGTATCTGGTATGTAACCCCTTCTCATGTACAGCACCATGGAATCAATGGCGCTATATAAATAATAATAATATACAATGTATCTGTAGAATGTAAGCCCCCAGGGGCAGGGTCCTTCTCCCTCTGTACCCGTCTATCATTGTTAGTTCTTTACTGTAAGTGATATCTGTATCTGGTATGTAACCTCTTCTCTTGTACAGCGCCATGGAATCAATGGCTCTATATAAATAATAATAATATACAATGTATCTGTAGAATGTAAGCCCCCAGGGGCAGGGTCCCCCTCCCTCTGTACCCGTCTATCATTGTTAGTTCTTTACTGTAACTGATATCTCTATCTGGTATGTTACCTCTTCTCATGTAGAGCACCATGGAATCAATGGCGCTATATAAATAATAATAATATACAATGCATCTGTAGAATGTAAGCCCCCAGGGGCAGGGTCCTCCTCCCTCTGTACCCGTCTATCATTGTTAGTTCTTTACTGTAAGTGATATCTGTATCTGGTATGTAACCTCGTCTCATGTACAGCACCATGGAATCAATGGCGATATATAGGGGCAGGGTCCTCCTCCCTCTGTACCCGTCTATCATTGTTAGTTACTGTAAGTGATATCTGTATCTGGTATGTAACCCCTTCTCATGTACAGCGCCATGGAATCAATGGAGCTATATAAATAATAATAATATACAATGTATCTGTAGAATATAAGCCCCCAGGGGCAGGGTCCTCCTCCCTCTGTACCCGTCTATCATTGTTAGTTCTTTACTGTAAGTGATATCTGTATCTGGTATGTAAACCCTTCTCATGTACAGCACCATGGAATCAATGGTGCTATATAAATAATAATAATATACAATGTATCTGTTGAATGTAAGCCCCCAGGGGCAGGGTCCTCCTACCTCTGTACCCGTCTATCATTGTTAGTTCTTTACTGTAAGTAATATCTTTATCTGGTATGTAACCCCTTCTCATGTACAGCACCATGGCATCAATGCCGCTATATAAATAATAATAATATACAATGTATCTGTAGAATGTAAGCCCGCAGGGGCAGGGTCCTCCTCCCTCTGTACCCGTCTATCATTGTTAGTTTACTGTAAGTGATATCTGTATCTGGTATGTAACCCCTTCTCATGTACAGCACCATGGAATCAATGGCACTATATAAATAATAATAATATACAATGTATCTGTAGAATGTAAACCCCCAGGGGCAGGGTCCTCCTCCCTCTGTACCCGTCTATCATTGTTAGTTCTTTACTGTAAGTGATATCTGTATCTGGTATGTAACCCCTTCTCATGTACAGCACCATGGAATCAATGGCTCTATATAAATAATAATAATATACAATGTATCTGTAGAATGTAAGCCCCCAGGGGCAGGGTCCTCCTCCCTCTGTACCCGTCTATCATTGTTAGTTCTTTACTGTAAGTGATATCTGTATCTGGTATGTAACCTCTTCTCATGTACAGCACCATGGAATCAATGGCGCTATATAAATAATAATAATATACAATGTATCTGTAGAATGTAAGCCCCCAGGGGCAGGGTCCTCCTCCATCTGTACCCGTCTATCATTGTTAGTTCTTTACTGTAAGTGATATCTGTATCTGGTATGTAACTATGTCTCATGTACAGCACCATGGAATCAATGGCGATATATAGGGGCAGGGTCCTCCTCCCTCTGTACCCGTCTATCATTGTTAGTTACTGTAAGTGATATCTGTATCTGGTATGTAACCCCTTCTCATGTACAGCGCCATGGAATCAATGGAGCTATATAAATAATAATAATATACAATGTATCTGTAGAATGTAAGCCCCCAGGGGCAGGGTCCTCCTCCCTCTGTACCCGTCTATCATTGTTAGTTCTTTACTGTAAGTGATATCTGTATCTGGTATGTAACCCCTTCTCATGTACATCACCATGGAATCAATGGTGCTATATAAATAATAATAATATACAATGTATCTGTAGAATGTAAGCCCCCAGGGGCAGGGTCCTCCTCCCTCTGTACCCGTCTATCATTGTTAGTTCTTTACTGTAAGTGATATCTGTGTCTGGTATGTAACCCCTTCTCATGTACATCACCATGGAATCAATGGTGCTATATAAATAATAATAATATACAATGTATCTGTAGAATGTAAGTCCCCAGGGGCAGGGTCCTCCTCCCTCTGTACCCGTCTATCATTGTTAGTTCTTTACTGTAAGTGATATCTGTATCTGGTATGTAACCCCTTCTCATGTACATCACCATGGAATCAATGGAGCTATATAAATAATAATAATATACATTGTATCTGTAGAATGTAAGTCCGCAGGGGCAGGGTCCTCCTCCCTCTGTACCCGTCTATCATTGTTAGTTTACAGTAAGTAATATCTGTATCTGGTATGTAACCCCTTCTCATGTACAGCACCATGGCATCAATGGCGCTATATAAATAATAATAATATACAATGTATCTGTAGAATGTAAGCCCGCAGGGGCAGGGTCCTCCTCCCTCTGTACCCGTCTATCATTGTTAGTTTACTGTAAGTGATATCTGTATCTGGTATGTAACCCCTTCTCATGTACAGCACCATGGAATCAATGGCACTATATAAATAATAATAATATACAATGTATCTGTAGAATGTAAGCCCGCAGGGGCAGGTTCCTCCTCCCTCTGTACCCGTCTATCATTGTTAGTTCTTTACTGTAAGTGATATCTGTATCTGGTATGTAACCCCTTCTCATGTACAGCACCATGGAATCAATGGCGCTATATAAATAATAATAATATACAATGTATCTGTAGAATGTAAGCCCCCAGGGGCAGGGTCCTCCTCCCTCTGTACCCATCTATCATTGTTAGTACTTTACTGTAAGTGATATCTGTATCTGGTATGTAACCCCTTCTCATGTACAGCACCATGGAATCAATGGCGCTATATAAATAATAATAATATACAATGTATCTGTAGAATGTAAGCCCGCAGGGGCAAGTCCTCCTCCCTCTGTACCCGTCTATCATTGTTGGTTTACTGTAAGTGATATCTGTATTTGGTATGTAACCTCTTCTCATGTACAGCACCATGGAATCAATGGCGCTATATAAATAATAATAATATACAATGTATCTGTAGAATGTAAGCCCGCAGGGGCAGGGTCCTCCTCCCTCTGTATCCGTCTATCATTGTTAGTTCTTTACTGTAAGTGATATCTGTATCTGGTATCTAACCCCTTCTCATGTACAGCACCATGGCATCAATGGAGCTATATAAATAATAATAATATACAATGTATCTGTAGAATGTAAGCCCGCAGGGGCAAGTCCTCCTCCCTCTGTACCCGTCTATCATTGTTGGTTTACTGTAAGTGATATCTGTATTTGGTATGTAACCTCTTCTCATGTACAGCACCATGGAATCAATGGCGCTATATAAATAATAATAATATACAATGTATCTGTGGAATGTAAGCCCGCAGGGGCAGGGTCCTCCTCCCTCTGTACCCGTCTATCATTGTTAGTTCTTTACTGTAAGTGATATCTGTATCTGGTATGTAACCTCTTCTTATGTACAGCACCATGGAATCAATGGCGCTATATAAATAATAGTAATATACAATGTATCTGTAGAATGTAAGCCCGCAGGGGCAGGGTCCTCCTCCCTCTGTATCCGTCTATCATTGTTAGTTCTTTACTGTAAGTGATATCTGTATCTGGTATGTAACCCCTTCTCATGTACAGCACCATGGAATCAATGGTGCTATATAAATAATAATAATATACAATGTATCTGTAGAATGTTAGCCCGCAGGGGCAGGGTCCTCCTCCCTCTGTACCCGTCTATCATTGTTAGTTCTTTACTGTAAGTGATATCTGTATCTGGTATGTAACCTCTTCTCATGTACAGCACCATGGAATCAATGGAGCTATACAAATAATAATTATAAATAATGACGCTGTGCGGCCAGCCAATCACTGTAATGACACAACCAACATGGCTGCGGCATTACAGTGTGTGGCAGGCAGGAAGGGGACCCGAGCTCCGGCCGAGCAACCCCGGAAATCCTCGGCGAGCATCTCGAGCAGTGGCGAGCACGTTCACTCATCACTAGTAAAATTACATAAATTATATAACAGTGTAAAAAAATCATTTTTGACTTGTGATTTTTGCTCCATTAAAAACATGAGCAATTACAATAAAAAGCCAGAAAGGCGACAAGACAGCAGTGAGTATGAGGAGTCTGGAGCAGCGCCATCTAGTGGTGTCAGCGCTGAACAGTCTACATCGGTCTAGTGGTGTCAGCTCTGAACTGTCTACATCGGTCTAGTGGTGTCAGCGCTGAACTGTCTACATCGGTCTAGTGGTGTCAGCGCTGAACTGTCTACATCGGTCTAGTAGTGTCAGCGCTGAACTGTCTACATCGGTCTAGTGGTGTCAGCGCTGAACAGTCTACATCGGTCTAGTGGTGTCAGCGCTGAACTGTCTACATCGGTCTAGTGGTGTCAGCGCTGAGCTGTCTACATCGGTCTAGTGGTGTCAGAGCTGAACTGTCTACATCGGTCTAGTGGTGTCAGCGCTGAACTGTCTACATCGGTCTAGTGGTGTCAGCTCTGAACTGTCTACATCGGTCTAGTGGTGTCAGTGCTGAACTGTCTACATCGGTCTAGTGGTGTCAGAGCTGAACTGTCTACATCGGTCTAGTGGTGTCAGTGCTGAGCTGTCTACATCGGTCTAGTGGTGTCAGTGCTGAACTGTCTACATCGGTCTACTGGTGTCAGAGCTGAACTGTCTACATCGGTCTAGTGGTGTCAGCGCTGAACTGTCTACAACGGTCTAGTGGTGTCAGCGCTGAACAGTCTACATCGGTCTAGTGGTGTAAGTGCTGAACTGTCTACATCGGTCTAGTGGTGTCAGCGCTGAACTGTCTACATCGGTCTAGTGGTGTCAGTGCTGAACTGTCTACATCGGTCTAGTGGTGTCAGCGCTGAACTGTCTACATCGGTCTAGTGGTGTCAGCGCTGAACTGTCTACATCGGTCTAGTGGTGTAAGTGCTGAACTGTCTACATCGGTCTAGTGGTGTCAGCGCTGAACTGTCTACATCGGTCTAGTGGTGTCAGTGCTGAACTGTCTACATCGGTCTAGTGGTGTCAGCGCTGAACTGTCTACATCGGTCTAGTGGTGTCAGTGCTGAACTGTCTACATCGGTCTAGTGGTGTCAGCGCTGAGCTGTCTACATCGGTCTAGTGGTGTCAGTGCTGAACTGTCTACATCGGTCTAGTGGTGTCAGTGCTGAACTGTCTACATCGGTCTAGTGGTGTCAGCGCTGAACTGTCTACATCGGTCTAGAGGTGTCAGCGCTGAACTGTCTACATCGGTCTAGAGGTGTCAGCGCTGAACTGTCTACATCGGTCTAGTGGTGTCAGTGCTGAGCTGTCTACATCGGTCTAGTGGTGTCAGCGCTGAACTGTCTACATCGGTCTAGAGGTGTCAGCGCTGAACTGTCTACATCGGTCTAGAGGTGTCAGCGCTGAACTGTCTACATCGGTCTAGTGGTGTCAGTGCTGAGCTGTCTACATCGGTCTAGTGGTGTCAGTGCTGAACTGTCTACATCGGTCTAGTGGTGTCAGTGCTGAACTGTCTACATCGGTCTAGAGGTGTCAGCGCTGAACTGTCTACATCGGTCTAGTGGTGTCAGTGCTGAGCTGTCTACAACGGTCTAGTGGTGTCAGTGCTGAACTGTCTACATCGGTCTAGTGGTGTCAGCGCTGAACTGTCTACATCGGTCTAGTGGTGTCAGCGCTGAACTGTCTACATCGGTCTAGTGGTGTCAGCGCTGAACTGTCTACATCGGTCTAGTGGTGTCAGCGCTGAACTGTCTACATCGGTCTAGTGGTGTCAGTGCTGAACTGTCTACATCGGTCTAGTGGTGTCAGCGCTGAACTGTCTACATCGGTCTAGAGGTGTCAGCGCTGAACTGTCTACATCGGTCTAGAGGTGTCAGCGCTGAACTGTCTACATCGAGGGGATTACTGAGACCCTCACTCCAGCATCTCTGATCCAGTCTCCTCCGCAGTGAAGCGTTTAGATCGGAGGCTACAGTGAGGAGCACAAGAAATCACCTCCGGTCCTGACACCACCTTGCTGGGAGCAATATTCAAATACACGGGCGGCGCCAGAAGTGACTGGATGAGAGAATCACACCCCTATGACTGATGGGAGGATCACACCCCTATGACTGATGGGAGGATCACACCCCTATGACTGATGGGAGGATCACACCCCTATGACTGATGGGAGGATCACACCCCTATGACTGATGGGAGGATCGCACCCCTATGGCTGATGGGAGGATCGCACCCCTATGACTGATGGGAGGATCACACCCCTATGACTGATGGGAGGATCGCACCCCTATGGCTGATGGGAGGATCGCACCCCTATGGCTGATGGGAGGATCGCACCCCTATGGCTGATGGGAGGATCACACCCCTATGGCTGATGGGAGGATCACACCCCTATGGCTGATGGGAGGATCACACCCCTATGACTGATGGGAGGATCACACCCCTATGACTGATGGGAGGATCGCACCCCTATGACTGATGGGAGGATCGCACTCCTATGACTGATGGGAGGATCGCACCCCTATGACTGATGGGAGGATCGCACCCCTATGACTGATGGGAGGATCGCACCCCTATGACTGATGAGAGAATCACACCCCTATGAATGATGGGAGGATCACACCCCTATGACTGATGGGAGGATCACACCCCTATGACTGATGGGAGGATCACACCCCTATGACTGATGGGAGGATCGCACCCCTATGACTGATGGGAGGATCGCACCCCTATGACTGATGGGAGGATCGCACCCCTATGACTGATGGGAGGATCGCACTCCTATGACTGATGGGAGGATCACACCCCTATGACTGATGGGAGGATCACACTCCTATGACTGATGGGAGGATCGCACTCCTATGACTGATGGGAGGATCACACCCCTATGACTGATGGGAGGATCACACCCCTATGGCTGATGGGAGGATCACACTCCTATGACTGATGGGAGGATCACACTCCTATGACTGATGGGAGGATCACACCCCTATGGCTGATGGGAGGATCACACCCCTATGGCTGATGGGAGGATCGCACTCCTATGACTGATGGGAGGATCACACCCCTATGACTGATGGGAGGATCACACCCCTATGACTGATGGGAGGATCACACCCCTATGACTGATGGGAGGATCACACCCCTATGACTGATGGGAGGATCGCACCCCTATGACTGATGGGAGGATCACACCCCTATGACTGATGGGAGGATCACACCCCTATAACTGATGGGAGGATCACACCCCTATGACTGATGGGAGGATCGCACTCCTATGACTGATGGGAGGATCGCACCCCTATGACTGATGGGAGGATCGCACCCCTATGACTGATGGGAGGATCGCACCCCTATGACTGATGGCAGGATCGCACCCCTATGACTGATGGGAGGATCACACCCCTATGACTGATGGGAGGATCACACCCCTATGACTGATGGGAGGATCACACCCCTATGACTGATGGGAGGATCACAACCCTATGACTGATGTGAGGATCACACCCCTATGACTGATGGGAGGATCGCACTCCTATGACTGAATACAGCAGGGAGGACAAAGTGTATATAAAGTTATAAAATCAATATCATCATGACATCTGGGTCACCAGAACTGGCAGTTGCTAGATCCTGCGTAGTGCGTGATCTAACAAGTTTGCCTGTCAGTGCAGCACTGACAGTTTATGAAGCTGCTGCGTACCTAAGCTTCATAAGTGATCAGGCTGAAAAATGTGAAAGTCCCATAGTGGGACTAAGTAAAAAGTAAGAAAAAATGAAAAAAAAAATGTAAAAATCTAAAAAAAAAAACAACCACAAAATAATAATAAAAATAAATAATAATAATATACAATGTATCTGTAGAATGTAAGCCCCCAAGGGCAGGGTTCTCCTCCCTCTGTACCCGTCTATCATTGTTAGTTCTTTACTGTAAGTGATATCTGTATCTGGTATGTAACCCCTTCTCATGTACAGCACCATGGAATCAATGGTGCTATATAAATAATAATAATATACAATGTATCTGTAGAATGTAAGCCCCCAGGGGCAGGGTCCTCCTCCCTCTGTACCCGTCTATCATTGTTAGTTCTTTACTGTAAGTGATATCTGTATCTGGTATGTAACCCCTTCTCATGTACAGCACCATGGAATCAATGGAGCTATATAAATAATAATAATAATATACAATGTATCTGTAGAATGTAAGCCCGCAGGGGCAGGGTCCTCCTCCCTCTGTACCCGTCTATCATTGTTAGTTCTTTACTGTAAGTGATATCTGTATCTGGTAAGTAACCCCTTCTCATGTACAGCACCATGGCATCAATGGAGCTATATAAATAATAATAATATACAATGTATCTGTAGAATGTAAGCCCCCAGGGGCAGGGTCCTCCTCCCTCTGTACCCATCTATCAATGTTAGTTCTTTACTGTAAGTGATATCTGTATCTGGTATGTAACCCCTTCTCATGTACAGCACCATGGAATCAATGGAGCTATATAAATAATATACAATGTACCTGTAGAATGTAAGCCCCCAGGGGCAGGGTCCTCCTCCTTCTGTATCCGTCTATCATTGTTAGTTCTTTACTGTAAGTGATATCTGTATCTGGTATGTAACCTCTTCTCATGTACAGCACCATGGAATCAATGGAGCTATATAAATAATAATAATATACAATGTATCTGTAGAATGTAAGCCCGCAGGGGCAGGGTCCTCCTCCCTCTGTACCCGTCTATCATTGTTAGTTCTTTACTGTAAGTGATATCTGTATCTGATATGTAACCTCTTCTCATGTACAGCACCATGGAATCAATGGAGCTATATAAATAATAATAATAATATACAATGTATCTGTAGAATGTAAGCCCCCAGAGGCAGGGTCCTCCTCCCTCTGTACCCGTCTATCATTGTTAGTTCTTTACTGTAAGTGATATCTGTATCTGATATGTAACCTCTTCTCATGTACAGCACCATGGAATCAATGGAGCTATATAAATAATAATAATATACAATGTATCTGTAGAATGTAAGCCCGCAGGGGCAGGGTCCTCCTCCCTCTGTACCGTCTATCATTGTTAGTACTTTACTGTAAGTGATATCTGTATCTGGTATGTAACTCCTTCTCATGTACAGCACCATGGAATCAATGGAGCTATATAAATAATAATAATATACAATGTATCTGTAGAATGTAAGCCCCCAGGGACAGGGTCCTCCTCCCTCTGTATCCGTCTATCATTGTTAGTTCTTTACTGTAAGTGATATCTGTATCTGGTATGTAACCTCTTCTCATGTACAGCACCATGGAATCAATGGAGCTATATAAATAATAGTAATATACAATGTATCTGTAGAATGTAAGCCCCCAGGGGCAGGGTCCTCCTCCCTCTGTACCCGTCTATCATTGTTAGTTCTTTACTGTAAGTGATATCTGTATCTGGTATGTAACCTCTTCTCATGTACAGCACCATGGAATCAATGGAGCTATATAAATAATAATAATAATATACAATATATCTGTAGAATGTAAGCCCGCAGGGGCAGGTCCTCCTCCCTCTGTACCTGTCTATCATTGTTAGTTCTTTACTGTAAGTGATATCTGTATCTGGTATGTAACCCCTTCTCATGTACAGCACCATGGAATCAATGGCGCTATATAAATAATAATAATATACAATGTATCTGTAGAATGTAAGCCCCCAGGGGCAGGGTCCTCCTCCCTCTGTACCCGTCTATCATTGTTAGTTCTTTACTGTAAGTGATATCTGTATCTGGTATGTAACCCCTTCTCATGTACAGCACCATGGAATCAATGGAGCTATATAAATAATATACAATGTATCTGTAGAATGTAAGCCCCCAGGGGCAGGGTCCTCCTCCCTCTGTACCCGTCTATCATTGTTAGTTCTTTACTGTAATTGATATCTGTATCTGGTATGTAACCCCTTCTCATGTACAGCACCATGTAATCAATGGAGCTATATAAATAATAATAATAATATACAATGTATCTGTAGAATGTAAGCCCGCAGGGGCAGGGTCCTCCTCCCTCTGTACCCATCTCTCATTGTTAGTTCTTTACTGTAAGTGATATCTGTATCTGGTATGTAACCCCTTCTCATGTACAGCACCATGGAATCAATGGAGCTATATAAATAATAATAATATACAATGTATCTGTAGAATGTAAGCCCCCAGGGGCAGGGTCCTTCTCCCTCTGTACCCATCTATCATTGTTAGTTTACTGTAAGTGATATCTGTATCTGGTATGTAACCCCTTCTCATGTACAGCACCATGGCATCAATGGCGCAATATAAATAATAATAATATACAATGTATCTGTCGAATGTAAACCCGCAGGGGCAGGGTCCTCCTCCTTCTGTACCCGTCTATCATTGTTAGTTCTTTACTGTAAGTGATATCTGTATCTGGTATGTAACCCCTTCTCATGTACAGCACCATGGCATCAATGGCACTATATAAATAATAATAATATGCAATGTATCTGTAGAATGTAAGCCCGCAGGGGCAGGGACCTCCTCCCGCTGTACCGGTCTATCATTGTTAGTTCTTTACTGTAAGTGATATCTGTATCTGGTATGTAACCCCTTCTCATGTACAGCACCATGGCATCAATGGAGCTATATAAATAATAATAATATACAATGTATCTGTAGAATGTAAGCCCCCAGGGGCAGGGTCCTCCTCCCTCTGTACCCGTCTATCATTGTTAGTTTACTGTAAGTGATATCTGTATCTGGTATGTAACCCCTTCTCATGTACAGCACCATGGAATCAATGGAGCTATATAAATAATAATATACAATGTATCTGTAGAATGTAAGCCCCCAGGGGCAGAGTCCTCCTCCCTCTGTACCCGTCTATCATTGTTAGTTTATTGTAAGTGATATCTGTATCTGGTATGTAATCCCTTCTCATGTACAGCACCATGGAATCAATGGCGCTATATAAATAATAATAATATACAATGTATCTGTAGAATGTAAGCCCGCAGGGGCAGGGTCCTCCTCCCTCTGTACCCATCTATCATTGTTAGTTCTTTACTGTAAGTGATATCTGTATCTGGTATGTAACCTCTTCTCATGTACAGCACCATGGAATCAATGGAGCTATATAAATAATAATATACAATGTATCTGTAGAATGTAAGCTCGCAAGGGCAGGGTCCTCCTCCTTCTGCACCCGTCTATCATTGTCAGTTCTTTACTGTAAGTGATATCTGTATCTGGTATGTAACCCCTTCTCATGTACAGCACCATGGCATCAATGGCAGTATATAAATAATCATAATATACAATGTATCTGTAGAATGTAAGCCCGCAGGGGCAGGGTCCTCCTCCCTCTGTACCCGTCTATCATTGTTAGTTCTTTACTGTAAGTGATATCTGTATCTGGTATGTAACCCCTTCTCATGTACAGCACCATGGAATCAATGGCGCTATATAATAATAATAATATACAATGTATCTGTAGAATGTAAGCTCGCAGGGGCAGGGTCCTCCTCCCTCTGTACCCGTCTATCATTGTTAGTACTTTACTGTAAGTGATATCTGTATCTGGTATGTAACCCCTTCTCATGTACAGCACCATGGAATCAATGGAGCTATATAAATAATATACAATGTATCTGTAGAATGTAAGCCCCCAGGGGCAGGGTCCTCCTCCCTCTGTACCCGTCTATCATTGTTAGTTCTTTACTGTAAGTGATATCTGTATTTGGTATGTAACCTCTTCTCATGTACAGCACCATGGAATCATTGGAGCTATATAAATAATAATAATATACAATGTATCTGTAGAATGTAAGCCCCCAGGGGCAGGGTCCTCCTCCCTCTGTACCCGTCTATCATTGTTAGTTCTTTACTGTAAGTGATATCTGTATCTGGTATGTAACCCCTTCTCATGTACAGCGCCATGGCATCAATGGCTCTATATAAATAATAATAATATACAATGTATCTGTAGAATGTAAGCCCCCAGGGGCAGTGTCCTCCTCCCTCTGTATCCGTCTATCATTGTTAGTTACTGTAAGTGATATCTGTATCTGGTATGTAACCCCTTCTCATGTACAGCGCCATGGCATCAATGGCTCTATATAAATAATAATAATATACAATGTGTCTGTAGAATGTAAGCCCCCAGGGGCAGGGTCCTCCTCCCTCTGTACCCGTCTATCATTGTTAGTTGTTTATTGTAAGTGATATCTGTATCTGGTATGTAACCCCTTCTCATGTACAGCACCATGGAATCAATGGCTCTATATAAATAATAATAATATACAATGTATCTGTAGAATGTAAGCCCCCAGGGGCAGGGTCCTCCTCCCTCTGTACCCGTCTATCATTGTTAGTTCTTTACTGTAAGTGATATCTGTATCTGGTATGTAACCCCTTCTCATGTACAGCACCATAACATCAATGGTGCTATATAAATAATAATAATATACAATGTATCTGTAGAATGTAAGCCCGCAGGGGCAGGGTCCTACTCCCTCTGTACCCGTCTATCATTGTTAGTTACTGTAAGTGATATCTGTATCTGGTATGTAACCCCTTCTCATGTACAGCACCATGGAATCAATGGCGCTATATAAATAATAAAAATATACAATGTATCTGTAGAATGTAAGCCCCCAGGGGCAGGGTCCTCCTCCCTCTGTACCGTCTATCATTGTTAGTTCTTTACTGTAAGTGATATCTGTATCTGGTATGTAACCCCTTCTCATGTACAGCACCATGGAATCAATGGCGCTATATAAATAATAATAATATACAATGTATCTGTAGAATGTAAGCCCCCAGGGGCAGGGTCCTTCTCCCTCTGTACCCGTCTATCATTGTTAGTTCTTTACTGTAAGTGATATCTGTATCTGGTATGTAACCCCTTCTCATGTACAGCACCATGGAATCAATGGCGCTATATAAATAATAATAATATACAATGTATCTGTAGAATGTAAGCCCCCAGGGGCAGGGTCCTCCTCCCTCTGTACCCGTCTATCATTGTTAGTTCTTTACTGTAAGTGATATCTGTATCTGGTATGTAACCCCTTCTCATGTACAGCACCATGGAATCAATGGAGCTATATAAATAATATACAATGTATCTGTAGAATGTAAGCCCCCAGGGGCAGGGTCCTCCTCCCTCTGTACCCGTCTATCATTGTTATTTCTTTACTATAATTGATATATGTATCTGGTATGTATCCCCTTCTCATGTACAGCACCATGTAATCAATGGAGCTATATAAATAATAATAATAATATACAATGTATCTGTAGAATGTAAGCCCGCAGGGGCAGGGTCCTCCTCCCTCTGTACCCATCTCTCATTGTTAGTTCTTTACTGTAAGTGATATCTGTATCTGGTATGTAACCCCTTCTCATGTACAGCACCATGGAATCAATGGTGCTATATAAATAATAATAATATACAATGCATCTGTAGAATGTAAGCCCCCAGGGGCAGGGTCCTCCTCCCTCTGTACCCGTCTATCATTGTTAGTTCTTTACTGTAAGTGATATCTGTATCTGGTATGTAACCCCGTCTCATGTACAGCACCATGGAATCAATGGCGATATATAGGGGCAGGGTCCTCCTCCCTCTGTACCCGTCTATCATTGTTAGTTACTGTAAGTGATATCTGTATCTGGTATGTAACCCCTTCTCATGTACAGCGCCATGGAATCAATGGAGCTATATAAATAATAATAATATACAATGTATCTGTAGAATGTAAGCCCACAGGGGCAGGGTCCTCCTCCCTCTGTACCCTTCTATCATTGTTAGTTCTTTACTGTAAGTGATATCTGTATCTGATATGTAACCCCTTCTCATGTACACCACCATGGAATCAATGGCGATATATAAATAATAATAATATACAATGTATCTGTAGAATGTAAGCCCCCAGGGGCAGGGTCCTCCTCCCTCTGCACCCGTCTATCATTGTTAGTTCTTTACTGTAAGTGATATCTGTATCTGGTATGTAACCCCTTCTCATGTACATCACCATGGAATCAATGGTGCTATATAAATAATAATAATATACAATGTATCTGTAGAATGTAAGCCCGCAGGGGCAGGGTCCTCCTCCCTCTGTACCCGTCTATCATTGTTAGTTTACAGTAAGTAATATCTGTATCTGGTATGTAACCCCTTCTCATGTACAGCACCATGGCATCAATGGCGCTATATAATTAATAATAATATACAATGTATCTGTAGAATGTAAGCCCGCAGGGGCAGGGTCCTCCTCCCTCTGTACCCGTCTATCATTGTTAGTTTACTGTAAGTGATATCTGTATCTGGTATGTAACCCCTTCTCATGTACAGCACCATGGAATAAATGGCACTATATAAATAATAATAATATACAATGTATCTGTAGAATGTAAGCCCCCAGGGGCAGGGTGCTCCTCCCTCTGTACCCGTCTATCATTGTTAGTTCTTTACTGTAAGTGATATCTGTATCTGGTATGTAACCCCTTCTCATGTACAGCACCATGGCATCAATGGCGATATATAAATAATAATAATATACAATGTATCTGTAGAATGTAAGCCCCCAGGGGCAGGGTCCTCCTCCCTCTGTACCCGTCTATCATTGTTAGTTCTTTACTGTAAGTGATATCTGTATCTGGTATGTAACCTCTTCTCATGTACAGCACCATGGAATCAATGGCGCTATATAAATAATAATAATAATATACAATGTATCTGTGGAATGTAAGCCCCCAGGGGCAGGGTCCTCCTCCCTCTGTACCCGTCTATCATTGTTAGTTCTTTACTGTAAGTGATATCTGTATCTGGTATGTAACCCCGTCTCATGTACAGCACCATGGAATCAATGGCGATATATAGGGGCAGGGTCCTCCTCCCTCTGTACCCGTCTATCATTGTTAGTTACTGTAAGTGATATCTGTATCTGGTATGTAACCCCTTCTCATGTACAGCGCCATGGAATCAATGGAGCTATATAAATAATAATAATATACAATGTATCTGTAGAATGTAAGCCCCCAGGGGCAGGGTCCTCCTCCCTCTGTACCCGTCTATCATTGTTAGTTCTTTACTGTAAGTGATATCTGTATCTGGTATGTAACCCCTTCTCATGTACAGCACCATGGAATCAATGGTGCTATATAAATAATAATAATATACAATGTATCTGTAGAATGTAAGCCCCCAGGGGCAGGGTCCTCCTCCCTCTGTACCCGTCTATCATTGTTAGTTACTGTAAGTGATATCTGTATCTGGTATGTAACCCCTTCTCATGTACAGCGCCATGGAATCAATGGAGCTATATAAATAATAATAATATACAATGTATCTGTAGAATGTAAGCCCCCAGGGGCAGGGTCCTCCTCCCTCTGTACCCGTCTATCATTGTTAGTTCTTTACTGTAAGTGATATCTGTATCTGGTATGTAACCCCTTCTCATGTACAGCACCATGGAATCAATGGCGCTATATAAATAATAATAATATACAATGTATCTGTAGAATGTAAGCCCCCAGGGGCAGGGTCCTCCTCCCTCTGTACCCGTCTATCATTGTTAGTTACTGTAAGTGATATCTGTATCTGGTATGTAACCCCTTCTCATGTACAGCACCATGGAATCAATGGCGCTATATAAATAATAATAATATACAATGTATCTGTAGAATGTAAGCCCCCAGGGGCAGGGTCCTCCTCCCTCTGTACCCGTCTATCATTGTTAGTTACTGTAAGTGATATCTGTATCTGGTATGTAACCTCTTCTCATGTACAGCACCATGGAATCAATGGAGCTATATAAATAATAATAATATACAATGTATCTGTAGAATGTAAGCCCCCAGGGGCAGGGTGCTCCTCCCTCTGTACCCGTCTATCATTGTTAGTTCTTTACTGTAAGTGATATCTGTATCTGGTATGTAACCCCTTCTCATGTACAGCACCATGGCATCAATGGCGATATATAAATAATAATAATATACAATGTATCTGTAGAATGTAAGCCCCCAGGGGCAGGGTCCTCCTCCCTCTGTACCCGTCTATCATTGTTAGTTCTTTACTGTAAGTGATATCTGTATCTGGTATGTAACCTCTTCTCATGTACAGCACCATGGAATCAATGGCGCTATATAAATAATAATAATAATATACAATGTATCTGTGGAATGTAAGCCCCCAGGGGCAGGGTCCTCCTCCCTCTGTACCCGTCTATCATTGTTAGTTCTTTACTGTAAGTGATATCTGTATCTGGTATGTAACCCCGTCTCATGTACAGCACCATGGAATCAATGGCGATATATAGGGGCAGGGTCCTCCTCCCTCTGTACCCGTCTATCATTGTTAGTTACTGTAAGTGATATCTGTATCTGGTATGTAACCCCTTCTCATGTACAGCGCCATGGAATCAATGGAGCTATATAAATAATAATAATATACAATGTATGTGTAGAATGTAAGCCCCCAGAGGCAGGGTCCTCCTCCCTCTGTACCCGTCTATCATTGTTAGTTCTTTACTGTAAGTGATATCTGTATCTGGTATGTAACCCCTTCTCATGTACAGCACCATGGAATCAATGGAGCTATATAAATAATAATAATATACAATGTATCTGTAGAATGTAAGCCCCCAGCGGCAGGGTCCTCCTCCCTCTGTACCCGTCTATCATTGTTAGTTCTTTACTGTAAGTGATATCTGTATCTGGTATGTAACCTCTTCTCATGTACAGCACCATGGAATCAATGGAGCTATATAAATAATAATAATATACAATGTATCTGTAGAATGTTAGCCCGCAGGGGCAGGGTCCTCCTCCCTCTGTACCCGTCTATCATTGTTAGTTCTTTACTGTAAGTGATATCTGTATCTGGTATGTAACCTCTTCTCATGTACAGCACCATGGAATCAATGGAGCTATACAAATAATAATTATAAATAATGACGCTGTGCGGCCAGCCAATCACTGTAATGACACAACCAACATGGCTGCGGCATTACAGTGTGTGGCAGGCAGGAAGGGGACCCGAGCTCCGGCCGAGCAACCCCGGAAATCCTCGGCGAGCATCTCGAGCAGTGGCGAGCACGTTCACTCATCACTAGTAAAATTACATAAATTATATAACAGTGTAAAAAAATCATTTTTGACTTGTGATTTTTGCTCCATTAAAAACATGAGCAATTACAATAAAAAGCCAGAAAGGCGACAAGACAGCAGTGAGTATGAGGAGCCTGGAGCAGCGCCATCTAGTGGTGTCAGCGCTGAACTGTCTACATCGGTCTAGTGGTGTCAGCGCTGAACTGTCTACATCGGTCTAGTGGTGTCAGCGCTGAACTGTCTACATCGGTCTAGTGGTGTCAGCGCTGAACTGTCTACATCGGTCTAGTGGTGTCAGTGCTGAACTGTCTACATCGGTCTAGAGGTGTCAGCTCTGAACTGTCTACATCGGTCTAGTGGTGTCAGCGCTGAACAGTCTACATCGGTCTAGTGGTGTCAGTGCTGAACTGTCTACATCGGTCTAGTGGTGTCAGTGCTGAACTGTCTACATCGGTCTAGAGGTGTCAGCTCTGAACTGTCTACATCGGTCTAGTGGTGTCAGCGCTGAACAGTCTACATCGGTCTAGTGGTGTCAGCGCTGAACAGTCTACATCGGTCTAGTGGTGTCAGCGCTGAACTGTCTACATCGGTCTAGTGGTGTCAGCGCTGAACAGTCTACATCGGTCTAGTGGTGTCAGCGCTGAACTGTCTACATCGGTCTAGTGGTGTCAGCGCTGAACAGTCTACATCGGTCTAGTGGTGTCAGCGCTGAACAGTCTACATCGGTCTAGTGGTGTCAGCGCTGAACAGTCTACATCGGTCTAGTGGTGTCAGCGCTGAACTGTCTACATCGGTCTAGTGGTGTCAGCGCTGAACTGTCTACATCGGTCTAGTGGTGTCAGCGCTGAACTGTCTACATCGGTCTAGTGGTGTCAGGGCTGAACTGTCTACATCGGTCTAGTGGTGTCAGAGCTGAACTGTCTACATCGGTCTAGTGGTGTCAGCGCTGAACTGTCTACATCGGTCTAGTGGTGTCAGCGCTGAACTGTCTACATCGGTCTAGTGGTGTCAGCGCTGAACTGTCTACATCGCTCTAGTGGTGTCAGCGCTGAACTGTCTACATCGGTCTAGTGGTGTCAGTGCTGAACTGTCTACATCGGTCTAGTGGTGTCAGAGCTGAACTGTCTACATCGGTCTAGTGGTGTCAGGGCTGAACTGTCTACATCGGTCTAGTGGTGTCAGAGCTGAACTGTCTACATCGGTCTAGTGGTGTCAGCGCTGAACTGTCTACATCGGTCTAGTGGTGTCAGCGCTGAACTGTCTACATCGGTCTAGTGGTGTCAGCGCTGAACTGTCTACATCGCTCTAGTGGTGTCAGCGCTGAACTGTCTACATCGGTCTAGTGGTGTCAGCGCTGAACTGTCTACATCGGTCTAGTGGTGTCAGCGCTGAACTGTCTACATCGGTCTGGTGGTGTCAGCGCTGAACTGTCTACATCGGTCTAGTGGTGTCAGTGCTGAGCTGTCTACATCGGTCTAGTGGTGTCAGAGCTGAACTGTCTACATCGGTCTAGTGGTGTCAGTGCTGAGCTGTCTACATCGGTCTAGTGGTGTCAGTGCTGAACTGTCTACATCGGTCTAGTGGTGTCAGTGCTGAACTGTCTACATCGGTCTAGTGGTGTCAGAGCTGAACTGTCTACATCGGTCTAGTGGTGTCAGAGCTGAACTGTCTACATCGGTCTAGTGGTGTCAGTGCTGAACTGTCTACATCGGTCTAGTGGTGTCAGTGCTGAGCTGTCTACATCGGTCTAGTGGTGTCAGAGCTGAACTGTCTACATCGGTCTAGTGGTATCAGCGCTGAACTGTCTACAATGGTCTAGTGGTGTCAGTGCTGAACTGTCTACATCGGTCTAGTGGTGTCAGCGCTGAACTGTCTACATCGGTCTAGTGGTGTCAGTGCTGAACTGTCTACATCGGTCTAGTGGTGTCAGCGCTGAACTGTCTACATCGGTCTAGAGGTGTCAGCGCTGAACTGTCTACATCGGTCTAGTGGTGTCAGCGCTGAACTGTCTACATCGGTCTAGTGGTGTCAGCGCTGAACTGTCTACATCGGTCTAGTGGTGTCAGCGCTGAACTGTCTACATCGGTCTAGAGGTGTCAGCGCTGAACTGTCTACATCGGTCTAGTGGTGTCAGCGCTGAACTGTCTACATCGGTCTAGAGGTGTCAGCGCTGAACTGTCTACATCGAGGGGATTACTGAGACCCTCACTCCAGCATCTCTGATCCAGTCTCCTCCGCAGTGAAGCGTTTAGATCGGAGGCTACAGTGAGGAGCACAAGAAATCACCTCCGGTCCTGACACCACCTTGCTGGGAGCAATATTCAAATACACGGGCGGCGCCAGAAGTGACTGGATGAGAGAATCACACCCCTATGACTGATGGGAGGATCACACCCCTATGACTGATGGGAGGATCGCACCCCTATGACTGATGGGAGGATCACACTCCTATGACTGATGGGAGGATCACACCCCTATGGCTGATGGGAGGATCGCACCCCTATGACTGATGGGAGGATCGCACCCCTATGACTGATGGGAGGATCACACCCCTATGACTGATGGGAGGATCGCACCCCTATGACTGATGGGAGGATCGCACCCCTATGACTGATGGGAGGATCACACCCCTATGACTGATGGGAGGATCACACCCCTATGACTGATGGGAGGATCGCACCCCTATGACTGATGGGAGGATCGCACCCCTATGACTGATGGGAGGATCGCACCCCTATTACTGATGGGAGGATCGCACCCCTATGGCTGATGGGAGGATCACACCCCTATGGCTGATGGGAGGATCACACCCCTATGGCTGATGGGAGGATCACACCCCTATGGCTGATGGGAGGATCACACCCCTATGGCTGATGGGAGGATCACACCCCTATGGCTGATGGGAGGATCACACCCCTATGGCTGATGGGAGGATCACACCCCTATGGCTGTTGGGAGGATCACACCCCTATGGCTGATGGGAGGATCACACCCCTATGGCTGATGGGAGGATCACACCCCTATGGCTGATGGGAGGATCACACCCCTATGGCTGATGGGAGAATCACACCCCTATGACTGATGGGAGAATCACACCCCTATGACTGATGGGAGAATCACACCCCTATGACTGATGGGAGGATCACACTCCTATGACTGATGGGAGGATCACACCCCTATGGCTGATGGGAGGATCACACCCCTATGGCTGATGGGAGAATCACACCCCTATGACTGATGGGAGAATCACACCCCTATGACTGATGGGAGGATCACACTCCTATGACTGATGGGAGGATCACACCCCTATGGCTGATGGGAGGATCACACCCCTATGGCTGATGGGAGGATCACACCCCTATGGCTGATGGGAGGATCACACCCCTATGGCTGATGGGAGGATCACACCCCTATGGCTGATGGGAGGATCACACCCCTATGGCTGATGGGAGGATCACACCCCTATGGCTGATGGGAGGATCACACCCCTATGGCTGATGGGAGGATCACACCACTATGGCTGATGGGAGGATCACACCCCTATGGCTGATGGGAGGATCACACCCCTATGGCTGATGGGAGGATCACACCCCTATGGCTGATGGGAGGATCACACCCCTATGGCTGATGGGAGGATCACACCCCTATGGCTGATGGGAGGATCACACCCCTATGGCTGATGGGAGGATCACACCCCTATGGCTGATGGGAGGATCACACCCCTATGGCTGGTGGGAGGATCACACCCCTATGGCTGATGGGAGGATCACACCCCTATGACTGATGGGAGAATCACACCCCTATGACTGATGGGAGAATCACACCCCTATGACTGATGGGAGGATCGCACCCCTATGACTGATGGGAGGATCGCACCCCTATGACTGATGGGAGGATCGCACCCCTATGACTGATGGGAGGATCGCACCCCTATGACTGATGGGAGGATCGCACCCCTATGACTGATGGGAGGATCACACCCCTATGGCTGATGGGAGGATCACACTCCTATGACTGATGGGAGGATCACACCCCTATGACTGATGGGAGGATCACACCCCTATGACTGATGGGAGGATCACACCCCTATGACTGATGGGAGGATCACACCCCTATGACTGATGGGAGGATCACACCCCTATGGCTGATGGGAGGATCACACTCCTATGACTGATGGGAGGATCACACCCCTATGACTGATGGGAGGATCGCACTCCTATGACTGATGGGAGGATCACACCCCTATGGCTGATGGGAGGATCGCACCCCTATGGCTGATGGGAGGATCGCACTCCTATGACTGATGGGAGGATCGCACTCCTATGACTGATGGGAGGATCACACCCCTATGACTGATGGGAGGATCACACCCCTATGACTGATGGGAGGATCACAACCCTGTGACTAATGGGAGGATCACACCCCTATGGCTGATGGGAGGATCACACTCCTATGGCTGATGGGAAGATCACACTCCTATGACTGATAGGAGGATCACACCCCTATGGCTGATGGGAGGATCACACCCCTATGGCTGATGGGAGGATCGCACCCCTATGACTGATGGGAGGATCACACCCCTATGACTGATGAGAGAATCACACTCCTATGACTGATGGGAGGATCGCACTCCTATGACTGATGGGAGGATCACACCCCTATGACTGATGGGAGGATCACACCCCTATGGCTGATGGGAGGATCGCACTCCTATGACTGACGGGAGGATCACACCCCTATGACTGATTGGAGGATCGCACTCCTATGACTGATGGGAGGATCACACCCCTATGACTGATGAGAGAATCACACCCCTATGACTGATGGGAGGATCACACCCCTATGACTGATGAGAGAATCACACCCCTATGACTGATGGGAGGATCACACCCCTATGACTGATGAGAGAATCACACCCCTATGACTGATGGGAGGATCACACCCCTATGGCTGATGGGAGGATCACACCCCTATGACTGATGGGAGGATCACACCCCTGTGGCTGATGGGTGTCACGGGTGTGTTGCCACGAAGATCGTCACGAGTACACAGCCTGACTTCTCGCAGCTGACTTGTTGGTGCTTTGTGTTTTCTCGGCAGTGTAGGAGTTAATTCTCTCTCTCTCTGGGCTAGCTGAGGTCCAGCCTCGCCCAGCTGCAATCAATGCTTCGTTAGTGAGACTCCTTTATATTCCTGCAGGTCTGTTTGTGAGGTGTCGGTGAAAGCTTTTCATTCAGACTTACAGAGCGGATCGTGGTGTTTGGAGTTGCTGAGATAAGTGTATTTGAAAGTGTTATTTCCCTTTCCTCGCTTTATCATTTATCTCCTTTCCCGTTGGTGTTCCCTCTGTTGTAGTTTTGTTGAAGTTGTATGCAAGGTGGTTTTGGTTTTTCCCTTGTACTGTCTCGTTCGTCTAAATACTGTGTGTGGGCATATTATCGCTGGTTCCCAATTGTTGTGATCGGGGTCCTTCTCAGGACTAGATTACTGTGGTGCAGGGATCCTCAGGAGGTAGGGGTTACGCTGGCGGCCTGGACCTCTGTACCTTTAACAGTACCTCCAGGATGAGGGATTAGTCAGGGCCCCAGCTTAGGGTCAGCTTAGGCCCCCTACCTCCAGTATTCTGTGACAGTGTGACATTTTCACCGACCAACTTAGTTTTTCTCCAGCTACCATGGATCCAGTAGCCGGTCTAGCTCAGCAGTTGCAGAGTTTGTCCATGGGGCTGGCGGACGTTAGGTCCAAGGTTTTGCATCCTCTGGAGCAAGCCGGACCAGAACCTAAAGTAGCTCTCCCTGACAGGTTCACTGGGGGGCGGGACAAGTTTTTTGTTTTCCGGGAGGCATGCAAATTGTACTTTCGGCTGCGGCCTCGGTCATCGGGCAGTGAAGAACAAAGGGTGGGAATTGTCATCTCGCTCCTACAAGGGGACCCACAATCTTGGGCGTTCTCTCTTCCCCCTAGCTCCCCAGTTCTCCAGTCAGTGGATAGGTTTTTCGCTGCTTTGGGACTCGTATATGATGACCCAGATCGGATCTCCCTTGCTGAGTCTAAGTTACGTAGGATTCAGCAGGGAGATCGTCCGGCGGAGGAATTCTGTTCGGAGTTCCGTAGGTGGGCCACGGACACCCAGTGGAATGACCCGGCTCTTAGGAGCCAGTTTTGTCATGGTTTATCCGACAAATTACAGGATGTGTTGGCACAGTATGACTCTCCCGCGTCACTGGAAGCCGCTATGGCCCTTGCTATTCGCGTTGACAGACGGCTTCGGGAGAGGTGCGGGATAACTCTACCCCCTGTAATGTCTCCACCTCTTACAAGGTCCCCTCATATGGTGGTTCCCCTGGTCAGTCCGGAGGAGCCTATGCAATTAGGAGGGACATCATTTCGGGGAAGGGGACCGGTGGTGCGCCATAAGACAGGAAGGTGTTTCCTCTG
Organism: Phyllobates terribilis; assembly: GCF_046119375.1. Classification (NCBI taxonomy): domain Eukaryota; kingdom Metazoa; phylum Chordata; class Amphibia; order Anura; family Dendrobatidae; genus Phyllobates; species Phyllobates terribilis. The sequence continues at coordinate 202,423,604 of NW_027362768.1, read as the reverse complement.
CGGGAAAAAGGGACATTTTATTGGGGGGTGTCCATCCCGCCCCTTGCTGAGTAAAGAGTCGTCGAAAAAACTGTTGATCCCAGGTTGTGTGGTGGACGGCAATCTGGGAGTAGGTATTTCGTCCCTAGGTTCGTCTCAGTTTCTCGTACCGGCGGAGGTGGTGGTGGGTACGAGAACTGAGAGGATATCTGTTCTTCTGGATAGTGGGGCCGGGGCTAATCTGGTTGATGCTCGGTTTGCCCGGGTTCAAGGTATGCGATTGAGTGAGTTGGCTAAACCCATCCCCATATTCTCGATCGATGCCAGGCCTCTCGGTCAGGGAAGTTTTTTGCAAGCTGTGCATGGCGTAAAACTTCAAGTGGGGGCAATACATAAAGAACTGTTGTCTTGCTACGTGTTGGAGGGTCTTCCCACTCCTATAGTGTTGGGCCTTCCTTGGTTAGCTAAGCATAACCCTGTTATTAATTGGCAAACCAGAGAGATAAGCCAATGGAGTAAATTCTGTAATAAAAACTGCATGAACACGGTCATCGGTGCGGTTACTCCTTGGGTCTTACCTCCATTTCTGGCAGACTTTGAGGATGTATTCTCGGAGAATGGGTGTCAGGAACTACCTCCTCATCGCGAGTATGACTGTTCTGTAAAACTGCTCCCTGAGGCCAAGTTACCTAAAGCTAGGTTGTATAACCTTTCTGGTCCTGAGAGGCAGGCCATGAAGGATTATATTTCTGAAAGTCTGGCTAAGGGGCATATTAGACCTTCATCTTCACCGGTGGCCGCGGGGTTCTTCTTTGTTAAGAAGAAAGATGGAGGCCTACGCCCTTGCCTGGATTTCCGTGAACTTAATCGGATTACGGTCCGAGATCCGTATCCGCTCCCACTTATTCCCGATCTCTTTAATCAGATCGTGGGCGCCAAATGGTTCTCTAAGTTGGATCTCAGGGGGGCGTACAATTTGATTAGGATGAAGGAGGGGGATGAGTGGAAGACGGCTTTTAACACTCCGGAGGGGCATTATGAGAACCTTGTCATGCCATTCGGTCTGACTAATGCCCCGGCGGTGTTTCAACACTTTGTTAATGATATTTTTCGCCACCTGGTGGGACAGTTTGTTGTCATATATCTGGATGATATCTTAATTTACTCGCCGGATCTGGTGTCTCATCAGGAGCACGTTAGACAGGTGTTACAGATCTTGCGGGATAATAAACTGTATGCCAAGTGGGAAAAGTGTGTGTTCGCCGTACAGGAACTCCAGTTTTTAGGCTTCCTGGTTTCTGCGTCCGGTTTTCGTATGGACCCTGGGAAAGTGCGGGCAGTTCTTGAGTGGGATCGGCCGGAGAATCTTAAGGCACTACAACGTTTCCTGGGGTTTGCTAACTATTACCGGAAGTTCATTCGTAATTTCTCGTCCGTGGTTAAGCCTCTCACAGACATGACTAAAAAGGGGACGGATTTTTCTAGGTGGTCTGACAAGGCTTGTCAAGCATTCTCCTCCTTGAAAAAATGTTTTGCCTCGGCACCCATACTCATTCAACCTGATGCGTCTCAGCCATTCTTTGTAGAGGTAGACGCTTCCGAGGTAGGGGTGGGAGCAGTATTGTCACAGGGTTCGTCCCCTGGTAAGTGGCATCCGTGCGCCTTTTTCTCTAAAAAATTGTCGTCCGCTGAGAGGAATTACGATGTCGGCAATAGGGAACTCCTGGCCATTAAGTTAGCTTTTGAGGAGTGGCGCCATTTTTTGGAGGGGGCAGTTCATCCGGTCACAGTCATCACCGATCACAAGAACCTGCTATATCTGGAGTCCGCTAAACGTCTGAATCCCAGACAAGCTAGGTGGTCATTGTTTTTTACCAGGTTTAATTTCGTCGTTACATATCGTCCTGGGTCTAAAAATGTAAAGGCGGATGCCTTATCTCGTAGTTTCCCTGGGGCCGGGAATACGGACGACCCGATTCCTGTTCTTCAGGAGGGGGTGGTGGTTTCGGCAGTATGCTCTGAGCTGGAGGAGGAGATATTGGAGGCTCAGGGGGACGCCCCTGTTGGACCTCCGGGGAGACTGTTCGTTCCAGATCAGTTGCGACAAAAGGTGATCGAGGCACACCATAACTCAGTTTTTGCAGGACACCCGGGGAGTAAAGCAACTGTGGATCTCCTCTCGCGTCGGTTTTGGTGGCCTAACTTACATAAAGAGGTGGTAACTTTTGTCGCGTCCTGTGGGGTTTGTGCGCGCTCTAAGACCTCACATACCCGTCCGTCTGGGGCCCTCTTACCTTTGAAGATCCCGGAGCGTCCTTGGACTCATCTGTCTATGGACTTTATTACGGACCTCCCTCCGTCTTCGGGTAAAACGGTCATACTCGTTGTAGTGGACAGGTTCAGCAAGATGGCACATTTTATCGCTCTTCCGGCTCTCCCTAATGCTAAAACTCTTGCGCAGGTGTTCATTGGGGAGATTGTGAGGCTTCACGGGGTACCCTCCGAGGTGGTGTCTGATCGGGGGTCTCAGTTTGTGTCCAAGTTCTGGAAGGCGTTTTGTGCACGGCGGGGGATGCATTTGTCATTCTCGTCGGCTTTTCATCCTCAGACCAATGGTCAGACGGAACGTATGAACCAGAGCTTGGAGACATATCTTCGGTGTTTTGTGTCAGAGAACCAGGAGGACTGGGCTTCTTTCCTACCTCTGGCAGAGTTTGCTCTCAATAATAGGCGAAGCGAGTCCACTGGTAAGTCCCCGTTTTTTGGGGCATATGGTTTTCACCCCCAGTTTTGTACTTTCAGTAGGGGGGGCTCTTCGGGGGTTCCGGAGGAGGAACGATTTTCCTCATCTCTCGCTTCAGTATGGAGAGGGGTGCTGAAGAATCTGAATACTATGGGGAACCGATACAAACGTATGGCTGATAGGAGGAGAGTGTCTGGTCCGGACCTAAGTGTGAACGATCAGGTATGGTTGTCTACCAGGAATATTAAACTTAAGGTTCCCTCCTGGAAACTGGGTCCCAGGTTCATCGGGCCGTACAGAATCAGTTCTATTATTAATCCGGTGGCATTCCGTCTTGACCTCCCCCCTACGTTTAAAATTCACAACGTGTTTCACAGATCATTGCTTAAGAGGTATGTGGCGCCGGTGGTACCGTCACCTTTACCTCCCCCTCCTGTGGTTGTCAATGGTAACTTGGAGTTCCAGGTATCGAGGGTCATTGATTCACGCTTTAATCGCCGGTCCCTTCAGTACTTGGTTCATTGGAAGGGGTATGGTCCTGAGGAGAGGATGTGGGTTCCTGCGTCGGATATTAACGCAGACCGATTAGTTCGGGCCTTCCACACGACTCACCCGGATAAACCTGGCCCTGAGGGTCCGGAGGCCCCTCGTAGAAGGGGGGGTACTGTCACGGGTGTGTTGCCACGAAGATCGTCACGAGTACACAGCCTGACTTCTCGCAGCTGACTTGTTGGTGCTTTGTGTTTTCTCGGCAGTGAAGGAGTTAATTCTCTCTCTCTCTGGGCTAGCTGAGGTCCAGCCTCGCCCAGCTGCAATCAATGCTTCTTTAGTGAGACTCCTTTATATTCCTGCAGGTCTGTTTGTGAGGTGTCGGTGAAAGCTTTTCATTCAGACTTACAGAGCGGATCGTGGTGTTTGGAGTTGCTGAGATAAGTGTATTTGAAAGTGTTATTTCCCTTTCCTCGCTTTATCATTTATCTCCTTTCCCGTTGGTGTTCCCTCTGTTGTAGTTTTGTTGAAGTTGTATGCAAGGTGGTTTTGGTTTTTCCCTTGTACTGTCTCGTTCGTCTAAATACTGTGTGTGGGCATATTATCGCTGGTTCCCAATTGTTGTGATCGGGGTCCTTCTCAGGACTAGATTACTGTGGTGCAGGGATCCTCAGGAGGTAGGGGTTACGCTGGCGGCCTGGACCTCTGTACCTTTAACAGTACCTCCAGGATGAGGGATTAGTCAGGGCCCCAGCTTAGGGTCAGCTTAGGCCCCCTACCTCCAGTATTCTGTGACAGTGTGACAATGGGAGGATCACACCCCTATGACTGATGGGAGGATCACACCCCTATGACTGATGGGAGGATCGCACCCCTATGACTGATGGGAGGATCACACCCCTATGACTGATGAGAGAATCACACTCCTATGACTGATGGGAGGATCGCACTCCTATGACTGATGGGAGGATCACACCCCTATGACTGATGGGAGGATCACACCCCTATGGCTGATGGGAGGATCGCACTCCTATGACTGATGGGAGGATCACACCCCTATGACTGATGGGAGGATCGCACTCCTATGACTGATGGGAGGATCACACCCCTATGACTGATGAGAGAATCACACCCCTATGACTGATGGGAGGATCACACCCCTATGACTGATGAGAGAATCACACCCCTATGACTGATGAGAGAATCACACCCCTATGACTGATGGGAGGATCACACCCCTATGACTGATGGGAGGATCGCACTCCTATGACTGAATACAGCAGGGAGGACAAAGTGTATATAAAGTTATAAAATCAATATCATCATGACATCTGGGTCACCAGAACTGGCAGTTGCTAGATCCTGCGTAGTGCATGATCTAACAAGTTTGCCTGTCAGTGCAGCACTGACAGTTTATGAAGCTGCTGCGTACCTAAGCTTCATAAATGATCAGGCTGAAAAATGTGAAAGTCCCATAGTGGGACTAAGTAAAAAGTAAGAAAAAATGAAAAAAAAAAATGTAAAAATCTAAAAAAAAAAAAAAAAAAACACAAAATAATAATAAAAAATATATACAGTATATATTGTATCCATAAATAAATATTTTTATGAAAAAAAACAAAAAAACTACACATATTTGATATTGCCGCATCCGGAACGACCTGACCTATAAAACTGTCCCACTAGTTAACCCCTTCAGTGAAAATCGTAAAAAAAATGAATGAAAAGCGAGGCATAAAACGATGCCAAAGGGGTCTAATTTCCAAAATGGGGTCACTTTAGGGGGATTCTGCTATTCTAGCACTTAAGAGCTGTGTATATGGAGTCCCCATACTATTCTAGAAAAGTCTGCACTCCAGGAGGCAGATACGCTCCGTCCCTCCCGAGTCTCGCCGTGGGGCTAAGCAGTACTGTACGGCCACATATGGGGTATTTCTACATTCAGCAGAAATTGTGGGACATATTTTGGTGCCATTTTTACCCATTTCCCAGTGTAAAAATGTAAAATCTGGGGCTAAAACAAAATTTTGGTGGTAAAAATGTAATTATTTTTTTCTTCACTGCCCAATGGTATAAAATTCTGCGAGGCACAAGTGGTGTCAACATGTTCACTGCAACCCTAAATTAATTCATTGAGAGGTGTAGTTTGTAAACTGGGGCCTCTAATGGGGGGTCTGCTGTTCTGGCACCTCAGGGGCTCTGCCAATGTGACATGACACCCTCAAACCAGTTCAGCAAAATCTGAACTCCAATATGGTGCTTCTTCCCTTCTGAGCATTACACTGTGCATCAAAAGAAGTTTTCAACCACTTATGGGGTATCAGCATACACAGGAAAAATTGTACAACAAATTTTGGGGTCCATTTTCTCCTGCTATCATTGTGAAAATGAAAAAATTTGGGGGCTAAAAACATTTGTGTTGGAAAAATATATATTTTTTTAATTTTTACAGATCCATGTTGTAAAATTCTGTGAAGCATCTGTGGGTTTAAGGTGCTCACCACACATCTAAATAAATTCCTTGAGGGGTCTAGTTTCTGAAATGGTATCACCTGTTGGGGGGATTCCACTTTTTAGGCACATCAGGGGCTCTCCAAATGTGACATGGCGTCCGCTAATTATTCCAGCAAATTTCGCATTCAAAAAGTCAAATGAAGTTCATTCCTTTACTAGCCCTGCCATGCGCCCAAAACAGTAGTTTTCCTCCACATATGGGGTATCGGTCTGCTCAGGAGAAATTGCACAACAAATTTTGGAATCCATTTTTCCTGTTACCTTTGTAAAAATAAAAAAATTTGGGTCTAAAGTAAAATTTTTGTGAAAAAGAGTTACATGTTCATTGTTTTCTTGAAATACTTGGGCTGTCGAAGCGCTGTCAGGGACTCTTCCACTCTAGGCAAAGGGTAAGTGTCTCGTACGGTGACACTATTCAACTTGCAATAGTCAACACAGAGTCTCAACCTTTTGTCCCTCTTTTGGACGAGCACTATTGGTGCGGCCCATGGACTCTGACTCTCCCGCACTACTCCACTACTCAGCATCTGTGAAAGTATGGCTTTTACTTCCTGGTACAGGTTAGGGGGAATTTGTCGATATCGCTCATGGATTAGAGGTGTGTCTCCCATCGGAATCTCGTGTTCAGTGTGGGTTGTACATCCAAAATTATCTTAATTTCTGGAGAAAGCAGCTTGAAACTCCCATAATAGGTCTTCTATCAGTTGAATTTGTTAGTAGGAGAACTGACTCGTGTCCAGTTGTATTATTTCAATGATGTTCAGACCATTCCACTCCGGAGTTGGCTCTGTCCTCGGAGCTTCGGACACAGACACAGCCCACTTTTCCTGTTCCTCAGCAATCATGGCCAGTTGGACTTCGGGGACTGTCTCTCCTCCATACACGTACAAATGCGCAACTTTTTCACCTGCATGAAGCATGACAGGATAATCATGTACATTGGAACACCGGACAGCCATTTGTCCATCCACCACTGTCGCCATAGTACGTGTGATCACCAGACCTTGTTTGGTTCCTGTTGGCTCCTGGGGCTCAATAATCACCTCTATTCCATTGTGTCTTCAGTGGCTACCGACATCCATCTGAACGATCTGCTCCTGACGAGGCAAGATAATATTTTGACACCTTGGTGGGACGGTTGCGATCCCCGCCACTTTATCTTTGTGAACACTGTAGCGAATCCCTCATACCTGGATCAGTCTCCTTTCATTTTCTCCCTGCTTCGACAAAATGGGCAGAGCTGGGGCGGGATAGGGATATGGCGACTGCTGTTCGTAAAGTTATGACAAGTGGCAGCGTTTGGTACACCACATATCTTACTCCATCAAGGCTTTGAGTGATGAGGTGCACACCAGTCATCCGACACTTGTGATTCACGAAGAGGCGCATGCCCATCTTCTCGTCAAGACCAGCGTGAACAATAGCGGTCTTGATGTATGGGGCCCATCGTGTTTATACCACGCATGGGATTACCATGAAATTATTATAAGATTAATATAGGGCTATAATAGGATTGATATAGGATTATTATGGGGTTATTATCCGATTACTGAGGTGCTGATAATGACAGATCACAACACTCACAGAGTGTAAACGAGCTGCAGTCTGATTGGCCCTTTAAGGGGCTGCTCCACCCTTCCCTCACAGTAGTTTTGGCGCCACCATTGCTACCAGCCGGATGCACTGGATGTTGGCTGCGAGTTGTCGGTCATGTACGTCGCACACATGAGCAGATTGTGCATTATTATCCCTTATTATGAGGCGTCGGACTCCGCTGCGCTCTCCGCATCTCACCACCAGAAGACTAGATTGGTTTTTGCCTCCCTGCTGTGTCTCTGCCCTGATTCAATTCTCTTATGGCAGAGGCCTCTGAGCCGGAGGCAGGGAGGTCACGGAGCCGGAGGCAATGAGGTCACGGTGCCACCGAGGAGATGCTGCTGATCTGCTCAAGCCCCATCAACACCATTTAACCCTTTCACTCTCCATCACTGACTGACACTTTCATCTTAATGGTTTTGAGCCATCAATTTCCAGCACAGTCACACTGGTTTTGGGGGGCAGCCAAACTGCAAACACATTAGATGGGGTCTCAGCAGCAAAAAAAAACAGCACAGCTACCTGTACCAACCACACCATGGGAAATAAGCACTGGATCATTATTATTTGCAAAATGGCTCCACTTTCCATGCAGAACTTTCTATATCACCCCTGACCCAAGAGCAGATGGGGAAGATAACAGATAGCACTAGCTGTGAGGACCTCCGGGAGATTGTCCATGTGGTGGTTCACGTTGTTGGGGTTTGTGTGATTGCTTGTCGTTCTAACCTTTGCTGCCGGGATTACTGCAGATTACGACAGTTGGCTTCATACACAACAGGTTAAACGTTGAGCGTCCGGAAGTTTCCATTTATCCTTTAATCATAGTCGGATACGTCTCAGCGACTTCTCGCTAGATCCAAGAAATCAAACACAAATGTGAATATTTCATTTCTTGTGTCTAATGGAGTAAGGAGCTGATTGGAGAAATGCGCAGCGACGTCTAATAACTCGCTCACTATAGAAATGGTTTTGCATTTGGATTTCATTTGGAGAAAATTGCATCATCTCTGGAATAGGACGAGTAGAAGGAGCGAGCCGCAGGTAATGGATGAACCGCGAGATGGAAGCGGCTGACATTGAAATGACGAGCACACGCGGCTTCTAACCTTCTCGTGCCGCTTGTAAGATGAGACCGAGGCAAAATTAATAACGAGGAAATGGAGAACGAGACTGGGACGGTGCAAAAGAGGGAGGTGGGGGGCATCGTCACAGACGCGGACGCTGCTCAGACCTTGTCACTGACTGATGAATCCAACAAACTGTATCTGCTGTAAGATTCCACGTAGCGGCTGTGTCCATACTGGTAACATAAGTGTACAGCTCTATAGGACAAATGCTGCAAAATGCCCCTCAATCCCCGGCCAACCCTGAAGGTACTGGAGGGCTCAGGCCTGAGAAATTATAGGTGGGCATCAGAAGCTCTCATTGGGGCCACTGAAGCCAGTACACACTGTTGTGGGGACACTGCTTTTTTTTTTTTTTTTATTAAAATAGTTCACTACCCATACTACTGTATGTACAACGCTCCTACAACATGTGAAAGAGGAGGGACAGAAAATGCTTGAACTTGGCCCCCCAATGTGTAAAACGCCTGCAGCTCTTCACATGGTGGGTCTCATTCTGCCCATGGAGGATCTCGTTCTGCCCATGGAGGATCTCGTTGTGCCTGTGGAGGATCTCGTTCTGCCTGTGGAGGATCTTATTTTACCTATGAAGGGTCTTATTCTGGTCGCGGAGGATCTCATTATGCCCATGAAGTGTCTCATTATGCTAATGACCCCATGAGGCTTCTTATCCTGTGGGGGGTCGGTAATATTTTGCTAATCAAGTATCTTCTTTGCGCTGGCATAAATGGATGGACTGTAGCCCGATCTCGGTGGGGCCTATATGAGTGTCTCACAAACTGTCCCCAGCTGTAAAAGGGACTGTGCTTTGATTTTGACAGTCTAGTATTGTGTCAGCGGGGTTGATGTAGTGTAATCTAAGGCTGATGAAGCCACAAATCCGACAACAGTGGGGGTTTCTGTGGCCCTGAAGGAGGCTCAGTAGAAGGATTGTCTTCTTTCCGATACTGGTGTCAACATAATGAAAATCCTGTAACAAGAAACAATTGATTTGGAGGAAGAGGAGCGTGCTGGGCAGAGATGAGCGGGCCTGCATGTGTCAGGGTAATCTATATGTGTCACTGCTTCTTCCCGGCTACACTAAACTAACAAACCCAGCAGCCGTGTCCCCTACAGCTACTCATTTCTTATATGTTTGACCTAACCCATTATACAACCTGCTCCCCAGTGAGCCGCAAAGCTCTAAATATGCAGGATATGCAATTCTCCCAGAACAGAAGTATTCATGATGAAGTCTGCAGGAGGGCATAGCACAATGCTGGGGCTGCTCTCATGGGGTACATGTGGTGGACCAAGAATGCCACCAACAGAGAAGATGAAGAAGGAGCAGCTGGCATTAGGGAAGAAGCCCACCTATATGTTATCTCACTTTATCTGCACGTTGCACCCCTTTCCACAACTGGGGACACTATGAAAAGCCTCCAAGAAGCACTTTACCCAGCTTCAGCCTTCACATTCTTCCTTCGCTAACGCCTTTAGCAGATGTCTTAATAATCCAGATGAAAAATGAGCCATCAAGTAATATGGATTAACTCGGCTGGACTGTAATACTTGGGATAATGAGATTTTATCCACCATAGATGCAGTGTTTGACTTGATTACGTGTTCAGTTTGGAAAACCTGTTAATTAGGATCTGGTAATTGCATAAACCAAACACGCTGCTCAGACATAAAGAAGGAGTGAATCAGGCGCCCAAAGAGCCGTAACTGCGACAAAGACCCTCGCATCGGGAGAAACAAGGAGCAGGCTGCTCTATGCAGCCCAAGCCTCTGCGAAGCAGAAAAATCTTCAGCATTTAGTGGATATTTCTGAGTCTTAGGCTATGTGCACACCATGCAGAAATGCTCAGGATTTTTCCTGAGCGTTTCTGCATCTCCCTGGCAAAAAAAAACGCATGCGGATTGCACGTGCGGATTGCACGTGTGGATTGCGCGTGTGGATTGCGCGTGCGGATTGCGCGTGCGGATTGCGCGTGCGGATTGTACATGCGTTTTTCCTGCCAGGGACATGCGGATGTGACGCGTTCTTCACTTTCATTTCCGCATGCGGATTGCACGTGCGGATTGCACGTGTGGATTGCGCGTGCGGATTGCGCGTGCGGATTGTACATGCGGATTGTACATGCGGATTGTACATGCGTTTTTCCTGCCAGGGACATGCGGATGTGACGCGTTCTTCACTTTCATTTCCGCATGCGGGTTGACAAGCGATTTTAGCATCACTTGGAAAGTGCTTGACAACTTGGTCACACTATATAAATCCATGCAACCGGCATATATAGTGTGACCGAAAGAATGGTAAAAAATAAATCTATACTTACCTTCCAATGGCCCCCGGTGTCTTGCTTCGCTCCGTCCTGGCTGCCGGCAGCTTGTGGTACACTGAAGGACCTGCCGTCACATGACTATGACGTCAGTGCAGGTCCTTCAGTCCATCGCGATCTGTCGGCAATCAGAGAGAAGGACACCGGGGGCCATCAGAAGGTAAATATAATATTTATTTTTTATTTTCTTCTTCTTTTTTACAGGTTCTATGGTACCCGGGTCCGGAGGAGAGTCTTCTCTTCTCCAGACCCGGGTACCATCCACACATTGAACCGTGTGATATCCGCATCTACATATACAGAGATGCGGATTCCATGCGTTCCAATGAAAGTCAATGGCGGCGATTACGCTGCGTGTCTGCAAAATTAATGGACATACTGCGTTTTTTTCCGCAATGATAATCCGCAGCGGAAATTTACGCAGCATGTGCACAGCAATGGGGATTATCATTGGGGAACATGGCAGACCTTCTACCAAGCGTTTAAGCGTTTCTGCAGCTGTGGAAACATTTAAAAAAACGCATCGTGGGCACACAGCCATACACTTTTTTGTCAATTATTGGCTTGTGTAAATGACGCACCCCCTGGGCCGTGGGGATACCCGGAGCCGGGCCTGTAGATGCTGGGGGTTGTAGTCACCGTGGCGGCGACCCGGTCCGTGACCCAGGGCGGTCAAACCAGGGTAGTTTGTGTATAGTCCGACTACGCCACCTGTGGATTGCGGTTATTGGGAACCGCCACTGCGGAGCAGTCCGCTGAAGCTGATGGTGTGTGCAGCAAGGTGATGTGACTTCCCACAGGAAGAGTGGAGCTTCAGGGCAGCGTGTATGGATGATGGTGGTGATAGTGCCGGGATCAGTAATGATAACACGGAGTCGTTGCAGTGCAGTCCTAGGGTCTTTACTGGTGGCAATTATATAGGCCCCAACGGGAGTACTTGCTAGTGATGAAGGCCTGGTCAGTCTGGGAGCAATCCTAGAATCCTCCTGGCCAGGTGGAGTTGTAGGCCTGCTGTTCTGACTAAACTCTTTGGCTATCCCGCTTATAGTCGTGTTGTAGCCCACGTCCCTGAGTGTAACGTGCTGCGCTCACCCGTATGGCTGGCGACTCGGACCTTGTGGATTCCTCGCTCCTCTGTGGCGGTACGGGTCTTTTCATGTGGCTGAGCCTCCAGTCTTCTGTGGGCCAGGAGACCTGCAATCCCCTGCCCTGCAGTATCTGCTGTTGGGCCTGAAGGGTCCCACAGCCTCGGACTCCGGTGTCCGGTCCTCTGTGTATACTGGCCAGGACAAGCTAACTCCAGCTCCAGTCCCTGGCTCCTTGCTCTTCTGTGTCCTATCTCACTTCTGACACTGACTTAGACTGACTAACCCCGCCTCCAGATCCAGTTATATAGGGCAGGATCCTCCCCTTTCTGGTCTGGAGCAGGAGGTGTTGCGTGTAATGTGTTCCTAACCAGGAAACTCCTGTTTTGCTCCCAGACATGGTATTACTACCACTGTGGCAACCAGACCCTCTGGGGTGCCACATAAGCATGTCGGCAATTGCCCAACGAATGTGCTAAACGCTAGTTTGTCGGTTGATTGGATTTTTCATGCCAGCATTAAAATCATTGTTTTCGGCAGCACATTGCCTACTGTATACAACACACTTGTTACCAATATATTCTAGGTGAACAACCATCGCAACAACCATTGCACTGCTCATTGAATTCTGGTCAACCAGTCATTTGGTCATTTACCATCAGCTTGTCTAAATGGGCCCGTAATCACAAACTGCAGTCTGTATATCAGAACCTGCCAGACTGTCTGACATCTCTGGAAAAATGACCAATCGATCACCAATACCCCCATCAAGGCAAGCAATCTCCTACAAACCCAATAGTTTGATCAGATGGACAATTTGTTCTGCATCTGGTCTCTCCTAATAAACACAGAGTGACAGGAGAGGCACAACCTGTTGGCTCCTCAAGAATCACAGCAGAGAGAACAGCAGCCGGGGCGATGAGGAGAGGAGGTCCGCAGAGTTTTCATATGGCGATTTCTGAGAGCGTCCATATTACTCTGGTTATATGTAAATAGTAATATACATCAAGGTCATATGTAGTTTTACAAACTTTTCATTTCGTTCTATCACCACCTCTCCTGAACCGGGGTATGTGATCGATAATCCGAAATTTAGATTTTTTTCAGAGTGTCCACATTCTACAAAATATTTAGACACAGGCAACTACAGGTGACGGTTCGAAGGAATAGTTTTTTTCCTATTTGGAGATGATTTCTATATGTAAAGGAGAGGGACAGCCATGGGCGCAAATATGATGCCTGCGTACTCAAGTTTGACAATGATGGCCATGGAGGAGGACCTTATCTATGTATGCCACCACTTGAAAAACTTCTCGGGTGGTGGAAATACATAGATGATGTCTTCTCCCTATGGAGGGGATCAGTGACGGATCTGAGAGATTTTCACAATTTGTTAAATTATGTAAATGATGATATCAAATTTACTCTCGCATATTCGGAGACTGAAATCCAGTTTTTAGACGTATTAGTTAAATATGGGAACAATAAGCTGTCGACGGAAATCTTTGTGAAGCCAAGTGACAAGAATAATCTCTTGAGATATGATAGCCACCACCTGCGTAAAATGGTGGAATAACTACCGTTTAGTCAGAAGAATAGTGAGTGACACAGACACATTGAACGCATCTTTGGATTGTATAACGGATAGACTTATGACAAAGGAAATATCCTAAGAAACTGTTGGATAAAGTCAAGGGTAAAGTGAAGGACATAGAACAAGATAATCTTATGGATAAAATAGCTAAAAAGGACAAACTAACGGGTAGGATACCAATGGTAGCCACTTTTTGTGAAGAGAGTAAAGTAGTAGCAAATATTATTACACATTGGCCATGCTCGGTAGATGCTTACCTGAAATAAAGGAATATAGTTCACCCCCATTGATCTCGTATAAAGGTGCCAAAAATATTAGAGATAAATTGGTTTGTTCGGATATCGGCTCTCAGAAATTATCCATTCAAACTTCTTTGACTCGAAAACAGAGAACTGTATAAACTGTCCCAGTATGTTAAGAGGAAACCTGTTCAGCACCCAACAAGTAAGGACTAGGGGGTCTTCCCAATTAAGTATTGTTCAACCTGTTCATCAGAATATGTCGTTTACCTTCTACAATGCAATCTTTGGTACGTAGGTGAAACTACACAGGATTTCAAGACAAGAATAAATCCCCATAGGTGCACGATCAGAAAAAGAGGCTCGATTTGTCTGTGTCTAAACATTTTGGAGAATGTGGACACTGAAAAAAATCTAAAATTTCGGATTATCGATCACTTACCCCCCGTTGAGGAGAGGTGGAGACAGGATGAAATGACTCAAAATGAAAGCGTTAGAATGGATCAGAAGACTCAATACATAAAACCATGAGGGCTTAATGTCGACTTTAAATTGAGCGTTCCCTCATAGGGGTTGTGGTTTGCCCCCTATTTCCAACATGGGGTTCTCCCTTTATACCTGTACTCTGGTTTTTAGGTATTCATTTTTGTATTTCTTATTTTTTCTTCTAGACTTTATGTATGCTGTGGATTGATTCAAGAAACATGGCTCGTCCCATTATTGAAGAATTGAAGGTTAATATTGGTAGGATGTACTATTTCTGCGCACTCTTCACTTTAGGAAAAAAAAATCTATTTGTTTGTTGGACCAAGAAATAAAAGAAATCTCTGAATAAGCTATTGGGCTAAATGATGGGAGAATTGCGGTAGACGAGTCCTTTTTGAGCAGAGGTTGTGCCCTTCATGGGGCACATATCTCCCAGTGCTCCTATTACCAATGGGACCAAATCCGTAGTCATGATATTCCCTTTAATAGCGAAGTTGTTGAAAGCTGTTAATTAAATATATTTATGGATTCCTGAAAGAGTTAATAAACGAGTTTCTATATGTCCAGAGTCCGATTGCCCGGATATTTTACTAATGTTCTGCTCTGGACTGGTTTGTCTGAAGTGTGGGCAACATTTTGCCTTTTTCAAGATGGTGCTGTACATTTTTGATTGTGGCTGCGCATGGGCGAAAGAATATATGTGATGACATCATCAGCGTCATTGGATGCATGCGCAGTTCACCTCATGTACCAAGATGGCGCCGAAAACTTCTGGGCGCGACACCGCAATCGCGGAAAGACTGAACTCTGTTGTACTGATTGGTATTTCCTTCCTGACCTGAGAATTTCTACTAAGAGTTTGAATATGAATGGGGCTGTATATATCGTGCGTATATTACGTGTTATTTCTCATCTTCATCATCAATTGTATTACTGTTATTGGTTATGAGATTGTAGGAATTTTGGGATAAGCATTTTGTAGGCATTTTGGGATAAGTGAAGAGTCTCCGCGAGCTCAAAGAACACTGGATTTTGGCCGTTGAAGCTGAAAGGAGGACATTGGTGAACCGCGCGCCTATTTTTGAGTGTTTTTCACTGTTTTCATAACACATTAACAATAAGAAGATGGAAGAGTCCAGGAGCCATTTGGTGAGCTGCATATCCTGCTACATGTTCACAGACTTGCCAGTGGAAAAGCCAAACTTCACATGCCAGAAATGCAGCTTGTGTCCCTGTTGGAGGAAAAGTTGAGAAATCTAGAAGAGAGGTTAACTACCTTGAAAACCATTAAGGAAGGAGAAGAGTTCTTAGACAGAGCAGAATTATCTCTTCATGACACAGAAAGAGAAGAAATTCTCACTGCACCTGATGAAACAGAGGAATGGAAGCCTGTGACCCACAGAAGCCGGAGGATCGAGAGGCAGTCAGCACCCATACTGCTCAGGAACCAGTACCAGGCTCTCACGCAGGAGAACCATGAAGAAATACAGCAAGATAAGACTCTGCCCACAATGAAGAACCTTGTAAGCCCTCAGAATCCTCCTGGATGGAGAAAGAAAAATGTTGTGAAGAAAAAACGGAGAGTGGTGGTCATGGGGGATTCCCTGCTGAAAGGAACGGAGGCCGCTATCTGCAGACCGGACATAACCTCAAGAGAAATGTGCTGTCTTCCAGGAGAAAAAATTAAAGAGGTGTCTGACAGGATATCAAGACTCTTCAGACCTACAGATCACTACCCATTCCTGCTAATACATGTGGGGACAAATGACACCGCAAGAAAGGACCTGGAAACCATCTGCAGTGACTTTGAAGACTTAGGCAAGAAAGTGAAAGAATTGGGAGCGCAGGTGGTCTTCTCATCCATCCTCCCAGTGGATGGCCATGGAACAATGAGGTGGAATAAGATTCTACAGGTGAACACCTGGCTACGTCGATGGTGCCGTCAACAAGGATTTGGATTTCTGGATGAAGGAATGAATTACCTATATGATGGACTACTTGCTAGAGATGGGGTCACCTTACGAAGACTGGAAAACATGTATTTGGAAGTCGCCTTGCTACACTCATCAGGAGAGCTTTAAACTAGAGCAATGTGGGAAGGGAAGCAAAAGGCCAGAAAAAGCCATACAGCTGACAAATACTATTGAGATCTCTGCTACTGGAAGTGGAAAGAAAGAACAAAGACAAAAAAATCTAAATAATAAAAATATGGGAGGAAGAGAAACCAATCACAAACTAAAATGTTTTTATACAAATGCACAAAGCATGGGCAACAAACAAGGAGAATTGGAAGTACTAACGCAGGAAAAGGAATATGATGTCATTGGAATCACTGAAACTTGGTGGGACGATACACATGATTGGAATACAACGCTACAAGGATACAACTTATCTGCAAGAAACAGACGTGATAAACGAGGAGGAGGTGTTGCATTGTATGTTAGAAAAGTGAATATCTGCACAGAGATTGAAGCTTCAGAGACTGGGAGTTCTGTGGGAACTGTCTGGGTAAGAACACAAGGAGAGAACAACGGAAAGGACACCATTGTAGGCATTTACTACAGCCCACCTGGGCAAGCTGAAGATATGGATGAACTCTTTATGTATCAAATGACCAAGTTCTCCAAAAAATATGACGTAGTGGTCAAGGGAGATTTCAACTATCCAGACATTTGTTGGGAATCTCTCTCAAGTAAAGCTAACAGGTCAAGCAAATTCTTATCCTCTCTTACTGACAACTTTATCTTCCAAAAGGTAGGGGAGAAAACAAGGGGATCTGCTACTTTGGATCTAATCCTTATAAACAGGGAGGAAATGGTGGAGGAGGTAAAAGTGGCTGGGACCCTAGGAGGCAGCGATCATGCTATTATAGAATTTTGGATAACTAGAGGAGGAAGACATGTGAAGACTCAAACTTCAAGGTTAGATTTCAGAAAGGCTGATTTTAAGAGACTTAGAAAGAGAATAGGAGGGATCCAATGGCTGGATGTCCTGAAGGACAAAAATGTCCAGGAAGGATGGGAAATTTTTAAAAATGAGATTCTCAAAGCACAATCGTTAACAATCCCGAAAAGTAGGAAGAATGGGAAGCATTTAAGGAAACCAGGATGGATGAACACAGAACTTATACACATGCTAAAAAGAAGGAAAGAAATGTTTATCAAATGGAAAGAGGGAGGCATATCTAAAGAAGATTATAATGCAGTCTGCAGAACCTGTAGGGCACGTATCAGGTTAGCTAAAGCTGACAATGAATTAAGGCTTGCAAGAGATGTCAAAAGCAATAAAAAATGGGTTTTGGGGGTATGTCAAAAGTAAAAGAAAAGTCAAAGATGGTATAGGATTTTTACAGGATGAAAATGGTGAAATGGTAAGAAAGGATGTTAAGAAGGCCGAACTTTTTAATTCCTATTTTGCATCAGTTTTCTCTCAGAAAGAAAATGGAACATCAACTGATCTTCACTGTCCTATTAAAGGAATAGAAGATTCCAGGTTATCTGTAAACAGAAAGATTGTGAGGGAATATTTAGCTAACATAAATGAGTTCAAGTCTCCAGGTCCAGATGAATTACACCCCAGAGTACTGAAGGAGATCGTAGAAGAAATTTTAGAACCACTCTCCATAATCTTTGAAAATTCTTGGAGAACAGGAGAAGTCTCAGAAGACTGGAGAAGAGCAAATATTGTTCCTATCTTCAAAAAGGGGAAGAAGGTGGACCCAGGGAACTATAGGCCGGTGAGTCTGACTTCTATACCAGGAAAGATCTTTGAACAAATTATTAAGCAACATGTATGTAAGTACCTGGATAAGAATGAAGTGATTAACAAGAGTCAGCATGGGTTTGTAACTTACAAGTAATGTCAGACTAACTTAATTTCCTTCTATGACAGAATCACTGACTGGGTGGATCAGGGAAATGCTGTAGATATAGTATATCTTGACTTCAGCAAAGCATTTGACAAAGTATCCCACACCATCCTTATTGAAAAAAAGACCAAGTATGGAATGGACAAGGCAACTGTTAGGTGGATTCATAACTGGCTTAGTGATCGGACGAAAAAGTGGTCGTAAATGGCTTCACATCCAGTTGGATGAATGTCTCAAGAGGGGTACCACAGGGCTCTGTCCTGAGTCCTGTATTGTACAACATCTTTATCAATGATTTAGATGAAGGAATTGAGGGTAAACTGATTAAATTTGCTGGAGGGATAGCTAACACTAGAGAAGAGAGAGAGAGAGAGGATTAAAAAATACCTAAATAACCTGGAGCAGTGGGCAGCAACTAACAGAATGGTTTATAACAGGGAAAAATGCAAAGTACTACATCTGGGCAATAAAAATGAAAAAAAGCATATACAGAATGGGAGGAATAGAGCTAAGCAACAGTACATGTGAAAAAGACTTAGGTATACTAATAGATCATAGACTGAACATGAGTCAACAGTGTGATGCAGCAGCAAAAAAGGCAAATACAATTCTGGGATGTATTAACAGAAGCATACAGTCTAGATCACGTGAAGACATTATCGCACTTTATGGAATCATAGAATGGTAGAGTTGGAGGGGACCTCCTGGGTCATCTGGTTCAACCCCCTGCTCAAAGCAGGATTCACTAGATCATCTCAGACAGATGTCTGTCCAGCCTCTGTTGGAAGACGTCCATTGAAGGTGAACTCACCACCTCTCGTGGCCGCCTGTTCCACTCATTGATCACCCTAACTGTCAAAAAGTTTTTTCTAATATCTAATCTGTGTCTCCTCCCATTTAGTTTCATCCCATTGCTTCTAGTCTTTCCTTGTGCAAATGAGAATAAAGATGATCCTTCTACAATGTGACAGCCCTTGAGATATTTGTAGACAGCTATTAAGTCTCCTCTCAGTCTTCTTTTTTGCAAGCTAAACATTCCCAAATCCTGCAACCGTTCCTCATAGGACATGGTTTGCAGACCGGTCACCATTCTGGTCGCTCTTCTCTGAACTTGCTCCAGTTTGTCGATGTCTTTTTTAAAATGTGGTGCCCAAAACTGGACGCAGTATCCAGATGAGGTGTGACCAAAGAGGAGTAAAGTCCGATAATGACTTCACGTGATCTAGACTGTATGCTTCTGTTAATACATCCCAGAATTGTATTTGCCTTTTTTGCTGCTGCATCACACTGTTGACTCATGTTCAGTCTATGATCTATTAGTATACCTAAGTCTTTTTCACATGTACTGTTGCTTAGCTCTATTCCTCCCATTCTGTATATGCTTTTTTCATTTTTATTGCCCAGATGTAGTACTTTGCATTTTTCCCTGTTATAAACCATTCTGTTAGTTGCTGCCCACTGCTCCAGGTTATTTAGGTCTTTTTGAATCCTCTCTCTCTCTCTTCTCTAGTGTTAACTATCCCTCCTAGCTTTGTGTCATCAGCAAATTTAATCAGTTTACCCTCAATTCCTTCATCTAAATCATTGATAAAGATGTTGAACAATACAGGTCCCAGGACAGAGCCCTATGGTACCCCACTTGAGACATTCATCCAACTGGATGTGAAGCCATTTACGACCACTCTTTGAGTCTGATCACTAAGCCAGTTATGAATCCACCTAACAGTTGCCTTGTCCATTCCATACTTGGTAATTTTTCAATAAGGATGGTGTGAGATACTTTGTCAAATGATTTGCTGAAGTCAAGATATGCTATATCTACAGCATTTCCCTGATCCACCCAGTCAGTGATTCTGTCATAGAAGGAAATTAAGTTAGTCTGACATGACTTGTTAGTTACAAATCCATGCTGACTCTGGTTAATCACTTCATTCTTATCCAGGTACTTACATACATGTTGTTTAATAATTTGTTCAAAGATGTTTCCTGGTATAGAAGTCGGACTCACCGGCCTATAGCTCCCTGGGTCCACCTTCTTCCCCTTTTTGAGGATAGGAACAACATTTGCTCTTCTCCAGTCTTCTGGGACTTCTCCTGTTCTCCAGGAATTTTCAAAGATTATGGAGAGTGGTTCTAAAATTTCTTCTACGATCTCCTTCAGTACTCTGGGGTGTACTTTACTCCTCTTTGGTCACACCTCATCTGGATACTGTGTCCAGTTTTGGGCACCACATTTTAAAAAAGACATTGACAAACTGGAGCAAGTTTAGAGAAGAATGGTGACTGGTCTGCAAACCATGTCCTATGAGGAACGGTTGCAGGATTTGGGAATGTTTAGCTTGCAAAAAAGAAGACTGAGAGGAGACTTAATAGCTGTCTACAAATATCTCAAGGGCTGTCACATTGTAGAAGGATCATCTTTATTCTCATTTGCACAAGGAAAGACTAGAAGCAATGGGATGAAACTAAATGGGAGGAGACACAGATTAGATATTAGAAAAAACTTTTTGACAGTTAGGGTGATTAATGAGTGGAACAGGCTGCCACGAGAGGTGGTGAGTTCCCCTTCAATGGACGTCTTCAGAGGCTGGACAGACATCTGTCTGAGATGATTTAGTGAATCCTGCTTTGAGCAGAGGGTTGGACACAAGGACCCTGGAGGTCCCCTCCAACTCTACCATTCTATGATTCTATCTATTCTCTTTCTGCACTTCATCACTTTAGAATAATCGTGTAGTCACACACTGTTATTCTGATCATGTTGTCAATCACTAGTTATCCTTGTAATTGCTGCTAAACACCCATGTCATTTGCTTGCCTTAAATACTCTGCACTTGCACTTTTGTATTGCTTGAAAAAGGTTCACGCTAATGAACAGAAACGTCACCACATGGGCTATTAAATAGCATTTATATTTTTTCATCTACATTTGGTTTGCTGCCTCCATTACTTTTGGACTCCATGTTTATATTGTAGGGGTTTTACCCACTTGGGTGCGATGGAAGGAAAACAGGGAGCATGTTCCTTTAAGAGTCCATGTCGGTTTATTGCTTCATAAACCAACAAGCAAGAAAAGAAAACAAACAGCCTTTCATTCAGGCAAACAAAGTAACTGTCCTTAGTGAGTCTCTGCTCAGCCAGTCCTGTGGGCACACAGGCTGCGTAATGTCCAGTATCCTGGCTTTGTCTGGAGCCAACCACACACAGGAGACCTTCTCCTTCCAAACACACAGACCATGTTCCAAACCGCCTCCATTATATAGGCTGTTAACCCAGAGGTGAGGTATATGGGTAGCTGGACCCGCCCATTCTCTCCTAGTCACCCGTACCCCGGCTCCCAGGTGCACCAAACGATCCTCTTACTGCTTATGGGCACTAGAGAAACACTCCGGCCTACATCACAGAGACCAGCCATCTCTGAGACACATACCTCCCGTCCACTACGCAACCACAGGAACTGGAGGCTTTCTTTCAAGAAGAATGGGCAGCTTTACCATCTGAGAAAATAAAGACCCTCATCCACAACTACCACAAAAGCCTTCAAGCTGTCATTGATGTTAGAGGGGGCAATACACGGTATTAAGAACTGGGGTATGGGAACTTTTGATCAGGGTCATTTGGATGTTTTTGGTTGTCATTAAGATTTATAAAGAGAAAACACAGTAGTTTGACAATAAATGGCTTCACCCAACCAATAACCATGAGTGGAGAAAAAGTTTTTTGTTATCATTCATATTCTCTGAAACAAGGCCAAGAAAGGAAAAATTCTGCCGGGGTATGTAAACTTTTGAGCACACCTGTATATGACGCGTCCCCTGGGCCGTGGGGTACTCGGTAGCCGGACCGGTTGATACTGGGGGATGTCACAGTGGCAGTGACCCGGTCTGTGACCCAGGGCGGTAAATAAAAGGGGAATGAAGTTTTTATAGTTTATGTTCGTGACGCCACCTGTGGTATGTGGCTATATGGGGCCGCCGCTGCGGAGTAGATCCCTTGGAGCTGTTGGTGATGCAGCAGAGTTGGTTCAGCTCTCCACAGGCAGAGCTTAGCTCCAGGACAGGATGTAGTGATGTTATAGATGAGGTAGATGTTGCTGTGCAGTGTAGTGCAGGTGATGACGCAGATAATGATTCTAGGACACAGTGGGGTGCAGTCTTCAGGGTTTACTCACAGTTGTTGCAGTCCAGGTTACCAGCGCCAGGAGAACCTGCCACGTCGTCCTGTTTTTACTGATGCAAGGGTTCAGCTAACTCCCAGGTGTTTCAGGAGTACGTAACGGGACCCCATTCTGTGTGCCTTCCTCGATAGTCTTCCTGCACTGGCTCTCACCCTCCTGCCCTGCGCCTCGCAACCAGTGTCCCAAGCCGGTAGCCTCGGATCTTGGCGGGCAACCTGAAGTCCCCTGTATCCTATATGGCTACCTTTTCGGTGATATAGTTGCGGCTGTGAGCAACTACACCCTGAAAGTACAGAAGCCTCCGGTTTCTAGCTGAGCCTTGTAGTTCTCCACTAGTTAGGGGCCTGCCCCCTTTGCGGCCTGATCCCTCCACGTTCCTGCAGATTCAGGCACACGGGTGGCATCCGCACTTCCCGTGCCCCTGGGATCCCCTCTGTTCTGGAGCCTTCCTCTGCTCCCGTCCTCTTCCCTCAGTCAAACCTGGGCCTCTTAACTTAGGCCCGCTTCCCTGAGCAGAGCTCCTGCAGAGCTCCTGCTCCTCTCACTGTCCTCCTCTGACTGAACACACTCTCTCCAGATGGCTCCCCTTTTTATATCCTTCTTCTCCAGTGCTCCCCTGTACTTCTTCCTCCACCCACACCCACTACATGGTTCCGCCCTCCAGCTAGGGACCAGGGACTGTGCTCTCCCTTAGGAGCAATCTCGCCCTTCCCTCTGAAGTGGAGTGTAATGTATGTAAGTGGTTGGGTCCCGGGCAGTACTCCATCCTTCCCTGAGAGTGAGATACCACACCTCTAGGTGAGATGCAGTACCTCTGTGGCGACTGAACCCGTAGAGGCGCCACACATATATATATATATATACATATACAGTTATATGAAAAAGTTTGGGCACCCCTATTAATCTTAAGCTTAATGTTTTATAAAAATTGGTGTTTTTGCAACAGCTATTTCAGTTTGATATATGTAATAACTGTTGGACACAGTAATGTTTCTGCCTTGAAATGAGGTTTATTGTACTAACAGAAAATGTGCAATCTGCATTCAAACAAAATTTGACAGGTGCATAAGTATGGGCACCTCACCAGAAAAGTGACATTAATATTTAGTAGATCCTCCTTTTGCAAAAATAACAGCCTCTAGTCGCTTCCTGTAGCTTTTAATGAGTTCCTGGATCCTGGATGAAGGTATTTTTCACCATTCCTCTTTACAAAACAATTCAGGTTCAGTAAAGTTTGATGGTCGCCGAGCATGGACAGCCCTCTTCAAATGATCCCACAGATGTTCAATGATATTCAGGTCTGGGGACTGGGATGGCCATTCCAGAACATTGTAATTGTTCCTCTGCATGAATGCATGAGTAGATTTGGTGCAGTGTTTTGGATCATTGTCTTGCTGAAAGATCCATCCCCTGCGTATCTTCAACTTTATCACTGATTCTTGAACATTATTGTCAAGAATCTGCTGATACTGAGTGGAATCCATGCGTCCCTCAACTTTAACAAGATTCCCGGTGCCGGCATTGGCCACACAGCCCCAAAGCATGATGGAACCTCCACCAAATTTTACTGTGGGTAGCAAGTGTTTTTCTTGGAATGCTGTGTTTTTTTGCCGCCATGCATAACGCCTTTTTGTATGACCAAACAACTCAATCTTGGTTTCATCAGTCCACAGGACCTTCTTCCAAAAAGAAATTGGCTTCTCCAAATGTGCTTTTGCATACCTCAGCCGACTCTGTTTGTGGCGTGCTTGCAGAAACAGCTTCTTTCGCATCACTCTCCCATACAGCTTCTCCTTGTGCAAAGTGCGTTGTATAGTTGACCGATGCACAGTGACACCATCTGCAGCAAGTTGATGCTGCAGCTCTCTGGAGGTGGTCTGAGGATTGTCCTTGACTGATCTCACCATTCTTCTTCTCTGCCTTTCTGATGTTTTTCTTGGCCTGCCACTTCTGGCCTTAACAAGAACTGTCCCTGTGTTCTTCTATTTCCTTACTATGTTCCTCACAGTGGAAACTGACAGGTTAAATCTCTGAGACAGCTTTTTGTATCCTTCCCCTGAACAACTATGTTGAATAATCTTTGTTTTCAGATCATTTGACAGTTGTTTTGAGGAGCCCATGATGCCACTCTTCAGAGGAGATTCAAACAGGAGAACAACTTGCAAGTGGCCACTTTAAGTAGCTTTTCTCATGATTGCATACACCTGGCTATGAAGTTCAAAGCTCAATGAGGTTACAAAACCAAAAAAAGTGCTTTAGTAAGTCAGTAAAAAGTAGGTAGGAGTATTTAAAACAAGAAAATGATAAGGGTGCCCATACTTATGCACCTGTCAAATTTTGTTTGAATCCAGATTGCACATTTTCTGTTAGTACAATAAACCTCATTTCAAGGCAGAAACATTACTGTGTCCAACAGTTATTACATATATCAAACTGAAATAGCTGGTGCAAAAACACCAATTTTAAGAAAACATTAAGCTTAAGATTAATAGGGGTGCCCAAACTTTTTCATATAACTGTATATATATATATATATATATATATATATACACACGTGGTCAAAATTGTTGGTACCCATCGTTCAATGAAGGAAAAACCCACAATGGTCACAGAAATAACTTGAATCTGACAAAAGTAATAATAAATTAAAAATCTATGAAAATGAAGAAATGAAAGTCAGACATTGCTTTTCTGCTTCCACGGAATTTAAAAAAAAATTAAACTCATGAAATCGGCCTGGACAGAAATGATGGTTCTTTGTAACTTAATATTTTGCTGAAGAACCTTTTGAGGCAATCGCTGCAATCAAACGATTCCTGTAACTGTCAATGAGACTTCTGCGCCTTTCGACAGGTATTTTGGCCGACACCTCATGAGCAAACTGCTCCAGTTGTCTCATGGTTGAAGGTTGCCTTTTCCAGACGCCATGTTTCAGCTCTTTCCAAAGATGCTCAATAGGAGCCATGCATACCAGGATAGGGATGAGGGGTGCCATGCATACCAGGATAGGGATGAGGGGTGCCATTCATACCAGGATAGGGATGAGGGGTGCCATGCATACCAGGATAGGGATGAGGGGTGCCATGCATACCAGGATAGGGATGAGGGGTGCCATTCATACCAGGATAGGGATGAGGGGTGCCATGCATACCAGGATAGGGGATGAGGGGTGCCATGCATACCAGGATAGGGGATGAGGGGTGCCATGCATACCAGGATAGGGGATGAGGGGTGCCATGCATACCAGGATAGGGGATGAGGGGTGCCATGCATACCAGGATAGGGGATGAGGGGTGCCATGCATACCAGGATAGGGATGAGGGGTGCCATGCATACCAGGATAGGGGATGAGGGGTGCCATGCATACCAGGATAGGGGATGAGGGGTGCCATGCATACCAGGATAGGGGATGAGGGGTGCCATGCATACCAGGATAGGGGATGAGGGGTGCCATGCATACCAGGATAGGGGATGAGGGGTGCCATGCATACCAGGATAGGGGATGAGGGGTGCCATGCATA
The DNA here is from genome assembly GCF_046119375.1 of Phyllobates terribilis. Lineage (NCBI taxonomy): Eukaryota > Metazoa > Chordata > Amphibia > Anura > Dendrobatidae > Phyllobates > Phyllobates terribilis. The sequence goes on along the minus strand of NW_027362768.1, from coordinate 202,397,862 downwards.
CCAGGATAGGGGATGAGGGGTGCCATGCATACCAGGATAGGGGATGAGGGGTGCCATGCATACCAGGATAGGGGATGAGGGGTGCCATGCATACCAGGATAGGGATGAGGGGTGCCATGCATACCAGGATAGGGGATGAGGGGTGCCATGCATACCAGGATAGGGGATGAGGGGTGCCATGCATACCAGGATAGGGGATGAGGGGTGCCATGCATACCAGGATAGGGGATGAGGGGTGCCATGCATACCAGGATAGGGGATGAGGGGTGCATTCATACCAGGATAGGGATGAGGGGTGCCATGCATACCAGGATAGGGATGAGGGGTGCCATGCATACCAGGATAGGGATGAGGGGTGCCATGCATACCAGGATAGGGATGAGGGGTGCCATGCATACCAGGATAGGGATGAGGGGTGCCATGCATACCAGGATAGGGATGAGGGGTGCCATGCATACCAGGATAGGGATGAGGGGTGCCATGCATACCAGGATAGGGATGAGGGGTGCCATGCATACCAGGATAGGGATGAGGGGTGCCATGCATACCAGGATAGGGATGAGGGGTGCCATGCATACCAGGATAGGGGATGAGGGGTGCCATGCATACCAGGATAGGGATGAGGGGTGCCATGCATACCAGGATAGGGATGAGGGGTGCCATGCATACCAGGATAGGGATGAGGGGTGCCATGCATACCAGGATAGGGATGAGGGGTGCCATGCATACCAGGATAGGGATGAGGGGTGCCATGCATACCAGGATAGGGATGAGGGGTGCCATGCATACCAGGATAGGGATGAGGGGTGCCATGCATACCAGGATAGGGATGAGGGGTGCCATGCATACCAGGATAGGGATGAGGGGTGCCATGCATACCAGGATAGGGATGAGGGGTGCCATGCATACCAGGATAGGGGATGAGGGGTGCCATGCATACCAGGATAGGGGTGAGGGGTGCCATGCATACCAGGATAGGGGTGAGGGGTGCCATGCATACCAGGATAGGGGTGAGGGGTGCCATGCATACCAGGATAGGGATGAGGGGTGCCATGCATACCAATATCTTATAGGGAAAAAAACAAAATCTGTAAGAAACAAATAAGAATAGCAAAAGAGGAGACAGAGAGACTAATTGGCAAAGAAAGTAAAACGAATCCCAAACTGTTCTTTAACTATATAAACAGTAAAAGGATTAAAACTGATGGAGTTGGCCCATTGAAAAATAACCTGGGTAAAATCATAGAGGGCGATGAGTGTAAAGCAAACCTACTCAATAGCTTCTTCTCCACTGTTTTCACAAAAGAAAACAATTTATCGGAGGAAATGCAGAGTGATAAAGTAAACCCTCCGCTAAATATCACCCACCTAACCCAGGAGGAAGCTCAGAAACACCTAAATAATATCAAAATAGACAAGTCACCAGGCCCAGATGGCATACACCCCCGGGTACTAAAAGAATTAAGTAATGTGATAGACAGGCCACTGTATCTTATATTCAAGCACTCTTATATTCAAGGATAGGGGTGAGGGGTGCCATGCATACCAGGATAGGGATGAGGGGTGCCATGCATACCAGAATAGGGATGCGGGGTGCCATGCATACCAGGATTCGGATGAGGGGCCATGCATACCAGTATAGCGATCTGGGGGGGCCATGCATACCAGGATTGGGGGTGAGGGGTGCCATGCGTACCAGGATTAGTGGTGAGAGGTGCCATGCATACCAGGATAGGGATGAGGGGTGCCATGCCTACCAGGATTAGTGGTGAGAGTTGCCATGCATACCAGTATAGCGATCTGAGGGGGCCATGCATACCAGGATAGGGATGAGGGCAGCACATAACAGGATGGGGGAACAGGATTGGGGAGCACAAATACCAGCATGGGAGACCATATACCAATAAAAATGCTCACCACCCGGGCGTAGAACGGGCTCAATACCTAGTATATATATATATAGGGCTGGTCATCGGCCAGTATGTGGATCTGGGTCACACGACACTCGGCTATACTCTGATCAGACTCAGTTTACTGTCATCCCATTCTCTCGCATGCAAGAATCGGAGCCCAAGTTGGGGAAGATGGAGACATTAACTTCTCCAGATTCTCCTTTGTCTAAGTCCATGGATGGCGGACTGCACTCGGATGATATCTAACTGCAGTCTGATGTTTCAAACGCACCTATAGACTTGTATAAGTGTGCATAATCCAAATTCCAGAGCAACTCGCAGCAATATGAGATTTTTTTCTCACGCTGAATCAGCACAAGAAAGAAATCGCAGATCTGCACTGCCCCATAGTATAATACTGGGCCGAGAGCTATCCGCTAAAACATCCGCACCCGGCGGAGCTATACACTCATGTGAGCGAACCTGAAGTCATAGGGCTAAGACGGCGACAAAGAAACTGGATGCAATCAGAGGAGAGGTCAGCAGCGACTGGATCTAAATACTGGATTACAGTCGTTTAATAGCTGTTTACACAGACAAACCACAGAAAGCAATGCGGCTCACTGATCTGTAGTAGATCTGTAGTAGATCTGTAGTAGATCTGTAGTAGATCTGTAGTAGATCTGTAGAGTGCTCATTGTGCTTAGGCTGCCATGGATCTCGGCAGTGCGAGCTCTGTCTACAAAGGACGATGAACTGCCGAAAACGAGGATCTTTTCTGTGCAAAAGATAGTTATACCTGGTGAATAAACATTTTCCTCGTTCACTGCATGATAGGCAGCAAGTTTACACTGAAAGGTCATGAAACAAACATTCTTCATACTATAATACTGCCCCCTATGTACAAGAATATAACTACTATAATACTGCTCCCTATGTACAAGAATATAACTACTATAATACTGCCCCCTATGTACAAGAATATAACTACTATAATACTGCCCCCTATGTACAAGAATATAACTACTATAATACTGACCCCTATGTACAAGAATATAACTACTATAATACTGACCCCTATGTACAAGAATATAACTACTATAATACTGCTCCTATGTACAAGAATATAACTACTATAATACTGCCCCCTATGTACAAGAATATAACTACTATAATACTGCCCCCTATGTACAAGAATATAACTACTATAATACTGCCCCTATGTACAAGAATATAACTACTATAATACTACTCCTATGTACAATAATATAACTACTATAATACTGCCCCTATGTACAAGAATATAACTACTATAACACTGCCCCCTATGTACAAGAATATAACTACTATAATACTGCCCCCTATGTACAAGAATATAACTACTATAATACTGCCCCTATGTACAAGAATATAACTACTATAATACTGCCCCTATGTACAAGAATATAACTACTATAATACTACTCCTATGTACAATAATATAACTACTATAGTACTGCTCCTATGTACAAGAATATAACTACTATAATACTGCTCGTATGTACAATAATATAACTACTATAATACTGCCCCCTATGTACAAGAATATAACTACCATAATACTGCTCCTATGTACAAGAATATAACTACTATAATACTGCTCCTATGTACAATAATATAACTACTATAATACTGCCCCCTATGTACAAGAATATAACTACTATAATACTGCCCCCTATGTACAAGAATATAACTACTATAATACTGCTCCTATGTACAATAATATAACTACTATAATACTGCTCCTATGTACAATAATATAACTACTATAATACTGCTCCTATGTACAAGAATATAACTACTATAATACTGCTCCTATGTACAATAATATAACTACTATAATACTGCTCCTATGTACAATAATATAACTACTATAATACTGCCCCCTATGTACAAGAATATAACTACTATAATACTGCCCCCTATGTACAAGAATATAACTACTATAATACTGCTCCTATGTACAATAATATAACTACTATAATACTGCTCCTATGTACAATAATATAACTACTATAATACTGCTCCTATGTACAATAATATAACTACTATAATACTGCTCCTATGTACAATAATATAACTACTATAATACTGCCCCTATGTACAAGAATATAACTACTATAATACTGCTCCTATGTACAATAATATAACTACTATAATACTGCTCCTATGTACAATAATATAACTACTATAATACTGCTCCTATGTACAATAATATAACTACTATAATACTGCTCCTATGTACAAGAATATAACTACTATAATACTGCTCCTATGTACAAGAATATAACTACTATAATACTGCTCCTATGTACAAGAATATAACTACTATAATACTGCTCCTATGTACAAGAATATAACTACTATAATACTGCCCCTATGTACAGGAATATAACTACTATAATACTGCCCCCTATGTACAAGAATATAACTACTATAATACTGCCCCTATGTACAAAATATAACTACTATAATACTGCCCCCTATGTACAAGAATATAACTACTATAATACTGCTCCTATGTACAAAAATATAACTACTATAATACTGCCCTTATGTACAAGAATATAACTACTATAATGCTGCCCCCTATGTACAAGAATATAACTACTATAATACTGGCCCTATGTACAAGAATATATCTACTATAATACTGCCCCCTATGAACAAGAATATAACTACTATTATACTGCCCCCTATGTACAAGAATATAACTACTATAATACTGCTCCTATGTACAAGAATATAACTACTATAATACTGCCCCTATGTACAAGAATATAACTACTATAATACTGCCTCCTAGCTGTGAGGACGTGTGTCAGTGGTTCTCCTGATGTCTGGAGCAAGCCCGGGGAGGGGCCTCCCTGGGCGGGTAAGCTCTCCAAGCAAGGCCCAGGCTTCCAGGCCTACACTGGGAGGAAACTCCCAAGCTCTTTCTAATGTGGATGGAAATCCCAAAGAGACCTCTGAGGAGAAGAAAGCTCCGAATGGAAGTAACAGCAGCAGCAACAAGAAAGATGAAGTTGTGAAAGTGAGTAAAGTAAAGGAAGAAGGAAAAGCCGTGGTCGTATGTAAGAAGGTGACAGTAAAGCAGTCGGCCAGCCAAGGCAAGCAGAGTGAAGTGCAATTAGGAAAGATCCAGAAGGAATCTACTGCTGGGAAGCTGAATGGAGGAAAGCAGCTTGTTGGCCAGGAGGTGAGGCAGATCCCATCACCGGCCTCAGGTGTGCAGCTCACTCCAAGCCGGCAGAGGAGGACATCTCTGGAGAGACAGACCCTCCAGGAGAACCGGCAGCAGAGACACGTGGTGACCAGCATGGCGCGCTCTGGACGCACGAGGTCGCAGTCAGGAGGCTGCAGTAATAGTGCTGTGGAGCCTGGAGCCATGAAACCAGCGGTGGTAAAACCCAAGGAGGCATCTAGGTCCAAGCAATCAGAGACCTCGCTGAAGGCAGGATCCCAGGAGACTCCATGTGCAGCAGGGCTGCAGATTGCAGAGGACATCCCAGGACTGGTGGAGAGGTTGGGTGAGTTACAGCAGCAGAAGCAACTAATACAGGTATCAATAGACTGTGTATATAAAGTAAAGACTGAGGATCCCGGGGATCGCACCGTGTATGACCGGAGGCTGAACTCAATGGGGGTAGAGCTGGCAAATGTGGTAAAGGACATAGACTGTGTGTTTGAGGGAATGGGGCCCCTGGCAGAGACTTACAGGAACCGTTTATGTTCAATATGCCGTACTCTGCTGATTTGCAGTCAGACATTGTCCCAGGTGGGCCCCAGAAGCAGGTGCGGCCAGTGCTGCAACCCGCAAGCTTCTTGTTCCAAAAGGGACTGCACCAGGAGCCGCAACAGCCTGTGGCAGGTCCCAAGCAGGAGCATGGAGTGCAGGGTACAACGGTGGTACCACAAGTCCCAGGATGCCCAGCACAGCAGCCGGACAGTGGACATGTGTCATTAGTTTCTGGTGGTGCCCAGCAGGACTCTCCTGCTGGGGATAATCATACTGTATCTGTGGGGTCGGGGGCTGGAGGGAACACAGAATCTGTGGTGGACATGGCGCAGTCTGATAATGACATTGATGTTGATGATAATAATGTTCATGATAATGTCTGTGATTTTCCTCCTTTAATTCCAAGCACACAAGGTCCCCCTGCAGGAGACCCTCACCCTGTCAGTCAGCCCAGTGTGACCCCACAAGTTCCCCCCAGTAATGCCTGGAGCCGTGGTGCTCCGTCCTTTACCTCTGGCGCTAATTATACCGGCCAGGCGTTTAAACGGAGGAACGTCGTGCGTTTCAGGCACAGAGGTGCCAAGGAGGATCTGCCCGACAGGAGGTTTGAGGTCAGGGAGCTCCTGTGCCACCAGATGGGGTTTGCGCCAGTTAACATCTGGGCGGTAATTAATCTACCAGACAGGCAGGGCTATGATGTCAGCTTTAAGCTCATGTCTAATCTGGACAGATTCTGGGCCAATTTCCCCAAGTTCAGAGACGCTGAGGGCTGGAGTAAGTTCAGCTTTATTCCCATCTCTAAGCCAGATACGGTCACCGTTAATGCCATCTTCTGGAATGAGTCTGTTCCCCCCCAGGGGAACGACCTCATCTCTGACCTCACCAGAAGCAGAGATAATGATGGTATCTGGACGGGTGGGTGGAAGGTCCTGGTGAAGCTGCGCCAGTGTAATAGCATCACTGCCCACCTACCCAACTCCTTCTTTATTGGGAGGGAGAAGGGTGTATGTTTCTGACAAGCCCAGGGGATGGGGGATGACTCGGTTACCCGGGCCTTTAGCCTTAAGGAGGTCGCGGTGGTCGGCTCCCGGGCCCATACTCTGGAGTCTCTCTTTAAAAGGGCGTTAATCGGTGTTTAGTTTATAAAAGAAAGAGTTCGTGACGCCACCTGTGGTTTCTGGTGAGGATCACCAGCGCTGCGCAGTCCACTGAGGCTGATGATAGGGCAGCTTGATGGTATTGCTCTCCACAGGTAGAGCTGGGCCTCAGGGCAGTATAGGAACGGGGATGCAGGACAAAGAGACTCAGCTGAGTCGGAGCAAGAACAGGGACGGACACAAAAGTCACTTCAGTACCTTTTACTGATGGAAATTCAGGCACTCCCCGGAGCACTGTAGGGTGAAGGGTGTATGTCCGGATCCTCCCCAATGAGCAGGTTTTGGGCCTCCTGGTTCTTGCTGCTGCGTAATAAGTTTCTGACCTGCCTGGAGCTAGGCCTAACTTTGTCTCTGTCCTGCTCTGGCTGACCTTGTGGTAGGGCCTTCTCTTGGAGTGCACGCTCCCGACCTACGGGGCCTATGTGTCTCCTGGCTCTGGTACGTATCAGCACTTTAGCGATCCTGGGACCTGTAGTTCTCCAGGGATTCTGGTTTATCTTACTGGGTCGTGGAGATCCCGGCAAGCTTCTGACCCGGTGTCCGGTAACTACTTCTTCGGGGTGAGCTAATTAAGCTCCTCTGCCCCCTATGAGCTAACTCTCTACTCTTTTGCCTTCGGCCTACTAGGACCCTCAATAGGCTACTCACACTAACGGCAGCGTGCCGCTTTTCAACGATCTTATGGTGCCGGCACACCTAAAGCTCACCTCTCTGAGCAACACCCGAGTCTGGACTCCGCTCTGTATTCAGGCTTGCACCAACTGAACTCTCAGTGGAATTGCTGAGTCACTGAGCTCCACTGCAGACTGACCTGTTTCTGTGTCTCGCTCTGCAGGAACTCATCAACGGACTAACTGCTGCCTGGCTCCACCTTCCCTTATATATCTCCCTAAGGAGCTCCCTCTGGTGGTCTGGGGTGGAAGGTGGAGATGTGTGAATGGTTATGGGGGCCTCTTGTGGAGGAATCCTCCAATACACCCTTCTGGGATTTGTGATACCAAGCACAGCTGGGCTTCACATTCCCCCCTAGTTAAACTCAGCACTCCCGGGCTGAAGTACATTTTATAAAAACAGTAACAATAGTAAAACACAAGCAGTACTAAAACATTCTTCCCTTTATGGGAGGCACGAATCTTAAACGTTACATAACCAAACAAATACAAACCGTCCTCAGAATCCAAGTCTCCTTTGGTGAGGTTCCCAGCAAGGATGTCCATCTCACACGGTAGAGTACTTTGTGGTTTTGAGGGACCTGTCCTAAACCCTCTACGTAGGCCCTGGGATGGCTGCAGGGCATGAAGATCCCGTGTTGGACCTCCACACGTGCCACTCCAGACAGGTTTTCCTTCTGAGGTCACCTAAAAGGGCACTTCAAGGAGCGCAATTATATACAATAAGAGTTTTTTGGGCTGCACACAGTCCTCGGCCACGCAGTTCATTATGCAAATAAAGAATTAATAGGAAAAAGCACAAATTGATAAACATAAGCATGCATGAAATCATACAACTATGCAACACATTACAATTTAATATACAATACCCCAGGGGTAACTATATATATTTTTCAGAAACTTTGACTATCTACTGCATGTACCTAGCAGGGGGTTTACCTCTCGTGCTACGTACTGATCTGCGTAGTGCTGTGGTTGGTGGAGTGTCAGTGTCTGTATCCTCAGTTACTCTATCAGTTCTACGTGTGACCATGTTGTAAAACTGCCTTAACCTCTCTCTTGGACTGGCAAGTCTACCATTGGTTGGGCCCTCTTGCTCTGCTCCTGCCGGGGATCCTTCATCCGGGGATGCTTCTTGAGCTGGCTCTTCTGCAGCACTTACAGGTTCAACTTGCTGTGGAGGGTTTTCTGGCTGTGCATAGAATTGGAGTACTGGAATGATTACTGCACCTCCTATCTGAGGCCAATCCACTGGGAAGTCTCCAAGGTCAGTGTGTATCACTGTTTCTTTAGGTTCTTCCTGGGTTGTGAGAGACACTTTTTCTTGGGGTTTCAGTAATTCTGGACACAACTTTAAGTGGTCCCTAGACACTGTAGCAGATGTTTTTCCTCCATCACGACTAATTATACAGGTCTTTTTGTTGTCAAACCTTGACGGTAACACAGTGTAGGGGTCTTTTTCCCACTGGTCGTCGAGTTTGTGGTTGCGTCTTTTCCTTTTTAGTACTGTTTCACCAGGTGTGAAAGGTTCTGCAGGTGCGTTTTTGTTGTAGTGCATTTCCTGCTTTTCTCTCACCCGAGTAAGACTGTCCCTGACACAAGCTTGTACCCTTCTGTACTGCTCTTGTCTGGTGGTGTCCCAGTCCTCAGTGGTCATATCAGCTTCAGGTTCTACAACACCAAGCTCCAAATCCATGGGCAGCTTTCCTGGCCTTGCACGCATGAGATATGCCGGAGTGCAATTGGTGGAACTGACTGGTATATGATTGTACAGATCCACTAGGTCGGGTAGTAGGTCTGGCCACTGGTTTCTCTCCTCAAGTGGTATGGTCTTTAGCAGGTCGATGATGATGTTGTTCATCTTTTCGCAGAGACCGTTTGTTTGTGGGTGGTAAGGTGTAGTTCTTATCTTTTTACACCCGTAGAGATGGCAGAACTCCTTGAACAATTCAGCCTCAAAGGCCGGGCCTTGGTCAGTCAGTACCTGCTCAGGATATCCATGGGGTCTGCAGAAGTACGCTTGGAACGTCTTTGCTGCTGTCTCTGCTGTCAGGTCTTTGACAGGGGTGACCACCAGGAAACGTGAGTAATGATCCACCATGTTCAGAGCATAGGAGTACCCTGACCTGCTGGGGGACAGCTTGACATGGTCCAGGGCCACGATCTCCAGGGGTCGAGTCGTCTTGATGGGTTGCAGGGGTGCCTTCTGGCTGCTGAAGTCTTTCCTTCTTAGGCCGCAGGGTCCACAGTCCCGGCACCACCTTTCAATGGAGCTGCGCATTCCTACCCAGTAGAACCGACATTTCAGCAGGGTCTCTAGCTTTTTCCAGCCAAAGTGCCCCGCTTGATCGTGGTAAGCCTCTAATACCATCTGGATGTCTGTCTTTGGGACCACTATCTGCCATACCATCTCATGGGTTCTTGGATTAACGTACCTCCGGCACAGCTTCTCACGGTAGATAAGCAGCCGGCTTCTCTCGTTCCACAGCTGCTTTGCTTGCAGAGACGCATCTTTCTCCAGGGAGGCACCTTCTTGGGTTATCAGCTGTTTGATGTGGCTGACAACCGGGTCACTGTCCTGGGTCTCTTTCCAGCTGTGGTGAGGAAGTGGGTTTAAAGTCTTTTCACGCGGCTTCCTGGAGGCTTGTTGCTCATGGATCATCCCATTCCGGTGAAAGGCAGGTAGCTCTATCTCTTCCAGGTCATCCACTTCTTCTTCTGTGTCTGACTGGTGAGGCATCCTAGACAGGGCATCGGCGTTGGCATCCTTGCGGCCCGCCCGGTATTTAATTGTAAATTGGTAGTTTGACAGCCGAGCCATCCATCGTTGTTCCAGAGCCCCCAACTTAGCTGTTTCAAGATGGGTCAAGGGGTTGTTATCAGTAAAGGCAGTGAACTTGTTGGAAGCCAGATAGTGCTTGAATCTTTCAGTGATGGCCCAGACCAAGGCCAGGAACTCCAACTTGAAGCTGCTATAGTTCTCTGGGTTCCTCTCAGTCGGACGGAGCTTCCTGCTTGCGTATGCGATGACTTTCTCTTGCCCATTCTGCTTCTGACTTAAGACAGCGCCCAGGCCTTCGTTGCTGGCATCCGTATACAGCAGGAAAGGTTGGCTGTAGTCAGGGTAGGCTAGGATCTCATCACCTGTCAGGATCTCCTTCATCTCCTGAAACGACTCTGCTTGCTCCTTACCCAAGTGGAATGGAGAGTTTTTGCCTTTGAGGGACTGCCCTACCAGGAGGTCTTGCAGAGGAGCTGCTTTCTTTGTGTAGTCCTTTACGAACCTCCGGTAGTATCCGACTAGTCCCAAGAACTGACGCACCTCCTTGAGGTTCTTCGGCTCCGGCCACTTCTGGATGGCTGTGACTTTCTCCAGGTCTGGTGCTACGCCTTCCGGACTGACAATGTGTCCCAGGTACTGTACCTTCTTCTTGAGCAGGTGGCACTTTGAGGGCTTCAACTTCATCCCGTACCGGGACAGTGACTCAAATACCTCTGCTATGTGTTTCAAGTGGTCCTCGTACGTTCTGGAGTACACAATTACGTCATCCAGGTAAAGTAACACAGTCTCAAAGTTGCGGTGTCCCAGGCAGCACTCCATCAATCTCTGGAACGTTCCGGGGGCATTGCAGAGTCCAAACAGCATGCTGTTGAACTCGCAGAGTCCCATCGGGGTGGTGAAGGCCGTCTTCTCCCGATCCTCCTCAGCCACAGCGACTTGCCAGTATCCACTAGTGAGGTCAAGGGTGGAAAAGTAATTTGCAGACTTTAAGGCAGCTAGGGACTCCTCTATGCGTGGTAAAGGGTATGCATCTTTATGTGTAATGCGATTTACTTGACGGTAATCTACACACATTCTCATGCTCCCGTCCTTTTTCCTAACCAGCACTAGGGGAGCCGCCCAGGGACCACAACTATCCCTTATTACTCCCGCCTTCCTCATGTCATGCAGCATTTCTTTTGCCTTCTGGTAGTGAGCTGGGGGTATAGGCCTATAGCGTTCTTTGATTGGGGAATGGCTGCCTGTGGGGATATGATGTTGAACCCCCTTAATCCTCTCGAAGTCTAGTGGATGTTTACTGAACACCTGCGAGTACTCTTGAACCACCCAGTGTATACCCTGTTTTTGATGGGCAGGAGTGGTGTCTGTCCCAACATGGAGCTGTTGACACTAATCCTCCACCTGGGTTGCAGGGTCATTATCCTCTACTTCATCTGGTGAGGTTAAGGACTCCGCCTCATGGATGCAGTTATTGTTGACAGCATGTAATTTGGCAACAGTGGCATAACGTGGCAGTTTGACCTCGTCTTCCCCTAGGTTGAGAAGATGGACGGGCACCCTCCCATTACGTACATCTACCACTCCCCTGGCGGTTAAGAGCATGGGTCTATGCTTGGAGCAAAGGGGTTCTTCTACCGCCTGGTAGCTCTGTCCTCTAAGACCTATGGAAGCTCTACACCAGATGAGCATTTCACTTATTGGGGGGATGACAATGGGTATGGGGTCTGTTACCCTCACGTTACCAATTTCACCGTCTGTTAGCCTTACTTGTTGTTGATACATCAGGACACTTATCTCCCTTTGCAGTGCCCTTCTCTGTCTCGGTCTGGCAGTGTCGGCGATCTGTTGGAGCAAGAACACAACCTCTCCCAAACAGTTACCAACAACATTAGTGCCTAGTACCATATATGGGTTGCTGTCATCAGGGTTAGTCTCCACTACAATTAGTCCCTGGTCCTTCAGCTCCACTCTCCCCACCTTTACAGTCACATTCTTAACCCCGAGTAGGTTAAGGGGGAGTCCATTTGAGGCATATACAGACAAATTTGGAGCTGGCGGACGTAGATCGTCCTTGGACCAGAACCTCTTGTAGAGGACTTCAGGCATGATGGTTACCTGAGATCCTGTGTCCAGCAGGGCATGCGTCGGGATCCCGTCCAATACGATGGACAGGAAAGGTCTTCCTCCGACGAACCTGTTGTACCAGTCTGATGGGCCTGGTGAGTCTACTCCTGGGTGTCGGCCCTCGGACCCAGGGTTTTCTCGTTTAAAGGACACTTCTGGGCGAGGTGTCCGGTCTTACGGCATCGGTAGCAGATTGGTTCTCTCGGTGGACGGCGTTGGTCACTGGTCCTTGGCGAGGGCGGTGTTGATCTCCTCCTCCTCCACATCCAGGGGACATCCTCAGGGCTGTCGGCTAGCAGGATCTTCCCTCCTTCCTCGGGCTCCGTCCGCAGCTGCAGGGCACTCAGCACAGTGGTCAGGGTCTTGCTCAACTGACGCACATCAGAGCGCAGACTGTCCAGTTCTTTAGGGGACGTTGCTGGAACCTTAGCTTCAGCAGCCACTGGGGATGAGGTGGGTGTAGCAGGCACTGGATTAGCCCCACCCTGGTAACGTTGGATGGCATTTGTTTCCAGGGGCTGCAGTCCTTTTATAGCCATGTCCTTAAGATTGTCAAAGGTGGCATCCGGATGATCCAGGGACCACCAACGCACAGTCCTGCTCTCCTCTGGAGACTTCAGTCCCCGGACTAACTGTTCCTTCAGCATTTTGTTCTCATTCTCAACGCTGGTTGGACTAACCTGGTTCAGAGCCCGCAGGGCCCCTTGGAGACGCCAGGCGTAGTCCCGAACATTGTCCTCTGGTTGTTGGGAGCAGCTGTAAAACCACATCCGGAGGTCCGCCTCAATAAGGTCCTCAAATACAGTCTGTAATTTTTGGAATATTGCGGACACTGACTCCTGGTCTGCGGCTGACCATGTTTCCACTCCGCAGCACCAGTCAGTTGTCCTAATACAATGGCAGCTCTTTGTTTGCCGGTCATAGAGTACATGTCTAAGATACCACATATCTTTCGCTTGAATCCAGACGGGGTATCTGGTTTGCCGTTGTACTGGGGGAGCCACTTTGCTCCAGGAATGTACGGTAAAGTCATAGGAATAACAGGTGTTACAGGTGCTGCTGGTGGAGCGGCGGATTCTGCCTGCCCATTATCGGGTGCGGGCTGGGCTTCAGGGACGTTGACCGGTAGGTCGGCGTTCTGCTGCTCGACGGACATTTTAGCGCCCCCCCTAGTTAACCGTGGCCTACCTTCTGGTTTTTCTTCCGGTAGGCCACAGCTCCGCAGGTGACGGTTATCTTCAGGACCTTCTGTCGCTTGCGTCCTACGTCAGAGCGTTCAGCGATGCTCCGTACAGGACCTGGCGCTTCCTGATTTGACGTCGAGGCGTGGGGCGTGTCCGGGACTTTGCGCTCTTTTGCAGGTACGCCCCTTATTTTCCCGCGGTTACGCCCTTCTTCTTGCTCAACGGCCAAACAATGGCGGCAACCTTCACCACAACTTTACGTACACAGTTCAGAATAAAGGCACACAGTACCCGGTGGCAACGGGCAAAACACTTAGTTGTTGCAGCGTGCACGCAATCCTGTTCGTGATGCCAGAAAGAGAATGACAAGCCCAGGGGATGGGGGATGACTCGGTTACCCGGGCCTTTAGCCTTAAGGAGGTCGCGGTGGTCGGCTCCCGGGCCCGTATTCTGGGGTCTCTCTTTAAAAGGGCGTTAATCGGTGTTTAGTTTATAAAAGAAAGAGTTCGTGACGCCACCTGTGGTTTCTGGTGAGGATCACCAGCGCTGCACAGTCCACTGAGGCTGATGATAGGGCAGCTTGATGGTATTGCTCTCCACAGGTAGAGCTGGGCCTCAGGGCAGTATAGGAACGGGGATGCAGGACAAAGAGACTCAGCCGAGTCGAAGCAAGAACAGGGACGGACACAAAAGTCACTTCAGTACCTTTTACTGATGGAAATTCAGGCACTCCCCGGAGCACTGTAGGGTGAAGGGTGTATGTCCGGATCCTCCCCAATGAGCAGGTTTTGGGCCTCCTGGTTCTTGCTGCTGCGTAATAAGTTTCTGACCTGCCTGGAGCTAGGCCTAACTTTGTCTCTGTCCTGCTCTGGCTGACCTTGTGGTAGGGCCTTCTCTTGGAGTGCACGCTCCCGACCTACGGGGCCTATGTGTCTCCTGGCTCTGGTACGTATCAGCACTTTAGCGATCCTGGGACCTGTAGTTCTCCAGGGATTCCGGTTTATCTTACTGGGTCGTGGAGATCCCGGCAAGCTTCGGACCCGGTGTCCGGTAACTACTTCTTCGGGGTGAGCTAATTAAGCTCCTCTGCCCCCTATGAGCTAACTCTCTACTCTTTTGCCTTCGGCCTACTCGGACCCTCAATAGGCTACTCACACTAACGGCAGCGTGCCGCTTTTCAACGATCTTATGGTGCCGGCACACCTAAAGCTCACCTCTCTGAGCAACACCCGAGTCTGGACTCCACTCTGTATTCAGGCTTGCACCAAATGAACTCTCAGAGGAATTGCTGAGTCACTGAGCTCCACTGCAGACTGACCTGTTTCTGTGTCTCGCTCTGCAGGAACTCATCAACGGACTAACTGCTGCCTGGCTCCACCTTCCCTTATATATCTCCCTAAGGAGCTCCCTCTGGTGGTCTGAGGTGGAAGGTGGAGATGTGTGAATGGTTATAGGGGCCTCTTGTGGAGGAATCCTTCAATACACCCTTCTGGGATTTGTGATACCAAGCACAGCTGGGCTTCACATTTCTACCCCGGCCAGCCCAGAAAGTGCTTCAAATGTGGCAAGGCGGGTCACTTGGCGAATACCTGTACAGTGGTGAAGTGCAGCCTGTGCGGGGAAGTCGGCCATGTAGCTGCAGACTGTCAGAACATCAGGTGCAACCTCTGTGGTAAGAATGGCCACCCTCACCGGGACTGTCCAGACGCCTGGCACAACATCTGTAAGGACTTTCCTGATGAGGATTTGGTGGCGGGGGCAGAGTTTCTGGAGGGGGAGGCTTTATTGTCAGAGGTCCACCAGGGGTCCACTCAGGTAACACCAGAGCAGCAGTGCTCAGAGGGGGCACAGGGGAGCATGGAGGTCGTCCCTCAGGAGCAGCAGTCACAGGAAGGCGCTACTTCAGTATTACCATCTGTATCTGAAGGAAATAGCAAGAATCAGAGTGAAAGGAAGAAGGACAAGACCTCCCATAAACCTGAGGAGGAGCACGACACTGGCCAGAGTGCCAGGAGGAAGGTCCAGAGTTCTGCAGGAGTAATGGTCGTGTCTAATAGGTTTGATGTTCTGTCTAATGGGGATTTTGAGGATGAACTTAAAAAAATAGACGCAGAGTGTGATAGGGATGTAGAGGACTGTCCCCCGCCAAAGCGGAAGCCCTTACCTGTGGGCACTCAGGTAGAGACTGGTATGGAGACCGGTGGTCGACAGGATGACTCCGACTCAGATCTATGAACTGTCAACCAGATAATGTCCGAACCCAGATAAAGTCATGAGAAATTAGGAGGAGTCAGAAAAGTGTAAAGTTATGGAAGGATGTGTAACTGTGCTGAAATATGATGGTTTCTTTTTTTACAAAGAGTTTATTTTTCATTTTTCCAACCACAGGTGTGGACTCTTTATATTGACTTTATATGTATAATCTAGATATGTAATGAATGTATGTACAATTCAAGTGAATCTAGTTTTGTATTACTGCAGGAATTTTGTTAATTTTTTGTATTTGTTTGGTTTTTATAATAAAAATTGGCCCTATGTACAAGAATATAACCACTATAATACTGCCCCCTATGTACAAGAATATAACTACTATAATACTGCCCCTATGTACAAGAATATAACTACTATAATACTGCCCCCTATGTACAAGAATATAACTACTATAATACTGCCCCCTATGTACAAGAATATAACTACTATAATACTGCCCCCTATGTACAAGAATATAACTACTATAATACTGCTCCTATGTACAAGAATATAACTACTATAATACTGCTCCTATGTACAAGAATATAACTACTATAATACTGCTCCCTATGTACAAGAATATAACTACTATAATACTGCCCCCTATGTACAAGAATATAACTACTATAATACTGCCCCCTATGTACAAGAATATAACTACTATAATACTGCTCCTATGTACAAGAATATAACTACTATAATACTGCTCCTATGTACAAGAATATAACTACTATAATACTGCTCCTATGTACAAGAATATAACTACTATAATACTGCCCCCTATGTACAAGAATATAACTACTATAATACTGCTCCTATGTACAAGAATATAACTACTATAATACTGCTCCTATGTACAAGAATATAACTACTATAATACTGCTCCTATGTACAAGAATATAACTACTATAATACTGCCTCCTATGTACAAGAATATAACTACTAGAATACTGCCCTTATGTACAAGAATATAACTACTATAATATTACTCCTATGTACAAGAATATAACTAGTATAATACTGCTCCTATGTACAAGAATATAACTAGTATAATACTGCCACCTTTGTACAAGAATATAACTACTATAATACTGCCCCCTATGTACAAGAATATAACTACTATAATACTGACCCCTATGTACAAGAATATAACTACTATAATACTGCCCCGATGTACAAGAATATAACTACTATAATACTGACCCCTATGTACAAGAATATAACTACTATAATACTGCCCCTATGTACAAGAATATAACTACTATAATACTGCTCATATGTACAAGAATATTACTACTATAATACTGCTCATATGTACAAGAATATTACTACTATACTGCTCATATGTACAAGAATATTACTACTGTAATACTGCTCCCTATGTACAAGAATATAACTACTATAATACTGCCCCCATGTACAAGAATATAACTACTATAATACTGCTCCCCATGTACAAGAATATAACTACTATAATACTGCTCCCCATGTACAAGAATATAACTACTATAATACTGCTCCCCATGTACAAGAATATAACTACTATAATACTGCCCCCTATGTACAAGAATATAACCACTATAATACTGCCCCTGTGTACAAGAATATAACTACTATAATACTGCCCCCGTGTACAAGAATATAACTACTATAATACTGCCCCCTATGTACAAGAATATAACTACTGTAATACTGCCCCTATGTACAAGAATATAACTACTATAATACTGCTCATATGTACAAGAATATTACTACTATAATACTGCTCATATGTACAAGAATATTACTACTATACTACTGCTCCCTATGTACAAGAATATAACTACTATAATACTGCCCCCTATGTACAAGAATATAACTACTATAATACTGCCCCCTATGTACAAGAATATAACTACTATAATACTGCTCCTATGTACAAGAATATAACTACTATAATACTGCTCCTATGTACAAGAATATAACTACTATAATACTGACCCCTATGTACAAGAATATAACTACTATAATACTGCCCCGATGTACAAGAATATAACTACTATAATACTGACCCCTATGTACAAGAATATAACTACTATAATACTGCCCCTATGTACAAGAATATAACTACTATAATACTGCTCATATGTACAAGAATATTACTACTATAATACTGCTCATATGTACAAGAATATTACTACTATACTGCTCATATGTACAAGAATATTACTACTGTAATACTGCTCCCTATGTACAAGAATATAACTACTATAATACTGCCCCCTATGTACAAGAATATAACTACTATAATACTGCCCCCTATGTACAAGAATATAACTACTATAATACTGCCCCCTATGTACAAGAATATAACTACTATAATACTACTCCTATGTACAAGAATATAACTACTATAATACTGCCCCCTATGTACAAGAATATAACCACTATATTACTGCCCCTGTGTACAAGAATATAACTACTATAATACTGCCCCTATGTACAAGAATATAACTACTATAATACTGCCCCCTATGTACAAGAATATAACTACTATAATACTGCCCCCTATGTACAAGAATATAACTACTATAATACTGCCCCCTATGTACAAGAATATAACTACTATAATACTGCTCCTATGTACAAGAATATAACTACTATAATACTGCTCCCTATGTACAAGAATATAACTACTATAATACTGCCCCCTATGTACAAGAATATAACTACTATAATACTGCCCCCTATGTACAAGAATATAACTACTATAATACTGCTCCTATGTACAAGAATATAACTACTATAATACTGCTCCTATGTACAAGAATATAACTACTATAATACTGCTCCTATGTACAAGAATATAACTACTATAATACTGCCCCCTATGTACAAGAATATAACTACTATAATACTGCTCCTATGTACAAGAATATAACTACTATAATACTGCTCCTATGTACAAGAATATAACTACTATAATACTGCTCCTATGTACAAGAATATAACTACTATAATACTGCCTCCTATGTACAAGAATATAACTACTATAATACTGCCCTTATGTACAAGAATATAACTACTATAATATTACTCCTATGTACAAGAATATAACTAGTATAATACTGCTCCTATGTACAAGAATATAACTAGTATAATACTGCCACCTTTGTACAAGAATATAACTACTATAATACTGCCCCCTATGTACAAGAATATAACTACTATAATACTGACCCCTATGTACAAGAATATAACTACTATAATACTGCCCCGATGTACAAGAATATAACTACTATAATACTGACCCCTATGTACAAGAATATAACTACTATAATACTGCCCCCTATGTACAAGAATATAACTACTATAATACTGCCCCCTATGTACAAGAATATAACTACTGTAATACTGCCCCTATGTACAAGAATATAACTACTATAATACTGCTCATATGTACAAGAATATTACTACTATAATACTGCTCATATGTACAAGAATATTACTACTATACTGCTCATATGTACAAGAATATTACTACTGTAATACTGCTCCCTATGTACAAGAATATAACTACTATAATACTGCCCCCATGTACAAGAATATAACTACTATAATACTGCTCCCCATGTACAAGAATATAACTACTATAATACTGCTCCCCATGTACAAGAATATAACTACTATAATACTGCCCCCTATGTACAAGAATATAACCACTATAATACTGCCCCTGTGTACAAGAATATAACTACTATAATACTGCCCCCGTGTACAAGAATATAACTACTATAATACTGCCCCCTATGTACAAGAATATAACTACTGTAATACTGCCCCTATGTACAAGAATATAACTACTATAATACTGCTCATATGTACAAGAATATTACTACTATAATACTGCTCATATGTACAAGAATATTACTACTATACTGCTCATATGTACAAGAATATTACTACTATAATACTGCTCCCTATGTACAAGAATATAACTACTATAATACTGCCCCCTATGTACAAGAATATAACTACTATAATACTGCTCCTATGTACAAGAATATAACTACTATAATACTGCTCCTATGTACAAGAATATTACTACTATAATACTGCTCCTATGTACAAGAATATTACTACTATAATACTGCTCCTATGTACAAGAATATTACTACTATAATACTGCCCCCTATGTACAAGAATATAACTACTATAATACTGCTCCCCATGTACAAGAATATAACTACTATAATACTGCCCCCTATGTACAAGAATATTACTACTATAATACTGCTCCCTATGTACAAGAATATAACTACTATAATACTGCCCCCATGTACAAGAATATAACTACTATAATACTGCTCCCCATGTACAAGAATATAACTACTATAATACTGCTCCCCATGTACAAGAATATAACTACTATAATACTGCCCCCTATGTACAAGAATATAACCACTATAATACTACCCCCGTGTACAAGAATATAACTACTATAATACTGCCCCCGTGTACAAGAATATAACTACTATAATACTGCCCCCTATGTACAAGAATATAACTACTGTAATACTGCCCCTATGTACAAGAATATAACTACTATAATATTGCCTCCTATGTACAGGAATATAACTACTATAATACTGCTCCCTATGTACAAGAATATAACTACTATAATATTGCCTCCTATGTACAGGAATATAACTACTATAATACTGCTCATATGTACAAGAATATAACTACTATAATACTGCCCCTATGTACAAGAATATTACTACTATAATACTGACCCCTATGTACAAGAATATAACTACTATAATACTGCCCCCTATGTACAAGAATATGACTACTATAATACTGCCCCCTGTGTACAAGAATATAACTACTACTATAATACTGCTCCCTATGTACAAGAATATAACTACTATAATACTGCCCCCTATGTACATGAATATAACTACTATAATACTGCTCCTATGTACAAGAATATAACTAATACTGCTCCTATGTACAAGAATATAACTACTATAATACTGCCCCCTATGTACAAGAATATAACTACTATAATACTGCCCCCTATGTACAAGAATATAACTACTATAATACTGCCCCCTATGTACAAGAATATAACTACTATAATACTACTCCTATGTACAAGAATATAACTACTATAATACTGCCCCCTATGTACAAGAATATAACCACTATATTACTGCCCCTGTGTACAAGAATATAACTACTATAATACTGCCCCCGTGTACAAGAATATAACTACTATAATACTGCCCCCATGTACAAGAATATAACTACTATAATACTGCCCCTATGTACAAGAATATAACTACTGTAATACTGCCCCTATGTACAAGAATATAACTACTGTAATACTGCTCATATGTACAAGAATATAACTACTATAATACTGCCCCTATGTACAAGAATATTACTACTATAATACTGCTCATATGTACAAGAATATTACTACTATAATACTGCTCCCTATGTACATGAATATAACTACTATAATACTGCCCCCTATGTACAAGAATATAACTACTATAATACTGCCCCTATGTACAAGAATATAACTGCTATAATACTGATCCTATGTACAAGAATATAATTACTATAATACTGCTCATATGTACAAGAATGTAACTACTATAATACTGCCCCTATGTACAAGAATATAACTACTATAATACTGACCCCTATGTACAAGAATATAACTACTATAATACAGCCCCCTATGTACAAGAATATGACTACTATAATACTGCCCCCTGTGTACAAGAATATAACTACTACTATAATACTGCTCCCTATGTACAAGAATATAACTACTATAATACTGCCCCCTATGTACAAGAATATAACTACTATAATACTGCTCCTATGTACAAGAATATAACTACTATAATACTGCTCCTATGTACAAGAATATTACTACTATAATACTGCTCCTATGTACAAGAATATTACTACTATAATACTGCTCCTATGTACAAGAATATTACTACTATAATACTGCCCCCTATGTACAAGAATATAACTACTATAATACTGCTCCCCATGTACAAGAATATAACTACTATAATACTGCCCCCTATGTACAAGAATATTACTACTATAATACTGCTCCCTATGTACAAGAATATAACTACTATAATACTGCCCCCATGTACAAGAATATAACTACTATAATACTGCTCCCCATGTACAAGAATATAACTACTATAATACTGCTCCCCATGTACAAGAATATAACTACTATAATACTGCCCCCTATGTACAAGAATATAACCACTATAATACTGCCCCCGTGTACAAGAATATAACTACTATAATACTGCCCCCGTGTACAAGAATATAACTACTATAATACTGCCCCCTATGTACAAGAATATAACTACTGTAATACTGCCCCTATGTACAAGAATATAACTACTATAATATTGCCTCCTATGTACAGGAATATAACTACTATAATACTGCTCCCTATGTACAAGAATATAACTACTATAATACTGCCCCCTATGTACATGAATATAACTACTATAATACTGCTCCTATGTACAAGAATATAACTAATACTGCTCCTATGTACAAGAATATAACTACTATAATACTGCCCCCTATGTACAAGAATATAACTACTATAATACTGCCCCCTATGTACAAGAATATAACTACTATAATACTGCCCCCTATGTACAAGAATATAACTACTATAATACTACTCCTATGTACAAGAATATAACTACTATAATATTGCCTCCTATGTACAGGAATATAACTACTATAATACTGCTCCCTATGTACAAGAATATAACTACTATAATACTGCCCCCTATGTACATGAATATAACTACTATAATACTGCTCCTATGTACAAGAATATAACTAATACTGCTCCTATGTACAAGAATATAACTACTATAATACTGCCCCCTATGTACAAGAATATAACTACTATAATACTGCCCCCTATGTACAAGAATATAACTACTATAATACTGCCCCCTATGTACAAGAATATAACTACTATAATACTACTCCTATGTACAAGAATATAACTACTATAATACTGCCCCCTATGTACAAGAATATAACCACTATATTACTGCCCCTGTGTACAAGAATATAACTACTATAATACTGCTCCTATGTACAAGAATATAACTACTATAATACTGCCCCCTATGTACAAGAATATAACCACTATATTACTGCCCCTGTGTACAAGAATATAACTACTATAATACTGCCCCCTATGTACAAGAATATAACTACTATAATACTGCCCCCTATGTACAAGAATATAACCACTATATTACTGCCCCTGTGTACAAGAATATAACTACTATAATACTGCCCTCTATGTGCAGGAATGTAACTACTATAATACTGCTCCTTGTTAGGAGGGCGGTTGCAGACAACTTTAATATAATGGAACGCAACCGACCCCGGGGTCCGCGATGCAGCCTGGTGGACTGCTGCCGATCACTTTCCGGGTGGAAAGGAGAGCAACCAACTTAAATGTAAAACCCTTCCGTGTTTCTGCACACTGGAATGGGTATAGCAATTTGCACTATCTCCGTTAGTTTTTCTCTACCTATCTCTCGTGCAGCTATCTGTAGTCCTGTTACGGCACAGGGACTACACTGGCGGCGCTAGGATGCGTGCTTGACTACGCCAACAGGTACACGTGCCCTCTGCAGGCGTGCTACCGGACTGAAGGGTTCAACTACACGTGGCTGACAGGCGTTAGCCGTGAACAGGACGTCTGCAGGCTGCTCGGGGTGATAGGTGACCCCTTTGGCTGAGCCAGGCTGCTAGACGAAGCTACCTGCCTCTATGGAGCTAACCTGCCTAAGCGACCTGTGCTAATTAGCTGAGCGAACTCTGGCATCGGCAGGTCACGGAGTGAACAGCTAGGAAGCACGTGGCGCAGAGTTGTCCAGACAACAGCATCACTTGCTCAAATGATCAGAGCGCGCCGCCATGTTTGTGGGCGGGCCTTTTAAAGACTAAGCCCTGCTCACCGACACGCCATTGGTGACGTTATCCGTGGACCAATAAGTCGGTGCCAGGTCACCGGGTCAGGTGGGTGCCAAACCACCAATCACGATCCGCCAGGTCACGGGCATGCTCAGTACGGCGATCCTGGACTTAAACTCCAAGCACCCTGTCTCCCTCTGCAACCTATGCTTAACCTTGCTAGGTGCGAATACATTGGAGACAATCTGTATGTCTCGTGGACCAGCTAGGCGTTGAGGCTGATGACGATGCTGAGCAGCTTCAGCCCCGGCTGGACTGAAATGGGAGGCCACAGAAGGTCCTGGACCCATTTCGAATCCAGAACCAGACCTACGCCTAACATTATCCCCCCCTCCACTTGACACTCATTTTCCTCCATGAGCCGGGGGGCAAGGATGTGGTCCATCGGGTCACAGAGAGGATTCACGAAACTGTGACCCCTCCGGTGTACAGGATACCCATTTTTAGGGCAAGAAGTGACAACTGGTTCTCTTTGTGTGGGATCCTTCATGGGTGACAGAAGGAAAGGACCCGCCGGTCTCTGGCGGAAAGATTTATCTCTCGCACAGACGGGACACGCAAGAACAAAGTCCTTGACGTCCTGGCGCCACCAATAGGACCGTTGAAGGGACTTAGTGGTACGTTTGACCCCCAGGTGAGCTCCGGTCTTAGGGGCATGAGCCCAGGAGTGCACCATACTCCGTAGATTAGGAGAAACAAACGTCCTCCCCGACGGAACCGGGTTGGAGGACACTGCAGTCACCCTCTCTTCCTGAGAGTTCTTTGCAACATAGTCTGACAAGACCCGGGTCCTGGAAACAGACAAGGAATCTGTACCGGATGTCGCAATAATAGGAGGATCAGAGACTACCCTCCGGGTGACTTTGACCAAACACTGAGATGCACAATTCTCACTCCAGGAAGAAATTCTCCCCGTATTCCAGTCAATGTGTGGAGTATGACAACGTAACCTAACCAGGGGAGACCCAATAACACCTCGTCTAATCCACCGGGAATAATAAGAAAAGAGATAACCTCCCGGTGGCCCTGAGGAAATGACATGGTGAGAGGGATCGACTGATGGGTGATTTGCACATCCAGGAGTGAACCATTAGCAACACTAATGTTCATTGGACTAGAGAGTAGCTCAATAGGGATGGCATGCCTCTGGGCAAACGTAGATTATAAAAAATTGCCCTCAGCACCAGAGTCCACCCACGCCTTGGCAGCCACAACAGATCTACCAAATGACAATGTCACATTATATGATAACTTGGAGGAAGAAGTCCCGGAATTTAGTATACCTCCACCAACGGTGGTGAGACCTACTCGTTTTACCGACTGCTTGGAACCCTTATTTACGGGGGGCTCCAAGAGATGTGCAGGTCGGGAACGAGAGGGACTAGACTCAGTCCGGGATATATCCATAGCCTCAGGCTCCGGGTCGAGAGTCTTGGATTTGGATCTAAAGACGCCTGGTGCCAAAAGATACTGAGGTCTGCCAACCTCTAGCTCTAAATTGTGTTCTGCATGACGCAAGTCTATACGGTCAGCGAGAGATATTAACTCCTCCAGAGAGATTGGAATCTCTCTGGTAGATAAAGCATCTTTAATATGCCCGGCCAGACCCTTCCAGAACACCGGGATAAGCGACCGTTCAGACCAATCCAGTTCAGCCGCTAAGGTTCTGAACTGGACAGCATAGTGACTGGCGGTGGCCGAACCCTGGACCAACGCAAGGAGCTTAAGAGCCGTATCTTGCGTGACTTGAGGACCCAGGAAAACACTTTTTAGGGTCTTAAGGAAAAGACCCGCATTTACTACAACCGGGTCGTTCCGCTCCCATAGAGGAGTAGCCCACTCCAGAGCCCTGTGAGAAAGCAATGAGATGATATATCCCACTTTGGCTCTTTCGGAGGGGAACCGTGCTTCCATCATCTCCAAATGAATGGATCATACATTAATAAAACCCCTGCAGAGTTTACTATTCCCAGAAAATTTCTCCAGGAGAGCAAACCGGGGTAATGGGGCACTTGCAGTGGTTGCAGTATTCACAGCAGCCGAGTTAATAATATTGGCTGCTAGAGTAGCCGCCTGGGAAGCTACTGCAGTGATATCAGCGACCGGAGCAGTTTGTTCCAGAGTTCTAAGTCTTGTCTCCAGTTGCTGTATATAACGCTGCAGTTGTTGATTGTCGGCCATGTTCGGCAAGACCCTGGCGCTCAGATACTGTTAGGAGGGCGGTTGCAGACAACTTTAATATAATGGAACGCAACCGACCCCGGGGTCCGCGATGCAGCCTGGTGGACTGCTGCCGATCACTTTCCGGGTGGAAAGGAGAGCAACCAACTTAAATGTAAAACCCTTCCGTGTTTCTGCACACTGGAATGGGTATAGCAATTTGCACTATCTCCGTTAGTTTTTCTCTACCTATCTCTCGTGCAGCTATCTGTAGTCCTGTTACGGCACAGGGACTACACTGGCGGCGCTAGGATGCGTGCTTGACTACGCCAACAGGTACACGTGCCCTCTGCAGGCGTGCTACCGGACTGAAGGGTTCAACTACACGTGGCTGACAGGCGTTAGCCGTGAACAGGACGTCTGCAGGCTGCTCGGGGTGATAGGTGACCCCTTTGGCTGAGCCAGGCTGCTAGACGAAGCTACCTGCCTCTATGGAGCTAACCTGCCTAAGCGACCTGTGCTAATTAGCTGAGCGAACTCTGGCATCGGCAGGTCACGGAGTGAACAGCTAGGAAGCACGTGGCGCAGAGTTGCCCAGACAACAGCATCACTTGCTCAAATGATCAGAGCGCGCCGCCATGTTTGTGGGCGGGCCTTTTAAAGACTAAGCCCTGCTCACCGACACGCCATTGGTGACGTTATCCGTGGACCAATAAGTCGGTGCCAGGTCACCGGGTCAGGTGGGTGCCAAACCACCAATCACGATCCGCCAGGTCACGGGCATGCTCAGTACGGCGATCCTGGACTTAAACTCCAAGCACCCTGTCTCCCTCTGCAACCTATGCTTAACCTTGCTAGGTGCGAATACATTGGAGACAATCTGTATGTCTCGTGGACCAGCTAGGCGTTGAGGCTGATGACGATGCTGAGCAGCTTCAGCCCCGGCTGGACTGAAATGGGAGGCCACAGAAGGTCCTGGACCCATTTCGAATCCAGAACCAGACCTACGCCTAACATTATCCCCCCCTCCACTTGACACTCATTTTCCTCCATGAGCCGGGGGGCAAGGATGTGGTCCATCGGGTCACAGAGAGGATTCACGAAACTGTGACCCCTCCGGTGTACAGGATACCCATTTTTAGGGCAAGAAGTGACAACTGGTTCTCTTTGTGTGGGATCCTTCATGGGTGACAGAAGGAAAGGACCCGCCGGTCTCTGGCGGAAAGATTTATCTCTCGCACAGACGGGACACGCAAGAACAAAGTCCTTGACGTCCTGGCGCCACCAATAGGACCGTTGAAGGGACTTAGTGGTACGTTTGACCCCCAGGTGAGCTCCGGTCTTAGGGGCATGAGCCCAGGAGTGCACCATACTCCGTAGATTAGGAGAAACAAACGTCCTCCCCGACGGAACCGGGTTGGAGGACACTGCAGTCACCCTCTCTTCCTGAGAGTTCTTTGCAACATAGTCTGACAAGACCCGGGTCCTGGAAACAGACAAGGAATCTGTACCGGATGTCGCAATAATAGGAGGATCAGAGACTACCCTCCGGGTGACTTTGACCAAACACTGAGATGCACAATTCTCACTCCAGGAAGAAATTCTCCCCGTATTCCAGTCAATGTGTGGAGTATGACAACGTAACCTAACCAGGGGAGACCCAATAACACCTCGTCTAATCCACCGGGAATAATAAGAAAAGAGATAACCTCCCGGTGGCCCTGAGGAAATGACATGGTGAGAGGGATCGACTGATGGGTGATTTGCACATCCAGGAGTGAACCATTAGCAACACTAATGTTCATTGGACTAGAGAGTAGCTCAATAGGGATGGCATGCCTCTGGGCAAACGTAGATTATAAAAAATTGCCCTCAGCACCAGAGTCCACCCACGCCTTGGCAGCCACAACAGATCTACCAAATGACAATGTCACATTATATGATAACTTGGAGGAAGAAGTCCCGGAATTTAGTATACCTCCACCAACGGTGGTGAGACCTACTCGTTTTACCGACTGCTTGGAACCCTTATTTACGGGGGGCTCCAAGAGATGTGCAGGTCGGGAACGAGAGGGACTAGACTCAGTCCGGGATATATCCATAGCCTCAGGCTCCGGGTCGAGAGTCTTGGATTTGGATCTAAAGACGCCTGGTGCCAAAAGATACTGAGGTCTGCCAACCTCTAGCTCTAAATTGTGTTCTGCATGACGCAAGTCTATACGGTCAGCGAGAGATATTAACTCCTCCAGAGAGATTGGAATCTCTCTGGTAGATAAAGCATCTTTAATATGCCCGGCCAGACCCTTCCAGAACACCGGGATAAGCGACCGTTCAGACCAATCCAGTTCAGCCGCTAAGGTTCTGAACTGGACAGCATAGTGACTGGCGGTGGCCGAACCCTGGACCAACGCAAGGAGCTTAAGAGCCGTATCTTGCGTGACTTGAGGACCCAGGAAAACACTTTTTAGGGTCTTAAGGAAAAGACCCGCATTTACTACAACCGGGTCGTTCCGCTCCCATAGAGGAGTAGCCCACTCCAGAGCCCTGTGAGAAAGCAATGAGATGATATATCCCACTTTTGCTCTTTCGGAGGGGAACCGTGCTTCCATCATCTCCAAATGAATGGATCATACATTAATAAAACCCCTGCAGAGTTTACTATTCCCAGAAAATTTCTCCAGGAGAGCAAACCGGGGTAATGGGGCACTTGCAGTGGTTGCAGTATTCACAGCAGCCGAGTTAATAATATTGGCTGCTAGAGTAGCCGCCTGGGAAGCTACTGCAGTGATATCAGCGACCGGAGCAGTTTGTTCCAGAGTTCTAAGTCTTGTCTCCAGTTGCTGTATATAACGCTGCAGTTGTTGATTGTCGGCCATGTTCGGCAAGACCCTGGCGCTCAGATACTGTTAGGAGGGCGGTTGCAGACAACTTTAATATAATGGAACGCAACCGACCCCGGGGTCCGCGATGCAGCCTGGTGGACTGCTACCGAACACTTTCCGGGTGGAAAGGGAAGCAACCAACTTAAATGTAAAACCCTTCCGTGTTTCTGCACACTGGAACGGGTATAGCAATTTGCACTATCTCCGTTAGCTGCACGAGAGATAGGCAGAGAAAAACTATCTATAGTCCTGTTACGGCACAGGGACTACACTGGCGGCGCTAGGATGCGTGTGTGACTACGCCAATGGGTACACGTGCCCCCAGCCGGCATGCTACCGGACTGAAGGGTTTAACTCCACGTGGCTGACAGGTGTTAGCCGTGAACAGGACGTCTGCAGGCTGCTCGGGGTGATAGGTGACCCCTTTGGCTGAGCCAGGCTGCTAGACGAAGCTACCTGCCTCTATGGAGCTAACCTGCCTAAGCGACCTGTGCTAATTAGCCGAGCGAACTCTGGCATCGGCAGGTCACGGAGTGAACAGCTAGGGAGCACGTGGAGCAGAGTTGTCCACACAACAGCATCACTTGCTCAAATGATCAGAGCGCGCCGCCATGTTTGTGGGCGGGCCTTTTAAAGACTAAGTCCTGCCCACCGACGCGCCATTGGTGACTTTACCCGTGGACCAATCAGGCAGTGTCAGGTCACCGCGTCATAGAATCATAGAATCATAGAATGGTAGAGTTGGAAGGGACCTCCTGGGTCATCTGGTCCAACCCCCTGCTCAAAGCAGGATTCACTAGATCATCTCGGACAGATGTCTGTCCAGCCTCTGTTTGAAGACGTCCATTGAAGGGGAACTCACCACCTCTCGTGGCAGCCTGTTCCACTCATTAATCACCCTAACTGTCAAAAAGTTTTTTCTAATATCTAATCTGTGTCTCCTCCCATTCAGTTTCATCCCATTGCTTCTAGTCTTTCCTTGTGCAAATGAGAATAAAGATGATCCTTCTACAATGTGACAGCCCTTGACATATTTGTAGACAGCTATTAAGTCTCCTCTCAGTCTTCTTTTTTGCAAGCTAAACATTCCCAAATCCTGCAACCGTTCCTCATAGGACATGGTTTGCAGACCAGTCACCATTCTGGTCGCTCTTCTCTGAACTTGCTCCAGTTTGTCTATGTCTTTTTTAAAATGTGGTGCCCAAAACTGTACACAGTATTCCAGATGAGGTCTGACCAAAGAGGAGTAAAGACCGATAATGACTTCAAGTGATCTAGACTGTATGCTTCTGTTAATACATCCCAGAATTGTATTTGCCTTTTTTGCTGCTGCATCACACTGTTGACTCATGTTCAGTCTATGATCTATTAGTATACCTAAGTCTTTTTCACATGTACTGTTGCTTAGCTCTATTCCTCCCATTCTGTATATGCTTTTTTCATTTTTATTGCCCAGATGTAGTACTTTGCATTTTTCCCTGTTAAAAACCATTCTGTTGGTTGCTGCCCACTGCTCCAGTTTATTTAGGTCTTTTTGAATCCTCTCTCTCTCTTCTCTAGTATTTTCTATCCCTCCTAGCTTTGTGTCATCAGCAAATTTAATCAGTTTACCCTCAATTCCTTCATCTAAATCATTGATAAAGATGTTGAACAATACAGGTCCCAGGACGGAGCCCTGTGGTACCCCACTTGAGACATTCATCCAGCTGGATGTGAAGCCATTTACAACCACCCTTTGAGTCCGATCACTAAGCCAGTTATGAATCCACCTAACAGTTGCCTGATCCATTGCATACTTGGTCATTTTTTCAATAAGGATGGTGTGAGATACTTTGTCAAATGCTTTGCTGAAGTCAAGATATACTATATCTACAGCATTTCCCTGATCCACCCAGTCAGTGATTCTGTCATAGAAGGAAATTAAGTTAGTCTGACATGACTTGTTAGTTACAAACCCATGCTGACTCTGGTTAATCACTTCATTCTTATCCATGTACTTACATACATGTTGTTTAATAATTTGTTCAAAGATCTTTCCTGGTATAGAAGTCAGACTCACCGGCCTATAGTTCCCTGGGTCCACCTTCTTCCCCTTTTTGAAGATAGGAACAACATTTGCTCTGCTCCAGTCTTCTGGGACTTCTCCTGTTCTCCAAGAATTTTCAAAGATTATGGAGAGTGGTTCTAAAATTTCTTCTACGATCTCCTTCAGTACTCTGGGGTGTAATTCATCTGGACCTGGAGACTTGAACTCATTTATGTTAGCTAAATATTCCCTCACAATCTTTCTGTTTACAGATAACTTGGATTCCTCTATTCCTTTAAAAGGACAGTGAAGATCAGTTGATGTTACATTTTCTTTCTGAGAGAAAACAGATGCAAAATAGGAATTAAAAAGTTCGGCCTTCTCAACATCCTCTCTTACCATTTCTCCATTTTCATCCTGTAAAAATCCTATAGCATCTTTGACTTTTCTTTTACTTTTGACATACCCCCAAAATCCTTTTTTATTGCTTTTGACATCTCTTGCAAGCCTTAATTCATTGTCAGCTTTAGCTAACCTGATACGTGCCCTACAGGATCTGCAGACTGCATTATAATCTTCTTTAGATATGCCTCCCTCTTTCCATTTAATAAACATTTCTTTCTTTCTTTTTAGCATGTGTTTAAGTTCTGTATTCATCCATCCTGGTTTCCTTAAATGCTTCCCATTCTTCCTACTTTTCGGGATTGTTAATGATTGTGCTTTGAGAATATCATTGTTAAAAATTTCCCATCCTTCCTGGACATTTTTGTCCTTAAGGACATCCAGCCATTGGATCCCTCCTATTCTCTTTCTGAGTCTCTTAAAATCTGCCTTTCTAAAATCTAACCTTGAAGTTTGAGTCTTCACATGTCTTCCTCCTCTAGTTATCCAAAATTCTATAATAGCATGATCGCTGCCTCCTAGGGTCCAAGCCACCTTTACCTCCTCAACCATTTCCTCCCTGTTTATAAGGATTAGAGCCAAAGTAGCAGATCCCCTTGTTTTCTCCCCTACCTTTTGGAAGATAAAGTTGTCAGCAAGAGAGGATAAGAATTTGCTTGACCTGTTAGTTTTACTTGAGAGAGATTCCCAACAAATGTCTGGATAGTTGAAATCTCCCATGACCACTACGTCATATTTTTTTGAGAACTTGGTCATTTGATAAATAAAGAGTTCATCCATATCTTCAGCTTGCCCAGGTGGCCTGTAGTAAATGCCTACAATGGTGTCCTTTCCGTTGTTCTCTCCTTGTATTCTTACCCAAACAGTTTCCACAGAACTCCCAGTCTCTGAAGCTTCAATCTCTGTGCAGATATACGCTTTTCTAACATACAATGCGACACCTCCTCCTCGTTTATCAAGTCTGTTTCTTGCAAATAAGTTGTATCCTTTTAGCCTTTTATTCCAATCATGTGTATCGTCCCACCAAGTTTCAGTGATTCCAATGACATCATATTCCTTTTCCTGCATTAGTAGTTCCAATTCTCCTTGTTTGTTGCCCATGCTTTGTGCATTTGTATAAAAACATTTTAGTTTGTGATTGGTTTCTCTTCCTCCCATATTTTTATTATTTAGATTTTTTTGTCTTTGTTCTTCTTTTCCACTTCCAGTAGCAGAGATCTCAATAGTATTTGTCAGCTGTATGGCTTTTTCTGGCCTTTTGCTTCCCTTCCCACATTGTTCTGGTTTAAAGCTCTTCTGATGAGTGTAGCAAGGCGACTTCCAAATACATGTTTTCCAGTCTTCGTAAGGTGCACCCCATCTCTAGCAAGTAGTCCATCGTATAGGTAATTCATTCCGTGATCCAGAAATCCAAATCCTTGTTGACGGCACCATCGATGTAGCCAGTTGTTCACCTGTAGAATCTTATTCCACCTCATTGTTCCATGGCCATCCACTGGGAGGATGGATGAGAAGACCACCTGCGCTCCTAATTCTTTCACTTTCTTGCCTAAGTCTTCAAAGTCACTGCAGATGGTTTCCAGGTCCTTTCTTGCGGTGTCATTTGTCCCCACATGTATTAGCAGGAATGGGTAGTGATCTGTAGGTCTGAAGAGTCTTGATATCCTGTCAGACACCTCTTTAATTTTTGCTCCTGGAAGACAGCACATTTCTCTTGAGGTTATGTCTGGTCTGCAGATAGCGGCCTCTGTTCCTCTTAACAGGGAATCCCCCATGACCACCACTCTCCGTTTTTTCTTCACAACATTCTTCTTTCTCCATCCAGGAGGATTCTGAGGGCTTACAGGGTTATTCATTGCTGGCAAAGTCTTATTTTGCTGTATTTCTTCCTGGTTCTCCTGCGTGAGAGCCTGGTACTGGTTCCTGAGCAGTATGGGTGCTGACTGCCTCTCGATCCTCCTGCTTCTGTGGGTCACATGCTTCCATTCCTCTGTTTCCTCAGGTGCAGTTCGAATTTCTTCTCTTTCTGAATCATGAAGAGATAATTCTGCTCTGTCTAAGAACTCTTCACCTTCCTTAATGATTTTCAAGGTCGTTAACCTCTCTTCTAGATTTCGCAACTTTTCCTCCAACAGGGACACAAGCTGCATTTCTGGCATGTGAAGTCTGGCTTTTCCACTGGCAAGTCTGTGAACATGTAGCAGGATATGCAGCTCACCAAATGGCTCCTGGACTCTTCCATGTTCTTACTGTTAATGTTCTGAAAACAGTGAAAAAAGCTTAAAAAAAAAGCTTCAAAATGCGCGCGCCGGTAGGCGCACGATTTACCGATGTCCTCTTTTCAGCTCCAACAGCCAAAATCCAGTGTTCTTTGAGCTCGCAGAGACTCTTCACTTACCCCAAAATGTAGTGGGAATATGCAAATTATCTCCTCAGGATTCCTCCCCTGGTTTACCGATGTCCTCTTTTCAGCTCCAACAGCCAAAATCCAGTGTTCTTTGAGCTCGCGGAGACTCTTCACTTACCCCAAAATGCAGTGGGAATATGCAAATTATCTCCTCAGGATTCCTCCCCTGGTTTACCGATGTCCTCTTTTCAGCTCCAACAGCCAAAATCCAGTGTTCTTTGAGCTCGCGGAGACTCTTCACTTACCCCAAAATGCAGTGGGAATATGCAAATTATCTCCTCAGGACTCCTCCCCTGGTTTACCGATGTCCTCTTTTCAGCTCCAACAGCCAAAATCCAGTGTTCTTTGAGCTCGCGGAGACTCTTCACTTACCCCAAAATGCAGTGAGAATATGCAAATTATCTCCTCAGGACTCCTCCCCTGGTTTACCGATGTCCTCTTTTCAGCTCCAACAGCCAAAATCCAGTGTTCTTTGAGCTCGCGGAGACTCTTCACTTACCCCAAAATGCAGTGGGAATATGCAAATTATCTCCTCAGGACTCCTCCCCTGGTTTACCGATGTCCTCTTTTCAGCTCCAACAGCCAAAATCCAGTGTTCTTTGAGCTCGCGTAGACTCTTCACTTACCCCAAAATGCAGTGGGAATATGCAAATTATCTCCTCAGGACTCCTCCCCTGGTTTACCGATGTCCTCTTTTCAGCTCCAACAGCCAAAATCCAGTGTTCTTTGAGCTCGCGGAGACTCTTCACTTACCCCAAAATGCAGTGAGAATATGCAAATTATCTCCTCAGGACTCCTCCCCTGGTTTACCGATGTCCTCTTTTCAGCTCCAACAGCCAAAATCCAGTGTTCTTTGAGCTCGCGGAGACTCTTCACTTACCCCAAAATGCAGTGGGAATATGCAAATTATCTCCTCAGGACTCCTCCCCTGGTTTACCGATGTCCTCTTTTCAGCTCCAACAGCCAAAATCCAGTGTTCTTGGTGCCAAACCACCAATCACGATCCGCCAGGTCGCGGGCATGCTCAGTACGGCGAATCCTGGACTTAAACTCCAAGCACCCTGTCTCCCTCTGCAACCTATGCTTAACCTTGCTAGGTGCCAATACATGGGAGACAATCTGTGTGTCTCGTGGACCAGCTAGGCGTTGAGGCTGACGACGATGCTGAGCAGCATCAGCCCCAGCTGGACTGACATGGGAGACCACAGAAGGCCCTGGACCCATTTCGAATCCAGAACCAAACCGACGCCTAACACTCCTATGTACAAGAATATAACTACTATAATACTGCCTCCTATGTACAAGACTATAACTACTATAATACTGCCTCCTATGTACAAGAATATAACTACTATAATACTGCCTCCTATGTACAAGAATATAACTACTATAATACTGCCTCCTATGTACAAGAATATAACTGCTATAATACTGCCCCTATGTACAAGAATATAACTACTATAATACTGCTCCTATATACAAGAATATAACTACTATAATACTGCCCTTATGTACAAGAATATAACTACTATAATACTGCTCCTATATACAAGAATATAGCTACTATAATACTGCCCCTATGTACAAGAATATAATTAGTGTAATAGTTATTCCTCTTTTTGGTTGTTGACCCTTGATTACTTTTGGCTCTTCATCCTGGCCGTGTTATTAGGGCTTTGACGGTATAGAGTTAAAGTCTGCGGCACAGTCCAGTGATGATGATGTTCAGCCGTGTTATTTCTGGCCTCTGGCTGAGATCCGGCTTCTTCCCTCCTTAATATGATGGATATTGTTGTGTCCGGTGTGTTTTCCTGCAGGGTACGTGCGAGCGGCTGCAGTAATGGGCTCCCTCCCTCCTGTCCATCGGAGAGTCATAACTCCAGCACTATTGATCAGCCGGCAGTTTGTGTTCCTGCTACATAGGATCCTGTAAAATGATAACAAGACCCATGTCAGGAGGTAATTACCATTGATCTAACACAAGGTGACAAATTTCCCAGTCAGGTTCCTTGATTCATACTTAAAGTTATGGCGCAGCAGACGGCTCCTTAAATAATTGAAACTTTGACAAATAAATCAGAGGGAACTTTTTCAGGTGTTCATTACTTCAGCGTTTATATCTGTATCTTTGCAATCCCTCATTGAAGAGCATCTCGTGTATAGAGATTTACAGCAATCCTGATGGTGGCAATAACCTGACATCTCACAGACAACTCAATACCCATTGTGATGATACAGAGTAAAATCTTAATAAGCCAGAAGTTTAGATTTGTTAAGAGAATACACTATTGTGTTTAAATTACGTTATTGTGTTTAAATTGTCTTGTACATGTTTGTGTATTTCTAAAGGTCAGACCAGTATTTGTCCAACCCTGACTGCGGTCTCCTCTTGGAAACAATGTTGTTTGCTAATATGCTAATTGTACTAAAAGCCAGCTATTTACAACAGCCCCTATGATACCAACTATGTAAATAGATTAGCTCAATAATAACGGAGCCCTGCACCTTTACCTCTTACCTGTGCCTAATGACCTCACACAGATGTAAATATAAACAGGGATGTCTGTAGTGCTAGAGACAGAATGAGACTTGGGACAGAGAATCAAGGAACATTAGAAAGACCTTAGAAGGAGAATGAGAGACATCATTCAGGAAAATAGATGGATTGAATGGCATCCAAAGAGACACAGATTTGTATTCTACATGATTCTAGCTTAAGGGTACCGGCCCTGACTGGAAAGATTCTGATCCGCTCCATTGATTATCAGAGAGACATAGATACATTTTGAGAAGACGAGGATTGGGATGAAGAAGTCACGTGGCCCCATGGATTTGTTGTTTGGGGTTGTCAGGAGGGACCCACCGGTCGCCTGCAACCCATGGAGACATTCAGAGAAGCCAGATTGGGACCCACCAGTCATCTGGCTCCATGGAAACTTTTCGGAGAGGCCAGATTGGGACCCTCAGGTCTCCTTGCCTTGTACCTTGATGGACTGCTAGCTTCCTAAGCTTGCCGCTGCCTCCTCTCTGTGGGGGCCCGCCAGAAACGGAGGTCCACTGGTTGAGATAGTCTGCCCTAGAAGTCTCCAAAGTTGCAGCTGTTCTATCCCAGGCGGGCCAGCGGAAGGGTGAGACTATGTAATGTTGCACCATCTTGGGTATTTGCTGGGACTGTTCTATATGTTTATTGTCCGCTCTGTGGTTCAATAAAGTATTGCCACACTGTTTTACCCTCACCCTGTGTTGTCTGAGTAGTGTTACGCCCACGGAAGACCCCAGGTCTTCACACCTCCTTCTAAATATTATTCAGAATCTGCTCCCTCCTCTTCCTCTGTCTCCACACCCTCCATGCACACGATAACTGCACTCGATACTTGATTATTGCACTTATACATACAGGCTGATGACCGGATCATGCAGCTTTATATGAAAATCCCGACTTATTATAATTGCCTGACCTGAAATAACAAGCACTTCTCACCTATTGTGTCCCCCCATTTCCTTGTAGAATGTAAGCAGCGAGCAGCCGGACCCTCACTCCTAATGTAACTGTTTAAACTGTCTCACCTTGTATTGAATTTATTGTCTATGCATGTCCCCGCTTAATTGTAAATACGTTGGCGCTATATAAATAAAAATTATTATTATTATTACTCCCTTATATAGCGCCATTAATTCCACAGCGCTTTACAGACATTATTGGCACTGTCCTCATTGGGGCTCACAATCTAAATTTCTTATCAGTATGTCTTTGAAGTGTGGGAGGAAACCGGAGAACCTGGAGGAAACCGACGCAAACATGGGGAGAACATAGAAACTTCTTGCAGATGTCGTCCTTGTTGGGGTTTGAACCCAGGACCCCAGCGCTGCAAGGCTGCTAATGTTTTTGGTTGACAACTCGACGTTCCCTGAGTTGGAAGTCTTTAACTGCGATGCACACTGTGGGCCTCACTGCTGCCTTGGGGAAAACCACTCTCAAGATTGTCTACAAGTGTGTTCAATACTCCAGCATGCGCGCGTCCCTTTACAGGGGGAAAAGGAACTGGCAAAATTTACTCTTGTACCGTGGATCTAACAGAGTGACAACCCAGTCCTTCCATTGCTTTACAAAATCAACAAGCTGGCCTGGTTCAATATGTCATTAGCATATTAGCAAACAGCATTATTCACTGACCCTGGGCACAGATAACAGTACAGTAAACTGCGGGAGCTGATATCAGATGATAAATAACAGCTATTCATCAATTAAGAAATATCAACTCAACCTACAAGAGAAGTCAACATTAGAGGGACACAGAGCAAGGAGAGAACACTGTGAAAATCAGTCAAATATAAATATACACAAAATGATATCCACATACCATATCACACCATCACACCGGGTTATTATGGATCCCGCCTTGGTGCTGGCACAGCAGCTTCGGAGTTTGTCACTGGAGGTGACTGACCTTCGATTAGAAACTGCAGCGGCCGCAGACTCCTAATGTTGGGGACTCTGCAGTAGGCCGGTCCAGCTTGAACCCAAAATTGCCCTCCCGGACAGGTTTTCAGGAGGCAGAGACAAACTTTTTGTATTTAAAGAAGCTTGAAAGTTTTATTTTAAGCTTAGACCTTACTCCTCTGGAGGTGAGGAGCATAGAGTGAGGATTGTGATCTCACTGTTGCAAGGAGATCCTCAATCCTGGGCTTTCTCTTTGCCACAGGGCTCTACTTGCCTCCGTTCGGCTGAAGGATTTTTCGGGGCTCTGGTCCTCATCTATGATGATCCTGACCGAATCTCATTGGCTGAATCCAGGTTGTGTCACCTTCAGCATGGGAATCGGAGACTTACAGTTCCAAATTCCGTAGATGGGCATCCAATACCAAATGGAATGACCCGGCTCTTAGAAGCCAATTTTGGCAGGGTCTTTCAGAAAGGTTGAAGGATGACTTGGCAGTTTATTGAAACCCTGGGGTCCTTAGAGGCTGCCATGTCATTGGCTATACATGTGGATAGACGCCTTCGGGATAGATGTGTGAGACCACCTTCTCCTGAGCCCCCTTTTCGGGGCAACGCTCCTTTGCCGGGGAAGGTGGTCTGGGGGTGAACCTGTATTGTACTGTGGAGTTGGAGGAACCCATGCGGTTAGGGGGAGCTACCGCATTGCATATTTCCCCTAAAATCCGCAAGAGAAAGGGGGTGTCTTTTTTTGTGGTAAAAAGGGACAATTTATTGGGGTCTCTCCCTCGGTTCCTAAGCAAAAAGAAACTCGATTAACCCTTGGTAGTGGGGAGTTGGATAATCAGGGGGTATGTTTGTCTTCTAACATGCAGTTCTCGGTTTGTCCTGATGGCAGAGGTGGTGCTAGAGAGCAGGACTGAGAAAATTTCAGTGTTTGTGGATAGTGGAGCTGGAATCAGCATGGTTGATGCTGGGTTTGTGAGAACTCATGGGCTTACTTGCTGTATGTTAACTAAGCCCATCCCTATTTATGCCATCGACTCAACGCCACTTGCACAGAGATCTCTGACTCAGATTGTGCATAATATAAGACTTAGGGTGGGGCCCCTTCATTATGAAGTAATTCCTTGTTATGTCCTGGAGGGCCTTCCCACTCCTGTTGTACTGGGTCTACCCTGGTTGGTGAAACATAATCCGTTGGTGGATTGGCAATCCAGGGAAATTGTGGAATGGGGAGATTACTGCCATGAAAACTGCTTAAACACTTCCCTTTCTGCTGTCTCTACAGAGACCTTACCTGTGTTTTTGTCTGGTTTTGAGGACGTTTTTTCTGAGAGGGGTGTCAGGATTTGCCTCCTCATTGTGCTTATGACTGTCCTATTAACCTGATCCCCGGAGCTAAACTACCGAAATTCAGACTGTATAATCTTTCTGGCCCTAAGAGACAAGCCATGAAGGATTTCATTGCTGATAGTATGGAAAAGGGACATATCAGACCCTCATCTTGTCGCGGCAGGGTTCTTCTTCATTAAGAAGAAAAATAGTGGTCTCCGTCCCTGTTCAGATTTCCGGGAATTGAATCAAATTATCATCCGAGATCCGTATCCTCTTCCTCTGATTCCAGATTTATTCAACCAGGTTGTGGGAGCTAAGGTGTAGTGTTGAGCCACCCCCATAGTGTTCGGGTTCGGTTCGGTTCGTCGAACACCAGGATGTTCGAGGAACTGTTCGTCGAACACCTTAGAACACCGTCGAACACCGTTAAAACCAATGGCAGGCAAACAAAAACACATAGAAAACACCTTCAAAGGTGTCCAAAAGCTGACAAACTGCTCAGAAGACACTCTCTTTAAAAAAGCCGGCCGGCAAATTCAGCAGCGGCATACACCGGTACCCGACAATTTAGACAAGAAGGAATAGAGCATCACACATAGATTAGATAGATAGAAACATGTCAGTCACATATATATGAAGTACAGTGACAGTGTTGCTTACTGTACTTGTCATTTAGTGTAAAGGATTTATTTAAAAAAATAATAGTGTTTTCATGCACCGTCTCTTTAAAAAAGCCGGCCGGCAATTCAGCATCTGTACCCGACAATTTATAACAGACAGAATAGAGCTTCACACATAGATTAGATAGATAGAAACATGTCAGTCACATATATAAGAAGTACAGTGATAGTGTTGGTTACTGTACTTGTCATTTAGTGTTAAAATAAAGGATTTATTAAAAAAAAAATTGGCGTGGGATTCCCCGTAATTTTAGGCTCTAGCGGAGGTTAAGCAGACGGCTGGGGCAGATGTTTGAAGCCTGGGAAGGGGGTAATACCCACGGAGCTTCCCAGGCTACTAATATCAGCCCCCAGCTGAATACCTAGCCTTTACTAGCTATTAAAATGGGGGACCCCCCAAAAAAATGACGTGGGGTCCCCCCTATTTTAATAGCTAGCAAAGGCTAGGCAGACAGCTGGGGGCTGATATTAATAGCTCAGGAAGGGTGCCATGAATATTGGCCCCCTCCCAGGCTAGAAACACCAGCCGTCAGCCGCCCCAGAAATGGCGCATCCATAGGATGCGCTGAGTGCAGGAGAATTTTCCCACACTGTCAGTGACGTGCATGAGGTGAACTGAGTTCATTGGACATGAGCTCACCTCATGCACGTCACTGACAGCGTGGGAGAATTCTCCTGCACTCAGGAGGCTTGCTTCGCTCCTCAGTGTCTCGCTGTGACGGCATCCAGATGAGCCGAGGTCATGTCCAATGAACTCACCTCATGCACGTCACTGACAGCGTGGGAGAATTCTCCTGCACTCAGCAGTCTTGCTTCGCTCCTCAGTGTCTCGCTGTGACGGCATCCAGATGAGCCGAGGTCATGTCCAATGAACTCACCTCATGCACGTCACTGACAGCGTGGGAAAATTCTCCTGCACTCAGCGCTTCAGCGTGGGAGAATTCTCATGCTGAAGCGCTGAGTGCAGGAGAATTTTCCCACACTGTCAGTGACGTGCATGAGGTGAACTGAGTTCATTGGACATGAACTCGGCTCATCTGGATGCCGTCACAGAGAGACGCTGAGGAGCGCAAGCAAGCCTGCGCTTCTCAGTGTCTGCGGGATGACAGGCTGCATGGCAGCGTTCTGCTGCGGTCCAGCCTGTCATCTCGATGTAGCAGAGCTGAAGCTGTCGTGGGAACCATGGAAAGGTAAGTATTACGTTGCTTTATTATTTTTCTTTTATTGCAGGGGATCGTTGGCTTCAGCTGGAATGGGCGTGACGGTAAGTATGGTTTAATTTAGAACAATAAAGAATTGTGTCTTTATTTCAATTAAAGGACTTTATTCTGGGTGTTTGTGTTTTTTTTTAACTTTGACTATGGGGTTAGTAATGGGGGTGTCTTATAGACGACTCTCCATTACTAACCTGGGCTTGATGTCAGCTGGCATTATAAGCTGACATCAACCTCAGCCCTATTACCCCACTGCCACCGCTACAGGGCAGTGGGAAGAGCGAGGCTAAGTGCCAGAATTGGCGCATCCTATGGATGCGCCATTTCTGGGGCGGCTGACGGCTGGTGTTTCTAGCCTGGGAGGGGGCCAATATTCATAGCCCCTTCCTGGGCTATTAATATCAGCCCCCAGCTGTCTTCCTAGCCTTTGCTAGCTATTAAAATAGGGGGGACCCCACGTCAATTTTTTGGGGGGTCCCCCATTTTAATAGCTAGTAAAGGCTAGGCATTCAGCTGGGGGCTGATATTAGTAGCCTGGGAAGCTCCGTGGGTATTACCCCTTCCCAGGCTTCAAACATCTGCCCCAGCTGTCTGCTTAACCTCCGCTAGAGCCTAAAATTACGGGGAACCCCACGCCAATTTTTTTTTAAATAAATCCTTTATTTTAACACTAAATGACAAGTACAGTAACCAACACTATCACTGTACTTATTATATATCTGACTGACATGTTTCTATCTATCTAATCTATGTGTGATGCTCTATTCCTTCCATTCTAAATTGTCAGGTACCGCTGCTGAATTGCCGGCCGGCTTTTTTAAAGAGACGGTGCATGAAAACACTAATATATTTTTTTAATAAATCCTTTACACTAAATGACAAGTACAGTAAGCAACACTGTCACTGTACTTCTTATATATGTGACTGACATGTTTCTATCTATCTATCTATCTAATCTATGTGTGATGCTCTATTCTTTCGGTTCTAAATTGTCAGGTACCGGTGTACGCCGCTGCTGCATTGCCGGCTTTTCATGTTTCACTGTGAGCACAGTTCCCATCGATTTGGGCAATCACTCTAATGCCACAACCACCATGGCTGTGGCATTACAGTGAGTGGCAGACAATCCCTGCATGATTGGTGCTCTAAATAGCGCCAGACATGCAGGACACACTTTTGGTGCACGAACAGTTATCGAACATAACCTCGAACAGCCGAATTTTTTGCAAATCTTTCGGGTTCGTCGAACAACTCGAACACCGCCCAAAACAGCTCGAATTTGAGATTGGCGAACAGTTCTAGTCGAACACCGCTCATCTCTACTAAGGTGTTCTCCAACTTGGATTTAAGGGGAGCCTACAATCTGGTTAGAATCAGAGAAGGGGATGAGTGGAAAACAGCGTTCAATATACCCCTGAGGGACATTTTGAGAATCTGGTTATGCCTTTTGGCCTGACCAATGCTCCCGCGGTGTTCCGGCATTTCATAAACAATATTTTCCTTCATTTAGTTGGGCAGGTTTGTGGTGGTCTATCTGGATGATATTTTGGTTTGCTCACCTGATTTGGAGACACATCAGGGTCATGTTAAAAGGGTACTACAGATATTAAGCAATAACAAACTATATGCCAAACTAGAGAAATGTGTTTTCGCTGTCAAGGAGGTGCAATTTTTGGGGTACCTGTTCTCATCATCGGGATTTTGGATGGATCCGGAGAATATCTGTGCTGTACTGGATTGGGACCGTCCCGATAACCTGAAGGCATTACAGCGCTTTCTGGGCTTTGCTAATTTTTACCGGAAATGTATCCAAAATTATTTGGTGATTGTGAAACCCCTTACTGACATGACAAGAAAGGGGTCTGGTCTTTCTAAATGGTCGAATGCTGCCCAGCAGGCTTTTTCCTCCTTAAAGAGATATTTTGCCACTGCACCTATACTCAGTCAACCCGATGTTTCTCAATCTTTCATCGTAGAAGTTGATGCGTCTGATGTCGGGGTTGGGGCTGTTTTGTCTCGGGGTCCGTCCCCTGGTAAATGGAGTCCTTGCGCCTTCTTTTCCAAAAAATTGTCGTCAGCTGACAGAAATTATGGAGTGGGATAATATGGACCTTTTGGGGATCAAATTGGCGTTCGAAGAATGGCGACATTGCTTTGAGGGGGCTGTCCATCCTATTACTGTTATCACGAACCATAAGAACCAGTCATATCTTCTGTCTGCTAAACGTCTCAACCCTAGGCAAGCCAGATGGTCCCTGTTTTTTACTAGGTTCAATTTTGCTGTTACTTTCCATCCAGGGGTTAAAAACTTAAAGGCTGATGCTTTTTCCCAGAGCTTCCCTAGTAGTGATGACCATTAGAACCCTGCACCTATTTTGCAGAAGGGGGTAGTTATTTCGGCTTTGTACCCTGACCTCGAAGGAGATGTGTCGGAGACTCAGAGAGACGCACCTGCCTCCTGCCCTTTTGG
This sequence comes from Phyllobates terribilis, assembly GCF_046119375.1. Lineage (NCBI taxonomy): Eukaryota > Metazoa > Chordata > Amphibia > Anura > Dendrobatidae > Phyllobates > Phyllobates terribilis. Next base: position 202,353,961 of record NW_027362768.1, on the reverse strand, counting down.
GAGGTTATTTGTATCCTCTAATCTGCACCGTAAAGTAATTAGCGAACATCACAACTCTGTGCTTGCTGGTCATACAGGTGGTAAAGCAACTGCGGACCACCTTTCTCGTAGTTTTTGGTTTACCGGGGTTGCATCGGGATGTGGTTGAACATGTGTCTGCTTACAGTATTTGCATGTATGACGTGCCCCCTGGGCCGTGGGGTACTCGGTAGCCGGGCCGGGCCGGCTAGGGGAGATGTCATAGTGGCGGTGACCCAGTCCGTGACCCAGGGCGGTCAATAAAAGGGGATTTATAGTTTTTATAGTATAATGTTCGTGACGCCACCTGTGGTATGCGGCTATATGGAGCCGCCGCTGCGGAGCAGGTCCTCTGGAGCTGTTGGTAATGCAGCAGAGTTGGTTCAGCTCTCCACAGGTAGAGCTAAGCTCCAGGGCGGTGCTGTGATGGTTAATGATGAGGTAGATGTTGTTGTGCAGTGTAGTGCAGGGCTGGTGATGGCGCAGCAATAATTCACAAAGACAGTGGGGTGCAGTCTTCAAGGTTTACTCATGATTATCACATTGCTCCTGGTTTCAACGGCCAAATTATCACCACCCACGTCGTTCTGCGTTCACCAGGCAAGGGTTCAGCAATCCCTCAGGTATTTCAGAGGTACTTAATGGGACCCCTTTCTGTGTGCCTTTCTCGGTCGTCTTCCTGTGCTGGCTCTCACCCTCCTGCCCTGCGCCTGGCAACCAGTGTCCCAAGCCGGTAACCTCAGATCTTGGCCGGCAACCTGGAGTTCCCTGGATCCTGTGTGGTTACCTTTTTGGCGATTAATTGTGGCTGTGGGCAACTACACCCTGAAAATGTAGAAGCCTCCGGTTTCTAGCTGAATGTTGTAATTCCCACTAGTTAGGGGCCGGTCCCCTTTGCGGCCTGATCCCTCCACGTCCTGGTAGATTCGGGCGTACGGGTGGCCTCCAGCACTTCCTGTACCCCTAGGATCCCCTCTTTCTTTCTGGAGCCTTCCTCCCTGCTCCTCTCCTCTCTTCAGTCTGACCTCCTGGGCCTCTCTCACTCAGGCCCATTCCTCCTGAGTAGTGCTCCTGCAGAGCCCCTGCTCCTTTCACTCTCCTCCTCTGACTGAACTCTGTCTTTCAAGATGGTTCCCTCTTTTATATCCTCCTTCTCAAGTGCTCCCCTTTACTTCTTCCTCCACCCACACCCACTACATGGTTCCACCCTCCAGCTAGGGACCAGGGACTGTGCTCTCCCTTAGGAGCAATCTCGCCCTTCCCTCTGAAATGGAGTGTAATGGATGCAAGTGGGTGGGTCCCGGGCAGTACTCCATCCTTACCTGAGAGTGGGATACCACACCTCTGGGTGAGATGCAGTACCTCTGTGACGACTGAACCCTCAGGGGTGCCACACATGCCTTCAAAAGTAAAGCATACCCGTCCGTCTGGTCCTCTTCTGCCGCTGCCTATTTCTAGCAGGCCATGGACACACTTGTCCATGGATTTTATTACTGACCTACCAGTTTCTGCAGGCAAGACTGTGGTTTTGGTGGTTGTAGATAGGTTCAGTAAAATGGTTCATTTCATAGCATTATCGACACTTCCAAATGTCAAGACTCTTGCTCAGGTGTTCATTAATGAGATTGTCAAGCTTCACAGGGTTCCTTCCAATGAGGTGTCAGATCGGGGGACCCAGTTTGTTTATAAATTCTGGAAAGCTTTCTGTACTCGACTGGAGATGCAGCTGTCTTTTTCTTCTGCCTTCCATCCTCAGTTGAATGGACAGACCGAGTGCGTTAATCCAATTTTGGAGACTTACCTCAGGTGTTTTGTCTCCGAGAACCAGGAGGATTGGGCATATTACTTACCGTTGAACAAGTTTGCTATTAATAATCATCGCCAAGAGTCTACTGGCAGGTCACCTTTCTTTGGTGCATACGGTTTTCATCCACAGTTTGGTACCTTTAGTGGGGGAGGGGCTTCTGGCGTTCCTGAGGAGGAACGTTTTTCTTTGTCGCTCTCTTCTTTGTGGCGAGGGGTTCAGAGTAATTTGAAGAACTTGGGAGAGAGGTACAAACGTATCGCTGACGGAAACGCTCGCCAGGTCTGGACCTAGTGTGAATGACTTTGTGTGGTTGTCTACCAGGAATATCAAGTTGAAGGTTCCTTCCTGGAATCAGGGACCTAGACTTATTGGTCCTGTAAGATGGCCACCGGACATGTCCTTGAGGGGAAATATGTATCGTTGAGGTTTGCAGCTTCAGTGATGTAAAACCGGGAAAGCATGCTCCAGCACACATAGTGCTGAGAGGGTTAATAGGGCGTATCAGGGCCGGTTTTTACGAGCAGTCATAAGAGACTGATGGGATTGGCTGCTCACATATCCCCACCCCAGGGTGTGTGTATAAAATGGAGACCAAGTGTCTCATTCAGTGTCTGTGGATGGAGGTGTGGAGACTAGTGTTGAGCGAGCATGCCCGACACTGCTCGGTACTCGCCCGAGCATCACGCTACTCGGGATGTTCGGCGAGCACCGAGCATTTCCGGGTTGCTCGGCGGGAGCTCGGGTCTCCGCCCTGCATGTTTGGCGCTCTTTACAGAGCCAATGAACATGCATGGATTGCCAGCCAGTCACTGTAATGCCGTAGCCATGTTGGTTGTGGGCATTACAGTGATTGGCTGGCCGCACAGCGTCACCTCGAGTATTTCAAACAGGGCGCCGCCATCTTGGACACAGTCGCTCCGGATCAGACAGTGTAGGGACAGCGCTGCTGATTTAGGAAGAGATATAAACTGCAAAATAGTTAGTGTAGGGTCTGTAAAGGCTGCCAGATCAAACAAACAGACCTTCTCAGTAGAGATGAGCGTTGTTCTACTCGAACTGTTCGCCAATCTCAAATTCGAGCTGTTTTGGGCGGTGTTCGAGCCGGTCGGCGAACACGAACAATTTGAGAAAAATTCAGCTGTTCGAGGTTATGTTCGATAACTGTTCGTGCACCAAAATCATAACTGGATTTTTTCTCAGTAATGATGAAAATTAATGTTAATACGCAGTTTGAGTGTACAGCGGGGCGGGGGGAGGGGCAGGGGATGGATCTCTGCAGGAACAATGAAGATCTCCATTTTTTTTTCTCTTTCCCGCATTTACAGTGGGGAGGTGCAATCTGTCAGCCTATCAGCAGCGCACACACGGAGCGAAGTGCTTTTTTTCACACAAGCAAGGGCATGTGTGATTGGCAGTGTATGTCACATGTCCTTGCCCTATAAGACCAAGCCATTTTCCCCGTCGCCACCATTTTCTCACTGCTGCAGCTGCGTGTTAGACGGCACCGCTGTTGCTGTGTGCGCTATACCTTGTTAATTTCAAGCCAATTTTCGCACAAATATACAGATAGCTTGGGAGTAGGGAATAGTTGTGATTGCAGTCCTTTTAAGGACTAGGTTACAGCATTTCCTACGACTTTTATCAGGCAGGTCTGTGCTCTTAAATAGATAGGTTGTGGGAGTAAAGACTAATTGTAATTGGAGTCCTTTTCAGGACTAGGTTACATCAGTTCCTATCAGTTTTTGCCAGGCAGGTCTGTGCCAGTGCTGTGCAAGTTTTTTTCACAGCATTTGGCTGAATCTAGCAAAGCTAATCCTTTTTGGCCTATTGCAGAGTGTGTTAGTCAGTGGAGTAGCCTATCTGTGTTGCAAGATATACCACCTGTGTATAGAATACCAATTTTTTTACTGCACCTAGTGAAGTAAAATCTTTTGGGCATAGCATCATTCTATTAGTCCATCTATACTGACCTCCATCAGGTTGCAAATTGAATATAATTTTTTTCTGCATCTAGCTCTGAAAAAATATTGGGCTTCTAGTTGTGTGTGGGACTTGTTCTATTAGTCCATCTATACTGACCTCCATCAGGTTGCAAATTGAATATAATTTTTATCTGCATCTAGCTCTGAAAAAATATTTGGCCTTCTAGCAGTGTGTGGGACTTTCTCTATTAATCCATCTATACTGACCTCCATCAGGTTGCAAATTAAAAATAATTTTTTTCTGCATCTACCTCTGAAAAAATATTTGGGCTTCCAGCAGTGTGTGGGACTTGTTGTATTAGTCCATCTATACTGACCTCCATCAGGTTGCAAACTGAATATATTTTTTTCTGCATCTACCTCTGAAAAAATATTGGGCTTCTAGCTGTGTGTGGGACTTGTTGTATTAGTCCATCTATACTGACCTCCATCAGGTTGCAAACTGAATATATTTTTTTCTGCATCTACCTCTGAAAAAATATTGGGCTTCTAGCTGTGTGTGGGACTTGTTCTATTAATCCATCTATACAGACCTCCATCAGGTTGCAAACTGAATATATTTTTTTCTGCATCTACCTCTGAAAAAATATGTGGCCTTCTAGCAGTGTGTGGGACTTTCTCTATTAGTCCTTCTATACTGACCTCCATCAGGTTGCAAATTCAAAATAATTTTTTGTCTGCATCTAGCTCTGAAAAAATATTGGGCTTCTAGCTGTGTGTGGGACTTGTTGTATTAGTCCATCTATACTGACCTCCATCAGGTTGCAAACTGAATATATTTTTTTCTGCATCTACCTCTGAAAAAATATTGGGCTTCTAGCTGTGTGTGGGACTTGTTCTATTAATCCATCTATACAGACCTCCATCAGGTTGCAAACTGAATATATTTTTTTCTGCATCTACCTCTGAAAAAATATTGGGCTTCTAGCTGTGTGTGGGACTTGTTCTATTAATCCATCTATACAGACCTCCATCAGGTTGCAAACTGAATATATTTTTTTCTGCATCTACCTCTGAAAAAATATTGGGCTTCTAGCTGTGTGTGGGACTTTCTCTATTAGACCATCTATACTGACCTCCATCAGGTTGCAAATTCAAAATAATTTTTTGTCTGCATCTAGCTCTGAAAAAATATTGGGCTTCTAGCTGTGTGTGGGACTTGTTGTATTAGTCCATCTATACTGACCTCCATCAGGTTGCAAATTAAAAATAATTTTTATCTGCATCTACAGTACCTCTGAAAAAATATTTGGGCTTCTAGCTGTGTGTGGGACTTGTTCTATTAGTCCATCTATACTGACCTCCATCAGGTTGCAAATTGAATATAATTTTTATCTGCATCTAGCTCTGAAAAAATATTTGGCCTTCTAGCAGTGTGTGGGACTTTCTCTATTAGTCCATCTATACTGACCTCCATCAGGTTGCAAATTAAAAATAATTTTTATCTGCATCTACCTCTGAAAAAATATTTGGGCTTCTAGCTGTGTGTGGGACTTGTTCTATTAATCCATCTATACAGACCTCCATCAGGTTGCAAACTGAATATATTTTTTTCTGCATCTACCTCTGAAAAAATATTGGGCTTCTAGCTGTGTGTGGGACTTGTTGTATTAGTCCATCTATACTGACCTCCATCAGGTTGCAAACTGAATATATTTTTTTCTGCATCTACCTCTGAAAAAATATGTGGCCTTCTAGCAGTGTGTGGGACTTTCTCTATTAGTCCATCTATACTGACCTCCATCAGGTTGCAAATTCAAAATAATTTTTTGTCTGCATCTAGCTCTGAAAAAATATTGGGCTTCTAGCTGTGTGTGGGACTTGTTGTATTAGTCCATCTATACTGACCTCCATCAGGTTGCAAACTGAATATATTTTTTTCTGCATCTACCTCTGAAAAAATATTGGGCTTCTAGCTGTGTGTGGGACTTGTTCTATTAATCCATCTATACAGACCTCCATCAGGTTGCAAACTGAATATATTTTTTTCTGCATCTACCTCTGAAAAAATATTGGGCTTCTAGCTGTGTGTGGGACTTGTTCTATTAATCCATCTATACAGACCTCCATCAGGTTGCAAACTGAATATATTTTTTTCTGCATCTACCTCTGAAAAAATATTGGGCTTCTAGCTGTGTGTGGGACTTGTTGTATTAGTCCATCTATACTGACCTCCATCAGGTTGCAAACTGAATATATTTTTTTCTGCATCTACCTCTGAAAAAATATTGGGCTTCTAGCTGTGTGTGGGACTTGTTGTATTAGTCCATCTATACTGACCTCCATCAGGTTGCAAACTGAATATATTTTTTTCTGCATCTACCTCTGAAAAAATATTGGGCCTTCTAGCAGTGTGTGGGACTTTCTCTATTAGTCCATCTATACTGACCTCCATCAGGTTGCAAATTCATAATAATTTTTTGTCTGCATCTAGCTCTGAAAAAATATTGGGCTTCTAGCTGTGTGTGGGACTTGTTGTATTAGTCCATCTATACTGACCTCCATCAGGTTGCAAATTAAAAATAATTTTTATCTGCATCTACAGTACCTCTGAAAAAATATTTGGGCTTCTAGCTGTGTGTGGGACTTGTTCTATTAGTCCATCTATACTGACCTCCATCAGGTTGCAAATTGAATATAATTTTTATCTGCATCTAGCTCTGAAAAAATATTTGGCCTTCTAGCAGTGTGTGGGACTTTCTCTATTAGTCCATCTATACTGACCTCCATCAGGTTGCAAATTGAATATAATTTTTATCTGCATCTAGCTCTGAAAAAATATTTGGCCTTCTAGCAGTGTGTGGGACTTTCTCTATTAGTCCATCTATACTGACCTCCATCAGGTTGCAAATTAAAAATAATTTTTATCTGCATCTACCTCTGAAAAAATATTTGGGCTTCTAGCAGTGTGTGGGACTCATTGTATTAGGCCATCTATACCAAGCTCCACCAGCTTTGAAATTAATAATAATTTTTAGCTGCATCTAGCCCTGAAAATAATTTTTCCCAATAGTGGTAGCAATAGAAATATGGGGCGCGCGCCTGGCTAACAAAAATATACGCTTCATAACACAAAACACCAGCCTAGCGCACTGCATTAATAAGATGGCATCATCGTCTCTCCCAGTGCTAGGCCTACTACGCAGGCTAGTATTCCTGTGCCTAAAACACAATGTATGGGTCCGCGCTAGCCACTATGCTGAGGGATATAAAGCTACTGCTAACGCTTTATAACAATTCAATTGGCAGATTTTCACAGAGCTCTTCCACAACGCCCACCCATCGGGCAACAGTTGCCCACCCTCCCTATGGGATCTAGTGGCGAATAGTTGATGCCATTAATCAGAGCGTCAGTTGCCCCGTCAACGTGGCAAGCATACGGTAAGGCATGGGAAGAGTGGACACGACTAGTAGCAGGCAGACGGGTTGACCAATGTGAACAAGCCAGATCACAAGTCACCATAGAATTTCTCCACCAGCTAATGATGAGGGGCATATCAGGGGAGTCAGCGCAGCGGTGTCTGACCGGAGTAGCATTTCACTTCCAACTACTGAATTGGGGAGATGTGACAAAGATTCATCATCAGACAATCCATAAAAGGGTGGAAAAGGGGTCAGCCAAGTCAGGAATGTAGACGTCCCGTCCCGTGTCACTAAAACTGATTTCTCACATCTTATCCCTAACACCATTAACATGACACTCACAATTTGAAGCAACACTAATGTCTACTGCATTTGTGATCGCCTTCTTCGGGGCGCTATGTATAAGCGAATTAGTCCCTCAATCCAAAATTACCACCAGTGGACGCTTATTACACCAGGAAGTAGTCATAGCCAATAATGCAATACGTGTACGCATACACCAATCGAAAACGGTTCCAGCGGGCAGGGGTACTTGGGTACTTCTACAACCCACAAACGGTACACTGAGTCGGGTAACAATAGTAAAAACATATCTAACCATCAGATCACAAAGTAATTTCTTCGTATCACACATTGATGGAACGCCATTATCAAGATACCTGTTCCAAGCTATATTTAATAAATGCATAACATCGGCAGGGAACCACCCCAAAGATTACGGGACACACTCATTCCGCATAGGTGCGGCCACGGAAGCAGCAAGAGCAGGACTGTCAGAAACGAAAGTTCAGAGGATAGGGAGATGGCGATCCACGTGTTTGGCGAGATACATAAGACCGGACTTGTTATCCTAACGTGGTTTGTTTCTTTTACAGGTGACGCTAAGCCAACAGTGTTAGTGATAGGCCACTCGTATATATATTGGGCACAAAAAAGGGCGAAAGTCTGCCCAGGCGGGAGGAAATTAGAGTTTCATAACACATATTTCAACTGGAGAGGTATTAGAGGCCTGCTATGGCCACAGGTACTAATGGAGGTAATCAAGGTAGGGAGAGAGGCAAGAGGTCCGGTCATCTTAGTTATACAGGCCGGGGGAAACAACCTAGGTCATCACAAGAGCGCATAACTAATGGCAATAATGAAACTAGACACTGAGCGCTTCAGAGAATTTTTCACAAAATTAGCTATAGTATGGTCAGAGATTGTGCCGATAGCGGTATGGCAAGGTGCGCGAGACATCACGGCCATCGAATGGACAAGGCGGGTAATAAATATTCGGATGGCAACATTTAGAAGAGACAGAGGCGGTGTAGTGATACGACACCGACAACTGGAAGGAGATAAAGCAGGCCTCATACGGCCCGACGGTGTTCACTTAATAGATATTGGACTGGACATATTCCAGGACTCCAGGACGGAGTGGAACAAGCGTTAAGAGTGATGGGTGGGGGTCAGAGTCCTGCATACGAGTACGCTGGATCCTCCGTGGCCTGGAAATAGAAAGGACATGTTGGAGAGTTACACTTGTTGGCCAACTTGCCGGAGTGGGGACCCAGGGCATGCTGCAACAAGCTGAGTTATTTTAGAAATAAAATGCCTTTCTAATGGAATGAGTATAAAGAGTTAATAAAGCTGTGACCGATCCTCACCCATCCAGTTGTAAAAGTTACATTATTGGGTTGTCCATGAAAGGGGGGCGGTAGGGGGGCTGAGCATCTGGGTTTGGTTGGGGGTCCCCACAGTCTGCCTAGGCTAGATTAATTTAAAAATTCTTATTAGATACACAGGCGGTGCAGCTTGCTTCGCAGCTGGGCTACTACGCCCAAAGTATTGCCTAGGCTAGATGCAGTTAAAAATTCTACGCTGACTAGCAGACACTGAAGATTTGGAGCAGACCTCTGAGTAAACAGCTCTTCAGACTCAACCATCTGTGTTACCCCAAGCCATAGTGTATGTAGTTTCTTACAGTTAAAAGGGGGGGGTGCGACCCAACCCACCTGGAATTGACGATGCCAACGTCACGTAAGACACAGCAAGGGGACTCCCAAAATTGTGGCACAGACACCACTTAACCCTAGAACGCATACCTGTGGCCTTGCAGGCCCGCCCAGTTAATTGTTTTCTATTTTCTGCAAGATTGCTTTAGTTAGAATTTTGAAACTCTAGGTATTCTTCATGTATATAGTTGTTTGTCATTTGAGTTTGAGTTATTCCATGTTATTTGCACACGGGCCTAAAGGGCCCCAGGTATGTGAAAGTGTAGATTTTTATGGTCATGCGTTCTAGGGTTAAGTGGCATCAATTGCCCCACTGTTGCTTAAAACGGTTGGTGAGGTGATTTTACCAGATCCCCAAGCTTTTAGTCTCCCAAGGATGACACAGGGGTAGAAATGTCCTTGCGAATCCATGATTTGATCATCTTTATGAACGTGAGTCTGTCTACATTCTCAGTGGACAGCCGCGTGCGCTTATCTGTCAGCACACCACCAGCAGCGCTGAACACACGTTCAGAGAGAACGCTGGCTGCATGGCATGACAAGATCTCCAAGGCGTGAGTGGCGAGCTCCGGCGATTTTTCAAGATTGGAATACCAAAATGAGCAAGGGTCCAGTGACACAGTCATGGCTTCGATGTTCACTTGGAGATTCTCCTGTACCATCCTCTCTAGGCATTGACTATGTGTCAGACTTCTTGTCTCCTGTGGCCTTGCAAAGGATGGTCTAAAAAAGTGGTGAAACGATTCCACAAAATTGCTGTTACCAGCAGATACTGTGTTACTGTTACTGTTTGAGTGATGAGGACTCGACAGTCCCACCGTTGGCAAGTTAGAACTGTGAGATTCACTACGTGCACCACTGGTGTTTTGTGGAAAAGCACATGTAAGATTCTGCAACAGATACTCCTGCATTCGTCAATACCTTTTTATGGCAGGAATTATTTCGGCAAATATACTTTTGTACCGAGGATCTAAGAGTGTGGCAACCCAGTAGTCGGGATTACTTCGAATTCTGACAATCCGGGGGTCATGTTGCAGGTAGTGCAGCAAGAAGGCACTCATGTGTCTTGCGCATCCAGAAGGACCAAGTCCTTGTTGTGTTGGTAGCAAGGTAAGAATCATGCTTCCTTCCTCTGCCCTCTCCCTCCAACCTCGCACAACAGAAATGTGATCAAGGTCTCCCTCATCTGATGAGTCTTCCATGCCCATTGCCAGTTCGTCCTCCACTTCTTCCTCGGCTCCTGCACCTTCCTCAACAGTTTGGCTGCTACCATGCGCCCTGGTTAATCCCTCTCCCCCACCCTCCCATGCCTGCCGCCTTGGTGCTGCCAACCGTCTGGACCTTGGAGATGTTATCCCTTCCGCATACGACTCCTCCTCTGCTTCCTCCACCTCCTCTTGTCCCACAACCTGACTCCGAATTCTGTTTAACATGTGCTCCAGCATGTAAATCACCGTAATAGTCATGCTGATAATGGCATCGTCGGCACTAAACATCTTCGTCGCCATTTCAAGACTGTGCAGAAGGGTGCATAGGTCCCTGATCTGAGACCACTCCTCCAGCGTGATTTGCCCCACCTCTGGATCTCGTTGGCCCAGGCTATACGTCAGAACGTATTGCACCAGGGCTTGTCGGTGCTGCCACAGTCGCTGCAACATGTGCAGAGTTGAATTCCACCGTGTCGGCACATCGCATTTCAGCCGGTGAACTGGCAGGCCCAACGACTTCCGTAGAGATGTAAGTCGTTGAACTGCGGGATGCGAACGGCGGAAGTGAGCACACAGCGACCGTGCACTCTGCAGAAGGCCATCTAGTCCGGGATAGTGGGCTAAAAATTGCTGGACAACCAGGTTCAACACGTGAGCCATACAAGGCACGTGTGTGACATTGCCCCGGCGAAGTGCCGCACCCAGGTTTGCAGCATTGTCGCACATGGCCTTCCCTGGTTGCAGGTCCAGTGGAGACAACCTTTCATGAAACTGGGTCTCCAGAGCTGAGCAAAACTCCTCAGCTGTGTGACTCACATTTCCCAGACATTTCAAAGTAAACACTGATGCGTTGAGCCCTTCTGCCAGCATAGTAAGGAGGTGTGCAGGATTCCTTCTGCGCAGTTAGAAAGCAGGTGGCATTACCAGACAGGCTTTGGGTGCAGGTGGAGGACCGAGAGGAGGTTGAGGAGGCAGAAGCAGTGGAGGAAGTTCGAGATAAAGAGGATTAACACACAACTCGTGGGGACGGTAAGACTTGGACAGCAGCCCCTTGTCCTGCTGTCACCATAGTTACCCAGTGCCCAGTCAGCGACATGTAACGCCCCTGTCCATGCCTTCTCGTCCAAGTGTCTGTGGTGAAGTGCACCCTTTCACACACACAGTTTCTCAAAGAAGCGGTGATGTTGTGTGCGACATGCTAGTGGAGCGCAGGCACACCTTTCTTTGAGAAGTAGTGCCGACTGGGCATCTGGTACTGGGGCACTGCGACGGACATAAGGTCTTGAAAATCCTCTGTGTCCCCCAGGTGGAAAGGCAGCATTTCTGTAGCCAACAGCTTGCAGATGGTGAAATTCAACCTCTTAGCTTTCTCATGGCTAGGAGGAAATGGTCTTTTACTTTTCCACATCTGAGGGACCGAGGGCTGGCTGTTGTGCTTAGACGGTGTTGAGTAGGGTGTCCCCGGCAACTGCCGGTCTGTGAGGAAGATGCAGGCGGACATGTTAGGTTGCCTTGATCCAAAGGTGGTGCTCTCGATGTCGGAGAGCGCTCAACACTAGCAGGTGTTTCCACTTCCCAATGAACTGACGACCTGCCAATCACACTGGCTGTTGCGGGTAAAGAGGTGGCAGGTCTGCGTCCAAAAACATGTGTGACTGCTGTCCCCCCAGTCACAGAGGATGAAGAGGCTGCGGATGCACAAGATGGGGCAGACGGTGGTTGGCCCAGCCGGCTAGGCCGCATTGTAGCACAGTGAGCTTCCCACTGCAACTTATGCTTCATATCCATGTGACGGTACATGCATGAAGTACTCAAACTATGTATTTTTTGGCCTCTACTTAGCTTTTGCTGACAAATATTACAGATAACACGAGTTGGGTCATCCTTATCGATCTGAATAAATGCCCAGGCTATGCAAGGCTTAGAGCCCATGTGACCTGAAGAGCCACTACGACTTGTGGTCAGAGGCCGAGTTGTGGTTGAGGATGCAGTTGTTGACGTGCATCCAGTACTCCGTCTCTGTTCAGGAAGGCGCAACCTAACCTCGTCGTCAATAGCATCTGTGATGCCCCGCTGCGCTTGGTATCACAGATCCTACAAGAGTACATTGATGGAATCCTCCACAAGAGGCCCCCATAAACATTCACACATCTCCACCTTCCACCTCAGACCAGCAGAGGGAGCCCGTTAGGGATATAAATAGGGAAGGTGGAGCTAGGCAGTTCAGTTCCTCTGAAGAGTTCCTGCAGTAGAGAAGCCTAAGAGAGGTCAGTCTGCAGTGGAGCTCAGTCTAGTCTAGAGAACGCAGTTAATAGTTCAGCAGTGGAGCACGAGGCTCCTGCTTGCTAGATTCAGGGAGCCCAGATAGAGCTTAAGGTGTGCCGGTGCCATAAGATCAGTGAAGCGCGGCAAGCTGCCGTTAGTGTGTATAGCCTAGTGAGGGCCCGAGTAGGCCGAAGGCGAGTGGCGAGTTAGTACATAAGGGGCAGAGGAGCTTAACCAGCTCACCCCGAAGCATTTACCGGACACAGGATCCGAGCTTACCGGTATCTCTATGACCCAGTAAGGCATAACCGGAATCCCTGGAGAACTACAAGTCCCAGGATCGCTAAGGTGCTGATATGTAACAGAGCCAGGAGACGCTTAGGCCCCGCATACTGGGAGCGTGAACTCCAAGAGAAGGCCCTACCACAAGGTCAGCCAGCGCAGGACAGAGACAAAGTTAGGCCTAGCTCCAGGCAGGTCAGAAACTTACTACGCAGAGGCAAGAAACAGGAGGCCCTACACCCGCTCATTGGGGAGGATCCTGATATGCACCCTTCACCCTACAGTGCTCCGGGATGTGCCTGAATTTCCACCAGTAAAAGGTACTGAAGTGACTACCGTGTCCGTTCCCGTTCTTGCTCTGACCCAGCTGGGTCTCGCCTGTCCTGCATTCCCCCTGCATACGCTGCCCTGAGACCTAGCTCCTCCTGTGGGGAGCTATACCATCGAGCTGCCTTATCACCGGCCTCAGTGGACTGCTGCAGCGCTGGTGCTTGTCACCAGATACCACAGGTGGCGTCATGAACTCTTATAAAATTAACAATTATCCACCCTTTTAAAGAGAGACCCCAGGGTACGGGCCAGGGAGCCGACCACCGCGACATCCCCAAGGCCAGGCAAATGCCCGGGTACCGAGTCATCCCCATCCCCAGGGCTAGTCACATCCTCCTCCACCTCCTCTGCTGACCTCATCGACTGTCTGACTGTGGGTTGACAGTAAGTGGGATCTCCAACCTCGTCATCATCACCCTGTGTGTTATCACACCCGTCGCCCTCAGAGCCAACCTCTTCCTGCCCTGACCGAAAAGTCAAGTTGTCGCTCCAATCAGGTATTTGAGTCTCATCATCGTCTTCATCATTGTCTCCACCAACAGGAGTTACAGTTTGGGAACAAGGGTCTACATTATGCTCAGAACCTTCTTCATCTGGTCCTGGATCCAATTTATAAAGATTCTGGGCATCGGATCAGATCATTTCCTCATCTGGATTAACAGAAGCTCTGGAGCAGACCTCCGTTTCCCAGGCTATAGTATGAGTAAACAGCTGGGCAGACTCAGCCATCTGTGTTACCCCATACTCAGACGGGCAGCTGGAGACTTGGGAGCTGTGAGGAAGCAAGTGCGATTGGGGTGACACCTCTGAGGACTGGAGTATTTGTGATGTTGAAATTGAGGTGATGGAGAGCCCACTTGAAGGAGCACTTGATATCCATTGAAGCACCTGCTGTTTTTGTGCCTCATCTAGAATTTGTAGTGATGGGCGTGTCCGTAAGAATGGGATCGTATCACATTGTCCACGAAAAGAAGTCGACATCTTAGTTTGGCTGGAAGATGGTCTTTCTTCTGCAGATGTTACTTCCCCCCCCCACCGTGGGGGGCCTCGACCCATCGGCGGACAGGCACCAGTATTGGGATAGGGGGGCTGGCCGTCAGGGTCCACCGCGGCTCTGGCACAAACCCGGCGACACAGAGGTGGCACAGGCAGGAACGGACTGGCCGTGTCGGCTTCTCACTTTTTGGATTTTAGAAGGGCATGACATGCCTATATCTGTGTCTCCCCCTCCTTTTACTCCTCCACCTCTTTTCTTTTCGCATGACTATATGTACTTGTCACTTTTCCATGTGTTAGTTGTGTCTTCTGAGCAGTTTGTCAGCTTTTGGACACCTTTGAATGTGTTTTCTATGTGTTTCTATGTGTTATTTGCCTGCCATTGGTTTTAACCGTGTTCGATGGTGTTCGACGAACAGTTCGGCGAACACACGGGTGTTCGACAAACCGAACCGAACTCGAACACTACGGGGGTGGCTCAACACTACTTCTCAGGACTAATATCCATCCCAGAGATCAGGCAGGCAGGCAGGCTGTATAGGAGATGCGGTGGATATACCAGCAAACGCTGCATTACAGTCCTGTGTGCTCCTGCTGGTCAAATTGCTAGACTTATCCCCCCGGTCTCAGGGGCCAGGAAAAATATTTTTTTTTTTTCATCAAAATCTTGTATTTTTTTTTCCTCAGTCAGACTGTCCAAATACGCGTCTTATTAACCTTTCGGTATCCCCCCCCCAAAAAAAAAAATTGAATGTGTCTGTGACTGTTCAGACACCAATATATCTGTTTAAAAGAGTCTAGTGTAGGCCAGAGAACTAGAACAGTGGTTTTGCAGTTCCACAGGTCAAATCTCTGTATTATCCTGCTGTTGGCATTTTTTGCTGTAAAAAAAAGCTGTAATAGTGTCTCCCTGAATGGTCAGACACCAATATATCTATTTAAAAGAGTCTGGTGTACGCCACATAACTATAACTGTGGTTTTGAAGTTCCACGGGTCAAATCTCTGTATTATCTCCTGCTTTTGGCATTTTTTGCCATAAAAAAAAACTGTAATAGTCTCTCCCTGACTGGTCAGACACCAATATATCTGTATAAAAGAGTCTGGTGTAGGCCAGAAAAATAAAACTGTGGTTTTGCAGTTCCACGGGTCAAATCTCTGTATTATCCTGTTTTTGGCATTTTTGTCGTAAAAAAAAACTGTAATAGTGTCTCCCTGACTGGTCAGACACCAATATATCTGTTTAAAAGTTTCTGGTTTACGCCACATAAATATAACTGTGGTTTTGCACTTCCACGGGTCAAATCTCTGTATTATCCTGCTTTTGGCTTTTTTTGCCATAAAAAAAAAACAGCAATATTATCTCACTGACTGTTCAGACACCAATATATCTGTTTAAAAGATTCTGGTGTACGCCACATAAATATAACTGTGGTTTTGCAGTTCCACAGGTTAAACCTCTGTATTATCCTGCTTTTGGCATTTTTTGCCATAAAAAGAAACTGTAATAGTGTCTCCCTGACTGGTCAGACACCAATATATCTGGTTAAAAGAGTCTGGTGTAGGCCAGAAAAATAGAACTGTGGTTTTGCAGTTCCACGGGTCAAATCTCTGTATTATCTTGCTTTTGGCATTTTTTGACGTAAAAAAAAACAGTAATAGTGTCTCCCTGACTGTTCAGATACAAATATATCTGTTTGAAAGATTCTGGTGTATGCCAGAAAAATAAAACTGTGGTTTTGCAGTTCCACTGGTCAAATCTCTGTATTATCCTGCTTTTGGCATTTTTTGGCGTAAAAAAAGCTGTAATAGTGTCTCCCTGACTGTTCAGACACCAATATATCTGTTTAAAAGACTCTGGTGTAAGCCAGAAAAATAGAACTGTGGTTTTGCAGTTCCATGGGTCAAATCTCTGTATTATTCTGTTTTTGGCATTTTTTGCCATAAAAAAAACCTGTAATAGTGTCTCCCTGACTGGTCAGACACCAATATATCTGTTTAAAAGGGTCTGGTGTAGGCCAGAAAAAATAGAACTGTGGTTTTGCAGTTTCACGGGTCAAATATATGTATTATCCTGTTTTTGGCATTTTTTGACGTAAAAAAAAATGTAATAGTGTCTCCCTGACTGGTCAGACACCAATATATCTGTTTAAAAAAGTCTGGTGTATGCTACATAACTATAACTGTGGTTTTGCAGTTCCACGGGTCAAATCTCTCTATTATCCTGCTTTGGGCATTTTTTGGCGTAAAAAAAAAGCTGTAATAGTGTCTCCCTGACTGGTCAGACACCAATATATCTGTTTAAAAGAGTCTGGTGTACGCCGCATAACTATAACTGTGGTTTTGCAGCTCCACGGTCAAATCTCTGTATTATCCTGCTTTTGGCTTTTTTGCCATAAAAAAAAAAAAAAATAGTATCTCCCTGACTGTTCAGACACCAATATATCTGTTTAAAAGGGTCTGGTGTAGGCCAGAGAAATAGAACTGTGGTTTTGCCGTTCCACGGGTCGAATCTCTGTATTATCTTGCTTTTGGCATTTTTTGCCGTAAAAAAAACAGTAATAGTGTCTCCCTGACTGGTCAGACACCAATACACCAATATATCTGTTTAAAAGAGTCTGGTGTAGGCCAGAAAAATAGAACTGTGGTTTTGCAGTTCCACGGGTCAAATCTCTGTATTATTCTGTTTTTGGCATTTTTTGCCGTAAAAAAAAAACTGTAATAGTGTCTCCCTGACTGTTCAGACACCAATATATCTGTTTAAAAGGGTCTGGTGTAGGCCATAGAAATAGAACTGTGGTTTTGCAGTTCCACGGGTTAAACCTCTGTTTTATCCTGTTTTGAGCATTTTTTGCCATAAAAAAAACTGTAATAGTGTCTCCCTGACTGGTCAGACACCAATATATCTGTTTAAAAGAGTCTGGTGTACGCCACAAACTATAACTGTGGTTTTGCAGCTCCATGGTCAAATCTCTGTATTATCCTGTTTTTGGCATTTTTTGCTTTAAAAAAAAACTGTAATAGTGTCTCCCTGACTGGTCAGACACCAATATATCTGTTTAAAAAAGTCTGGTGTACGCCACATAACTATAACTGTGGTTTTGCAGTTCCACGGGTCAAATCGCTGTATTATCCTGCTTTTGGCATTTTTTGCCATAGTAAAAAACTGTAATAGTGTCTCCCTGACTGTTCAGACACCAATATATCTGTTTACAAGACTGTGGTGTAGGCCAGAAAAATAGAACTGTGGTTTTGCAGTTCCACGGGTCAAACCTCTGTTTTATCCTGTTTTGGGCATTTTTTGCCATAAAAAAAAACTGTAATAGTGTCTCCCTGACTGGTCAGACACCAATATATCTGTTTAAAAGATTCTGGTGTATGCCACCTAGCTATAACTGTGGTTTTGCAGTTCCACGGGTCAAATCTCTGTATTATCCTGCTTTTGGCTTTTTTTGGCCGTAAAAAACGCTGTAATAGTGTCTCCCTGACTGGTCAGACACCAATATATCTATTTAAAAGAGTCTGGTGTACGCCACATAACCATAACTGTGGTTTTGAAGTTCCACGGGTCAAATCTCTGTATTATCCTGCTGTTGGCATTTTTTGCTGTAAAAAAAGCTGTAATAGTGTCTCCCTGACTGGTCAGACACCAATATATCTATTTAAAAGAGTCTGGTGTACGCCACATAACCATAACTGTGGTTTTGAAGTTCCACGGGTCAAATCTCTGTATTATCTCCTGCATTTTGCATTTTTTGCCATAAAAAAACTGTAATAGTCTCTCCCTGACTGGTCAGACACCAGTATATCTGTTTAAAAGAGTCTGGTGTAGGCCAGAAAAATAAAACTGTGGTTTTGCAGTTCCACGGGTCAAATCTCTGTATTATCCTGTTTTTGGCATTTTTTGTCGTAAAAAAAAACTGTAATAGTGTCTCCCTGACTGGTCAGACACCAATATATCTGTTTAAAAGTTTCTGGTGTACGCCACATAATTATAACTGTGGTTTTGCACTTCCAAGGGTCAAATCTCTGTATTATCCTGCTTTTGGCATTTCTTGCCGTAAAAAAAAACAGTAATAGTGTCTCCCTGACTGGTCAGACACCAATACACCAATATATCTGTTTAAAAGAGTCTGGTGTAGGCCAGAAAAATAGAACTGTGGTTTTGCAGTTCCACAGGCCAAATCTCTGTTTTATCCTGTTTTTGGCATTTTTTGCCGTAAAAAGATACTGTAATAGTGTCTCCCTGACTGGTCAGACACCAATATATCTGTTTAAAAGAGTCTGGTGTACGCCACATAACTATAACTGTGGTTTTGCAGTTCCACTGGTCAAATCTCTGTATTATCCTGCTTTTGGCATTTTTGGCGTAAAAAAAGCTGTAATAGTGTCTCCCTGACTGTTCAGACACCAATATATCTGTTTAAAAGACTCTGGTGTAGGCCAGAAAAATAGAACTGTGGTTTTGCAGTTCCACAGTTCAAATATATGTATTATCCTGTTTTTGGCATTTTTTGTCGTAAAAAAAACTGAAATAGTGTGTCCCTGACTGTTCAGACACCAATATATCTGTTTAAAAGAGTCTGGTGTAGGCCAGAAAAATAGAACTGTGGTTTTGCAGTTCCACGGGTCAAATATATGTATTATGCTGTTTTTGGCATTTTTTGCCGTAAAAAAAAATGTAAAAGTGTCTACCTGACTGGTCAGACACCAATATATCTGTTTAAAAAAGTCTGGTGTATGCTACATAACTATAACTGTGGTTTTGCAGTTCCACGGGTCAAATATATGTATTATCCTGTTTTTGGCACATTTTGCCGTAAAAAAAATCTGTAATAGTGTCTCCCTTACTGGTCAGACACCAATATATCTGTTTAAAAGAATCTGGTGTACGCCACATAACTATAACTGTGGTTTTGCAGTTCCACGGGTGAAATCTCTGTATTATCCTGCTTTTGTCATTTTTTGCCATAAAAAAAACTTGTAATAGTGTCTCCCTGACTGGTCAGACACCAATATATCTGTTTAAAAGAGTCTGATGTACGCCACATAACTATAACTGTGGTTTTTCAGTTCCACGGGTCAAATCTCTGTATTATCTTGCTTTTGGCATTTTTTGCCATATAAAAAAACAGCAATAGTGTCTCCCTGACTGTTCAGACACCAATATATCTGTTTAAAAGACTCTGGTGTAAGCCAGAAAAATAGAACTGTGGTTTTGCAGTTCCACAGTTCAAATATATGTATTATCCTGTTTTTGGCATTTTTTGTCGTAAAAAAAACTGAAATAGTGTCTCCCTGACTGTTCAGACACCAATATATCTGTTTGAAAGATTCTGGTGTACGCCACATAACTATAACTGTGGTTTTGCAGTTCCACGGGTCAAATCTCTGTATTATTCTGTTTTTGGCATTTTTTGCCGTAAAAAAAACCTGTAATAGTGTCTCCCTGACTGGTCAGACACCAATACATCTGTTTAAAAGGGTCTGGTGTAGGCCAGAAAAATAGAACTGTGGTTTTGCAGTTTCACGGGTCAAATATATGTATTATCCTGTTTTTGGCATTTTTTGCCGTAAAAAAAAATGTAATAGTGTCTCCCTGACTGGTCAGACACCAATATATCTGTTTAAAAAAGTCTGGTGTATGCTACATAACTATAACTGTGGTTTTGCAGTTCCACGGGTCAAATCTCTCTATTATCCTGCTTTGGGCATTTTTTGGCGTAAAAAAAAAGCTGTAATAGTGTCTCCCTGACTGGTCAGACACCAATATATCTGTTTAAAAGAGTCTGGTGTACGCCGCATAACTATAACTGTGGTTTTGCAGCTCCACGGTCAAATCTCTGTATTATCCTGTTTTTGGCATTTTTTGCCATAAAAAAAAAAGCTGTAATAGTGTCTCCCTGACTGTTCAGACACCAATATATCTGTTTAAAAGGGTCTGGTGTAGGCCAGAGAAATAGAACTGTGGTTTTGCCGTTCCACGGGTCGAATCTCTGTATTATCTTGCTTTTGGCATTTTTTGCCGTAAAAAAAACAGTAATAGTGTCTCCCTGACTGGTCAGACACCAATACACCAATATATCTGTTTAAAAGAGTCTGGTGTAGGCCAGAAAAATAGAACTGTGGTTTTGCAGTTCCACGGGTCAAATCTCTGTATTATTCTGTTTTTGGCATTTTTTGCCGTAAAAAAAAAACTGTAATAGTGTCTCCCTGACTGTTCAGACACCAATATATCTGTTTAAAAGGGTCTGGTGTAGGCCATAGAAATAGAACTGTGGTTTTGCAGTTCCACGGGTTAAACCTCTGTTTTATCCTGTTTTGAGCATTTTTTGCCATAAAAAAAAACTGTAATAGTGTCTCCCTGACTGGTCAGACACCAATATATCTGTTTAAAAGAGTCTGGTGTACGCCACAAACTATAACTGTGGTTTTGCAGCTCCATGGTCAAATCTCTGTATTATCCTGTTTTTGGCATTTTTTTGCTTTAAAAAAAAACTGTAATAGTGTCTCCCTGACTGGTCAGACACCAATATATCTGTTTAAAAAAGTCTGGTGTACGCCACATAACTATAACTGTGGTTTTGCAGTTCCACGGGTCAAATCGCTGTATTATCCTGCTTTTGGCATTTTTTGCCATAGTAAAAAACTGTAATAGTGTCTCCCTGACTGTTCAGACACCAATATATCTGTTTACAAGACTGTGGTGTAGGCCAGAAAAATAGAACTGTGGTTTTGCAGTTCCACGGGTCAAACCTCTGTTTTATCCTGTTTTGGGCATTTTTTGCAATAAAAAAAAACTGTAATAGTGTCTCCCTGACTGGTCAGACACCAATATATCTGTTTAAAAGATTCTGGTGTATGCCACCTAGCTATAACTGTGGTTTTGCAGTTCCACGGGTCAAATCTCTGTATTATCCTGCTTTTGGCTTTTTTTGGCCGTAAAAAAAAACTGTAATAGTGTCTCCCTGACTGTTCAGACACCAATATATCTGTTTAAAAGATTCTGGTGTACGCCACATAGCTATAACTGTGGTTTTGCAGTTCCACGGGTCAAATCTCTGTATTATCCTGCTGTTGGCATTTTTTGCTGTAAAAAAAGCTGTAATAGTGTCTCCCTGACTGGCCAGACACCAATATATCTATTTAAAAGAGTCTGGTGTACGCCACATAACCATAACTGTGGTTTTGAAGTTCCACGGATCAAATCTCTGTATTATCCTGCTGTTGGCATTTTTTGCTGTAAAAAAAGCTGTAATAGTGTCTCCCTGACTGGTCAGACACCAATATATCTATTTAAAAGAGTCTGGTGTACGCCACATAACCATAACTGTGGTTTTGAAGTTCCACGGGTCAAATCTCTGTATTATCTCCTGCATTTTGCATTTTTTGCCATAAAAAAAACTGTAATAGTCTCTCCCTGACTGGTCAGACACCAGTATATCTGTTTAAAAGAGTCTGGTGTAGGCCAGAAAAATAAAACTGTGGTTTTGCAGTTCCACGGGTCAAATCTCTGTATTATCCTGTTTTTAGCATTTTTTGTCGTAAAAAAAAACTGTAATAGTGTCTCCCTGACTGGTCAGACACCAATATATCTGTTTAAAAGTTTCTGGTGTACGCCACATAATTATAACTGTGGTTTTGCACTTCCAAGGGTCAAATCTCTGTATTATCCTGCTTTTGGCATTTCTTGCCGTAAAAAAAAACAGTAATAGTGTCTCCCTGACTGGTCAGACACCAATACACCAATATATCTGTTTAAAAGAGTCTGGTGTAGGCCAGAAAAATAGAACTGTGGTTTTGCAGTTCCACAGGACAAATCTCTGTTTTATCCTGTTTTTGGCATTTTTTGCCGTAAAAAGATACTGTAATAGTGTCTCCCTGACTGGTCAGACACCAATATATCTGTTTAAAAGAGTCTGGTGTACGACACATAACTATAACTGTGGTTTTGCAGTTCCACTGGTCAAATCTCTGTATTATCCTGCTTTTGGCATTTTTTGGCGTAAAAAAAGCTGTAATAGTGTCTCCCTGACTGTTCAGACACCAATATATCTGTTTAAAAGACTCTGGTGTAGGCCAGAAAAATAGAACTGTGGTTTTGCAGTTCCACAGTTCAAATATATGTATTATCCTGTTTTTGGCATTTTTTGTCGTAAAAAAAACTGAAATAGTGTGTCCCTGACTGTTCAGACACCAATATATCTGTTTAAAAGAGTCTGGTGTAGGCCAGAAAAATAGAACTGTGGTTTTGCAGTTCCACGGGTCAAATATATGTATTATGCTGTTTTTGGCATTTTTTGCCGTAAAAAAAATGTAAAAGTGTCTCCCTGACTGGTCAGACACTAATATATCTGTTTAAAAAAGTCTGGTGTATGCTACATAACTATAACTGTGGTTTTGCAGTTCCACGGGTCAAATATATGTATTATCCTGTTTTTGGCACATTTTGCCGTAAAAAAAATCTGTAATAGTGTCTCCCTTACTGGTCAGACACCAATATATCTGTTTAAAAGAATCTGGTGTACGCCACATAACTATAACTGTGGTTTTGCAGTTCCACGGGTGAAATCTCTGTATTATCCTGCTTTTGTCATTTTTTGCCATAAAAAAAACTTGTAATAGTGTCTCCCTGACTGGTCAGACACCAATATATCTGTTTAAAAGAGTCTGATGTACGCCACATAACTATAACTGTGGTTTTTCAGTTCCACGGGTCAAATCTCTGTATTATCTTGCTTTTGGCATTTTTTGCCATATAAAAAAACAGCAATAGTGTCTCCCTGACTGGTCAGACACCAATATATCTGTTTAAAAGGGTCTGGTGTAGGCCATAAAAATAGAACTGTGGTTTTGCAGTTCCACGGGTCAAATCTCTGTATTATCTTGTTTTTGGCATTTTTTTGCTTTAAGAAAAAACTGTAATAGTGTCTCCCTGACTATTCAGACACCAATATATCTGTTTAAAAGAGTCTGGTGTAGGCCAGAAAAATAGAACTTTGGTTTTGCAGTTCCACGGGTCAAATATATGTATTATCCTGTTTTTGGCATTTTTTGCCGTAAAAAAAAAATGTAATAGTGTCTCCCTGACTGGTCAGACACCAATATATCTGTTTAAAAGCGTCTGGTGTACGCCACATAACTATAACTGTGGTTTTGCTGTTCCACGGGTCAAACCTCTGTTTTATCCTGTTTTGGGCATTTTTTGCCATAAAAAAAAACTGTAATAGTGTCTCCCTGACTGGTCAGACACCAATATATCTGTTTAAAAGATTCTGGTGTACGCCACATAGCTATAACTGTGGTTTTGCAGTTCCACGGGTCAAATCTCTGTATTATCCTGCTGTTGGCATTTTTTGCTGTAAAAAAAGCTGTAATAGTGTCTCCCTGACTGGTCAGACACCAATATATCTATTTAAAAGAGTCTGGTGTACGCCACATAACCATAACTGTGGTTTTGAAGTTCCACGGGTCAAATCTCTGTATTATCTCCTGCTTTTGGCATTTTTTGCCATAAAAAAACTGTAATAGTCTCTCCCTGACTGGTCAGACACCAGTATATCTGTTTAAAAGAGTCTGGTGTAGGCCAGAAAAATAAAACTGTGGTTTTGCAGTTCTACGGGTCAAATCTCTGTATTATCCTGTTTTTGGCATTTTTTGTCGTAAAAAAAAACTGTAATAGTGTCTCCCTGACTGGTCAGACACCAATATATCTGTTTAAAAGTTTCTGGTGTACGCCACATAATTATAACTGTGGTTTTGCACTTCCAATGGTCAAATCTCTGTATTATCCTGCTTTTGGCATTTCTTGCCGTAAAAAAAACAGTAATAGTGTCTCCCTGACTGGTCAGACACCAATACACCAATATATCTGTTTAAAAGAGTCTGGTGTAGGCCAGAAAAATAGAACTGTGGTTTTGCAGTTCCACAGGTCAAATCTCTGTATTATCCTGTTTTTGGCATTTTTTGTCGTAAAAAAAAAAACTGTAATAGTGTCTCCCTGACTTTTTAGACACCAATATATCTGTTTAAAAGATTCTGGTGTACGCCACATAACTATAACTGTGGTTTTGCAGTTCCACGGGTGAAATCTCTGTATTATCCTGCTTTTGTCATTTTTTGCCATAAAAAAAACTTGTAATAGTGTCTCCCTGACTGGTCAGACACCAATATATCTGTTTAAAAGAGTCTGATGTACGCCACATAACTATAACTGTGGTTTTTCAGTTCCACGGGTCAAATCTCTGTATTATCTTGCTTTTGGCATTTTTTGCCATGTAAAAAAACAGCAATAGTGTCTCCCTGACTGGTCAGACACCAATATATCTGTTTAAAAGGGTCTGGTGTAGGCCAGAAAAATAGAACTGTGGTTTTGCAGTTCCAGAGGTCAAATCTCTGTATTATCTTGTTTTTGGCATTTTTTTGCTTTAAGAAAAAACTGTAATAATGTCTCCCTGACTATTCAGACACCAATATATCTGTTTAAAAGAGTCTGGTGTAGGCCAGAAAAATAGAACTTTGGTTTTGCAGTTCCACGGGTCAAATATATGTATTATCCTGTTTTTGGCATTTTTTGCCGTAAAAAAAAAATGTAATAGTGTCTCCCTGACTGGTCAGACACCAATATATCTGTTTAAAAGCGTCTGGTGTACGCCACATAACTATAACTGTGGTTTTGCTGTTCCACGGGTCAAACCTCTGTTTTATCCTGTTTTGGGCATTTTTTGCCATAAAAAAAACCTGTAATAGTGTCTCCCTGACTGGTCAGACACCAATATATCTGTTTAAAAGATTCTGGTGTACGCCACCTAGCTATAACTGTGGTTTTGCAGTTCCACGGGTCAAATCTCTGATTTATCCTGCTTTTGGCTTTTTTTGGCCGTAAAAAAAAAGTGTAATAGTGTCTCCCTGACTGTTCAGACACCAATATATCTGTTTAAAAGATTCTGGTGTACGCCACATAGCCATAACTGTGGTTTTGCAGTTCCACGGCTCAAATCTCTGTATTATCCTGCTGTTGGCATTTTTTGCTGTAAAAAAAGCTGTAATAGTGTCTCCCTGACTGGTCAGACACCAATATATCTATTTAAAAGAGTCTGGTGTACGCCACATAACTATAACTGTGGTTTTGAAGTTCCACGGGTCAAATCTCTGTATTATCTCCTGCTTTTGGCATTTTTTGCCATAAAAAAACTGTAATAGTCTCTCCCTGACTGGTCAGACACCAGTATATCTGTTTAAAAGAGTCTGGTGTAGGCCAGAAAAATAAAACTGTGGTTTTGCAGTTCCACGGGTCAAATCTCTGTATTATCCTGTTTTTGGCATTTTTTGTCGTAAAAAAAAAACTGTAATAGTGTCTCCCTGACTGGTCAGACACCAATATATCTGTTTAAAAGTTTCTGGTGTACGCCACATAATTATAACTGTGGTTTTGCACTTCCAAGGGTCAAATCTCTGTATTATCCTGCTTTTGGCATTTCTTGCCGTAAAAAAAAACAGTAATAGTGTCTCCCTGACTGGTCAGACACCAATACACCAATATATCTGTTTAAAAGAGTCTGGTGTAGGCCAGAAAAATAGAACTGTGGTTTTGCAGTTCCACAGGTCAAATCTCTGTATTATCCTGTTTTTGGCATTTTTTGTCGTAAAAAAAAAAACTGTAATAGTGTCTCCCTGACTGTTTAGACACCAATATATCTGTTTAAAAGATTCTGGTGTACGCCACATAACTATAACTGTGGTTTTGCAGTTCCACGGGTCAAATCTCTGTATTATTCTGTTTTTGGCATTTTTTGCTGTAAAAAAAAACTGTAATAGTGTCTCCCTGACTGGTCAGACACCAATATATCTGTTTAAAAGAGTCTGGTGTGCGCCACATAGCTATAACTGTGGTTTTGCACTTCCACGGGTCAAATCTCTGTATTATCCTGCTTTTGGGTTTTTTTTGCCATAAAAAAACAGCAATATTATCTCCCTGACTGTTTAGACACCAATATATCTGTTTAAAAGATTCTGGTGTACGCCACATAAATATAACTGTGGTTTTGCAGTTCCACAGGTTAAACCTCTGTATTATCCTGCTTTTGGCATTTTTTGCCGTAAAAAGAAACTGTAATAGTGTCTCCCTGACTGGTCAGACACCAATATATCTGGTTAAAAGAGTCTGGTGTAGGCCATTAAAATAGAACTGTGGTTTTGCAGTTCCACGGGTCAAATCTCTGTATTATTCTGTTTTTGGCATTTTTTGCCGTAAAAAAAAAACAGTAATAGTGTCTCCCTGACTGTTCAGATACAAATATATCTGTTTGAAAGATTCTGGTGTATGCCACATAACTATAACTGTGGTTTTGCAGTTCCACGGGTCAAATCTCTGTATTATTCTGTTTTTGGCATTTTTTGCCGTAAAAAAAAAAACTGTAATAGTGTCTCCCTGACTGTTCAGACACCAATTTATCTGTTTAAAAGAGTCTGGTGTACGCCACATAACTATAACTGTGGTTTTGCAGTTCCACTGGTCAAATCTCTGTATTATCCTGCTTTTGGCATTTTTTGGCGTAAAAAAAGCTGTAATAGTGTCTCCCTGACTGTTCAGACACCAATATATCTGTTTAAAAGACTCTGGTGTAGGCCAGAAAAATAGAACTGTGGTTTTGCAGTTCCACGGGTCAAATCTCTGTATTATCTTGCTTTTGGCATTTTTTGCCATAAAAAAAACAGTAATAGTGTCTCCCTGACTGTTCAGATACAAATAGATATGTTTAAAAGGGTCTGGTGTAGGCCTGAACAATAGAACTGTGGTTTTGCAGTTCCACGGGTCAAATATATGTATTATCCTGTTTTTGGCATTTTTTGCCGTAAAAAAAAATGTAATAGTGTCTCCCTGACTGGTTGGACACCAATATATCTGTTTAAAAAAGTCTGGTGTATGCTACATAACTATAACTGTGGTTTTGCAGCTCCACGGTCAAATCTCTGTATTATCCTGTTTTTGGCATTTTTTGCCATAAAAAAAAACTGTAATAGTGTCTCCCTGACTGGTCAGACACCAATATATCTGTTTAAAAGAGTCTGGTGTGCGCCACATAACTATAACTGTGGTTTTGCAGTTCCACGGGTCAAATCTCTGTATTATCCTGCTTTTGGCTTTTTTTGCCATAAAAAAAAACAGCAATAGTATCTCCCTGACTGTTCAGACACCAATATATCTGTTGAAAAGGGTCTGGTGTAGGCCAGAGAAATAGAACTGTGGTTTTGCAGTTCCACGGGTCAAATCTCTGTATTATCTTGCTTTTGGCATTTTTTGCCGTAAAAAAAACAGTAATAGTGTCTCCCTGACTGGTCAGACACCAATACACCAATATATCTGTTTAAAAGAGTCTGGTGTAGGCCAGAAAACTAGAACTGTTAGGCCAGAAAACTAGAACTGTGGTTTTGCAGTTCCACGGGTCAAATCTCTGTATTATCTTGCTTTTGGCATTTTTTTGCCGTAAAAAAAAACAGTAATAGTGTCTCCCTGACTGTTCAGATAGAAATATATCTGTTTGAAAGATTCTGGTGTACGCCACATAACTATAACTGTGGTTTTGCAGTTCCAGGGGTCAAATCTCTGTATTATTCTGTTTTTGTCATTTTTTGCTGTAAAAAAAACCTGTAATAGTGTCTCCCTGACTGGTCAGACACCAATATATCTGTTTAAAAAAGTCTGGTGTACGCTACATAACTATAACTGTGGTTTTGCAGTTCCACAGGTCAAATCTCTGTATTATCCTGCTTTGGGCATTTTTTGGCATAAAAAAAACTGTAATATTGTCTCCCTGACTGTTCAGACACCAATATATCTGTTTAAAAGAGTCTGTTGTACGCCACATAACTATAACTGTGGTTTTGCAGCTCCACGGTCAAATCTCTGTATTATCCTGTTTTTGGCATTTTTTGCCATAAAAAAAAACTGTAATAGTGTCTCCCTGACTGGTCAGACACCAATATATCTGTTTAAAAGAGTCTGTTGTACGCCACATAACTATAACTGTGGTTTTCCAGTTCTGCGGGTCAAATCTCTGTATTATCCTGCTGTTGGCTTTTTTTGCCATAAAAAAAACAGCAATAGTATCTCCCTGACTGTTCAGACACCAATATATTTGTTTAAAAGGGTCTGTTGTAGGCCAGAGAAATAGAACTGTGGTTTTGCAGTTCCACGGGTCAAATCTCTGTTTTATCTTGTTTTTGGCATTTTTTGCCTTAAAAAAAACTGTAATAGTGTCTCCCTGACTGATCAGACACCAATATATCTGTTTAAAAGGGTCTGGTGTAGGCCAGAAAAATAGAACTGTGGTTTTGCAGTTCCATGGGTCAAATCTCTGTATTATCTTGCTTTTGGCATTTTTTGCTTTAAGAAAAAACTGTAATAGTGTCTCCCTGACTATTCAGACACCAATATATCTGTTTAAAAGAGTCTGGTGTAGGCCAGAAAAATAGAACTGTGGTTTTGCAGTTCCACGGGTCAAATATATGTATTATCCTGTTTTTGGCATTTTTTGCCATAAAAAAAATTGTAATAGTGTCTCCCTGACTGGTCAGACACCAATATATCTGTTTAAAAGCGTCTGGTGTATGCCACATAACTATAACTGTGGTTTTGCAGTTCCATGGGTCAAACCTCTGTTTTATCCTGTTTTGGGCATTTTTTGCCTTAAAAAAAAACTGTAATAGTGTCTCCCTGACTGGTCAGACACCAATATATCTGTTTAAAAGATTCTGGTGTACGCCACATAGCTATAACTGTGGTTTTGCAGTTCCACGGGTCAAATCTCTGTATTATCCTGCTTTTGGCTTTTTTTGCCGTAAAAAAAACTGTAATAGTGTCTCCCTGACTGGTCAGACACCAATATATCTGTTTAAAAGAGTCTGGTGTAGGCAAGAAAAATAAAACTGTGGTTTTGCACTTCCACGGGTCAAATCTCTGTATTATCCTGCTTTTGGCATTTTTTGCCGTAAAAAAAACACTAATAGTGTCTCCCTGACTGTTCAGACACAAATATATCTGTTTGAAAGATTCTGGTGTACGCCACATAACTATAACTGTGGTTTTGCAGTTCCACGAGTCAAATCTCTGTATTATCCACTTTTGGGTCTTTTTTACATAAAAATAACAGTTTGAGTGTGTCTCTGACTGTTCAGCCCCGAATATATCTATTTAAAAAGTCTGGTGTACGCCAGTAAATTAGAACTGTGGTTTTGCACTTCCACGGGTGAAATCTCTGTATTATCTTGCTTTTGGCATTTTTTGCCATAAAAAAAAACTTGTAATAGTGTCTCCCTGACTGGTCAAACACCAATATATCTGTTTAAAAGAGTCTGGTGTACGCCACATAACTATAACTGTGGTTTTGCAGTTCCACGGGTCAAATCTCTGTATTATTTTGCTTTTGGCATTTTTTGCCATAAAAAAAACAGCAATAGTGTCTCCCTGACTGTTCAGACACCAATATATCTGTTTAAAAGGGGCTGGTGTAGGCCAGAAAAATAGAACTGTGGTTTTGCAGTTCCACCGGTCAAATCTCTGAATTATCTTGTTTTTGGCATTTTTTGCTTTAAGAAAAAACTGTAATAGTGTCTCCCTGACTATTCAGACACCAATATATCTGTTTAAAAGAGTCTGGTGTAGGCCAGAAAAATAGAACTGTGGTTTTGCAGTTCCACGGGTCAAATCTCTGTATTATCCTGCTTTTGGCTTTTTTTGCCGTAAAAAAAAACTGTAATAGTGTCTCCCTGACTGGTCAGACACCAATATATCTGTTTAAAAGAGTCTGGTATAGGCAAGAAAAATAGAACTGTGGTTTTGCACTTCCACGGGTCAAATCTCTGTATTATCCACTTTTGGCATTTTCTGCCGTAAAAAAAAACAGTAATAGTGTCTCCCTGACTCTTCAGACACAAATATATCTGTTTGAAAGACTCTGGTGTATGCCACATAACTATAACTGTGGTTTTGCAGTTCCATGGGTCAAATCTCTGTATTATCCACTTTTGGGTCTTTTTACATAAAAAAAACAGTTTGAGTGTGTCTCTGACTGTTCAGCCCCGAATATATCTATTTAAAAAAGTCTGGTGTACGCCAGTAAATTAGAACTGTGGTTTTGCAGTTCCACGGTTCAAATCTCTGTATTATCCAGCTTTTGGCCTGTTTTACGTAAAAAAATACAGTAATAGTGTCTCCCTGTCTGTTCAGTCACAAATATACCTGTTTAAAAGATTCTGGTGTAGGCCAGACAAATAGAACTGTGGTTTTCCTCTTCCACTGTTCTAATCTCCTTTTTATTACCCTTTTTCCATTGATAGCGCGAGTGTAAGCTATTTTACTTCATTTACAATGGGCAAGGCGCGTGGCAAGGGACGTGGAAGTGGACGTTCTGGTGATGGTTCGTGCAGAGGACGGGTCCGTGACCAAGGTGAAAATGTGCCACAACCAAAAGTCACATATTCTTGCTCCCACTTCTTGACCGAATTACTAGGAAAGCACACTACAACACCAGTATTGCGAACTGATCAGTGTGAACAGGTTATTAATTGGATAGCAGATAATACTTCCTGTTACCTGGGCACCACCACCTCCTGTCTGTCTTCCACACGGTCAAGTTTTAGTAGCCGTGAGTCTCGACCGCATACTCCTCCTCACCCTGATGCTCCTTCCTCCCACCATACCGAGTGTCGTCAGACAGCAACTGATCCCACACTTGGACACTCTGAAGAGCTGTTCACTGGTCCATTTCCATATTTGGGCCCCTCGCCTGCTCCGCTTGAAGTGGTGGAAGATCCCATGTAGCGATGCCCAAATATTTGAACAGCCACGGCCACAGGAAGTCGACTCTGGCAATTTGTCACAAGAGGTGGACGATAACGAGACACAATTGCCACGAAGTGAGGAGAAGGATCGTGGTGCGCAAGTGGAAGAGGAGGAGGTGGTGGATGATCTAGTAACTGACCCAACATGGCAGGAGGACATGCAGAGCGAGGCCAGCAGCACACAGGGGGAGGGAGGCAGAGTACCCCAACAGGCAGGAATAAGCAGTGTGGTGGCCGCACACAGAAGGCGGGCAACAGTTCCCCGTAACACCAACACGAGGGACGTTGCCAGAACAACCGGTAGGTCTTCCAGAGTCTGGAATTTTTTTAAAGACTCTGCTGATAACCCCAAAAAGGCCATTTGTACCACCTGCCATGCCAGCATCAGCAGGGGTGACAAAACTACCAGCCTGACCACCACCAACATGATCAGGCACATGGCAGCAAAGCACCCGACTTTGTGGGGCGAACCCCAGGGTCCACGACCAGTGTCAGCGGGTGTCACCACTGCTTCTTCCGCTGTTGTGCGTGTAATAGAACCCCCTGTTGTGCGTGCAAGGCAATCCCCTGTCCATACTGCATGCAAAGATGCCCCCTCCTCTCAGTCTTCACTTGTTATGGCAGTTTCTCAAGAAACAGCATCAACATCCACGTCCCACCACAGCGTTCAATTGTCCATATCCCAGAGCTTTGAACGAAAGCGCAAATTCGCAGCCAACGCCCCACAGGCCACATTCCTAAATTCACACATTTCACGACTGCTTGCGTTGGAAATGCTGCCTTTTAGGCTGGTGGAGACAGAATCCTTCCGCAACCTTATGGCGGTGGCCGTCCCTTGGTACTCGGTCCCCAGCCGACACTATTTTGCCCGGTGTACCATCCCCGCACTACACAAACACGTGTCCCAAAACATCTGTCGTGCCCTCAACAACACAGTTACTGGGAGAGTCCACCTGACAACGGACACGTGGACAAGTGCTTGTGGCCAGGGACGGTACATCTCCCTGACGGCACACTGGGTAAACATAGTGGAAGCCGGGACCCAGTCGGACCTTGGGACGGAACACATCCTCCCCACACCGAGGATTGCGGGCCCTATGTCAGTCAGAGTTGCCCCCACAGTGTACAGCTCCTGCGCATCATCCTCCTCCTCCTCATGTTCAGCCTCTATCTCAGATATCACCACATCAGTTACAAGCTGGAAGCACTGCAGTACTGCCTCCGCCAAGCGGCAACAGGTTGTGCTGAAACTCATAAGCTTAGGTGATAAACCTCACACTGCTTGTGAGTTGTGGACAGCTGTGAAAGAGCAGGCAGATCTGTGGCTGAGACCGCTGAACCTACATCCAGGCATGGTCGTGTGTGACAATGGCCGTAACCTGGTGGCGGCTCTGAGGCGAGGCGAGATCACACACGTACCATGCCTGGCTCATGTGTTTAACCTCGTGGTTCAGCGGTTTCTTAAATCGCACCCCGAGTTGCCAGATCTGCTCGTCAAAGTATGCCGCCTGTCAGCTCATTTTCGGAAGTCTGCTACATCTTCCGCCTCCCTTGCTGTGTTGCAGCAGCGTTTGCAGCTTCCGGCACACCGACTGGTGTGTGATGTCCCCACACGTTGGAACTCTACCCTCCACATGTTGCAAAGGATTTGTGAGCAGAAAAGAGCAGTTGTGGAGTACCAGCTGCAACAAGGCCTTCGATATTCAGGTCAGACTCCACACATAAGACCTCAGGAGTGGACCTGAATGTCTGACATATGTACCACCCTGACAAACTTTGAGGAGTCCACCAAGATGGTGTGTGGCGATGACGCCATCATTAGCGTCAGCATGCCACTTGTCTGTCTTTTGCAACTATCTCTGCAGAGAATTAAAGAGGAGGCATTGCAGCCAGAGTATGATGAGATGGATCAAGAAGCCGTAGCGGGCGTTACACACAGCCCAGCCTCATCTCATCCCAACGTGCATTGGGGGACAATGGGGGAGAGGAGGAGGAGGAGGAGGATGAAGAACAGGAGCTGGTATCATGCGCTGTAGACGGTAGTACCTGTACAGCTGTCATACCGTCGGTTCAGCGTGGGTGACCTGAGGACAGGGGGGAGGAGGAGGAGGAGGAGGAGAGCATGGTCAGTCGTCATCTTGGTGAGGACACGGAAGTCTTGCCCTTTACTAGTCTGGCACGCATGGCTGACTTTATGTTACGCTGCCTTAACTGTGAACCCCGCATTGTCAAAATGTTGGGTGACAGTCATTACTGGTTGGTGACACTTTTAGACCCCCGCTACAAGGAGAACTTTCACTCTCTTATTCCTGAAGTGGACAGGTCTACAAAAATGGCGCAGTACCAGAAGGCCCTTGCTGCAGAACTGTTAAAAAAATTCCCATCTGAACACGCTAGCGGCAGAGGTCACAGTTCTTTGCCCAACCAAGGCGTACAGGAGAGAGAGACGCAACTCCAATCCAGCAGAGGCAGGGGAACACTGTCAACGTTCTGGGACAGTTTTCAAAGACAAGCCCAGCTTACAGGCCCTGAGTCACGGGGTACTCTCACAAGGAGTGGAAAATTTCAAAAGATGGTGAGGGAGTACCTTGCCGACCGTACCAGCATCCTCCGTGATCCCTCTGTGCCTTTTAATTTTTGGGTATCCAAGCTGGACACTTGGAATGAACTCGCTCTGTACGCCTTGGAGGTCCTGGCCTGCCCTGCCGCTAGCGTGTTATCGGAGCGTGTTTTAAGTGCCGCTGGGGGAATTATAACTGATAAGCGCACTCGCCTGTCAACTGACAATGCTGACTAGCTGACCCTTATCAAAATGTACAAGGGCTGGATTGGGCCAGACTTCTCATCACCACCAAATGACAACAGAGTAACAAAGTCAAATCCACTGTGTTATTTCGGGAGGTGTATTCCCATGCACTGCTTCACACCCACACATGGGTATACGCTTCCTCATTTCGGCTGTATTTTGCTCTTCTCCTTATCCTCAGCCTCCACCACCACTATACCACCAGGGTGACCTTGGTCTGTGTTGCCAGCATTGCAAGTTCCTCCGTCCTAATTTTTGGCAGCTTTTGCTTGGAAGGCATAGGCAAAGACTATGGGAGACCCACTCCCCAATAATGGGAATAATGTTTTTAAGATGCTGTACTGCATGGCTCTTCCAAGGGGCATTTAAACCGTCTTGTTAAGCTACTGCAACCTCCACGTCTCTTCCAAGGGGCATTAAAACCATCTTGTTAAGCTACTGCGACCTCCACCACTTTTATCAGGGGCATTGATATTGTCTTTTTATTCCACTGCGACCTCCGCGTCTCTTCCAAGGGGCATTAAAACCAACTTGTTAAGCTACTGCAACATCCGCGTCTCTTACAAGGGGCATTAAAACCGTCTTGTTAAGCTACTGCGACCTCCACCACTTTCCCCAGGGGCATTAAAACTGTCTTGTTAAGCTACTGCGACCTCCACCATTCTTCCAAGGGGCATTAAAACCGTCTTGTTAAGCTACTGCAACATCCGCGTCTCTTACAAGGGGCATTAAAACCGTCTTGTTAAGCTACTGCGACCTCCACCACTTTCCCCAGGGGCATTAAAACTGTCTTGTTAAGCTACTGCGACCTCCACCATTCTTCCAAGGGGCATTAAAACCGTCTTGTTAAGCTACTGCAACCTCCATGTCTCTTCCAAGTGGCATTAAAACAGTCTTGTTAAGCTACTGTAACCTCCATGTCTCTTCCAAGGGGCATTAAAACCGTCTTGTTAAGCTACTGCGACCTCCACGTCTCTAGCAAGGGACATTAAAACCGTCTTGTTAAGCTACTGCAACCTCCACGTCTCTTCCAAGGGGCATTAAAACCGTCTTGTTAAGCTACTGCAACCTCCACGTCTCTTCCAAGGGGCATTAAAACTGTCTTGTTAAGCTACTGCAACCTCCACCACTTTTCCCAGGGGCATTATTGTCTTTTTATTCCACTGCGACCTCCACGTCTCTTCCAAGGGGCATTAAAACCGTCTTGTTAAGCTACTGCAACCTCCACGTCTGTTCCATGGGGCATTAAAACCGTCTTGTTAAGCTACTGCGACCTCCACCTCTTTTCCCAGGGGCATTGATATTGTCTTTTTATTCCACTGCGACCTCCACCATTCTTCCAAGGGGCATTAAAACCGTCTTGTTAAGCTACTGCGACCTCCACCACTTTTC
Organism: Phyllobates terribilis; assembly: GCF_046119375.1. NCBI lineage: Eukaryota > Metazoa > Chordata > Amphibia > Anura > Dendrobatidae > Phyllobates > Phyllobates terribilis. The sequence goes on along the minus strand of NW_027362768.1, from coordinate 202,318,675 downwards.
CCAGGGGCATTTATATTGTCTTTTTATTCCACTGCGACCTCCACAATTCTTCCAAGGGGCATTAAAACCGTCTTGTTAAGTTACTGCGACCTCCACCACTTTCCCCAGGGGCATTACAACCGTCTTCTTAAGCTACTGCGACCTCCACCATTCTTCCAAGGGGCATTAAAACCGTCTTGTTAAGCTACTGCAACCTCCACGTCTCTTCCAAGGGGCATTAAAACCGTCTTGTAAGCTACTGCGACCTCCACCACTTTCCCCAGGGGCATTAAAACCGTCTTGTTAAGCTACTGCGACCTCCCCGTCTCTTCCAAGGGGCAATAAAACCGTCTTGTTAAGCTACTGCAACCTCCACGTCTCTTCCAAGGGGCATTAAAACCATCTTGTTAAGCTACTGCGACCTCCACGTCTCTTCCAAGGGGCATTAAAACCGCCTTGTTAAGCTACTGCAACCTCCACGTCTCTTCCAAGGGGCATTAAAACCGTCTTGTTAAGCTACTGCGACCTCCACCACTTTTCCCAGGGGCATTGATATTGTCTTTTTATTCCACTGCGACCTCCACCATTCTTTCAAGGGGGATTAAAACTGTCTTGTTAAGCTACTGCAACCTCCACCACTCTCCCCAGGTGCATTAAAACCATCTTGTTAAGCTACTTCGACCTCCACCATTCTTCCAAGAGGAATTAAAACCATCTTGTTACGCTACTGCAACCTCCACGTCTCTTCCAAGGGGCATTAAAACTGTCTTGTTAAGCTACTGCAACCTCCACGTCTCTTCCAAGGGGCATTAAAACCATCTTGTTAAGCTACTGCCACCTCCACGTCTCTTCCAAGAGGCATTAAAACCGTCTTGTTAAGCAACTGAGACCTCCACCACTTTTCCAAGGGGCATTGATATTGTCTTTTTATTCCACTGCGACCTCCACCATTCTTCCAACGGGCATTGCATTTCCTCCTAATTTTAGTCAGCTTTTGCTTTTCAATGCATAGGCGAACACTAAGGGAGACCCACTCCCCAATAATGGGTAGAAGGTTTTTAGTATGCTGTAATCCACGTCTGTTTCAAGGGGCATTGCAGTTCCTCATAATTTTTGGAAAGCCTTCCATTCACTGCTTAGGCCAACAGTGCACAGGAGACCCAGTTGGTATAAATGGAAAAAACAGTTTAGTTTAAGGCCCTCTGACCTCCATGTCACTTCCAAGGGGTATTGGAGTGCCTCGAAATTTTTGTTAGGCATTGCACTTGGGGTCGTAGCGACATTCCACTCATCCTCCAGTCACTCCAAATTAAGGCTATGAGCATGGGTCAACCATTCAAAGAATGAGTCAGACAACAAGCTGGTTCAAACTCAGAGCATGCTCAGAAGGCTACTGGCAAGCCACGATCTCAGCAATGTTCCGTTTTATTTCCGCATGTACAAACTTAAATACACTACATAATGGGGAGGGGAAAGGGGTTGTTCGGGGCGGGGTAAGCCATAAATGTCTAGTATCCGGCCACTCCTGATTGGTCCACGTCTCCTTAACTCAGTCTCTGGGCAGACAACCGTCAGTTGATGATTCGGTTTCATTTCTCTGAAACAGGTGCTGGCTGATACCGGCGCCATCTTAGCATAAATTTCGATCTGTAGCAAGGAAAGCTTATTGTTATAAGACACAAAATGGTGGTTAGTACATAAGCAAAGCGTATAAAAGTATAAAAGTAGAGAAAATATATATTCTTTTTTACCCTGACATTCCCCCCTAAACACTAAGCTTTCCCTTGCTTCGGGGCCTTTGAGACTGTCCATGTGTGGGGAGAGGGGAGGTGGATTTCTTTACCCAATTATCTTAGAAGCTGCCCCCTTATGGGACGCCCCCAAACAATTGAGCCCTACCCTAAATGACACATGGAATTCTCCCAACTGACCCTAAACTAGATCTCTCAATTGGACTCTGTCATGGGGGGTTGGAACAGCATTGTTTATAGCTTTTCTGTATAAGGGGACTATGCAGCATACCATGTCATTCCTGCGCAATTCACTATGTCACAGTAATCAAATCGATACGTCTGGATTTTTGCGTGAGTATCTACCCAAAATGTGGTAGCTGTCCACCCTGGGACAGACAGTAAGCATATGGAAAGGATATAGAAGAAGGTAGTCATCTTTTATAGGCTCGTTCTGTCTCTCTTGCAGTGGGAGGCGTGAATCCAGGTGCTCTTGCCCTCAAGCTTCAGAGCCGTCGGGGTGGTGAGAAGCACAGTGTACGCTCCCTCGAACCGCGGCTAGAGGCAGTCTTTCCGGACAAACTTCTTCACATACACTAGATCGCCTGGGATGAAATCATGTACTGCATCACCTGTGGATTCTGGGAGAGAAGCAGACACTGTAGAGCGGGTGTTAGTCAATTCTTTAGACAGAGCAATCACAAATTTTACTACTCTATCATGTGTTTCAGACAACTCTTGGGGCCTAATTTCTCCTATTTTAGGTGGGGTCCCAAACAAAATTTCATAGGGAGTTAGCCCATGTTTAGCTTGTGGGGTGTGTCTGATATGATACAATACTATAGGGAGTAGGTCGGGCCAGGGGAGGGGATGATCTTGGGTCATTTTCAAGAGCTGGGTCTTGAGTGTGGAATTCATCCTTTCCACTTTGCCTGAACTGGCAGGATGGTATGGAGTGTGGAGGCCCAAATCTGTTCCCAACATGTTCCAAAGTTCTTTGTAGATATTTGCTGTGAAAGCTGGTCCTTGATCCGATTCTATGACTTGGGGAACTCCAAATCTGCAGGCAATTTCAGTGATCAGTTTCTTGGCTGTGACTTTAGCAGTCATGTTGACAACCGGGTAGGCCTCGGGCCAGGCTGAGAACATATCCACGGCTACCAAAACGTACTCATATTTTCCTGCTTTAGGCATTTGGATATGGTCGACTTGTATTCTCTGCCAAGGGTAGTCTGGTTTAGCCAGGTGTTGGAGAGGGACCCGTGCCGTACACGTTGGGTTGCAGGTAGCGCAGACAGAGCAGGATTTTGAGTACGCAGTCACAGTGGAAGAGATTCCGGGTGCAAAGTACAGTTTCTTGACACATGCCAAGGCTTGATTCTTTCCTCTGTGTGTAGGCCCGTGAGCCCATGCTGCCACGGCTGAGTACATGTGCCTAGGCAAGCAAGGTTTTCCGTCCACTTGGTAAAGAGTTGAGTCGACCTTTAAATCTTTGCGACCTGCCAGCACGGCTCCCGCCGCTTTCCATTGCTTGACTTCTTCAGTGGGGGTCTTCCTTTGTTCTTCACACAATTTTTCTTCAGGCATCCTGACCCCCCTGGATTCCACTCGTGTCTCCGCTGGACTTGTATGGTCTTCCGCCGGCTGTTCTTTGGCTCTTGCTCTAGTGAGCGCCACAGCTACGGTTTGCAGGGTCTCCCCCATCTCTTCTTCCTTTTCCTGCCACTTTGATGACACATTCTCCACTGCCGCAGTCTTGGCTGCTTGGTCAGCTAGGTGGTTGCCCCTGGCTTCCCTGGAATCTAGTCTTCCATGAGCCTTGACCTTGATAACAGCAACCTGAATGGGTAGTTCCAGGGCCTTCATTAGGGCCTTAATCCATGAGACATGTTTCACTGGTGTACCTGCAGCTGTGATGAATCCTCTAGACTTCCACAAGAGTCCAAAATCATTGCAAATTCCATGTCCATACCTAGAATCGGTATATATTTTTGCCGTTGTTCCAGCTGCCAGGTGGCAGGCTTCTGTGAGAGCTACAAGTTCAGCTTCTTGTGCAGACATGTATGGTGGTAGAGCTTCAGCCTTGAGGACTGTTAGGTCTGTTGTGACAGCATATCCCGTGTGGAACTTCCCTTGAGGGTCTGCGAAACGGGATCCATCAGTCCATAGGTGCAAGGCAGGGTGTGCGAGCGGATGTGCCACCATATTCTCTGGAGCAGAAGTCTCTTCCTGCAAAATTTTTATACAATCATGAGATTCCACCAATGGACCTTCACCCTGTTCGTCTTCCCCCCTAGAAGGTGGAAGCAAAGTGGCAGGGTTGATAGTCAGACATCTGGTAAATGTTATATTGGAGGGCAACAATAGGGAACACTGCAGCCGCAGGTGTCTTTGGTTGGTTAGATGTTTCGGAGAGGTTTGTTGCAGAACAGCCGAGAGATCATGGCCAGCCTGTATAACTAGATCATGTCCAAGGACGATATCAGCTGACTTGTCAAGGAGGATGTGAGCAGCGTGGACCGCCTTAAGGCACGTGGGGGCAGTTCGGGCGACAGGGTCCAGGCGGGCTGAGTAGTAGCCTAAAGGCCGATACTTATGATCATAGCGTTGTGCTAGAACTCCAGAGGCAAGACCTTCCGATTCAGAGACAAAGAGGTGAAATGGCTGAGTATAGTCTGGTAAGCCCAAGGCCGGGGCAGAGACAACAGCCTGTTTAAGGCTGTCAAAACATAGTCTGCGTTGGTGAGAGATACGTGAATCTTCAGCATGAAACCAGACGGAGCCTTCGTCCTTAAGACAGTCATACAGGGGTTGCATAAGCTTTGAGGCATCCGGGATCCATTGCCTGCAGTAAGTGATGAGGCCAAGGAAAGTCTGCATAGCGGAGTAGGTGGTTGGGAAGGTGATATCCATGATGGCTTGTTTTCTTTCTTCAGTCAGATGTCTAGCACCTTGTGATATACAATGTCCGAGGAAAATGACCTTGGGCAGACACCATTGGACTTTGCCTTTCGAGACTTTACAGTTAGCTGAGTGAAGAAACCAGAGAAGGGATGCTGACATCTCTGACAAATTTTCTTCAGTGCCGCAGAGTAAAAGATCATCCATATATTGTAGAAGAGTGACCTGAGGGTTCTCTTGAACCCATGGCTCCAGAATAGACTTCATAGAATGAATGAATTGGTTAGGAGAGTTCTGGGCTCCTTGTGGAGTCCTGGTCCATGTAAGCTGTGCTCCTTGAAAGGTAAAGGCAAAAAGAAACCACGAATCTTCATGCAACGGTATACTGAAGAAGGCGTTGGCCAGATGTAACACCGTAAACAAGGTGGCCGTTGGAGGCACCTGAGACAAGAGGGTGTTTGGGTTGGGTACCACTGGAGTTTCTAAAATGGTAGCTGCATTGACGGCTCTGAGATCCTGAACCAACCGGTATCTTGGAGGCTCTCCCGGAGCGGTTTTCTTTTTTACAGGAAAGAGGGGTGTATTGCATGGAGATACACATCTGACAAGGACTCCTGACTCCAGGAGGGAAGCGATTTGGGTACCCAAGCTTTGTTCTTGTGCCGCCTTGAGGGGGTATTGTGGCAACCGTGGGTACCTGTGTCCAGGCTTGAGGTGTACTTGGACCGGGGGAACCTGCAGGAGGCCAACGTCCTCTGGCCCGCTGGACCACAGAGAGTGAGGGAACTGTGAGGTTTCAAGAAGAGTGTGAGGTTGTATGGTCATCATCATGAGAGGGAAGGCTTAGAGAACGCAGCGGTCTTCAGTCCCTTGTTCGGAATGAGGGTCTCGCAGAAGAAGCTCCATACCATGGTTTCCGAAGGTAATAGTTGCCTTCATCCGCTCTAAGAGATCGGCTCCAAACAAATTAATGGGGCAAGTTTCTGAGACCAAGAATCTTGTGAGTACTCCAGTGAATGGTCCTGCAGACACAGGGACTGTGAGTGGAGAGGAAATATGTTGGCCTTCCACCCCAACACAGGTGAGGGTATCCGGTGATAGGGATACCGAGGGAGGGAGCTGTGTGGAAGAAATGACAGATGTGGCCACCCCAGTGTCCACCAGAAACTTCAATGGTTGATGGTCCACCTGTAAAGTGACAGTCCCACAGGCGGCCGTGGGGTGCGTAGCCGGGAAAGTGGACACTGGTTGACCGGGCCGTCATTGGCGTGGGTGAGATGGTTCACGGGAAGGTCCATGGTTGTGTGGACCGTCATGAAATGAGCGGTCATGGTACTGTCTGCTGGTTGGACAGTCTCTGAGAATGTGATTAGGGCTACCACATTCCCAACACAGCATGCGTCCTTCAGAATCACGAGATTGTCTCTTGTCTCTAGGTGGCCCCCTGTCATTTCTTCTGTCTTGTTTTCTATATGTGGGAGGAGTATCATCACCTGTGCCTTTAACCATTACCCACTTGATTCCATGTTGGTTGCCAGGGGGTGGGTAGCTTTCTTGAGCTTGATATGCCATGGCAGGAGCGGCTTTCTTCTTTGGCTTAGTATCCTTTTCCATTTTTAGCATGGCTTTTTGGAAAGCTTTGACAATGTCCACCGCGTCGTTAAAAGAAGAAGAACGAATCTCGGGGCGTACCCTCAGAACCTCATCTCTGAGAGCGTCTTGTAGGCCATCTACTAGGGCCTGAACCAACAGGGCGGCCTGCGTCTTGACGTGAGGACTGTATCCGAGATCCTCAAAATGCATGCTGAGTCTTGCAGCGTATCCTTCCACAGATTCATCAGGGTCTTGTTGAACATCTTGTACAGACCCAGCTTGATCTGACAAGCGATCCTGAGCCCAGGCTTTTAACTGTTTCTTGTATTCTAGGCCGGATTCATACGTACTAAGGGATCCTGCTTTTGTGGAATCCATGGCCTTTTGAAAGCTCTCCGTTTTCGGCTAAGTGAGCCTGGCATTTTGCAGCCAGAGTGGAACCAGCAGCAAGGGCAATTTTACGAGCCAGTCCTCCAACATGGCTCATACGGGTGTTTGCAGGGTTGACTATGGCCCCCACCCGATGTGTAAGGATGTCACCATAGCCTATTGACAGAGTGACAGGGCGTCCTGATGGGTCTACTAGATTCCGGGAGCGGCAGGGGTCCCAGACTTCTGAGGGGCTGGGGGGTGGTGCTCTTTCAGCAGTTGCTTGGAGCAAGGGCCGGAGTATGGGTAATGAATCTGGGGTGGAGGATGCCATGGAGACGTATGGGGTAAAGGGAGGGGCGCTGGAGTATCTTGAGCCCATCCCTCATCTGGCTCCGTATCGTCTTGAGTAACAGTATGTTGGCGGAGGGAGAGCAGTCTGGCCTGAAATTCTGGGGAGCTGAGGAGGATATCCCCAGGGTTATGGGCGACCCCCATGGGGAGCAGAGGGAGCGCCTCAGTATCGTGGGCTGGAGCAGAGGGTATCACATTAGTTTCAGATGGGTGCTCTGGGACTGCGGGCTTTTCCACCCGTGCTGGCGGCTGGTAATAAACACCGGACGGATCTAGTAGTGGATTTAGGCCGGATTGGGGCTTTCCGGGCCTCCCACAACAAGTAAAAGGTGTAGTAAGATGGCCGTTGGAGGGAGGAGTTGGAGTGGGAGTGGGATTGTTCTTGGAGGCAGGCTGGGCATCGTGCCATGGGCGGCCCGCCCCACAGACATAGCAGAACTTCGCCCAGGGCGGGTTCTGCTCTCAGCACATACGACACGTCCATCCTTCCGATGATTTGGCGTCGGCGCCATTATAGGGTGGTGGCTGAGGGCTCGGTGTAGTAACAGGCATCAACGGGGTTACAGCCAATTTAGGGTCGCATAACAAATCACATTCTGCAGCTTTCATGTATCCGAACAAAGGCTCGGCATTCTGAGCCTGGTGCAGGAGTCCTTCATCACTCAACTTCCCTTTTTTTTTTTTTTTTTTGTAACGCATTCCTTCTACACTGAAGGCTGAAGTCTGCCCGTACTGGGTAGTATTATCATTTAATACAGATTCCTAACATTCTTAACAGCCTCCTTGCTTTCCCGTGACTCTAGTAGCTGGATGACTCCCACTGCACCATCCGGCAACTTGCCAGGTCTTTCAGATTTGAACATATGCAACATTTTCTTATAGAATGCAATGATCTGTCGCGACTCAGATCACTGGTGCAGTCCACAGGTCGCCACCGGTCAGTGTAGAGCACACCTCAATACACTGGTGAGATAGAGAGACACCTCAATCTATCCCCTTCCCTAACCTTGAATGGCGACTTTACAGTGCGACTCACCACGGCACCCTGATTACAGGTCACCACCCGTCAGTGTAGAGCACTCCTCAATACACTGGTGAGATAGAGAGACACCTCAATCTATCTCTTTCCTAACCTTGACTTTACAGCAGTCTCTGTGGTAGACGAAGAGCACTCCTCAATTCGTCACAGATTCTTTCTCCCTTACACTTCAATTCAGGGATGGCTTGGAATCGACTATCAGCCACGGGAGGCAACTATCTAAGAAAAGTACAGTGACCGGGGGAGGAGGAGGTGGTGTGCACACGAGCACGCGCAGGCATGCGACGTCACTCGGTCTCACAGTTGCTGGTACGGGACGTGGCGCGGGACGCCCGAGGTCTCACCACTCGACCGGTCACCCACCCAGATCCAAACTGATAATCCCACAGGAACCGCTGCGGCTGACACACAGGCAAGTGAGACATATAAAATACATCTCGACTTACCGTGTTCGATGGAGGTTGATCAGGCCTCAAATTCAGCCGCCGCGGTCACCACCAGGGAAGTCAGCAATATGGGTCCGGGAGGGCGGCGTACCGCTAGCCACGCCCCACGTTGGGCGCCATTTGTCGGGGTCGTAGCGACATTCCACTCGTCCTCCAGTCACTCCAAATTAAGGCTATGAGCATGGGTCAACCATTCAAAGAATGAGTCAGACAACAAGCTGGTTCAAACTCAGAGCATGCTCAGAAGGCTACTGGCAAGCCACGATCTCAGCAATGTTCCGTTTTATTTCCGCATGCACAAACTTAAATACACTACATAATGGGGAGGGGAAAGGGAGTGTTCGGGGCGGGGTAAGCCATAAATGGATTGTTCGGGGCGGGGTAAGCCATAAATGTCTAGTATCCGGCCACTCCTGATTGGTCCACGTCTCCTTAACTCAGTCTCTGGGCAGACAACCGTCAGTTGATGATTCGGTTTCATTTCTCTGAAACAGGTGCTGGCTGATACCGGCGCCATCTTAGCATAAATTTCGATCTAAGTAACACGTAGCAAGGAAAGCTTATTGTTATAAGACACAAAATGGTGGTTAGTACATAAGCAAAGCGTATAAAAGTAGAGAAAATATATATTCTTTTTTACCCTGACACACTCACTGTATGCCCTATAACTGTGTAGCCGAACCGCTCCTTTTGGTGCAGAAACATATCCTACCAGACATGTGTGGTTGACTGGCCTGATATTGATGCGAATGGTCCCTGTTCCTCCTGCTCTTTCTCCTTTGCCACCAACTCATCCATCATTCATCACCTGAAGCTTTGTTTTAACGGGAGTCATAGAACTGGGATAGTAGCAGGAAAACATCCAGCAATCCTCGGAGGAGGTAGGATATGCGCCAAAACGCTGACCTTCTCAGGCCTAGCCGCTACTACATACATGCACTTGCATTCCAAGAAAACAAAGCAGACGCTAACTTCTATCATCATCATCAAGCTCCTCACCTTGGCACTCTCAACTCCAGGGCCAGGGCCCATCGGAGGAGTCTGGTTTTCTGGTGGGCTCGTCCAATGCTGCCCTAAAGCAGGCCAGGCTAAGAAAAGTGTGGGGGAAGTTTCAAGGAGAAATAGGGGCGGCTAGGGACCGTTTATGGACACCCGGCCGCCCCCAGGCGGCTGGGGACCGTGTGTGGACACCCGGCCGCGGGGCGACTGGGGACCGAGTATGGACACCCGGCCGCCCCCTGGCGGCTGGGGACCGAGCGTGGACACTCGGCCGCCGGGCGGCTGGGGACTGAGTATGGATACCTCGCTGCTGAAGCAGTTATGAGGTAGTGGCCAGCTTCGGCCTCCTCCAAACTAAAAGGCCCCATTTCAAGTGCAAGCTAGCAGTATGGTATTGCAGCCTGGGGATGGGTGGGTGGCAGGTTGCATACTTGCGCTTGCATTGCAAGGAATGGGGAGGTACAAATTGAACACTGCCCTGGGACAAGGACTTGCACGGGTATAGTTGCAAGTCTGCATCTTCTGATGCGGATGGGCACACTTTTAGGCAGTGACCTGGGAGTCAGAGATGCTTCCTGGGGTCTTCCCCATGCTGTTCCCATGTCTTTTCAGCACTGTATGCATGTGTCACACAGCACATGGCCAGATAAGATTGTAAAATGTTAAAATGACATTTCCTGGTGAATGCATTTGTCACGGTTGAAAGCAATACAAAAGTGCAAAAACACATAAAAAATGCTACTTGTGAACATAGCTCAAAGTGTGGAGGAGTATTTTTGGTTTTGGTTATTTATTTTACCTTATACACAAGTCTTTACCCTGGAAAGGATGTTCCTTAACATATTTCACAGGAAAGCAGTTTCAGTTTCTTTTTTGAACGTTTTATTGTGAGCCCGTAAAAGTGGCTTAATACCTCTGACCACGTTGTTGACAGCAGTGACCTGGGGGTCAGAAATGCTTCCTGGGGCGATCCCCATGCTGTCCCCATGTCTTTTGAGCACTGTCACTATTGTTTTGGCCACTTTTTAGGCTTTCTACAGACTGTCGGGGGTGCTGCCGCAAAAATGCTCGGGTCTCCCATAGACTAACATTGGGCTCGTTGCTTGGGTCGAACACCCGAGTATCACGGCGAGCTCGGCCCGAGCTTCCAGCACCCGAGCATTTTAGTGCTCGCTCAACACTAGTGGAGACCTCAAGCATGTCTGTGCTAAAGGACACTGACCGTGGCGGGCAAACCCGCAGTACTATATGGACTGTTTATTTTCCTGTTTTGTTACTTTGCGCCGGAGAACGCTGTGTTTTGTTTTCTTTGAAAATGCGGTTTATGAAGCCTGAATAAACCTGCCTTGGACATTTTAAAAAGACAGTGTCTTGTGCCTACCTCTAACGCGGCTGAGTGAGCCAGCCAGGGACGCCGGACAAAATGGAGGACCTGCTTAAGCATCTGTTGCAGGCACAGCAAACGCAGTACCATAGCTCCCAACCGTATTCTGCGAGACTGTTCCGTCACGGCTCAGCTGTTCTCCCGGGTTCACCTCTCATCGCTCCGGGGGCAGGGACGCTCACTGGTCAGCAAATAAATTATATTACACTCACCTCTTCTTTCTCCTGTGAATGCATCTGCCAGGACTCAAACTGGGAGCTTGGTGTGCGGAGGCCGTAGCTCTCAATGGTAAACGTAGGAGGATTTAGTTAACTTGACTCTACAATGCTAGCACATTGAGTCAAGAAGTACAGAAGAAGAGTATACATCTCCATAGAAATGCATTGTGTATAGCAATGTATTTTTATGGTGCCTGTATACTGAGCTGAAGAAAATGATTTTTTTGATCCTATAAGTAAAAGTAGTCAATTTGTGAACAATTACTAAAACATTTTTTTTTTCCTGTGAGTCCCTGGTCTTGAACCCACAACCTTAAAACATTACTGACATAGCAGAAACTTAACCTGCCGAACCACCTGCTCCAGTGAAACCAGTGCTAGAATTCTGTCTACTTGACCTGTACTGCCGGCTGTGACTATGGGCTGATTGTACTGATCTAAATACACTGCTGGGTACTACAGTATATATGTCATTTTATTTTACAGGGAGAATAAGAGATTTTTTTTTCAGACGATAAAATTGCTAAAAAATAATAAAGAACAACATTTGATAATGAAATAAATATTGTCATTTGCGTTTTGTAAAAAATAATGAACATCACAAATCAGCAAATAACACAGACATATTTGGTGTCCCTGTAATCGTAACGACCTGCAGAACACAGCGATCAGATTATTTACGGGGATCGGTAAATGGCGTGAAAAAAATGGCATGATTGATATTTTTCTTTATTAAACTCATAAAAAATATAATAAAACTGTAGTGCTGAGGCCGTGTTCACACGTAGCATAAATGCTGCGTTCTTTCTGCTGCTTTTTTTCTGCAGGTGCCCGCACTACACGACGCAGTAACAGTCTTCTCTGATTATGGCGTCTTTGCTGCGTTTCTTTTATGCGTTTTCCCGCTTATTTGATGCGATTTTGGGGCAGATATGCAGCAGTGTTTTTAACGCTTTTTAGTAATACAGAAAAGTTTTGATTCTTCACTTAAAAATGCAGCAGCATTTTTTTCTCCATGCGTTTTTTTCAGAAGAAGCCGAGGAGAAAATGCTCCAAAACCGCAGAGTAGTGATGAGCGAGCGTGTATTGTTAACCCTTTCAGTGCGCACGCTCAGGTGTTCGCCGAGTATTTTCGGCACGCTCAGCATCTATGTTTAAGCCGCTGCGGCTGCATGTGTCGCGGCTGTTACACAGCATGTGACGCGCCCCCTGGGCCATGTTGTTAGGGATACCCGGAGCCGGATCAGATGGGGGTTGTAGTCTCCGAGTGGCTGTGACCCGGTCCGTGCCCAGGGTGTCAAACTCAGTGTGCGGCAGTCCTTGTAGATGTTTTAGTGTCGACTACGCCACCCGTTGATTTGCGGTCAAAAGGCCGCCGCTGCAGGATGGTCCGCTGAGGCTGGTGGTGTGTGTGCAGCTGTGGTAGTATAACCCCCAACGGGAGGGGTATAGCCTCAGGGGGTCAGACGTGGAGGATGGTGGTTGTGAAGGTGCAGCAAGGAGACTCAGAGGCATAAAATGCAGTTCCAGGGTTTTACTTACTGGTGTTGCTCGGGTCACTGTGTACAGCAGTGACCACCCAAGCCGTGCTGCGTCCACCAGGTCCTGGACTCGGTCAACTCCCGGGCAATTCTTGAGTATGGTCCTGAGCTCCTTTCTGACTCTCCCTTCTTCTGGCCGTTCCCACCAGGGATCCACCTCTGTCCGGCTCCCTCGGGTCTCTTGGTGGTTAAGCCTCCTCTGGGCTCCCTGACCCTATGCTTGGTATGCCTTTCTAGTGGATTTGGTGAGGGTCGTGGCAGATCCTGCCCACGACCTCCGGTTCCTGGCTAAGGTGTGCTGTAGCCTCCGCCAGCTTGGGATCCGGTACCCTTTTGCCGACCCTTCACCCTTTTGTCCTTATTCTGGGATCTTGGGGTCCCCTCTGCGCCTCTGGGCCTCTCTTCCTTCTCCTCTGCTCTGCTTCTCAGGCTCTCAGACAGACTGTCTGACTGACTCACAGGCTGACTGACTACTGACTGACTGACCCTGATCTAAGATGGTGCCCACCTTATATACTCCCTCTATGTGTGAGCTCAGGTGACCAGCACCCAATGAGCTCCTAGCTTTACCCAGGCTGCTCCCCCTATCTGCCCCTACACTACTGGGATGTTCCACCCCCCTCCCACTCCAGCCAGGGACAGACGCTGTCGTACCTGCACATATATCTGGTGGGAGTACCGTTGTTCTGTCCCCCGGAAATGGGATGTATGTAGTGCATGCAGCCTACTAGCTCAGTTCCATACTCCATCCTTACCCGGGAGTGGAATATCACACCTCTGGGTTGAGGTGCAATACCCCTGTAGCAGCCGAATCCTCAGGGTGCTACATTCCCCCCTGGTAAATCACAGCACGTCCTCGGGCTGTAAAAGAATAAACATCCAAAAACATACAATTTTTTTTCAAAAACATCAACATATAAAACATTATATATATCATAAAACTTTTCATATTAAACATTCTTGTTCCTCCGGCCACGGTGCAAATTGTGACCGGGTAAGTGCCACAGTCTCTTCTGGAAGAAAAACAGTTTCCTATAAAACCGGTAGGGGGCGCCTTAGAAAGCGCAACTATGTACAAGGGGAATATGGCCGCTCTCAGTCCTTGGCCAATGGGGAAGAGGAATGGCTGTTCACAGTCCTCAGCCTGTTGGGGGATAGGGACACACGGGTACAGTTCACTGGTCCCAACGGGGACTATATTTTAAACTATTAACTGTTCTTGTACCCTGATGGGTAACTATTTTACAGTTTCACGATACTGTACTCTAATGACGGCGTCCTCCTGTTCCTTCTCGTGGACAAACTTCAGACCCGTCCGGGTCCTCTTGCTCCTCCTCACACCGCAGCTCCTCCTCCGTGAGCCGGTGTACATGAAGGGCGTACGGTCCTTTGGCACATTTGTGCCGGGTGAATGTGACCTCGTCCCCTACATATAGGTCACGTCCTCTGTGTCCCTCCGGCAGATGACTTTCAACGTCTCTGCGGGTAACAAAGACGTCGCCGGGGGTCTGATGATCCCTGATGAAACCCCAACCGTGCTGCAGTTGGAATTTAATCACAGTCCCGGTGGCACGGGGACAATGAGCTGCACGGGGGTTCCTCCGGGTCCGGCTCTTCTGTTCAGCGCTCTGTATTTGCAGCCGCTGCTCACGGACCCGCCTCTCTCTCCTTTCCCTGTCAAAGACCTCCAGCTGCTGCCGGCAGCACTCTGCACGCTGGGCTGCGGCCGCCCGTGTTTCTTGGGTGAACCCCATGAGGTCTCCTCCAGTGGGGTCCCACTCAAACTGCGCCTCCTCCAACGAGAGCGGGGTCATCTTGACAGGCGCCGGAGGCGGTATCAGGGGCTCATCCAGGGGTCTTTCTTTCCGGAGTCGGGGATGGTGGTACTCCGGTGGCCACACAGGGGGCTGCCCATCCGGGCAAGTGTGCTGGGCAAACAAGTCTTCACCCAGGTGTGGCGCTGTGGATGTTGAGGGCGCGGAGGTGGTAGCGGCGCCCAGGTTTACCAGGCCTTGCGACCAGGCTTGGGGCACCCTGAAGGTGAAGGGCACCGTGAAGACGGCGGCGCCCGGGTGTTCCTGGCCTTGCGACCAGGCCGGTGGCTCGGCAGAGGTAGAGGGCGCTGTTGGTACTGCGGCGCCCGGGGGCACTCGGCCTTGCGACCAGGCCGGTGGCGTCTCCTGCTTGGCCGCGCTCTGGATTGAGGCGCGTGACGTAGCAGGGGGCGTGGCCGCGGCTCCGGCCGCTTGAGGCCTAGCTTGGAGCGATGACGCAGCGGTTACGGGAACGGTGAGTGGGGCTTCGGGCTCTGCGACGGGGAGCTGGGGCAGGTTTACGGCTTCTGGGCACGGGATGCTGTCGTCCCCATTACCTGCCTTCATCTCTTCGGCTCCCTCCGCGGCGCCGTCTCCGGCCGTCGTCCCTCCTTCGCCGTCCTCAGAGGTGGACTTGCTCCTCGCTGCGGGTGGCATGCTTCGCTGGCGGGCTCCAGCCTGCTGGGCCATCTCTCGACTCCACTCCGCCAGTGTTTCCTGCTGCACCCGGGCCATCCGTGCGAGGCCCTCCAGCGCGGTCTGTGCACGCTCCCGATCTCCGGGGAGCTGCGACAGGATCTCCAGCAGGCCTTCTGGAGTGGCGACCTGCAACAGGCTCCTGACCACTGGGTCGGTGCTGCCTGACTCTCCTTCCATCTCCGGGTGTGTTCTCTCTGGACTCCTCTCCAGACTTCTTGTCTCCGGGTGCGCTCTCTCCAGACTCCCCCAAGCTGCTCCCATCTTCTCTCTTTTGTTCTGTCTACGCCCATACTGAGGGCGGTCCTGGGGCATCTTTGTGATTGCCAGTTCCAGGGGCAGTTCTCTCACGCTGATGGACATATCAATCATCACAGTCTCTGTTGGTGGGCGCGGTTTCCGCTTTTGGCGCCATTCTTCGACCTGGCCCACGATGGGAGGTGGCCTTTTGCCACCCTCTGGCACGCCCATAATGGCGTCCGCTCTTCCAAGGCGGGAAATCTTTGGAAATGGCGGGAATCGTCTCCCAGTGGCGGGAAACTCCATGGATGGCGGGAAAAAGCTGCAAATGGCGGACAACCGGCGGGAAACGACCTGTGATGGGGTCCGTTGGCGGGGACCCTCCGGAACCGGCGGGAGACTTCTTTTTGAGGTAACGGTGAACTTTTCTTCAGGCACGCAGTACCCGGTTGTTGCGGGCACGTTATCCTGCCGGCTACGCCAAAGTTGACGCGCCCCCTGGGCCATGTTGTTAGGGATACCCGGAGCCGGATCAGATGGGGGTTGTAGTCTCCGAGTGGCTGTGACCCGGTCCGTGCCCAGGGTGTCAAACTCAGTGTGCGGCAGTCCTTGTAGATGTTTTAATGTCGACTACGCCACCCGTTGATTTGCGGTCAAAAGGCCGCCGCTGCAGGATGGTCCGCTGAGGCTGGTGGTGTGTGTGCAGCTGTGGTAGTATAACCCCCAACGGGAGGGGTATAGCCTCAGGGGGTCAGACGTGGAGGATGGTGGTTGTGAAGGTGCAGCAAGGAGACTCAGAGGCATAAAATGCAGTTCCAGGGTTTTACTTACTGGTGTTGCTCGGGTCACTGTGTACAGCAGTGACCACCCAAGCCGTGCTGCGTCCACCAGGTCCTGGACTCGGTCAACTCCCGGGCAATTCTTGAGTATGGTCCTGAGCTCCTTTCTGACTCTCCCTTCTTCTGGCCGTTCCCACCAGGGATCCACCTCTGTCCGGCTCCCTCGGGTCTCTTGGTGGTTAAGCCTCCTCTGGGCTCCCTGACCCTATGCTTGGTATGCCTTTCTAGTGGATTTGGTGAGGGTCGTGGCAGATCCTGCCCACGACCTCCGGTTCCTGGCTAAGGTGTGCTGTAGCCTCCGCCAGCTTGGGATCCGGTACCCTTTTGCCGACCCTTCACCCTTTTGTCCTTATTCTGGGATCTTGGGGTCCCCTCTGCGCCTCTGGGCCTCTCTTCCTTCTCCTCTGCTCTGCTTCTCAGGCTCTCAGACAGACTGTCTGACTGACTCACAGGCTGACTGACTACTGACTGACTGACCCTGATCTAAGATGGTGCCCACCTTATATACTCCCTCTATGTGTGAGCTCAGGTGACCAGCACCCAATGAGCTCCTAGCTTTACCCAGGCTGCTCCCCCTATCTGCCCCTACACTACTGGGATGTTCCACCCCCCTCCCACTCCAGCCAGGGACAGACGCTGTCGTACCTGCACATATATCTGGTGGGAGTACCGTTGTTCTGTCCCCCGGAAATGGGATGTATGTAGTGCATGCAGCCTACTAGCTCAGTTCCATACTCCATCCTTACCCGGGAGTGGAATATCACACCTCTGGGTTGAGGTGCAATACCCCTGTAGCAGCCGAATCCTCAGGGTGCTACACATGCACATGCAGCCGCAGCGGCACTAACATAAATGCCGAGCGTGCTCGCCGAAAGGGTTAACAACACACGCTCGCTCATCACTACCGCAGAGTTCAGCAGCGTCTTCAGATGCTTCTTTGTGGAGCATGAAAAAAACGCAGATACTTTATTAAGTGCAAAACCAAAGCTTTTCTGTACTATAAACAGCACCTTAAAAACTCGGCTTCACATCTGCACCAGAAACGCATCAAATAAGGGGGAAGAGATTGTTATTGTGGAGTTTGGTGCGGATCCTGCAGAAAACAAAGAACACAGGATTTCTGCACTGTATGAACACGGCCTTACAGACACCAAAAAAGCCGGATGTCGTATAGTGAAGCTACATAATGATGAGAAAGTTCTGGCGGCTCCGACTGTGAATGAAGAACAAGAAATAATCCACAACTAGAGATGAGCAGGACGCACAGATGACGTCACGCTGCCCCGGAAGATAAGAGATTCACGGCCTCCGTCCATCCGCCAGGTAGCACTGACCTGGACCGGAAATCTGGGAATCCACCCGCTCATCTCTAGTCCCAACTGTCCCGGATACAGCGGACAGTCCTGGATTTGGGTCTACAACCAACAGTCTCAGCCGTCTACTGAGTTTTCCTCATTACCACCACCCCTCTGACAACTCCTCCTGCCAGGGGAGAAAGATAATGGTAAATGGGTGTGGATTGGGGTGTGACCAGGAGCGTGGCCAAAATTTGCCGCAGCGCACTATGCGCACCGCATTATTTGTTCCTCTTTCTGTTCTTCAAAAGTTGGGAGGTATGGCAACACCAGCAGATACTACAGCAACAGCAGGTGCAGCATGCGCTGTACCAGCAGCAGCACCTGCAGAGCCAGCAGAACATGCAGCAGCAGCATCGGAAGCAGCTACAGCAGCAACGCGAGCAGCAGCAGGAGACAAATAAACTCCTGATGCAACAGATCCAACATCAGCAAAGACAGATGGAACTCATAGCAGGGCAGATCCATGGCAGGACAAAAACGCCACCCCCAACTCCAGGTGATAACTCTCACATGAGAAAGACTGTAAGAAGAGCATTACAAAAGATGACCTCAGGTGATGACGTCGAGGAGTTCCTGACGGTCTTTCAGAGGGTGGCAGAAATTGCCTCCGGAGCAGTGGCCGGAGGTTTTGACGCCATATTTAACAGGCGAGCCACAGAAAGCCTACTATGACTTGGCCTTGCAGGACGCAAAAGAGTACACCAAATTAAAAACAGAGATCTTGACCCGCTTTGGAGTGACTCAGACTGTCAGGGTGCAACGGGTGAACCACTGGGCCTATTTCAGTGCCAAACTTCCCCGGTCCCAAATGTTCGACCTCCTACACCTGGTCCAAAAGTGGCTGCAACCTGAATCTTCCTCCCCAGCACAAATGGTTGAGAAAGTTGTCACGGGCGGGTTCATACACTCCCTTCCGAGGTTGGTGCAATCCTGGGTTGCCCAGGGAGATCCCCGTAATGCCAATGACTTGGTGGGGGTGGTGGAAAGGTACCAGGCGGTGGAGAGTTTCTTGAGTAAAAAAGGGTCGTAGCCTCTCCATACTAGGGTTCCCAAAAGTGGGCGGACACCCAAAAGAGGGGAGCTAGAACCACACCTGGGAGGCGTCCTAGAGCTCAGGAAGAGTCTGAGTTGCTGCCAAAGGTCCCGCCCCATAGCATAGTATGTTGGAGATGTCACACCCTAGGTCACGTAGCCGTGCCCCATGACCAACGAACCAATGGACTGTAGTGCAGGACGGTGCTGTTCGTACTTTGTATATCCAGCCTGCACTGATGTTCCTCAAACGGGTGAGGGACCACAGACATGCCTCTTATCAGTAAATGGAGTGCAAGTGACTGCTCTGTTAGACTCAGGGAGTCTGGTAACCCTAGTGAGGGCCACAATTCCTCATCGGCTGGTTCTGGGGTAAATGGTCGGCATCCGTTGTATCCATGAGGACGCTAAGGACTACCCTGTGGCCCGAGTGATCATAGACACAAACTGTGGTGCCGAGTCCCATGAGGTGGGCGAAGTCAAGGACCTGTTGCACTCTGTTATAAAGGGGCGGGACTTTGCCTTGTTTTGGGACTTGTGGGAGAAAGAGAGGAAGCCAGATTGTCCGGATAACAACCAGGTCTCTCCTGAAGAAACCTCATCACAGGCCGCCGCCGCCGGGTTTCCTTTTTGTGTGCTTGTTGGGGATGAGGATGAGGCAGCATCCGCAGAGGCAGACATCCCTGAGCTGGAGGTGTCCAGGGGAAACTTTGGAACCGCCCATCTCACAGACTTGACTCTAAAAGGGGCGTTTGATAATGTCACTGTCTTGAATGGTGTTGCTCAAGAGCCGGGGGCTGACACCCGACGTGCCATTTGATCGCATAGCCATGGATCTAGTGGGACCCCTGGTCAAGTCCACCAGAGGACATCAGTACATCCTGGTGTTACTGGACTATGCTACACAGTATCCGGAGGCCGTGTCACTACGTAACTCCTCTGCCAAATGTATAGCCCAGGAGTTGGTCCATATCTTCTCTAGAATGGGGTTGCCTAAGGAGATCCTAATGGACCAAGGGACCCCATTTATGTCACGGGTGATGAGGGAGTTGTGCAAAACCCTGCAAATCACACAACTCAGGACCTCAGTCTACCACACCCAGACAGATAGCTTAGTGGAGAGGTTTTATAAAACTTTGAAGGCCATGTTAAAGAAGGTCGTGGAGAAAGACGTCCGGGACTGGAACTGTCTACTGCCGTACCTTCTGTTCTCCATTAGAGAAGCCCCACAGGCCTCTACTGGGTTATCCCTGTTTGAGCTGTTATACACCCCAGTGAACCCCTGAATGTAGCAAAGGAGACCTGGGAGGCGGAGTGTCAGGGTTTCACAGGGACGACATCGGGGAGATCACACAACATGCCACCACTGCCACCAATATGTTAGGAACGTCAGAGTATTGTCAGGGATTTTTCAGGGATTCGCACACACATGATCCCGATTACTCACTACGTAGCTATCGGCAAGCGAGCAGAGAGCATATGGCGTACACACCTTCGGATTCTAACGCATGGGATATGTGTATACGCCCCCGTACGGTCACTGCCAGCTTCACGATAGCCTGATTACGATTATTTGCTGCCACCACGGATCAGCTTTAAAATATAATACAGGCCTGATCGGACGCCTGCTTTCTGATGGCTTTGGGGGAGGATCGATTACAGGACAAAAGAAACAGGACTATTACATTTTATATGTAATCCAAAAGTGAGGCAGTGTTTATGAAAAATATACAAAAGGTTTTACAAAAGGAGACATTACAATACAGAATATACAGTTACACAAATAAAATGGGATTAAAGAAGAACTTACTAAAAAGATCGCAGAGACGATTCAGTTTAGCTGGAGGGAAGCACTCCAATGCCCATTCAGCGAACGTGACCCATGCTACACATAAATATGTAACTTCCAATATGAGTACTGACCCATCCTCGGCTGGGTCTTCTATGTCGAAGGAGGACCTGCTCACACACCCCCTGTGATGACATCACGTGGGCTGGGCTCCAGCCTTTATATTTTCATTAAAATATCTAACTTCCGCGTAACTTATTGCTGGTTGATCGCAGAAGCTTGCAAGTGACGCCATATTCTTTATTACGAATTTATCTTTCCTTTTGAGACTACACATGGCATAGCTGCGGTCCGTTATTCTGGTACTTTGCGCCACAGCTCACAGGAGGGGCCCACAGCTATGAAAAACTATGCGTATTGTTCCTTAGCTCACCCTGCCACTAAAATTATGTCTCCCATTATTATCGGAAGTATAGAACTTCCGATATTCCTTATTTCATGTCGGCGCTGGCGAGACTGTAGATTTCTGTTGAACAAAAGGGGGATGCTCTAGGGGTGAGAGAGAATCTTTTGAAGCCAGGAATTCTCACCTAGGTGTATATTTGTCACAGGCCTGGGCCACTAGAAATTACACTCGTATGTTAATTGGGTTAGTAGCTCCCTTTGTAGACAGCTCCGTAGATGGCAGCTTTTCTACTCTAACAAATAGTATAGAGGAGAGGGAATGAGGGGTTTGGAGAAATCCTTAATATTTTCTATGACATGGAGTCTACACCCTACAACAGTGTAATCGAACATGTGGCCCAGATGCAAGAGAGGATTGCAGAGGTGATGCCCATTGTGAAAGAACACCTCCTCAAAGCACAAGAGGCACAGTCGAGGGCGTACAATAGATCTGCGAGGGTGGGACACTTCAACCCTGGGGATCGGGTACTAGTGCTGGCACCTACGGTGGAGAGTAAGTTCCTGGCCAAAGGGCAGGGCCCCTATGAAGTGGTTGAAAAACTTGGCGACGTCAACTATAGGGTCCACCAGCCTGCAAGAAGGAAGCCCTACCAGGTGTGCCACGTCAACCTCATTAAGCCGTGGCGAGACAGGGAGCCTGTGGAATATCGATGTTTGATGGCGAAGACTGAAACCGACATGGAGGAAATCAAGGTGGCAGGGTCACTGTCATATGCCCAGACGCAACAATGCCGAGAGTTGCTGCAGCAGAACAGGGACCTGTTCTCGGATCTACCTGGCTGTACTCAGGTTATAGAGCATGAGGTACTTACGGAGCCTCATGTCCGAGTGAATATAAAGCCACATCAGATTCCTGAAGCCCGCCGAGAAGTAATCTTGAAGGAGGTGAACCGCATGCTGTATATGGGGGTCTTCAAAGTGTCCAAGAGTGGCTGGTCCAGTCACATAGTCTTAGTGCCGAAACCAGATGGAGAATGGCGATTCTGCAATGACTATAGGAAACTGAATGAGGTCTGAATGAATAGGAAACTGAATGAGGTCTCTAAGTTTGATTCGTACCCAATGCCCAGGGTAGATGAAGTAATTGAGAGACTAGGGCCGACCAGGTACATTACCATCCTTGACCTCACAAAAGGGTATTGGCAGATCCCCATGTCCCAAGAGGCCAAGGAGAAGATGGCCTTTTCAACGCCAGATGGGTGTTTCTAATACACCAGAATGCCGTTTCTGTTGCAAGGAGCTCCAGCTACCTTCCAGAGAGCCATGCACCGGATCCTAGCTCCCCACAAGAAGTATGCAGTAGCCTACTGTCACGCAGGGTGTAGGAAAGACTTAGTGCAACACAGAGGGAAGAGCGAAAGTGAGCCCAGACACTAGGGAAAGGGGGGAGTGGAGACCTCCTAGTCTGGTCTAGTGTCACCCTGTCTCAACTACTATATTGGCTCTTCAAAAATCTTGCACATGTGCCTCGCCCTGACTTTCCAAGGCATATGGCTAAGGCTAGGGAAGGGAGGAGATGAGCACTAGTCGATCTCCACTAAACTCTATAGACAACAAGGGTAGACAAACAGATGAGCACACGGCCTCAAGCTCCAGAGAGGATGAAGTACTGCTCTTGTTAAAGCCTCACAAGTAGTAATGAATACCGCCGGCATCTCCCTCTCAGACACACCAGTTATTTATATACTCAGGCCAGGGAGCTAATTAGCCAGAGGGAGGTAGCTGCTGGGTCCTAGAGAAAGCCTGCCTTTAAGAAGATGTCTGTAATGCCAAACATAGAGATATCCTGCAACCAACTGCAGGGCGACTGTCTGTCACTTCTGACACACCCGTGACACCTACCTGGATGATATCTTGATCTACAGCCAGGTTTGGGATAGCCATCTGAGCAAAAGTCCATGCAATATTCGACGCTCTGCGGAAGGTGGGGTTTTCCATCAACCAATGACAGCCGCCCCTTTGACAGACCTCCATAAGGGGACAAAATCGGCTATGGCTAAGTGGTCTCCAGAAACCGAGACAGCCTTCCAGGAACTCAAGCAAGCCCTGTGTAAACAGCCAGTGTTGGTGGCACCGGATTTCTCAAAGGAGTTTGTGGTCCAGACTTACGCATCAGATGTCGGGTTGGGTGCGGTCCTTTCACAAGAGATCAATGGCAAAGAGCACCCCATAATGTATTTAAGCCGGAAGCTGACACCTTGTGAGAGAAATTACTTCATAGTGGAGAAGGAATGTTTGGCCATCAAGTGGGCGCTAGACACCCTAAGATACTACCTCTAAGGCAGGAAGTTCAGGTTGGTGTCAGAAGAAGGGGAACAATGCTCGAGTGACCAGGTGGTTACTAGCTCTTCAGGAGTTCAGCTTCCAGGTAGAGCATGGGCCTGGGAAACTGCATGGCAATGCTGACACATTGTCAAGGGTCCACTGTATGTTAGCGGAAGGTGCCAATTCCCCCGGCTTTGGGCAGAGGGAGGGTATGTAAGATGGCCGCCGGATATGTCCTTGAGGGGAGACATGTATCGCTGAGGTTGGTAGCTTTAGTGATGTAAAACCGGGAAAGCATGCTCCAGCACACATAGTGCTCAGAGGGTTAATAGGGCGTATCAGGGCTAGTTTTTACAAGCAGTCATAAGAGACGGGTGCGATTGGCTGCTCACATATCCCCACCCCAGGGTGTGTGTGTATAAAATGGAGACTGAGTGTCTCATTCAGTATCTGTGGCTGGAGGTGTGGAGACCTCCAGCGTGTCTGTGCTAAAAGACACTGACTGTGAGTGGGCGAACCCGCAGTACTATGTGGACTGTTTATTTTCCTGTTTTGTTACTTTATGCTGAAGACTGTGTTTTGTTATCTTTGAAAGTGCGGTTTATGAAGCCTGAATAAACCTGCCTTGCACATTTTAAAGAGACAATGTCCTGTGCCTACCTCTAACACGGTTGAGTGAGTACAAAACCCTACAATCCCTATAAAATAACCGCCGTAATTAACCCAGCAGCGTTTCATGTTGAGTTACCTCAGGCTCTTAGGATCCACAATGTGTTTCACAGGTCTCTGCTCAAGATGTATGTGGTACCTCTTGAGTCCTCCACCCGCCCCCCCTATCACGGTTGATGGCAATTTGGAATTCCAAATTTCGAAGATTGTGGATTATCTTCTTTAATGACATTCCCTTAAGTACTTGGTGCACTGGAGGGGTTATGGTCCAGAGGAAAGGATGTGGGTGTCACGCACAGTGTGGGAAAGACAGAGTGCAACACGAAGGGATGAGCGGGAGGAAGCCCAGACACTAGGGAAAGGGAGAGTGGAGACCCCTTGGCTGATCTAATAACACCCTGCCTCCCCTACCATCCCTATATTGATTCCACACCAATCGCCGAGCAGGAAACCTAAGCCCTGTATATCCCTAGAGCCAGGACCTGAATAAGGAAGGGGGGATGAGCACTGGTCAGTCCCCACTATAAACTAAAGACAACAAGGAAAACAAACAAAAGGAGATAACTTAGCTTGAGCAGACACCAGAGGAGAAATGCCAACAGTCTTCCAAGGGCACCAAAGAAGATAAATGGCATCCATGCGCCTTCTTTTCTAAAAAATTGTCTTCGGTTGAGAGAGATTATGACGTAATAGGGAACTTTTGGCGATCAAATTGGCGTTCGAGGAATGGCAACATTGGTTGGAGGGGGCTGTCCATCCTATTACTTTTATTACTGACCATAAGAACCTGTCATATCTCCAGTCAGCTAAACGTCTCAACCCCAGGCAAGCCAAATGGTCCCTGTTTTTTACTAGGTTCAATTTTGTTGTCGCTTTTCGTCGTGGAGTCAAAAATGTCAAGGCTGATGCTTTGTCCTGGAGCTTCCCTGGTGGTGGTGACCATGAGAACCCTGACCCGATATTACAGAAAGGGGTAGTCATTTCAGCACTTTATCCTGAACTGGAGTGTGAGGTGTTGGAGGCTCAGGGGACGCCCCTGCCTCCTGCCCTTCAGGAAGGTTATTTGTACTATCTAATCTGTGCCGCAAAGTAATTAAGGAACATCATAACTCTGTGCTTGCTGGGCATCCAGGTGGTAAGGCAACCGTGGACCTCCTCTGTTGTAGTTTTTGGTGGCCGGGGTTTGCATCGGGATGTGATTGAGCACATAGCTGCTTGTAGTATTTGCACGCGTTCTTAGGTTTCGCATACCCGTCCGTCTGGTACTCTTCTTCCGCTACCTATCCCTAGTAGGCCATGGACACACTTATCCATGGATTTTATTACTGACCTACCGGTTTCTGCAGGCAAAATGGTGGTTTTGGTGATAGTAGATAGGTTCAGTAAAATGGTTCACTTCGTCGCATTGCCTGCACTTTCAAATGCCAAGACACTTGCTCAGGTGTTCATAAATGAGATCATGAAGCTTCACGGGATTCCCTCCAATGTGGTGTCTGATCGAGGGGCCCAGTTTGTTTCCAAGTTCTGGAAGGCATTCTGTTCTCGACTGGGGGTGCAGCTGTCCTTTTCCTCTGCATTCCACCCTCAGTCGAATGGACAGACAGAGCATGTCAATCATAATTTGGAGACCTACCTCAGTGCAGTAGAGAGATCACAATACCAACCCGTTACTCCTCATTTCCGGAGGAGTAAGGACAAAGTTTGAAATACAGTTTGCAGGCCTCCTTGAATACAAAAAACTTGTCCCTACCTCCTGAAAACCTGTCTGGGAGGGCAACCTTGGGTTCAGGCTTGGCAGGCCTACCTACCGGGACCCCCACATTAGCGACCTGTAGCCGCTGATGCTGCTTCTGAACCTCACAGCAGAGGTCATTCACCTCCAGGTACAGACAGTAGAACTGCTCTGCGAGCTCTGCAAGAGTACTCATACCAAGGGAGAAAGGAAAAAAAAAGTCCACACCCAAAACACACAGAGGGGAAAAAAAGCCAAAGTGTCAGTTTTTTGTTTTTTTCCTTTTCAAAATGTGCTCGGCCAGCGATAATGTCACGCAAGGTGTGGGAAAGACTTAGTGCAACACAAAGGGAAAGGGAGCCCAGACTCTAGGGAAAGGGGGAAAGTGGAGACCTCCTAGGTTGATGTAGCGTCACCCTGTCTCCCTTAACGTCCCTGTATTGGCTCTTCACCAATTGCCGCACGCGTGCCTCGCCCTCTCTTTCCCTGGCGTATGGCTAAGGCTAGGGAAGGGAGGAGATGAGAACTAGTCAATCTCCACTAAACACTATAGACAACAGGGGTGGACAGACAGGTGGAGATCGCTTAGCTGTAGACGAATCCAGACAAATGTGCACACGTTCTCAAGCTCCAGATAGGATGAGGTACTGCTCTTGCTAAAGCCTTCACAAGTACTAATGAATATCGCCAGCACCTCCCTCTGAAGCACATCAGGTATTTATACACCAAGGCAGGGTGTTAATTAGGCAGAGGGAGGTAGCCGCTGGGTCCTAGAGACAGCCTCTGAGAAGATGTCTGTAATGCCAAACTTAGAGATCTCCTGCAACCAACTGCAGGGCAACTGTCTGTCACCTCTGACACACCCGTTACAGTATTATTACCTCAGTAATATGGCATCACGTGTGATGACCACTGTTTTAGGCTATGGCCTTGTAATATGATATTGGTCAGCAACCAAGTGTGAATAGGTTCAACAACACACAGCTGGCTGACTTTAAATGGAGAGTAATATTTGGCACTCTCCACAAAATGTCTGTATTGTTACCACAGTAATATTGGATCACGTGTGATGATGGAAACTTTTCTCTGCTTCCATAATACAGCATTGTGAATAAAATAAAAAAAATCTGTCTGTATTCTGCTAACAAGCAAATGGAGCAGTAAAATGGTGTACTGTATAGCAAAAAAAATTAGCCCTGATATCTAGGACTATGGATATCTGTAACAGCAGCAGACAGAACGTGCAATGGATCCTATTCTGCTGTTTACACTGTCCACAAACCCTGCCTGCCTAACTCCTGCTATCACCACTGATTATATGCAGCTGGATTAGCCTCAGAAGGACTGTTAGTTCAGATGGATATATATATGTTGTGGAATACCTATACTAACTATTAAAACGCCAATTCTGTCCCTCACTCAGCAGCTCCTCTCCCTACACTCTCTGATCCGGAGTGACTGTGACGAGCATGGCGACGCCAGGTCTGATATAGACCCGATGACACTATGCGGCCAGCCAATCACTGTAATGCCACAACCAACATGGCTGCAGCATTACAGTGTGTGGCAGGCAATCCCTGCATATTCATTGGCTCTCTAAACAGCGCCAAACATGCAGGGCGGAGACCCGAGTTCCCGCCCGAGCAACCCGGAAATACTCGCCGAGCATGTCGAGCAGTGAGATGCTCGGGCGAGTACTGAGGACTGGCGAGCATGCTCGCTCATCACTATTCATGACTCATGTGAAAAGCTGATCAGGTGGCGGCGTCCTAAATTTTTCTGTATGAGTCTCTAAATTTAATAGAAGTTTATTTGGAGTAGTCCGTCCTCTGGGGTATGACAGGTACGCACACCATAGTGAAAGGTACTGACCATGTGACAGGACTGCGAGGATGGACATATATACCCTAAATATATGTGCATATATATATACTGTATACATATACAGCATAGCGAAGCATGATAGGAAAGCGCAGAGGTCAGGTAGAAAACATCTGCGCTGGGTCCTCGGAATAATAACTTGTTAAAGGGATTTTATTTTTAGAGGCCGCGGCTGAAGCGCTGAGCACAGGTTATTAAATGGCCTGTCTGAATGTACATCAAACCTGTCCCTGGTGGGGCCAATGCTAAATTCCATCATTAAAACCTATTACCGAGCCATCAAACTGCGCTGTAATTCCCTCTAATGACCTCATTTCCCTAAGTGTCAGCGCTGCGCTCTTCTCGACGTCTTTCTGCTGACTGGAGCGTCTCAGAGAGAGAAATCAATGTGTAAAGAGATGAAGGTGGAGCGCCGGCAGCAGGGGACCCAGAAACCTCCAATATTCCCTCTTCTATCCAGTCTATTAGCGTTCTCTGTCAGCCGCCACCTCCGTATATGATTGAGGGCCGAGCCGAGACCAGGCAGGAGGGGGCTGCTCCGGGGGCTGCTGGTTACGGCTCTTTTATGAATCCACTTATGAAGGCGGGTGTATATAAAAATGGATTATTGCATTAAAAGTTCACAATGTTCTCGGTTTCTTGCAGTTTCCTGAGAAATCAAGAAATAAAGCGAGACCAGAAGAAGATCTGGAGCCAAGAAGCTGCTCCCGTCCCCCGCCCCTCGGCGTCTCTCGGCTAGAAATCATTTGGTAAATACAAGAAGGAGCCCCCCGGCTATCGGTGCCCAGGCACTCATTTTTAGAGTGGATAATTGACTTCTTTCAGTTGATAATTCATAGCTTGCATATGTTACCTAATACATCAACGAGCGCAGAGTCGCCACTGCCCCGAGCTGCGCCCAGACTGCGGATGATGGATGACTGCATTATGGCTTTGTGAATGAATAATGTCTGACAAACGTGTAGAGCGGGAGAGGCGGCCGCCCTGTATCTGTCCTAATCTGGGAGGAATTATCACTATTTCCACATAAAAAGAAAAGGAATTAATGGAGCAATTGAGCCATTAAAAATGTATAGTGCTACGCTTTACCGAGCGCTTTGCACACATCCATCATGCCGCACTCCGCCGGCTCCTATGTGCACTTCTAGAAAAACAGGTCAGAATTATTATGACAGCGGCAGCTGCTGTACAGCGCCCAACCTTGGCACGGATGTTCCCCCACTACTACATGCAATGTCATCAGCTCCGAGCAGACGCATCACATACACCAGACACTTTACTGCACCTCCACCACTAGCAAACTCTGGAAACATGGACCTTCATGGTCCACCACCAGACTACAAGTCTCCGGGAACCTCAGGGCTCAGGAAACATGGACCTTCATGGTCCACCACCAGACTACAAGTCTCCGGGAACCTCAGGGCTCAGGAAACATGGACCTTCATGGTCCACCACCAGACTACAAGTCTCCGGGAACCTCAGGGCTCCAGATATACAGTGGTCAGGCATATTGTATAATCCAGACCCTAGCACAAAAAAATCCTCCAGACCATAGAGCTCACTTGGGAAAAAAATGTACAGTTCCCACTGTAAGGGAGTGGACAGCGGCTGTCGTGTCGCACACAGCGGCTGTCGTGTCGTGTCGCACACAGTGGCTGTCGTGTCATGTCACACACAGTGAAGAGTGTCATATGTTTTATACATATATGGTGTTATGTGAAGTGTGAACTATGTCCTGCAGTTTTAGGAATGTCATGTGTAGTAAGGCATAGTGTTCTAGGTAAGGGTGCTGATGTGTAGGTACTGTAAAGGTAATGCCTAGTGTGAGTAATATACGCTCCAGCACAAGTATAGGGTAATCACAGGATAGTATATGGTTTAGTGCTCAAGTTAAAGATAGTTAGTGACTGTAGGTACAGTAGGACAAGAAACAGTTAATGTTTGGGACTAGCCCAGATTGGGGGGATAGGGCAAGTAAAAAGGGAACCACTTCCTAGTTTAGACAGATAGTGAGTGAGTTCATTGATGACAGTGACAAGGTCATGTTCAAGGAGCAGTTGGCTGATATCTAGAGGAGTACATGTGGTGTTGGGTGGTATGAGACCTTACAAGACTCCCTGCGGACATTCCTGCAACGTCCGGAGCCTAACACTCGGAACAGGTGCTATGGATAGTACTTTAACCCCTTCCATACAGAGGAAGATGGACATGGAACCTCATGAGGGAAAGGTATATTGGATCTCGTCAATACGAAAAATCCCTGGGGCTGAAGGAACCAGTAAACGTAGGGATGGTCCAGGCGGAACTGAAAGTGAAAAGGAAAATGTACTATATTACTGAAAGAAGAACCGGAGGGTGCTGAGCCCGAAACTGCATGCTACAAACTGATGTACTTGAACTGTCCTGTAAACTTTTGAATGTTGAAAAGAACTGGGCGTCTCCTGATATATGGAGACCAGAAAGCAGCAGAGGTCTGCGGCCTGCAAGTGAGTGTAAGGCTCCCTACATTACACAGCACACTGGGCCTGGGACACCATCTTCAAGTGCCAGGGCGCTATGGTCCAGTAACTCAACCATGGCCACCGCCCTCTGGCACCTTACACCACCACACAAAGTCATCCCTGCAAAATAACCCAAACCATAAAGCCCATCACCCAGCTATGTTCACTTACAGTCCAATACATACTGGTTACAGTACATCTACAGACGTACACTGTGTGTACAATTATTACAATATTTCTATTATTGATGATTTATTGAACATCTCCAGTGCTGTCGTCAGTCCAAAAGGTTAATAAACCTGAAACCCGAATATTTTAGAAAGTAAAAGAGCACTTTTATGTTTCAAAGGAGAATATGTATAGTACGTGTGCAGAATTCTTGGGTAACTAAAGGAAAAATGAAAATTTTCCATTACAATTCTTTCTTTCCATCTGTTACAGTGAGAATAAGAACCAAATATCAATGTACAAAATCCATTTCTGACATTTCTCAAAAAAACTGTGACCAGTATAGTAATATTGCCATCCTTCTTTTCAATGCCAGTTTTCAGCCTCCCATCCATAGAGTTTGTCAGTGTCTTCATCTGTTGACGATTAACTTTTCTGGGCAGCACCAACCACAGCCTCAGGCATGGCTCAGAAAGGGGACTTTGCTCCGTCACCGGAAATCTCAGGATAAGAAGGACCACAAGTTCCCACTAGGGTTTAGGTCCGGTGAGGATGGCACCAGGTCATTATTCTCCATGTGTAAGGCCTTTCCTGGCCCCGAGCAGTGGAGACTTTGATGCTGCGATGGAGACTAGTCCTGCAAAACAATCCTGGTTTTCTGGAGAGACGCAGACTTTTCCCTGCTCCAGAGCTGGAAGAAAGTGTTTGCTAATTACCGGCAGGAGGTTTGAGAGGTGATTGTGATCTATCTTCAACCCGAAAAGATCAAACAAGCTCATCTGTAATAATCTCACCCATAGCAGTGCCCACCTCCACCTCGCTAGTGTCTGAGGAGAACTGGAGGTCTGTGCCCAGTACTGATCCACCACCGGCACATCCATCTGCTCCGTCCAGAGTCGTCTCATCTCATCAGTCCAACCTGGGAACAGATTTTATAAGATATTTCTTGGCCCAGTCTTGACGTTTCCACTTCTGTGCCTTGCTCAGAGGTGGTTGGGCTCAGCCTCATCACTTCGGCCGTGTCTGAGCACTGAGCACCTTGTACTTCTGAGCACTCCAGGGAGGCTGCAGCTTTGGAATATGACAGCACTGGAGAATAATAGTTCCTCGTCACTACACGTTTCTTTTTTCTCATATCTTTGGTAGTTAATTTGCGGCTTTTTGTTCAAAAAATGCTTATTATTGTATATATTGCAACAATTACTATTTACTACTGTTTAATAGTGCATCGTGTTCTATTTCCAGCAATACTGTTATGTTGCCAATAACACATTGTTTAAAAAAGGAAGTTCCTGCTCACTGTGTGTGTAGCTGGAGCATATTTTTACTTTCATTTTGCAAGCTGACAGGACCAGATGCTAAGATCCTAAGCTATGATGTATGCTATTTGTAAGCTGTGTTATCTTTATCAATGTGCAAATTGTGGAGATCTTGTAAGGGTTTGGGATATTTATATATAACATAGTAACATAGTTTTTAAGGTTGAAGGAAGACTAAGTCCATCTAGTTCACCCCATAGCCTAACATGCTGATCCAGAGTTAAGAAAACCCCATGTGGCAAACACTAAGCTCCACATTGGGGAAAATAAACCTTCCCGACTCCATACGACAATCAGACGAGTTCCCTGGATCAACGTCCTATCAAGAAATCTAGTATATATAACCTGTAATATTATACTTTTCAGGAAAGGCATCCAGGCCCTTCTTAAATGTTAGTAGTGAATCCCTCATTACACCATCATGCGGCAGAGAGCTCCATAGTCTCACTGCTCTTACAGTAAAGAATCCCCGTCTGTGATTATGATTAAACCTTCTTTCCTCCAGACGTAGAAGATGCCCCCGTGTCCCCGTCTCTGGCCTCAGAGTAAAAAGATCAGTAGAAAGGTCTTTGTACTGTCCCCTCATATACTTGTACATAGTAATAAGATCCCCCCTAAGCCTTCGTTTTTCCACAGTAAATAACCCCAAGTGTAATAACCTGTCTTGGTATTGCAGACCCCCCAGTCCTCTAATAACCTGTCTTGGTATTGCAGACCCCCCAGTCCTCTAATAACCTGTCTTGGTATTGCAGACCCCCCAGTCCTCTAATAACCTGTCTTGGTATTGCGGACCCCCCAGTCCTCTAACAACCTGTCTTGGTATTGCAGACCCCCCAGTCCTCTAATAACCTGTCTTGGTATTGCAGACCCCCCAGTCCTCTAACAACCTGTCTTGGTATTGCGGACCCCCCAGTCCTCTAATAACCTGTCTTGGTATTGCAGTCCCCCCAGTCCTCTAATAACCTTGGTCACTCTTCTCTGCGCCCGCTCTAGTTCAGCTATGTCTTTCTCATACACCGGAGACCAGAACTGTACACAGTATTCTAAGTGTGGTCGCACTAGTGACTTGTATAGAGGTAAAATTATCTTCTCCTCATCAGCATCTATGCCTCTTTTAATGCATCCCATTATTTTATTTGCCTTTGCAGCAGCTGCCTGACACTGGCCACTAAACGTGAGCTTGTCGTCCACCAATACACCCAGGTCTTTTTCAGTAACCGTTTTGCCCAGTGTTTTACAATTAAGCATATAATTATACATTTTATTTCCTCTGCCCAAGTGCATTACCTTATATGTAAGAATTATTTACAATTTGGGATAACCCAACAAGAACCCTCAGTAACAAGTCCTAAAACGTAACTTTTATTATGAATTGCAATAGCGGCGGTGTCATCAGGGGATGGGACTATTTTCTAGCTATAGTCCCATCCTCTGATGACGCCACATCTGCGGTGAAACATGTCCCCCACATGTGCTCCAGTAAAATCTGTCCTATCTGCCTTATAGTGTTAACACCCCGGGGTGTCACTAAGTGATATTTTGGCAATTGCCTCTACATTATATTAGAATCGTTTAGGCAATATAGGGACAGAATGTTTCATGTTTAGTAATACCCCACTATTTTAATTCTTAGTAAAAGTTACATCTTAGGACTTGTTAGTGAAGCTTCTTGTTGGGTTATCCCAAATTGTAAATATCTGTGTTCTTTGTTCCTAAATAAATATATATACACTGTTCAACGGCTGGACAATGCAGAGATTAATCCACTGCCAAGAGGTTATGGGCCCAGAGACCCAGACCCCAAAGACACGGAGAACGGAGAAGAGGGAGAAGAAGAAGGAGGAGGAGAAGAAGAAGGAGGAGGAGAAGAAGAAGGAGGAGGAGAAGAAGAAGGAGGAGGAGGAGAAGAAGAAGGAGGAGGAGAAGAAGAAGGAGGAGGAGAAGAAGAAGAAGAACTCTATGAAGTTCACAGTGCCGAATTTGACTAACCAGAACTACCAATCCTTGAAATTCAAAGCAAAGATGCTATTGATAAGAAAAGATAAGTGGAAATACACACAGGAGTCAAGATGGCCATGACCAGAAGACTGGGTAGAAAAGGATCAAAAAGCACAAAGCACTATCTCCCTCAGTATAGATGATGTAAATGTGAAACTGCAAAAGAAATGTGGGAACTGCTGCAGAAAGTTCATGAAAGGATAAATCTAAGAAATAATCTCTATTTAATGACAAAGCTGTATCAGTCTAAGGTAAATAAGGGCCAAGATATGCAAGATTACATAAAAAATACTCTAGAAATTGTGGAGCGTCGGCGGGGCATTGGGTAAGATCTAAAGGGTTTCCATGTTGCTGCACTACTACTAAGCGGTCTACCAGAAACCTATAACAAACTTGTAACTGCACTAGATTCACGCCCAGATTGTGAGCTTACATTGCAGTATGTCACAGGAAAACTTGTAGATGAATATAAGGAAAAGACAGAAAGTGTAAGCAGCAGTGGAGTATCCAAAGCAGAATCCGCTTTAAAAACACAAGATCTACCCAAAAATAAAAGTCATTTGAAGGAAACACGTGACTGTTTTATCTGCAAGAAATCAGGGCTAGTGATGAGCGAGCAGTAAAATGCTCGGGTGCTCGATGCTCAGGTCGAGCACATTGGAATGCTCGAGTGCTCGGTCCGAGTAATGAGCCCAATGTAAGTCTATGGGAAACTCGAGCATTTTTCAGGCGGCTCCCCCCGGCGGTCTGCAGAGGCCTAAAAATTGCCCAAATCGATGGGGATAGTGCTCAAATGACATGGGGACAGCATGGTGAAGACCCCTGGAAGCATTTCTGACCCCCAGGTCAGAGGTATTACGTCACTTTTATGGACTCACAATAAAACATACAAAAACAAAACCAAAATAGATTTTCCTGGGAAATATGTTAAGGAACATCCTTTCCAGGGTAATGACTTGTATATAAGGCAAAATAAATAACCAAAACCAAAAGTACTCCTCCACACCTTGGGCTATGTTCACACGTAGTGTTTTTGATGCGTTTTTGCACTTTTGCAATGCTTTCAACCAAGACAAATGCATTCACCGGGAAATGTCATTTTAACATTTTACAACCTTATCTGGCCATGTGGTGTGTGAGACATCATGAGACACATCCTGTTTCATTTATGATGGAGGGACTCTGAAAGTTACAAAGCCTATTTTATAGGGCCATCAGGCGGCCATTACTATTCTTAAAGGGCCAGCAGTCGGCCCTTACTATTCTCAAAGGGCCAGCAGTTGGCCCTCATTATTCTATTCTATACTATTATATGTGATACGTGTGACGGAAAACCACAGTTTTAAATACCTGGCCTGTAGGTAACTATTTTTCACAGCGACCTGGTGTCAATAACTTCACTGACACACTGCAACAAAATTAAATGGAGGCCAATATTTTCCACGTTCACTAGAAATTTCTGGATTTTTATGGCTGTAATATGGAAAGGACCTGGCTGTATTCTGCAGTGCCAACAAGCAAATGGAGCCGGAAAACTGTGTTCTCTGGATTGCTTTTTAACCAAATAATGAGGATTAAGTAAAAGAAATTATTATCTCTGGCACCTGAGACCTGTGGCTATTTGTAGAAATATCTGTACACAATACTCAGCCTCATCAGGAGCATGCCCAGGCGGTGTAGGGAGGTCATACAGGCACGTGGAGGCCACACACAATACTCAGCCTCATCAGGAGCATGCCCAGGCGTTGTAGGGAGGTCATACAGGCACGTGGAGGCCACACACAATACTTAGCCTCATCAGGAGCATGCCCAGGCGTTGTAGGGAGGATATACAGGCACGTGGAGGCCACACACAACACTTAGCCTCATCAGGAGCATGCCCAGGCGGTGTAGGGAGGTCATACAGGCACATGGAGGCCACACACAATACTTAGCCTCATCAGGAGCATGCCCAGGCGTTGTAGGGAGGACATACAGGCACGTGGAGGCCACACACAATACTCAACCTCATCAGGAGCATGCCCAGGCGTTGTAGGGAGGTCATACAGGCACGTGGAGGCCACACACAATGCTCAGCCTCATCAGGAACATGCCCAGGCCTTGTAGGGAGGTCATACAGGCACGTGGAGGCCACACACAATACTCAGCCTCATCAGGAGCATGCCCAGGCATTGTAGGGAGGTCATACAGGCACGTGGAGGCCACACACAATACTCAGCCTCATCAGGAACATGCCCAGGCCTTGTAGGGAGGTCATACAGGCACATGGAGGCCAAACACAATACTCAGCCTCATCAGGAGCATGCCCAGGCGTTGTAGGGAGGTCATACAGGCACGTGGAGGCCACAAACAATACTCAGCCTCATCAGGAGCATGCCCAGGCGTTGTAGGGAGGTCATACAGGCATGTGGAGGCCACACACAATGCTCAGCCTCATCAGGAGCATGCCCAGGCGTTGTAGGGAGGTCATACAGGCAGGTGGAGGCCACACACAATGCTCAGCCTGATCAGGAGCATGCCCAGGCGTTGTAGGGAGGTCATACAGGGACGTGGAGGCCACACATAATACTCCGCCTCATCAGGAGCATGCCCAGGCGTTGTAGGAAGGTCATACAGGCACGTGGAGGCCACACACAATACTTAGCCTCATCAGGAGCATGCCCAGGCGTTGTAGGGAGGTCATACAGGCACGTGGAGGCCACACACAATACTGAGCCTCATCAGGATCATGCCCAGGCGTTGTAGGGAGGTCATACAGGCACGTGGAGGCCACACACAATACTCAGCCTCATCAGGAGCATGCCCAGGCGTTGTAGGGAGGTCATACAGGCACGTGGAGGCCACACACAATACTCAGCCTCATCAGGAGCATGCCCAGGCGTTGTAGGGAGGTCATACAGGCACGTGGAGGCCACACACAATACTCAGCCTCATCAGGAGCATGCCCAGGCGTTGTAGGGAGGTCATACAGGCACGTGGAGGCCACGCACAATACTCAGCCTCATCAGGAGCATGCCCAGGCGTGGTAGGGAGGTCATACAGGCACGTGGAGGCCACACACAATACTCAGCCTCATCAGGAGCATGCCCAGGTGTTGTAGGGAGGACATACAGGCACGTGGAGGCCGCACACAATACTCAGCCTCATCAGGAGCATGCCCAGGCATTGTAGGGAGATCATACAGGCACGTGGAGGCCGCACACAATACTCAGCCTCATCAGGAGCGTGCCCAGGCTTTGTAGGGAGGTCATACAGGCACGTGGAGGCCACACACAATACTGAGCCTCCTCAGGAGCATGCCCAGGCGTTGTAGGGAGGACATACAGGCACGTGGAGGCCACACACAATGCTCAGCCTCATCAGGAGCATGCCCAGGCGTTGTAGGGAGGTCATACAGGCACGTGGAGGCCACACACAATACTGAGCCTCATCAGGAGCATGCCCAGGCGTTGTAGGGAGGTCATACAGGCACGTGGAGGCCACACACAATACTGAGCCTCATCAGGAGCATGCCCAGGCATTGTAGGGAGGTCATACAGGCACGTGGAGGCCACACACAATACTGAGCCTCATCAGGAGCATGCCCAGGCGTTGTAGGGAGGACATACAGGCACGTGGAGGCCACACACAATACTCAGCCTCATCAGGAGCATGCCCAGGCGTTGTAGGGAGGTCATACAGGCACGTGGAGGCCACACACAATACTCAGCCTCATCAGGAGCATGCCCAGGCGTTGTAGGGAGGTCATACAGGCACGTGGAGGCCACACACAATACTCAGCCTCATCAGGAGCATGCCCAGGCATTGTAGGGAGGTCATACAGGCACGTGGAGGCCACACACAATACTCAGCCTCATCAGGAGCATGCCCAGGCGTTGTAGGGAGGTCATACAGGCACGTGGAGGCCACACACAATACTGAGCCTCATCAGGAGCATGCCCAGGCGTTGTAGGGAGGACATACAGGCACGTGGAGGCCACACACAATACTCAGCCTCATCAGGAGCATGCCCAGGCGTTGTAGGGAGGTCATACAGGCACGTGGAGGCCACACACAATACTCAGCCTCATCAGGAGCATGCCCAGGCGTTGTAGGGAGGTCATACAGGCACGTGGAGGCCACACACAATACTCAGCCTCATCAGGAGCATGCCCAGGCATTGTAGGGAGGTCATACAGGCACGTGGAGGCCACACACAATACTCAGCCTCATCAGGAGCATGCCCAGGCGTTGTAGGGAGGTCATACAGGCACGTGGAGGCCACACACAATACTGAGCCTCATCAGGAGCATGCCCAGGCGTTGTAGGGAGGACATACAGGCACGTGGAGGCCGCACACAATACTCAGCCTCATCAGGAGCATGCCCAGGCTTTGTAGGGAGGTCATACAGGCACGTGGAGGCCACACACAATACTCAGCCTCATCAGGAGCATGCCCAGGCGTTGTAGGGAGGACATACAGGCACGTGGAGGCCACACACAATACTCAGCCTCATCAGGAGCATGCCCAGGCGTTGTAGGGAGGTCATACAGGCACGTGGAGGCCACACACAATACTCAGCCTCATCAGGAGCATGCCCAGGCGTTGTAGGGAGGTCATACAGGCACGTGGAGGCCACACACAATACTCAGACTCATCAGGAGCATGCCCAGGCTTTGTAGGGAGGTCATACAGGCACGTGGAGGCCACACACAATACT
Source organism: Phyllobates terribilis (assembly GCF_046119375.1). Taxonomy (NCBI): domain Eukaryota; kingdom Metazoa; phylum Chordata; class Amphibia; order Anura; family Dendrobatidae; genus Phyllobates; species Phyllobates terribilis. Next base: position 202,280,656 of record NW_027362768.1, on the reverse strand, counting down.
CAGCCTCATCAGGAGCATGCCCAGGCGTTGTAGGGAGGACATACAGGCACGTGGAGGCCACACACAATACGCAGCCTCCTCAGGAGCATGCCCAGGCGTTGTAGGGAGGACATACAGGCACGTGGAGGCCACACACAATGCTCAGCCTCATCAGGAGCATGCCCAGGCGTTGTAGGGAGGTCATACAGGCACGTGGAGGCCACACACAATACTCAGCCTCATCAGGAGCATGCCCAGGCGTTGTAGGGAGGTCATACAGGCACGTGGAGGCCACACACAATACTCAGCCTCATCAGGAGCATGCCCAGGCGTTGTAGGGAGGACATACAGGCACGTGGAGGCCACACACAATACTCAGCCTCATCAGGAGCATGCCCAGGCGTTGTAGGGAGGTCATACAGGCACGTGGAGGCCACACACAATACTCAGCCTCATCAGGAGCATGCCCAGGCGTTGTAGGGAGGTCATACAGGCACGTGGAGGCCACACACAATACTCAGCCTCATCAGGAGCATGCCCAGGCTTTGTAGGGAGGTCATACAGGCACGTGGAGGCCACACACAATACTCAGCCTCATCAGGAGCATGCGCAGGCGTTGTAGGGAGGACATACAGGCACGTGGAGGCCACACACAATACGCAGCCTCCTCAGGAGCATGCCCAGGCGTTGTAGGGAGGTCATACAGGCACGTGGAGGCCACACACAATACTCAGCCTCATCAGGAGCATGCCCAGGCGTTGTAGGGAGGTCATACAGGCACGTGGAGGCCACACACAATACTCAGCCTCATCAGGAGCATGCCCAGGCGTTGTAGGGAGGTCATACAGGCACGTGGAGGCCACACACAATACTCAGCCTCATCAGGAGCATGCCCAGGCGTTGTAGGGAGGTCATACAGGCACGTGGAGGCCACACACAATACTCAGCCTCATCAGGAGCATGCCCAGGTGTTGTAGGGAGGTCATACAGGCACGTGGAGGCCACACACAATACTCAGCCTCATCAGGAGCATGCCCAGGCGTTGTAGGGAGGTCATACAGGCACGTGGAGGCCACACACAATACTCAGCCTCATCAGGAGCATGCCCAGGCGTTGTAGGGAGGTCATACAGGCACGTGGAGGTCACACACAATATTCAGCCTCATCAGGAACATGCCCAGGCGTTGTAGGGAGGTCATACAGGCACGTGGAGGCCACACAATACTCAGCCTCATCAGGAGCATGCCCAGGCATTGTAGGGAGGTCATACAGGCACGTGGAGGCCACACACAATACTCAGCCTCATCAGGAGCATGCCCAGGCGTTGTAGGGAGGTCATACAGTCACGAGGAGGCCACACACAATACTCAGCCTCATCAGGAGCATGCCCAGGCGTTGTAGGGAGGTCATACAGGCACGTGGAGGCCACACACAATACTCAGCCTCATCAGGAGCATGCCCAGGCGTTGTAGGGAGGTCATACAGGCACGTGGAGGCCACACACAATACTCAGCCTCATCAGGAGCATGCCCAGGCGTTGTAGGGAGGTCATACAGGCACGTGGAGGCCACACACAATACTCAGCCTCATCAGGAGCATGCCCAGGCGTTGTAGGGAGGTCATACAGGCACGTGGAGGCCACACACAATACTCAGCCTCATCAGGAGCATGCCCAGGTGTTGTAGGGAGGTCATACAGGCACGTGGAGGCCACACACAATACTCAGCCTCATCAGGAGCATGCCCAGGCGTTGTAGGGAGGTCATACAGGCACGTGGAGGCCACACACAATACTCAGCCTCATCAGGAGCATGCCCAGGCATTGTAGGGAGGTCATACAGGCACGTGGAGGCCACACACAATACTCAGCCTCATCAGGAGCATGCCCAGGCGTTGTAGGGAGGTCATACAGGCACGTGGAGGCCACACACAATACTCAGCCTCATCAGGAGCATGCCCAGGTGTTGTAGGGAGGTCATACAGGCACGTGGAGGCCACACACAATACTCAGCCTCATCAGGAGCATGCCCAGGCGTTGTAGGGAGGTCATACAGGCACGTGGAGGCCACACACAATACTCAGCCTCATCAGGAACATGCCCAGGCGTTGTAGGGAGGTCATACAGGCACGTGGAGGCCACACAATACTCAGCCTCATCAGGAGCATGCCCAGGCATTGTAGGGAGGTCATACAGGCACGTGGAGGCCGCACACAATACTCAGCCTCATGAGGAGCATGCCCAGGCGTTGTAGGGAGGTCATACAGGCACGTGGAGGCCACACAATACTCAGCCTCATCAGGAGCATGCCCAGGCATTGTAGGGAGGTCATACAGGCACGTGGAGGCCACACACAATACTCAGCCTCATTGTGACTTGTTTTAAGGACATTACATCACAGTTGGATCGGCCTGTAGTGGGTTTTTCCACTGTAATTTTGGGGGTGACTCCACATCCAGGCCTCCATAGGTTAATAAATGTGATTTCCATTGATGATTTTTGGGTGATTTTGTTCTCAGCACATTCAGCTTTCTACTGAACAAAGTATTCAATGAGAAGATTTTATCCATTCACACCTAGGAGGGGGGATTTCAGGGGTCCCTTTATTTTTTTCAGCAGTGTATATACAGTATATGTACATATATATATGTTGTGGTACACCTATACTAACTATGAACAAGCGAATCTCTCCCTAGCTCAGCAGCAGCTCTCCCCACACTGTCTGATCCGGAGTGACTGTGACGAGCATGGCGGTGCCAGGTCTGATATAGACCTGATGATGCTGTGCAGCCAGCCAATCACTGTAATGCCCACAAACAACATGGCTACGGCATTACAGTGAGTGGCAGGAAATCCCTGCATGTTCATTGGCTCTGTAAAGAGTGCCAAACATGCAGGGCGGAGACCCGAGCTCCCGCCGAGCAACCCGGAAACACTCGCCGAGCTTGTTGAACACAGTGATGCTCGGGCGAGTGCTGATCACGTTCGCTCATTTGTGATCTGTATGCCCAAGTATGGAATGTTGTCTTTTTTTCATTTAAAGTTATATTTATTTCTTTATTCTTTTTCTTGCTTTTTATTCAAGAAGAAACTTGGTTTCTGAGATGACAGCTAGTGAATTTATTTCATCTGTTATGGAAATGAATATGGCGTCAGCATATAGTCTTAGGCTATGTGCCCACGATGCAGAAATGAAGCAGAAAAAAACGCATGCAGATTGTACATGCAGATTGCACATGCAGATTGTACATGCGGATTGTACATGCGGATTGCACATGCGGATTGTACATGCAGATTGTACATGCGGATTGCACATGCAGATTGTACATGCGGATTGTACATGCGGATTGCACATGCGGATTGTACATGCAGATTGTACATGCAGATTGTACATGCGGATTGCACATGCGGATTGTACATGCAGATTGTACATGCGGATTGCACATGCAGATTGTACATGCGGATTGTACATGCGGATTGCACATGCGGATTGCACATGCGGATTGTACATGCAGATTGTACATGCGGATTGCACATGCGGATTGTACATGCAGATTGTACATGCAGATTGTACATGCAGATTGCACATGCGGATTGTACATGCGGATTGTACATGCGGATTGTACATGCAGATTGTACATGCGGATTGTACATGCGGATTGTACATGCGGATTGTACATGCAGATTGTACATGCGGATTGTACATGCAGATTGTGCATGCGTTTTTCCTGCAGAATACATGCGGATCCACATGCGGGTTCACATGCGTTTCCGCATGCAGATTGACAAGCGCTTTCCAGGCGATAGCATCACTTGGAAAGTGCTTGACAACTAGGTCACACTGTATAAATCCATGGAAACAGCAACCGGCATGGATTTATACAGTGTGAACCATAAAAATTAAAACAAATAAAGCTATACTCACCCCCGAGGCCCCGGTGTGGCTGCAGCGCTGCTTCCTGGCTGGTTCCCGGCTGCCGGCATATCGCGAGACAGAGCGGTGAAGGGCCTGCGGTCACATGACTGTGACGTCACCGCAGGTCCTTCAGCGCTGCTGGCATTCAGAGAGAAGCCTCCGGACAGGTGAGTATAAACTTTATTTGTTATTTTATTCTTTTTTTACAGGTACAATGGTACCCAGGTCTGGATGAGAGTCTCCTCTCCTCCAGACCTGGGTACCATCCGCCCATAGAGACGCATAGAAGCCGCTTGTAAAAATGTACAGTCGCGGTTTCTGTGCGTCTCAATGCAAGTCAATGGCGGGAGTTCCGCTGCACTTCCGCAAAATTAAATGACATGCTGCGGATTTTTGTACGCAGCATAAACGCTCCGGAAAAATCCGCAGCATGTGCATAGAACATGCGGAATCCCCTTGGGGACCATGGGGTGCGGATTACCTAGCGTTTCACAAGCGTTTCCGCTGCGGAAATTCCATAGCATAAACGCTTGAAAAACGCTACGTGGGCACCCAGCCTTATGCTAGTAGATATTTGATTTTTGATCTTATAGATTCCGCGAAGGGCTCCATTATCGTGGCAATTTGGAGATAGAGAAGTTTGATGATTAGCAGTAGTTAGCTAGTACATTAGCTGAGTATACAGCCACAATGCTTTTTAATATTTCTCCAGTAAATCCAAATTTTTCTAAAGTTGACTGTATAGATCCTCAGTGTTGTCTGTGGAAAGCCTTCTCTGCATCCAGTGGTAGGAGCCGTCTGCTGCTCAGCCGATTGTCTGCAGAAGCTTTCAGCTGTTACAGGGACATAATGTTATATGGTTTACTTCATTCATTCTCATATATAAATATTATGGTTACAGTGTTTGCTGGACTTTGCTGCCATCTACTGGCCATTCTTATTATATGTTTTCTTGTTTCGAAGCTGTAATTCCCACAATGCCTCTCTCTCTGCAACTCCTCCAGTCTTATTCCTCACTAGTGATGGGCAGTCCGGCTCTTTTGGTGATCTGGCTCCACTTACCAAAAAGAGCTGGTCTTTTGGATCCTAAATGGATCCCTAGTAAATATGTGTTCACCATAGGTGAACTCATATTTAAGATGACTTTGATTCAGCCGAAACTCTGCCCACCCAAGACAAAACTCTGCCCGCCCAAGACAAAACTCTGCCCGCCGAAGACAAAACTCTGCCCGCCCAAGACAAAACTCTGCCCGCCGAAGACAAAACTCTGCCCACCGAAGACAAAACTCTGCCCGCCCAAGACAAAACTCTGCCCACCGAAGACAAAACTCTGCCCACCGAAGACAAAACTCTGCCCGCCCAAGACAAAACTCTGCCCGCCCAAGACAAAACTCTGTCCGCCCAAGACAAAACTCTGCCCGCCCAAGACAAAACTCTGCCCGCCCAAGACAAAACTCTGCCCACCCAAGACAAAACTCTGCCCACCGAAGACAAAACTCTGCCCACCGAACACAAAACTCTGCCCACCCAAGACAAAACTCTGCCCACCGAAGACAAAACTCTGCCCACCGAAGACAAAACTCTGCCCGCCCAAGACAAAACTCTGTCCGCCCAAGACAAAACTCTGCCCGCCCAAGACAAAACTCTGCCCGCCCAAGACAAAACTCTGCCCACCCAAGACAAAACTCTGCCCACCGAAGACAAAACTCTGCCCACCGAACACAAAACTCTGCCCACCCAAGACAAAACTCTGCCCACCCAAGACAAAACTCTGCCCACCGAACACAAAACTCTGCCCACCGAAGACAAAACTCTGCCCATTGGCAAATTAGCCAATTAAATCAAAGAATGGGTGGAGTTTGGATGGGGCGGGCAGAGTTACGACTGCCGAACACCGCGCTTTTACACCTAGTGAGAGCCATTTAGAGAAGTTAGTGGCTCCCATCAATCACCGCGGGGAGCCGGCTCTTTGTGTCAGATCGTTCATGACCGACACATCACTATTCCTCACATCCTTTCTTGTAGTCAGTACCATCTTGGCAACACGTTCATCAGGACTGACGAGAGGATTCTCCTATTATCTCTACCTTCCACCTTCCATGTTCTACTTCATCTTCATCCCTTCATCTTCCCTGACATCTTACCTCATCTCATCAAGGTACTGTGAATCTTCATCACTGCATCGTCCTTCCCGGATTTACCCCGTGCCGTCGGTCAAGCACAGGAGGTGAGGGTAGCGAGTAACACTACGGACCATTGCGTGAACAGAGATCCGCGCTCACATCTCTCAGACACATCTCACCCACCTGCATCGGTGGCAGAATACGGCGTCGGTGGTCTTCTATAACGGAGACCAGGTGAATCATTCTTGTAGTGGAGTCAGAGGCTTGTCTTTAGCTGACAAAACCAACCTGGTCGGAGTGAACCACAAAGTTATGATCAATGGTAATAATAAAAGTTATTTATTGTCTATTATCCACATATGCAATGGTATATTCAACAATGCTAAAAGAAGGCGCATATCAAGAATATGATAAATCACACTACACTGAAAAACAACAGGACCTGTGTATGTGTGGTGTAATCAAAGGTGTTAGGAAAAATTGCAGCACAAAAGGTCCAACATGAATGAAGCTGGTGACATTTATGGATTTACAATTATGTCACAAGGTATTCTATACAATGGTATGATCCCAAACTGGTTGTATAAGATCATAAAGAAAACATGGATATCAATAAACAGATGTGATATACTGCAAGTGTGTATGGATATATGGTTAGAGGTATGGGATATAAATTCAAATCCTCAAGATATGCCTCTACTAATAAATATAACCTGAAGTCGAGTGGTGAGTGATCAGTAAGTCACATACAGTACAGACCAAAAGTTTGGACACACCTTCTCATTTAAAGATTTTTCTGTATTTTCATGACTATGAAAATTGTACATTCACACTGAAGGCATCAAAACTACGAATTAACACATGTGGAATTATATACTTAACAAAAAAGTGTGAAACAACTGAAAATATGTCTTATATTCTAGGTTCTCATGCTGCACATAACACATCTGCATCTCTGGCTGCTATGGGCATAAAAGGGGACAAACTTATGGTGTGACCCCCATGCTCCCCTGACCTCAACCCCATTCAGAACCTTTGGAGCATCATTAAAAGGAGTGTCTATGATGGCGGGAGGCAGTTCACATCTAAGCAACAGCTCTGGGAGGGTATTCTGTCCTCATGCAAAACAATTGAAGCAGAAACCATCCAAAACCTGACAAATTCAATGGACGAGAGAGTTCAGAAGCTCCTTTCGAACAAGGGGTCCTATGTGCAAATGTAACATCACCTAGAATAAAGTTTTGAGGTGAAAACTGTTTGATTTCAGTGTGTAATAACCGGCTAATGCTTAGAATTTCAAAAATGACCATTTTTTTGTTCTTTATTAAAATAAAAAGGTTGAAAACTTTGCTGTGCATAATAATTTGGAACATGCATTTTGAGGGCAGTTTGAGTGTTTTAGTTTTTTAAAAATATCCTGTTATCATCGGCAGTTTATACAAAAACCTTTCAATTGTACTCGAATAGTTATTTGACTGGAAAATTACAATGACTGCAATTCATATAGGTAATTTGGGAAAATCTGAGAAAATATTATTTGCATAATAATTTGGAACACAGTGTATGTGCCCACTTCGCCATTGTCTATAATGGTGTTGACAGAGTGAACGTGCGTTCTCCCGTGCATCATTTCAAAGAGTGTACGCCTACTGGAGGCGGACACTCAGACGTAGTAGACTTGGTCTGAGTATCCGCCTCAAGAAGGCATATACGCACAGTGTATGTATACACTGATGTATATTAATCCATCATCAATTAAACAGGTGAAAGGTCTGGAGCTGATTCCAGGTGCGGCATTGTATTTGGAAGCTGTTGCTGTGAACCCACAACATGCGGTCAAAGTAGATCCCAATGGAAGAGAAACAGACCATCATTAGGCTACATAAAAGAAGAAATCCATCAGAGAAAGCAGAAATGTTAGAAGCTTCCAAACCAACAGTTTGGTGTATTCTGCAGAAAAAAAAGAAAGCGCCCTGGTGAGCCTGGGAACTCAAAAAGGCCTGGATGTCCACGGAAGACAACAGTAGTGGATAATTGCAAAATGCTTTCTGTGGAGAAGAAAAAACCCTTCACAACATCCCCTCAAGTGAAGAAGCTCTCCGGGAAGTCGGTGCCTCAGTATCTAAGTCTGCCATAAAGAGAAGACTTCATGAAAGCAAATACCGAGGGGTCAGCACAAGGTTCAAACCAGTAGTCAACTGGAAAAGCAAAACTAAGATCAATCTGTACCAAAATGTTGAAAGAAGAAAGTCTGGAGAAGGCTTGGAGCGGCTCCTGATCCTCAGCACATCCTGTGTGGTGGAGGCCATGCATGGCTGCCAATGGCACCGGGACACTAGTGGTTATTAAAGTGACTGAAGTCAGAAGCTGCTAGATGAATCCTGTGTGTACAGGGCGATACTTTCTGCTCAGGTTCACCCACATGCAGCAACGAAGATTGGACGACGCTGTAGAGGACAGATGTACAATGACCCAAAACTTCATGTAAAAGGAAGAAGTGGAATATTCTGCAATGGCCGAGTCATCTCCAGATCTCGGCCTATCGAGCTGCATTTCATAGGATGAAGACAAAACTGAAGGCAGAAAGAGCCACAAACAAGCGAGAACTGAAGTCACTGCAGTAAAAGCGGCAAAGCCTCAGACCGGACGACACCAGCGGTGGTGACGTCCATGGCCTCCAGACTTCAGGCCATCATTGTTGCAAAGCTTCACACTGAAGGAGACCAGCGATGGCGACAGCTATGTGTGACATGCAGAAGTAGTTCTGTTTTTTCAAAAGCATCCAGCAATTTTAAGAATTAACACAATCACAGGAGACAGGAAGTGTTGTGCTTCAGAAGCATCCAGCAACTAGAGGGGTTAACACAGTCACAGGAGACAGGGAGTGGTTACCAGAGCCCCAGGGGGATTGTGGGGGTGTTGTTTACTGTTCTGACTGGAGCCATAGAGAAAGATGGTGTGTGCTCTGTATCTCACAGAAGACAAGGGAACAGAATTCAGGTCAGGAATGAAGCTAAAAACAGGTCAGATAGACTCCCTGAGCTAACAGTGTGGAGTATTATCGGGCAAAAAGATAAGGACTGGAAGGAATCATGTCATAGGGATCATCTCCCTCCTCAAACCCTCCTCCCCTCCATCTCCATGCAGGATAAAGAATGCTGTGTACTATTGAGTCCTTGTGAGGGAAAAGCCTGTGGTTGTGTATGCATAGAAGTGTGATCCTAAGAGATCTAATCTGTGCTGAATTATGCTACTGAAGAGACTGATGTTACTGTGCCTGCTTTATGAGACTGTACTGTAATGAAGATTGTTGCTGTAATATCCCTGAATTGCATTGGCCGTGCTTCAGATTAAATTCCACTGTTAAACTGTTGAAAAAGACTCTTGTCAGATGTGTCTGGTTAGCAATTGAATCTATCATGTGTCTGAGAGAAGCTGCAGCCTATGGTCGCCCTGAGTAACGGTTCCCCCAGGATTCCAACGAATTCATGAAACCCGCCTCGCCCTATTTGAACCTAGCGGCATGCGTTTAACATTGGTGGCCCCTACGGGGAATCCTGAGCGGGAATTAGCGTGTAGCGGGAGAAGAGGAAAAGTGTCTGGAAAAACACAGCAGCACATCACCTCAACTCAACTCTGCTACACCAGTTAAAGGGGACCAGCCCTAAAGAAAACTCACTAGCAGCAATGGATGTGGAAATACAAATGGACTGAATTAATGAGATGCTTCTTCAGTTAACCTGTGAAGAATTGAGAACAGTAGCAGAACATATAAAGATGTCAGAAGAACAGATTTCTAAAGCACACAACCGCAGGCAACTGTTATCTGCCATTAATGCTAAAATGGATGAGCTGGGGGAGAAAGAAGCTGAAGACTTCATAGGGACATTCCTCCAGGAGCTAACTCAGTTTCTAACCAGGTTGAAGCTGGAGAATGGAGGGGCAGCATCAATTACCAAAAGCGAGAATCTCCGTCCACAGACTGAACTACAGGAATAGAAAAAACAACTCAAAGCCTTAACAACAGCCATGCTGGAATCGACCAACACCTCTGAACTGGTGATAGACGCAGACAGAACCTTTAACCTGCTCGGGTTAGATAAATCAGGGAGACAGTCCTCTCTAACACCGCAAATCACCATAAGGAAAGAATTCAAGATCCTGGGACAGATTGGAGAGTGTGAACAGAAAGAGAGACTGTCTTATATGAATTTGTTGCCCCAGATCGATGCAAGATTACAGAAAGGCTACCAGTCAGATGAGATCGTTGAGGGGGTGGTGAAAGTGATCAGCCCAGGACTGAACCTCCGTAGTATGCTAGAAATGTAGAGTCAATTGACCTTGCAACAGCTGAAGATGATTTTAAAAGGGCACAATAAAGAAGAGAGAACTTCAGAATTGTTCCACTGACTCATTTACCTTTCACAGAAAAATAATGAATCACCCCAAAGTTTAATGTTCAGAGCAATTGAACTGAAGGATAGACTGTTGTTTGCATCCAGAGATGTAGAAGCGGAGCAGAAGTTTGATGCTGGACTAGCCCAGAAGAAGTTCTTGAGATCATTGGGAACATGGTTAATCAGCAAAGATACCAAGTTGCAGCTGAAACAGTGCCTAGAAGATCCTGGCATTGTTGACGAATTCCTAATTGAAAAAAATGAATGAGGCAGCTAGTATGGAGTCAGAGAGCGAACAAAAGTTAAAGAAAGGCTCTGCTCCTAAAATCACCAAAATGAGTCAGCTGAAGTTGCAGATCCCCGTTGGCCAGTCCAAAGATAATCATGGAGACACTCCAGTGCCACCTCCGAGAGGGAACCTTAAAGCACCAACAAAAGAGAGGACCGCCAGCGCTGACTGGGAGGAAGTAATAGGAGAACTACGAGCAGAGTTGATTGAGGTGAAAAAGTTGATTCATTCCAGGCCAGAACCTGTATCCCTCAGACCCAGGAGTGGGTTCCAAAACAGAAGGTACCCGGCTTCTGAAGCGTGCCGTTCATCAAATCAGAGTACGGTGTGTGTTCATTGTCTAAGATGTGGTGAGGTGTGGAGTCCGGGTAGAACCGGGAAGAAAAGTCCAGAAAAGACTGTTCATGCCAAAAGATTCCTCAGAACTTCTGGAAGGCCTAGTTCAAGGTGAGACTATGCTTACGATTCCTACTGGTGGGTTTGCTCAAGTGATAGTACCAGTGAGGAATACTACGAAGCACGAAATTAGACTGGATCCAAAGACTGTATTAGGTCATATTGAAACCGTTAAAACTGTATATCCAGCCAGTGTGAGACCCACCCAGGAGTCTACTGTGAATTCAGTCTCGACACCAAGGAATAGGAGTTGCCCAGGGGAGGAAATTGCACGACCCACCTCTGGGTCCTGGAATCCCCCAGTACCCCTGGAACACTTGTGTGCTGAAGATCGAGCGGTAGCAAAACAGATGCTGGGAGAAGAGTGTCATGTATTTGTGACACCCCAGGGGTCTGGTTGCCACAGTAATAGAGATATTACGTCTGAGAGCAGGTGGGAGGTCTCCTGGTCAGGAATCCTATGCATGCCACACCTCCTGCCCAGTCCTGGGAGGGGAAGGACTTCCCCTATATAAAACTGGGGCTGAGGCAGGGTTAGGAGAGAAAGAGCAGAGACACGGTCTGGTCTGTAGTGGAGCAGCTTTAGGAAAGAGAGATCCGGAGCTCTGGGGAAGTCGTGCTAAAAGGAATCAGGGGCTGGCAGCTGTAGAGCTCGCCCTGATTGAAGAGTTACCACCGGACCCGGAGTCCGAGGCTGTGGGGACTAATCCTTACCCAGCAGCAGAAACCAACTGGCAGGGGATTTCAGGTCCTCTGGCCAAGAAACCCGAAGGCACGGTCACACGCGTGGGACCAGCACCGCCGTCGTGGAGCGGAAGCCACTAGAAGGCCCCGAGTCACCGGCCATACGGGTGAGCACCACACGGTACACTCAGGGACGTGGGCTACTTTTACCCGCCTCTAGCAAGGTAGCCAGAAGAGTACAATTAGTTGGGGAGGCCTACAACTCCGCCTGGCCAGGGGAAATCCCATCTGCTCAAAGACTGACCAGGCCCCGATTGCTAGCCAGTACTCCGGGAGGGTCTATCTTTATCACCAGTAAAGACCCTGAACTACACCGCATCGTCTCTGAGTGGTTCCTGCTACCCCCATCATTCACGTCTGCTGCCCTGAGGCCATACCCCTCCCGTTGGGGGTTATACCATCTACGCTGCACAACCATATCACCGGCCTCAGCGGACTGTCCTGCAGCGGCAGCTCCATAGCTGCATTCAACGGGTGGCGTAGTCGTCCAACATCTACCGCTAATACATCGCCGCTCAGTTTGACTCCCTGGGCACGGACCGGGTCACCGCCACGAGACTACAACCCTCAACAGATCCGGCTCCGGGTAAGCTCCCGTGCGCGCGATGCCGTGCGACGAAGGCCCAGGGGCGCGTCATCTTTTGGCGTAGTCGGCAGGATTTCGTGCCCGCAACCACCGGGTACTGCGTGCCTGAAAAAGACTGTTCAAACTTACCAGTGGTGAAGATTCCCGCCATCCGGCGCCATCTTCTACCTTCTTCCCGCCATTCGCGAAGTTTTCCCGCCATCCGGCGCCATCTTCTGCCTTCTTCCCGCCATCCGTGGAGTTTTCCCGCCGTTGGACGCCATCTTGAAGACGCCACGCGGGAAGAAGAGGGGCGTGGACTCCGAAAGCGCGCGAGAACTGAAGCCCCGCCTCACGTCCGGACGTTGCGTAAGGTCCTGGAAGGAGCCCAGCAGACGCCGACGTCACAGGAGCGCGACGGAAGGTCCTCGACCCTGACGATCCACTGCGGAGCCGCGGCCTACGGAAGAGGATCATCGCAAGGTAGGCCACGGTCCACTAGGGGGGAGGAGGATGTCGGATACGGAGGAGAGCTTCACTGCCTCAACCCCCGCCAGCGCCACCGCTGCTGCAGTCATGCCTTTCACCATGCCCTATATCCCGGGAGCAGCCTGGCTACCCCAGTACTCAGGGGAGTCACATACCCTGAATGACTTTAAAGAAAAGCTGGATAGCCTCTTCCAGGTGTACCCCCTCACAGAAGAGCAAAAAGTGAGCATCCTGGTGGCCCAACTAACCGGGGCAGTCCAAAGGGAGGTAAAGTCCTGGCCACCTGGGAGGAGGACTGTCGCACGGATACTAACCCGGCTGAGGGACACCTTTGATACCCGCACCTCAGCCGAGATTAAGCTTAGATTCTATGGGTGCAAGCAGCGAGCACATGAGAGTATAAGGGACTATGCACTAAACCTACAAGAGGCCCTGAGAGCCATTAAGCAGACCGACCCTGACAGCGTGGGAAACGAGGACAGGCTGTTGACCGAGCAATTTATAGAGGGACTATATTGCAATGCCCACCGGACCCAGTTGCGGGCAATGGCCTTACAGGATCCTCATCTGGACTTTGCACAGTTCAAGGACAGAGCCATCCGGGTGCTCCGAGAACCGGCACCGGGTGGCGTTGTGACCCACAGGCGCCCTACTATCACTTACCACCAGGAGGCGGCGCCCTTGTCGGCAGGGCCTGTGGGGGCTGATGCGCAGGCTTTGAACAATGACCCGGCGCCGGACCTGCACCATCAGGTCCAAGAGCTAGCTAAAAGCGTTGCTGCGCTAACCCGAACTGTGCAGTCTTTACAGGTTTCTGCTCCAGGGAAGATCCAGCTGGCATCCGGACCGGAGGACATCCCGTGGCGTCGACCAAGGAGGACCCCACCGGCCAGAGGAAGACCCAGCGACCGGTACAACGAGGACGGACAACCTATCTGCCGCCGCTGCAATCAACCCGGACATATGGCAAGGTACTGTCCTTTAAACTGGCACAACCTGGGGTAGAGGGCCAACCCCTAGGAATAAGATCACCAGGCCCATCGAACTGGCGCGACAAATATGTGGGAGGACGTCCAGTCTTGCCTGTGGTACTGGATGGCATCCCTATGAGTGCCCTACTGGACACCGGGTCACAGGTCACCACCATCCCGTACGTGCTCTTCAAGCAGTACTGGAATGACTCGGATATAACCCGCTATCCAGACGACGACTTGAGTATCATCGCCAGTAATGGTCAGCCCGTGCCACAGATCGGATTTAAAGAAATGACCATTAAAATCGGTAGAGTCGAACTGGCAGCACAGGGACTGATCATTGTAGACATTGACAAGCGCGAGAGTCACCCAAAGATAACTCTAGGAACTAATGTGATTGAAAATTGTCTTGCAGAGGTGATTTTCATTTTACAGCAGGTTGCCAAGAACGCCAGCTCCGGCCAGCAGCGAGTGCTCCAGAAAGAGATCCGGGCACTGATGCGACGGCAACAGGTGGAACTCTCCGGTGGTGAGATTGGTAGCGTAAGAATGTGTGACCCTTTCCCTATTGCCATGCCCCCGAAAAGTGAAATGATGATTTGGTGCCGGGCAGCTATTGGTCTGAGAGGTAGAGATTACCAGGCCATGGTAGAACCAGTCTACTCAGACAGTAGGCCCACCATTTTGACAGCACGGGGGGTAGTTGATGTACGCCATGGGAGGGTGCCCGTTCGTATAATAAATATCGGGAAAAGGGAAGTATACCTGCCCCGGTATGCTACGCTAGCCAAATTATATACTATCAACCAAAATTCTATACAGTCTGTGGAACCCTTGCCTCCATCTCACCCGGAGGAAGGTAACGGCTCTACGAAAATAATGGAGGATTGGTGTCAGCAGCTACATTTGGGTACTGACTCCACTCCCTCCCACCAGAAACAGGGAGTCTATCGGGTGGTTCAAGAGTACGAGAGAGTGTTTAGTAAACACCCGTTAGACTTCGGGCGAGTCAAGGGGGTAGAACACCGCATCCCCACGGGAGACCATCTTCCCATAAAAGAGAGGTATCGACCCGTACCCCCTGCACACTACCAACACGCCAAGGGGATGCTTAGGGACATGAAGGAGGCTGGGGTGATCAGGGATAGCTGTAGCCCCTGGGCAGCTCCACTAGTCTTAGTCAAAAAGAAAGACAACACCATGAGGATGTGTGTAGATTACCGGAAAATCAACCGTATCACACACAAGGATGCGTACCCCTTACCAAGGATAGAGGAGTCTTTGGCTGCTTTAAGATCTGCTAACTTCTTCTCTACCTTGGATCTCACTAGTGGGTACTGGCAGGTTCCTGTAGCAGAGGCGGACCGGGAGAAGACCGCATTCACCACCCCGATGGGACTTAGCGAGTTTACCTGCATGCCGTTCGGACTCTGTAACGCACCAGGAACCTTTCAACGATTAATGGAGTGCTGTCTGGGCCACAAAAACTTCGAGACGGTCCTGTTGTACCTGGACGATGTCATCGTATATTCCAAGACTTATGAGGACCACCTGAAACACCTGGCGGAAGTGTTCGAAGCTCTGGCAAACTACGGCCTAAAGGTAAAACCCTCCAAGTGTCACCTCCTAAAACCAAAGGTGCAGTACCTGGGACACGTGGTGAGCGCTGACGGAGTGGCTCCCGACCCTGATAAGATCACCGCAATTAAGGAGTGGCCAAGTCCCTCCAGTGTAAAGGAAGTGCGGCAGTTCCTCGGGTTGGTAGGCTATTACCGCAGATTCATCCCCGGTTTCACCAAAAAGGCAGCTCCTATGCAGGACCTCCTGATAGGCCAGTCCCGGAAGGCCAAGAACCAGAAGCCGCCCTTCAAATGGGAGAAGTTAGAAGAAGAGTCCTTCCGCCAGCTGAAGATGGCCCTCACGGGGGATGAAATCCTGGCGTACCCTGATTACAGCCAGCCCTTTATCCTCTACACCGACGCAAGTAACATCGGGCTAGGAGCCGTACTGTCCCAGATCCAGCAGGGGAAAGAACGAGTAATCGCTTACGCCAGTCGAAAACTGCGACCCACCGAAAGAAACCCTGAAAATTACAGCTCATTTAAGCTAGAGTTCCTGGCAGTGGTGTGGGCAGTCACCGAACGCTTTAAGCACTACCTCGCTTCTTCCCGGTTCACCGTGTACACGGATAACAACCCTTTGACACACCTGGACACGGCAAGACTCGGTGCCTTAGAGCAGAGATGGATGGCCCGTCTGTCTAACTACGAGTTTACAATCTAATACCGGGCAGGACGCTCCAATACCAAAGCGGACGCCCTGTCCAGGATGCCGAACCTACCGGACGTAGGGGAAGATTCAGAGGAACTGGAAGAAGTTGAACTCCCCGCGTTCCACCGTCATGGGACTATCCAGTATTCCCACCGTGTAAGGAGTAAGCAATCCGCTACGTTCAATCCATTACCTCATTACAACTAGGCGGAGACGCAAGACAGTGACCCTGCCGTCCGACTGGTAAAGGAGATGCTGACTCGGCCAGAGGCTCGCCTTGACCCAGACGCTCCGGAGGAAGCCAAGCAACTGTGGGCTGAGAAGAGTCGACTGTTCCTTTACAAGGGGAAGTTGTGCCGCAGAATGGTTAACTCCCGGACGCATGAACTAATCTGGCAAGTAGTGGTGCCAAGAAGAGACGCAGCTATGGTGATGGAGGCATACCACGACGGAGCTGGGCACTTCGGATGGAAGAAGCTGGAGTTCCTGCTGCGCGGGCGGTTCCATTGGGTAGGCATGAGAGGAACCATCGAGAGGTGGTGCAGAGACTGTGGCCCATGCAACCTAAGAAGGAGGGACCGTGCCAGCCAGAAGACTCCCCTGCAGTCCATCATCACCAGACAGCCGTTGGAACTGGTAGCCTTGGATCATGTAAAACTGACCCCAAGCAGAAGTGGCTACGTCTACGCATTAACCATCGTGGATCACTACTCCCGGTTCTTGGTTGTCGTCCCCGTCAAGGACTTAACGGCTCAAACAGCAGCTAGAGCCTTCCAGCAGCACTTCTGCCGTCCGCACGGATACCCGGAGCAGGTGCTGATGGACCAGGGGCCTGCCTTTGAAGCGGAAGTCTTCCAGGAATTCTGCACCCTGTATGGCTGCCGGAAGATTAGAACAACACCCTATCACCCGCAAACTAATGGACTTTGTGAGAAAATGAACCAGGTGGTGATAGATCTTCTGAAAACATTGCCCCTGGAAGAACGTAGTCTGTGGCCTGAAAAGCTGCCCGACCTGGTGGACCTATACAACCACATCCCTGTAGGTTCCACCAACTGTACCCCAGCTTACCTAATGAGGGCAAGACCTGGTAAGCTTCCTGTTGATCTGGAGATGGGAGTCCTGACACCCGAGGACACTTCACCAGAAGCAGACTGGGACACAGAGAGGCCTCAGCAGTACCGGAAAGTACAGGAGAGCGTGGAGCGAAGTCTCTGTCAAGCTAGGGAAAGACAAGAGAAAACTTACAACCAGTATGCTCCCGCTGTTCCCCTGGTGCCCGGAGAGCAGGTCTTGAAGAGGAAAAGACGGCTCCACAAGTTGGACGACCAGTGGGAGAAGGACCCGTACACCGTACTGCCCTCAAGCCACGACAACCCAAAGATCTGTACAATCAGTAAAGACGGAGGGGAAACCACAGCCATTGTATCCCGGGATCACCTGAAGAAGTGTCCCGAACAGCTACGGAACCCTGAAGAGGAACAAGAAGACCCTCGACCCGTAGAGGAAAGGGAAGATATGGTTAGTACTGTGCTCGGAGACTTCCCTCGGTCTTGGACTCAAGTCAATGGTGCTGTTGTGGTACCCGTCCTCACGTTCCTCCAACCAGCATCCCAAGTGCCTACAGAGACACAGGTAGAGCTGGAAGAACAGCCGGTCCAGGAGGCAGAAGACCCCACACAAGCAGACCAGGAGAATCAACCCTCTGCTTATAGTGAGCCTGCCATACCCCTAGTGAGCCAAAGAGTCCGTAGACGGCTGCCCAGTTTACCCTTGACAGCTCCTATACCCTGTAGCTCAGGACCAGTCAGCCAGCTCCGTAGGTCCACTAGGGTCACTAGAGGCCAGTTGCCCATACGGTGGAGGATCTAAATGTTCAAGCTATTTTATTAATGTTTACCTGTTCATTGTTGCTTGTGTATAATTATGTGTTTCTAGTTATTTGTAGGAGTCTTTGGTGGATTTACCGGGAATCCTTTGTGCATATAGTTGGAGCGTAACCCAGGACGGACTAAAGACTGTTAAGGACTCGGGGCAGGACAGACCCCTACCTGGTTACTTCTCCCTGTTTTTGGTGAAATGGACACCCTTGTTTTCTCAAAAAAACTGCACCCGGTTGCGGACACGCCGTGACCACCTTATGTGTTGTTTCTACCAGAACGTTATTGTTTATACCTTGTTATGTTGACAAAAGTATGTTTAGTCCCGGAGTACTAAATTTTACTAGGGGGGAATGTGACACCCCAGGGGTCTGGTTGCCACAGTAATAGAGATATTACGTCTGAGAGCAGGTGGGAGGTCTCCTGGTCAGGAATCCTATGCATGCCACACCTCCTGCCCAGTCCTGGGAGGGGAAGGACTTCCCCTATATAAAACTGGGGCTGAGGCAGGGTTAGGAGAGAAAGAGCAGAGAACACAGACAGAGACACGGTCTGGTCTGTAGTGGAGCAGCTTTAGGAAAGAGAGATCCGGAGCTCTGGGGAAGTCGTGCTAAAAGGAATCAGGGGCTGGCAGCTGTAGAGCTCGCCCTGATTGAAGAGTTACCACCGGACCCGGAGTCCGAGGCTGTGGGGACTAATCCTTACCCAGCAGCAGAAACCAACTGGCAGGGGATTTCAGGTCCTCTGGCCAAGAAACCCGAAGGCACGGTCACACGCGTGGGACCAGCACCGCCGTCGTGGAGCGGAAGCCACTAGAAGGCCCCGAGTCACCGGCCATACGGGTGAGCACCACACGGTACACTCAGGGACGTGGGCTACTTTTACCCGCCTCTAGCAAGGTAGCCAGAAGAGTACAATTAGTTGGGGAGGCCTACAACTCCGCCTGGCCAGGGGAAATCCCATCTGCTCAAAGACTGACCAGGCCCCGATCGCTAGCCAGTACTCCGGGAGGGTCTATCTTTATCACCAGTAAAGACCCTGAACTACACCGCATCGTCTCTGAGTGGTTCCTGCTACCCCCATCATTCACGTCTGCTGCCCTGAGGCCATACCCCTCCCGTTGGGGGTTATACCATCTACGCTGCACAACCATATCACCAGCCTCAGCGGACTGTCCTGCAGCGGCAGCTCCATAGCTGCATTCAATGGGTGGCGTAGTTGTCCAACATCTACCGCTAATACATCGCCGCTCAGTTTGACTCCCTGGGCACGGACCAGGTCACCGCCACGAGACTACAACCCTCAACAGATCCGGCTCCGGGTAAGCTCCCGTGCGCGCGATGCTGTGCGACGAAGGCCCAGGGGCGCGTCATATTCTCCAAAGATGACTCTGATATAGGCTGTATCCCGTTGTTGCAGTTGAAAATCAAATTGAAAGACACGACCCCAGTAACCAGAAGTTACATGTCTGTGCCGAAACCATTACACCGTGAAGTGCAAGAGTATTTACAAGACCTAATCAACAGAGATTGGGTCCAAAAGTCGAAGTCGTCTTATTCCTCTCCTATTGTTTGTGTTAGGAAGAAGACCGGTATGTTGAGACACTGCTGTGATTACCGGGAACTAAACCGAAAGTCAGTACCTGATCGGCACCCGATATCAAAGATTCAAGATATGCCGGATAGCCTATCAGGAAGTACCTGGTTCTCTGTCCTCGATCAGGGTAAGGCATAACATCAAGGTTTTGTTGAAGAGTCCAGTAGACCTTTGACAGCATTCATCACACCGTGGGGGTTATACGAGTGGATCCGCATACCGTTTGGGCTCAGTTCATCTCCAGCAGAATTCCAGAGGAGCAGGGAGACATGTTTAGAAGGATTGAGGGACGATATCTGCCAGCCGTACTTGGATGACAATGTGGTACACAGCAAAACCTTCCAGGAACATGTTGAACATGTGAGGATCGTATTACAGCAGTATCAACAACATGGAGTTAAGTTGACCCCAAAGAAGTGTGAAGTGTTCAAAAGGCAAGTCCGATTTCTAGGGAAAATTGTGTCCGGAGAAGAATATACCATGGACCCAGCAGAAATCACACTGGTACTGGCCTTAAAAGACAAGCAGCCCTCTACTGTCGGTGAGTTGAGGCAGATATTAGGATTTCTCTCCCACTATCGTACTTACGTGCGGAACTTCTCCAGGGTTGCCACCCCACTATACCTCTTCTTGGGGGTGAATGACAGAGTCAACAACACCCACAGAGAAAAAGAAGAATGCGGGTAGGACCGGGCTTAAAAGAAACAACG
Source organism: Phyllobates terribilis (assembly GCF_046119375.1). NCBI lineage: Eukaryota > Metazoa > Chordata > Amphibia > Anura > Dendrobatidae > Phyllobates > Phyllobates terribilis. The sequence goes on along the minus strand of NW_027362768.1, from coordinate 202,260,330 downwards.
CCGTTTCGTCCCAACAGCCCATTCTCTGGACAGCAGACCACCAGGAGGTATTGGAAAAACTAGTAGACTACCTGGTAAAACCACCCATCTTGGGACATCCTGATTTCAACTTACTGTTTGTTCTTCATTGTGACGCTTCTCAAGTTGGACTGGGAGTTGCCCTGTATCAGCATCAAGATGGAAAATTGAGAGTCATCGGTTACGGTTCTAGAACGTTGACAGACGCCGAGAAGAATTACCATCTACATTCCGGAAAATTGGAGTTCCTGGCATTGAAATGGGCTATCTGTGAACGATTTAGAGATTATCTCTACTACAGCAAAGAGTTTGAGGTATACACTGACAACAACCCTTTGACCTATGCCCTCACTACAGCCAAACTGAATGCAACGGGTCAGAGATGGGTCGCTGAACTAGCTGACTTCAATTTCTGCATCAAGTACAGGCCAGGAAAATGCAATGCGGATGCTGAGGAGTTCATGCAAGAATGCTTGGAAGAAGTCAGTCTGGAAGCAATTGAGAGCACTACTCAAGCAGTACAAGCTTATCAAGAGGTAGACACACCATTGTAGTGTCCGTTGACGGTGGAAATCACCATAAAAGCGAGAGAACAAGATCACCCGGGGTCTATTCAAAACCTACCAAAAGGAAAAATCCATTCTGCACAACGGGAAGATCAGATAATTGGTGGAATACTACTTTATGTGGACCAAAATCTGTTTCCAAGTAAACGGAAGAGAGATAATGAGTCTCCAGCAGTATCTGTTTTAGTTAAAGAATGGATGAAGCTCTACCTCAATGAAGACGGTATCCTGTATCGTGAAGGAGGACAAAACCGGCAGTTGGTACTACCCAGAGTAATCCATAGGTTGGTCTTCAAAGAACTCCATGAAAACATGGGGCACCTGAAAGTGAAAAGGACAACCAACTTGATCGGTGAACGTTTCTTCTGGCCGTACATGCAGAGAGATATTGAGAGGTACGTGACCAGGGAGTGTGGGTGTCTGAAAGATAAACGTCCCAACACATCAACCCGGGCACCAGATCCAAACTACGTATCCATTTGAGATGGTCTCAATAGACTTTCTACATCTCGAGACGTGCAAGCCTGGTTACGAAATACATCTTGATGGTGATGGACCATTTTACTTGATTTGCTCAAGCATATGCCACCACCAATAAAGCAGGTCGAAAAGCGGCAGAGAAGATCTTTAATGATTTTGCTTTGAGGTTTGGGTTCCCTACGAGGTTACACCATGACCAAGGAAGAGAATTTGAAAACCAGCTCTTTGCCAAGCTAGGAAAGTACTGTAGGATTCAGAGATCCCACACAACGCCCTATGACCCAGAGTGTAATGGACAAGTTTAACGTTTTAACCGGACATTATTGTCTATGTTGCGAACTTTAACAGCTGACGAGAAGAAAGACTGGAAGTTCTCTGTCAGAAGTGGTACATGCCTATAACTGTACAAAGAGCGATGCAATTGGTTACTCACCCTTCTTTCTGTTGTGTGAACGATCGCCAAGACTGCCAGTTGACATCATGTTTGATACTCCAGTGTCAAAGACTTACAGAACGTATCCAGAGTATGTTTGGAAATGGAAGGAAAGGATGGCAGAGGCATACAACATAGCGTCCAAAGTGGTTACGCAAGGACAGAGCAAGAGCAAGGAGTACTATGATCAAAAATGTCATGGAGCAGAATTGGCACTGGGAAACCGGGTGCTAGTCAGGAACATACGTGAAAAAGGCGGTCCAGGAAAACTTTGTTCATACTGGGAAGACAAAGTGTATGTGGTCGTAAGGAGGAAAGCTGATGACAGCCCAGTGTATGGAATCTGATTGGAAACGGGAGACAAGAAAACCAGAATAATCCATCGGAATTTACTACTACCCTGTGGTTGTCTCCCACCACAATAAGACTTCCTAGAAGTAGACAGACATTGTCCGAGATCGACTAAGGGACCACCACAGACTGAAGCTCCGAAGGTGGATAGTGACCTTGAAAGTTCAGATGAAGAAGAACACACCGTTGTATTTCTCGGACCGGCAAAGAGCGGGATGTACCATCCTCAGGAGAGTGGTGTGTCTTCCTCTTGATAAGCTTGTACTGCTTGAGTAGTGCTCTCAATTGCTTCCAGAATGACTTTCTCCGAGCATTCTTGCATGAACTCCTCAAGCTCTAGTGGCATTCTCGACAATCCGTCAGCATCCGCATTGCATTTTTATGGCCTGTACTTGATGCTGAAATTGAAGTCAGCTAGTTCAGTGACCCATCTCTGACCCGTTGCATTCAGTTTGGCTGTAGTGAGGACATAGGTCAAAATGTTGTTGTCAGTGTATACCTCAAACTCCAGAGGCTCCAGAGTTTGTACCAAGGAGTACAGATGAAGTCCAATTCAGATCTGATGGTCGAACACTGGTCACTGAAGAGACCGATCATCACTTATGAGTAGCAGAATCACCAGACCAGGAAACGAAGGATTCAAGAGAAGTACAGGAACTTACAGAGGCAGTTCCAAGATCATCTGAGGAAGTACGAGAAATGAGTGTGTTGAAGAAACTGCTGCAACCAAGGAACCCGTGGTATCTGAGGAACAACCTACCAGGAGGATGTCGACTCAAGAAGTGAGGAGGCCTGTGATGCTGACGTATGAGACACTTGGTGAACCGAGTCAAGTGCCAAAGACTGTCGACTGGAAACAGGTATCTCTGCCTGCCGACCAGGTAAGCCCACTTGAGTGGTATTCACCACCGAGAGACAGTATGGACAATGTTTCCTGGTGGAAAGACTTGTTTTGGCCTAGTGAGAGAGAGAGCTGGTTGAAGACGTACGAAAAGCTCCAGCGGAAGAGATGCTGATTGTTTTAATTGTGGATTTCTTACAGGAGTTCTACAAGCAAAAGGTCGTAAGAATAGGTTGTTATTGATGTTTGTAAATGTGATGTCAATTTGATAATGCCAATTTGTATATAAAAGCTGCAGCCTATGGTCGCCCTGAGTAACGGTTCCCCCAGGATTCCAACGAATTCATGAAACCCGTCTCGCCCTATCTGAACCTAAAGGCATGCGTGTAAATATGGCCTCCAGACTTCAGGCCATCATTGCTGCAAAGCCTCACACCGGTGGAGACCAGCGATGGTGACGACCATGGCCTCCAGACTTCAGGCTGTCATTGCTGCAAAGGATTTTCTACAAAGAGTTAAACATGAACATTTTATTAATGGGAAAGTGAATTTGTCCAATTACTTCTGAGTAGTGTTGAGCCACCCCCGTAGTGTTCGAGTTCGGTTCGGTTCGTCGAACACCGTTAAAGCCAATGGCAGGCAAACAAAAACACATAGCAACACATAGAAAACTCATAGAAAACACTTCAAAGGTGTCCAAAAGCTGACAAACTGCTCAGAAGACACAAATAACACATGGAAAAGTGACAAGTACATATAGTCATGCGAAAAGAAAAGAGGTGCAGGAGTAAAAGGAGGGGGAGACACAGATATAGGCATGCCATGCCCTTCTAAAACCAAAAAAGTGCGAAGCCGACACGGCCAGTCAGTTCCTGCCCGTGCGACCTGACAGCCAGCCACCCTCTCCCAATACTGGTGCCTGTCCGCTGGTGGGTCGAGCCAGCCCCCCTGCGGAGGAGGCAGGTCTAATCTTTTTAATTTAAATTGTCTCTGTAATTTGAATGAATACACTTTAAATCCTTTTACAAGGATCTATTGGAGGGCAAGTCTCATGCCAGCAGCCGTGGTAATTCAAGCTCCAGTAGCGTCCACTAAAGCTGCTGCAGTTAAAAAGATTTTATAAGGATCGAGCTTGGCGGTCCACCGCAAGGCATACTATCTCCAGTCCCAGCCCCTGTGCCTTGGGGTGCCTCCCCGATGCTCTTCATTGAGTGTCCCGGGGGCCCGAACCATTTCCTTTGAAAAAGTTAAGTGTCCAAACTACAGGTGGTGTAGCTTGCTTAACAGCTGGGATAATCCGCTGACTAGCAGACACTGCTACTAGGCACAAAGTATTTCCTGGGCTAGATGCAGTTAAAAATTTGTAATTAGATACTCTCGTTGGATGCTGAGAAAGCATTCCATAGAGTCTCCTGGCACGCCATATATTATTCTCTTAAAAAGCTTGGGGTAGGGGTCTAGGGGACCCTTTTATAGGCAAAATCATGCCTGGTTTCAGGTCCAGTGGAGACAACCATTCATGAAACTGGTTCTCCAGAGCTGACCACAACTCCTCAGCTGTGTGACTCACATTTCCCAGACATTTCAAAGTAAAAACCGCCTGATGACGTTGAGCCCTGCTGCCAGCATAGTAAGGAGGTGTGCAGGATTCCTTCTGCGCAGTTAGAAAGCAGGTGGCATGACCAGACAGGATTTGGGTGCAGGTGGAGGACCGAGAGGAGGTTGAGGAGGAAGAAGCAGTGGAGGAACTTCGAGATAAAGAGGATTGACGCACAACTCGTGGGGACGGCAAGACTTGGACAGCAGCCCCTTGTCCTGCTGTCACCTTAGTTACCCAGTGCCCAGTCAGCGACATGTAACGCCCCTGTCCATGCCTACTCGTCCAAGTGTCTGTGGTGAAATGCACCCTGTCACACACAGAGTTTCTCAAAGAAGCGGTGATGTTGTGTGCGACATGCTGGCAGAGCGCAGGCACACCTTTTTTTGAGAAGTAGTGCCGACTGGGCATCTGGTACTGGGGCACTGCGGCGGACATAAGATCTCGAAAATCCTCTGTGTCCACCAGGCGGAAAGGTAGCATTTCTGTAGCCAAGAGCTTGCAAATGGTGAAATTCAACCTCTTAGCTTTCTCATGGCTAGGAGGAAATGGTCTTTTACTTGTCCACATCTGAGGGACCAAGGGCTGGCTGTTGTGCTTAGACAGGGTTGAGAAGGGTGTCCCCGGCAAACTGCCGGTCTGTGATGAAGATGCAGGCGGAAACGTTAGGTTGCCTTGATCCAAAGGTGGTGCTATCGATGTCGGACAGCGCTCAACACCAGCTGGTGTTTCCACCTCCAAAGAAAATGATGACCTGCCAATCACGCTGGCTGTTGCGGGTAAAGAGGTGGCAGGTCTGCGTCCCAAAACAGGTGTGACTGCTGTCCCCCCAGTCACAGAGGATGAAGAGGCCGCGGATGCACAAGATGTGGCAGACGGTGGTTGGCCCAGCCGGATAGGCCGCATTGTAGCACAGTGAGCTTCCCACTGCAACTTATGCTTCATATCCATGTGCCAGTTCATGTATGAAGTACTCAAACTATGGATTTTTTGGCCTCTACTTAGCTTTTGCTGACAAATGTTACAGATAACACGAGTTGGGTCATCTTTATCGATCTGAAAAAATGCCCAGGCTATGCAAGGCTTAGCACCCATGCGACCTGAAGAGCCACCACGACTTGTGGTCAGAGGCAGAGTTGTGTTTGAGGATGCAGTTGTTGACGTGCTTCCAGTACTACGTCTCTGTCCAGGAAGGCGCAACCTGACCTCGTCGTCACTAGCATCCTCCTCCACCTCCTCTGCTGACCTCATCTCTTGGCTGACTGTGGGTTGACAGTAAGTGGGATCTCCGACCTCATCATCATCACCCTGTGCGTTATCACACCCGTCGTCCTCAGAGCCAACCTGTTCCTGCCCTGACAAAAAACTAAAGTTGTCGCTCCAATCAGGTATTTGAGTCTTATCATCGTCTTCCTCATTGTCTCCACCAACAGGAGTTACAGTTTGGGAATGAGGGTCTACATTATGGTCAGAACCTTCTGCGTCTGGTCCTGGATCCGACTCATAAAGATTCTGGGCATCAGTGCAGATCATTTCCTCGTCTGGATTCACAGAAGCGCTGGAGTCGACCTCTGATTCCCAGGCTATAGTATGAGTAAACAGCTCTGCAGACTCAACCATCTGTTCTACCTCATACTCAGACGGGCAACTGGAGACTTGGGAGCTGTGAGGAAGCAAGTGCAATTGGGGTGACACCTCTGAGGACTGGAGTATTTGTGATGTTGAAGTTGAGGTGGAGGAGAGCCCACTTAAAGGATATCCGTTGAAGCACCTGCTGTTTTTGTGCCTCATCTGGAATTTGTAGCGATTGGCGTGGCCGTAAGAAAGGGATCTTATCACATTGTCCGCTAAAAGAAGTAGACATTTTAGTTTGGCTGGAAGATGGTCTTTCTTCTGCAGATGTTACTGTTGCTTTAACACCTACCCCACGAACACAACCTTTTTTCCCCTTCCCAACACGCCTATTCCCCTTTCCACCAGCAGCAGGCCTTTTTCCACTCATTTTGGTGGTTAACTAATTCACAACTCTGGAGTTGTTTGCACAAAAAAACAATGGATGGGAACCGAGCAGAGCTGAGTGGCCAAACTGTGGTATTAGGCCAAAACTATTGGCTGGGTTAGATGCAGAAAAAAATTATTTTGAATTTGCAACCTGATGGAGGTCAGTATAGATGGACTAATAGAATGATGCTATGCCCAAAAGATTTTACTTCACTAGGTGCAGTAAAAAAATTGGTATTCTATACACAGGTGGTATATCTTGCAACACAGATAGGCTACTCCACTGACTAACACACTCTGCAATAGGCCAAAAAGGATTAGCTTTGCTAGATTCAGCCAAATGCTGTGAAAAAAACTTGCACAGCACTGGCACAGACCTGCCTGGCAAAAACTGATAGGAACTCATGTAACCTAGTCCTGAAAAGGACTCCATTACAATTAGTCTTTACTCCCACAATCTATCTATTTAAGAGCACAGACCTGCCTGATAAAAGTCGTAGGAAATGCTGTAACCTAGTCCTTAAAAGGACTGCAATCACAACTATTCCCTACTCCCAAGCTATCTGTATATTTGTGCGAAAATTGGCTTGAAATTAACAAGGTATAGCGCACACAGCAACAGCGGTGCCGTCTAACACGCAGCTGCAGCAGTGAGAAAATGGTGGCGACGGGGAAAATGGCTTGGTCTTATAGGGCAAGGACATGTGACATACACTGCCAATCACACATGCCCTTGCTTGTGTGAAAATAAGCACTTCGCTCCGTGTGTGCGCTGCTGATAGGCTGACAGATTGCACCTCCCCACTGTAAATGCGGGAAAGAGAAAAAAAAATGGAGATCTTCATTGTTCCTGCAGAGATCCATCCCCTGCCCCTCCCCCCGCCCCGCTGTACACTCAAACTGCATATTAACATTAATTTTCATCATTACTGAGAAAAAATCCAGTTATGATTTTGGTGCACGAACAGTTATCGAACATAACCTCGAACAGCCGAATTTTTCTCAAATTGTTCGTGTTCGCCGAACGGCTCGAACACCGCCCAAAACAGCTCGAATTTGAGATTGGCGAACAGTTCGAGTAGAACAACGCTCATCTCTACACAGAACCCCTGAAATGAGGAAGATTTGTAAGAAAATGGTTGCAATTCCTAAACGTTTCACAGGAGACTTTTGTTTAACCTTTTAATAAAACCTGAAAGTCTTCACTTCAGTTGCATCTGTTGTTTCATTTTACATCGAAAATAACAGCCTGCAGAGCTGAAATCATGAGGATTCGATCACTGGCCAAATATTTCTGGACCTAGCTTTATATGCTTGTATATTGGCCACAGAGTATTTGTGCACCTGCAGATTAAAGAAGCCTTCCTCCTCCTCCTCCCATCAAAATATTTATCCTCTTAATATATTGCAACCATCATATTATACAGCACCGTGTACTTACTATTGCTCATTTTTCTTTTCTACCGAGATATTTCTTCTCTTTTCCATCAGGTCTATGACATCACGTGATTAAAAACTGATGGGCAGAATCCTTCTAAGCTCTATGTAGAGACAGGAGATCAATTTTCCCTGTATGCTGACATAATTTACTAACAAAGAAGAATTTTACTCTGTGAAGCTGGATTTCCTTTAAGCTGCTTCTACTGCATCCAGGCAAAAACGTCTGGTGAGTCCGTGCTCCGGAACACATGGGATTTAGATTATGTTGAGCTGTTTTTCTCTGTTTCATGAGTCATAAGTCACTGCAAAAGTCCCTGGCAGGGGGTGGAGGGAGCAGCTGGGTCAGGAGGTGAAGCGGAGAATGATAAATGCAGGGACTAGAGATTTCCTGCTTCTACATAGAGCAGAGAAAAGAATTAGCTGGGTAGAAAATGAGCAATTGTAAGTACATAGTACTGCATAATATGATGACTGCAATATATTCACAGGATAAAAAATGTGAAAAGAGGAGGCGGAAGGATTCTTTAATTCAGTCCTAAAGGTGTGCAGACTCTTTTTTTCTCTTTGTAGCTAATTATATACAGTCACAACTAGTCAAATCATATTCTATACATCCCAGCCAGGTACAGTGGGGAAAATACTTATTTCATTCTCTGCCGATTTTGCAAGTTTTCCCACCTACAAAGAATGGAGAGGTCTGTAACTTTTATCGTAGGTCACTTCACCTGTGACAGACGGAATCTACGAATAAAAACCAGAAAATTACATTGTAGGATTGTTACAGAATTAATTTGCATTTTGTTGCAGGAAATACACGTGGTCAAAATTGCTGGTGCCCCTCATTTAATGAAAGAAAAACCCACAATGGTCACAGAAATAACTTGAATCTGACAAAAGTAATAATAAATTAAAAATCTATGAAAATGAACAGATGAAGGTCAGACATTGCTCCTCTGCCTCCACTGAATTTTAAAAAAAATAAACTCATGAAATCGGCCTGGACAGAAATGACGGGACCCCTGAAAATAATGTGACAAAAGGGACATGATAAATCAAGTTGTGTCCACTAATTAGCATCACAGGTGTCTACAATCTTGTAATCAGTCAGTGTGCCTGTATATAGGGCTACAGATACTCACTGTGCTGTATATAGGACTACAGATACTCACTGTGCCTGTATATAGGACTACAGATACTCACTGTGCCTGTATATAGAGCTACAGATACTCACTGTGCCTGTATATAGGACTACAGATACTCACTGTGCCTGTATATAGGACTACAGATACTCACTGTGCCTGTATATAGAGCTACAGATACTCACTGTGCCTGTATATAGGACTACAGATACTCACTGTGCCTGTATATAGGGCTACAGATACTCACTGTGCCTGTATATAGAGCTACAGATACTCACTGTGCTGTATATAGAGCTACAGATACTGACTGTGCTGTATATAGGACTACAGATACTCACTGTGCTGTATATAGAGCTACAGATACTCACTGTGCTGTATATAGAGCTACAGATACTCACTGTGCCTGTATATAGGGCTACAGATACTCACTGTGCTGTATATAGAGCTACAGATACTCACTGTGCCTGTATATAGGGCTACAGATACTCACTGTGCTGTATATAGAGCTACAGATACTCACTGTGCCTGTATATAGGGCTACAGATACTCACTGTGCTGTATATAGGGCTACAGATACTCACTGTGCTGTATATAGGGCTACAGATACTCACTGTGCCTGTATATAGAGCTACAGATACTCACTGTGCTGTATATAGAGCTACAGATACTCACTGTGCCTGTATATAGAGCTACAGATACTCACTGTGCTGTATATAGGACTACAGATACTCACTGTGCTGTATATAGGGCTACAGATACTCACTGTGCTGTATATAGGGCTACAGATACTCACTGTGCTGTATATAGGGCTACAGATACTCACTGTGCTGTATATAGAGCTACAGATACTCACTGTGCCTGTATATAGAGCTACAGATACTCACTGTGCTGTATATAGGACTACAGATACTCACTGTGCTGTATATAGAGCTACAGATACTCACTGTGCTGTATATAGAGCTACAGATACTCACTGTGCTGTATATAGGGCTACAGATACTCACTGTGCTGTATATAGGACTACAGATACTCACTGTGCTGTATATAGGGCTACAGATACTCACTGTGCTGTATATAGAGCTACAGATACTCACTGTGCCTGTATATAGAGCTACAGATACTCACTGTGCTGTATATAGAGCTACAGATACTCACTGTGCTGTATATAGGGCTACAGATACTCACTGTGCTGTATATAGGACTACAGATACTCACTGTGCTGTATATAGGGCTACAGATACTCACTGTGCTGTATATAGGGCTACAGATACTCACTGTGCTGTATATAGGGCTTACAGATACTCACTGTGCTGTATATAGAGCTACAGATACTCACTGTGCTGTATATAGAGCTACAGATACTCACTGTGCCTGTATATAGGGCTACAGATACTCACTGTGCTGTATATAGAGCTACAGATACTCACTGTGCTGTATATAAGACTACAGATACTCACTGTGCTGTATATAGGGCTACAGATACTCACTGTGCTGTATATAGAGCTACAGATACTCACTGTGCTGTATATAGAGCTACAGATACTCACTGTGCCTGTATATAGGGCTACAGATACTCACTGTGCTGTATATAGAGCTACAGATACTCACTGTGCTGTATATAGGACTACAGATACTCACTGTGCTGTATATAGAGCTACAGATACTCACTGTGCCTGTATATAGAGCTACAGATACTCACTGTGCTGTATATAGAGCTACAGATACTCACTGTGCTGTATATAGAGCTACAGATACTCACTGTGCTGTATATAGGGCTACAGATACTCACTGTGCTGTATATAGAGCTACAGATACTCACTGTGCCTGTATATAGAGCTACAGATACTCACTGTGCCTGTATATAGAGCTACAGATACTCACTGTGCTGTATATAGGGCTACAGATACTCACTGTGCTGTATATAGGACTACAGATACTCACTGTGCTGTATATAGAGCTACAGATACTCACTGTGCCTGTATATAGAGCTACAGATACTCACTGTGCTGTATATAGGGCTACAGATACTCACTGTGCTGTATATAGAGCTACAGATACTCACTGTGCTGTATATAGGGCTACAGATACTCACTGTGCTGTATATAGAGCTACAGATACTCACTGTGCCTGTATATAGAGCTACAGATACTCACTGTGCTGTATATAGGGCTACAGATACTCACTGTGCTGTATATAGGGCTACAGATACTCACTGTGCTGTATATAGGACTACAGATACTCACTGGTGCCTGTATATAGAGCTACAGATACTCACTGTGCTGTATATAGGGCTACAGATACTCACTGTGCTGTATATAGGACTACAGATACTCACTGTGCTGTATATAGAGCTACAGATACTCACTGTGCTGGTATATAGGCTACAGATACTTCACTGTGCTGTATATAGGACTACAGATACTCACTGTGCTGTATATAGAGCTACAGATACTCACTGTGCTGTATATAGGGCTACAGATACTCACTGTGCTGTATATAGGACTACAGATACTCACTGTGCTGTATATAGAGCTACAGATACTCACTGTGCCTGTATATAGAGCTACAGATACTCACTGTGCTGTATATAGAGCTACAGATACTCACTGTGCTGTATATAGAGCTACAGATACTCACTGTGCCTGTATATAGAACTACAGATACTCACTGTGCCTGTATATAGAGCTACAGATACTCACTGTGCTGTATATAGAGCTACAGATACTCACTGTGCCTGTATATAGAGCTACAGATACTCACTGTGCTGTATATAGGGCTACAGATACTCACTGTGCCTGTATATAGGACTACAGATACTCACTGTGCCTGTATATAGGGCTACAGATACTCACTGTGCCTGTATATAGAGCTACAGATACTCACTGTGCTGTATATAGGGCTACAGATACTCACTGTGCTGTATATAGAGCTACAGATACTCACTGTGCTGTATATAGAGCTACAGATACTCACTGTGCCTGTATATGGAGCTACAGATACTCACTGTGCTGTATATAGGGCTACAGATACTCACTGTGCCTGTATATAGGACTACAGATACTCACTGTGCCTGTATATGGAGCTACAGATACTCACTGTGCTGTATATAGAAGCTACAGATACTCACTGTGCTGTATATAGGGCTACAGATACTCACTGTGCTGTATATAGGGCTACAGATACTCACTGTGCTGTATATAGAGCTACAGATACTCACTGTGCCTGTATATAAGACTACAGATACTCACTGTGCTGTATATAGAGCTACAGATACTCACTGTGCCTGTATATAGAGCTACAGATACTCACTGTGCCTGTATATAGAGCTACAGATACTCACTGTGCTGTATATAGAGCTACAGATACTCACTGTGCCTGTATATAAGACTACAGATACTCACTGTGCCTGTATATAGGGCTACAGATACTCACTGTGCCTGTATATAGGGCTACAGATACTCACTGTGCCTGTATATAGAGCTACAGATACTCACTGTGCCTGTATATAAGACTACAGATACTCACTGTGCCTGTATATAGAGCTACAGATACTCACTGTGCCTGTATATAAGACTACAGATACTCACTGTGCCTGTATATAGGGCTACAGATACTCACTGTGCCTGTTATATAGGGCTACAGATACTCACTGTGCCTGTATATAGGGCTACAGATACTCACTGTGCCTGTATATAGGACTACAGATACTCACTGTGCCTGTATATAGAGCTACAGATACTCACTGTGCCTGTATATAGAGCTACAGATACTCACTGTGCCTGTATATAAGGACTACAGATACTCACTGTGCCTGTATATAGGGCTACAGATACTCACTGTGCCTGTATATAGGGCTACAGATACTCACTGTGCCTGTATATAGGGTACAGATACTCACTGTGCTGTATATAGAGCTACAGATACTCACTGTGCCTGTATATAGGGCTACAGATACTCACTGTGCCTGTATATAAGACTACAGATACTCACTGTGCCTGTATATAGGGCTACAGATACTCACTGTGCCTGTATATAGAGCTACAGATACTCACTGTGCTGTATATAGGGCTACAGATACTCACTGTGCTGTATATAGGGCTACAGATACTCACTGTGCTGTATATAGAGCTACAGATACTCACTGTGCCTGTATATAAGACCTACAGATACTCACTGTGCTGTATATAGAGCTACAGATACTCACTGTGCCTGTATATAGAGCTACAGATACTCACTGTGCTGTATATAGAGCTACAGATACTCACTGTGCCTGTATATAAGACTACAGATACTCACTGTGCTGTATATAAGACTACAGATACTCACTGTGCCTGTATATAGAGCTACAGATACTCACTGTGCCTGTATATAAGACTACAGATACTCACTGTGCCTGTAATAGAGCTACAGATACTCACTGTGCCTGTATATAAGACTACAGATACTCACTGTGCTGTATATAGAGCTACAGATACTCACTGTGCTGTATATAGAGCTACAGATACTCACTGTGCTGTATATAGAGCTACAGATACTCACTGTGCTGTATATAGAGCTACAGATACTCACTGTGCTGTATATAGAGCTACAGATACTCACTGTGCTGTATATAGGGCTACAGATACTCACTGTGCTGTATATAGAGCTACAGATACTCACTGTGCTGTATATAGAGCTACAGATACTCACCTGTGCTGTATATAGAGCTACAGATACTCACTGTGCTGTATATAGAGCTACAGATACTCACTGTGCTGTATATAGAGCTACAGATACTCACTGTGCTGTATATAGAGCTACAGATACTCACTGTGCTGTATATAGAGCTACAGATACTCACTGTCCTGTATATAGGGCTACAGATACTCACTGTGCTGTATATAGAGCTACAGATACTCACTGTGCTGTATATAGAGCTACAGATACTCACTGTGCTGTATATAGGGCTACAGATACTCACTGTGCTGTATATAGAGCTACAGATACTCACTGTGCCTGTATATAGGCTACAGATACTCACTGTGCTGTATATAGGGCTACAGATACTCACTGTGCTGTATATAGAGCTACAGATAGTCACTGTGCCTGTATATAGGACTACAGATACTCACTGTGCCTGTATATAGAGCTACAGATACTCACTGTGCTGTATATAGAGCTACAGATACTCACTGTGCCTGTATATAGAGCTACAGATACTCACTGTGCTGTATATAGGACTACAGATACTCTCTGTGCTGTATATAGGGCTACAGATACTCACTGTGCTGTATATAGAGCTACAGATACTCACTGTGCTGTATATAGAGCTACAGATACTCACTGTGCTGTATATAGAGGCTACAGATACTCACTGTGCTGTATATAGGACTACAGATACTCACTGTGCTGTATATAGGGCTACAGATACTCACTGTGCTGTATATAGAGCTACAGATACTCACTGTGCTGTATATAGAGCTACAGATACTCACTGTGCTGTATATAGGGCTACAGATACTCACTGTGCTGTATATAGAGCTACAGATACTCACTGTGCTGTATATAGAGCTACAGATACTCACTGTGCCTGTATATAGAGCTACAGATACTCACTGTGCTGTATATAGAGCTACAGATACTCACTGTGCTGTATATAGGAGCTACAGATACTCACTGTGCTGTATATAGAGCTACAGATACTCACTGTGCCTGTATATAGAGCTACAGATACTCACTGTGCTGTATATAGGACTACAGATACTCACTGTGCTGTATATAGGGTTACAGATACTCACTGTGCCTGTATATAGAGCTACAGATACTCACTGTGCTGTATATAGGGCTACAGATACTCACTGTGCTGTATATAGAGCTACAGATACTCACTGTGCCTGTATATAGAGCTACAGATACTCACTGTGCTGTATATAGGGCTACAGATACTCACTGTGCTGTATATAGGCTACAGATACTCACTGTGCTGTATATAGGACTACAGATACTCACTGTGCCTGTATATAGAGCTACAGATACTCACTGTGCTGTATATAGGGCTACAGATACTCACTGTGCTGTATATAGGACTACAGATACTCACTGTGCTGTATATAGAGCTACAGATACTCACTGTGCTGTATATAGAGCTACAGATACTCACTGTGCTGTATATAGGACTACAGATACTCACTGTGCTGTATATAGAGCTACAGATACTCACTGTGCTGTATAATAGAGCTACAGATACTCACTGTGCTGTATATAGGACTACAGATACTCACTGGTGCTGTATATAGAGCTACAGTACTCACTGTGCTGTATATAGGGCTACAGATACTCACTGTGCTGTATATAGGACTACAGATACTCACTGTGCTGTATATAGACTACAGATACTCACTGTACCTGTATATAGAGCTACAGATACTCACTGTGCTGTATATAGAGCTACAGATACTCACTGTGCTGTATATAGGGCTACAGATACTCACTGTGCTGTATATAGACTACAGATACTCACTGTGCTGTATATAGAGCTACAGATACTCACTGTGCTGTATATAGAGCTACAGATACTCACTGTGCCTGTATATAGGACTACAGATACTCACTGTGCTGTAATATAGGACTACAGATACTCACTGTGCTGTAATATAGAGCTACAGATACTCACTGTGCTGTATATAGGACTACAGATACTCACTGTGCTGTATATAGGGCTACAGATACTCACTGTGCTGTATATAGGACTACAGATACTCACTGTGCTGTATATAGAGCTACAGATACTCACTGTGCTGTATATAGAGCTACAGATACTCACTGTGCTGTATATAGAGCTACAGATACTCACTGTGCTGTATATAGGACTACAGATACTCACTGTGCCTGTATATAGACTACAGATACTCACTGTGCCTGTATATAGAGCTACAGATACTCACTGTGCTGTATATAGAGCTACAGATACTCACTGTGCCTGTATATAGAGCTACAGATACTCACTGTGCTGTATATAGGGCTACAGATACTCACTGTGCTGTATATAGACTACAGATACTCACTGTGCCTGTATATAGGCTACAGATACTCACTGTGCCTGTATATAGGAGCTACAGATACTCACTGTGCTGTATATAGGGCTACAGATACTCACTTGTGCTGTATATAGAGCTACAGGATACTCACTGTGCTGTATATAGAGCTACAGATACTCACTGTGCTGTATATAGGAGCTACAGATACTCACTGTGCTGTATATAGGGCTACAGATACTCACTGTGCCTGTATATAGGACTACAGATACTCACTGTGCCTGTATATAGGAGCTACAGATACTCACTGTGCCTGTATATAGAGCTACAGATACTCACTGTGCTGTATATAGGCTACAGATACTCACTGTGCTGTATATAGGGCTACAGATACTCACTGTGCCTGTATATAGAGCTACAGATACTCACTGTGCCTGTATATAAGACTACAGATACTCACTGCGATATAGAGCTACAGATACTCACTGTGCCTGTATATAGAGCTACAGATACTCACTGTGCCTGTATATAGAGCTACAGATACTCACTGTGCCTGTATATAGAGCTACAGATACTCACTGTGCTGTATATAGAGCTACAGATACTCACTGTGCCTGTATATAAGACTACAGATACTCACTGTGCCTGTATATAGGGCTACAGATACTCACTGTGCCTGTATATAGGGCTACAGATACTCACTGTGCCTGTATATAGAGCTACAGATACTCACTGTGCCTGTATATAAGGCTACAGATACTCACTGTGCTGTATATAGGGCTACAGATACTCACTGTGCCTGTATATAGAGCTACAGATACTCACTGTGCCTGTATATAAGACTACAGATACTCACTGTGCCTGTATATAGGGCTACAGATACTCACTGTGCCTGTATATAGGGCTACAGATACTCACTGTGCCTGTATATAGGGCTACAGATACTCACTGTGCCTGTATATAGAGCTACAGATACTCACTGTGCCTGTATATAAGACTACAGATACTCACTGTGCCTGTATATAGGGCTACAGATACTCACTGTGCTGTATATAGAGCTACAGGATACTCACTGTGCCTGTATATAAGACTACAGATACTCACTGTGCTGTATATAGAGCTACAGATACTCACTGTGCTGTATATAGGCTACAGATACTCACTGTGCCTGTATATAGAGCTACAGATACTCACTGTGCCTGTATATAAGACTACAGATACTCACTGTGCTGTATATAGAGCTACAGATACTCACTGTGCTGTATATAGAGCTACAGATACTCACTGTGCCTGTATATATGAGCTACAGATACTCACTGTGCCTGTATATAGAGCTACAGATACTCACTGTGCCTGTATATAGAGCTACAGATACTCACTGTGCTGTATAAGGCTACAGATACTCACTGTGCTTATATAGAGCTACAGATACTCACTGTGCTGTATATAGAGCTACAGATATGTGCTGTGGCCTACAGATACTCACTGTGCCTGTATATCGAGCTACAGATACTCACTGTGCTGTATATAGAGCTACAGATACTCACTGTGCTGTATATAGGGCTACAGATACTCACTGTGCTGTATATAGAGCTACAGATACTCACTGTGCTGTATATAGAGCTACA